>NC_050577.1:57515094-58715094 GCF_011100635.1 Trichosurus vulpecula
AGAGCCATTTTTTATAAGTTTTTGGAGGGACTCGGTAAGGAGCTCAAGCTATTCCCTGCTTACCAGCTGCCATCTTGGCGCCGCCCCCTTTCTATCTATTCTAACATCCTCATTTTTCAAGTGAGAAAACTATGACCTGTGTTGGTGATGGGACTCAATCTAGATTATGACTACAATAGACACCAGAGGCTGTCTTTGAATCCAGATACTCTGACTCTAGAACCTGTCTTCTTTCCATTGTACCACAGGCAGGGGAGAGGGGTATTTGTGTCTAGGGCTGCTAACAATATGGTATGACAAATTCTAGGTGTCCATGGAATATCTATTGGTAAATGAGGTCTCAGGTGCCAATGGAACTTCACGTGTCTTTTTCTCTTGCTTACTTCTGGTTAGTGGTAGCATTGGGCTATCCAATACTGGATCACGCTAGATTCCCTCACAGTGTTATTATTCTGCCAAATAAACATATGAGTAATATGGGTTGTGATAATATAGATAATTAAACAAATCTTTGCATGCCAACTTGTAGTCTGAATGGATAGACCAGTGCTACGCATAAATCCACAACTTCATTCCATTCCTTCCTTCACATTCAATCCCACTTTCATTGCCCATGTTCAGGCCCTGATTATCCCAAGCTTGCAGTTATACAATGACATCCCAACTGGTCTCTCTACTTCTAATCTCTTCTCAGAGGCAATATGACAAAATGAATCCATCAATGGTGTGCTGGGTTTGGAGTTCAGATGATCTTCGTCTGAATCTCACTCCAAATACTTACTAGTTGTGTGGCCCTAATCAAGTCACTGATCCCACTCTGCCTCAGTTTCCTCACCTGGAAAATGGGGACAAATATTATCTGGACTACTTACTTCACAGATCTGTAATGATTTGAAATGAGATAATGCATGTAAAGTACTTCGGAAACCTTTAAGCACTATATAACCATCAATCATTAGGATTCACATCCATCCTTATGTGGGGGCAAAAGATGAATTTTTGTAAAGCATTGCTTTGGTCACATCATGACTCATTCCCCCATCATCTCTACTCAAAAACTTCCAGTGACTAACTACTGCCTACAGAACAAAATTTAACTTGTTTAGCCTAGTTTTCAAGACCTTTCACAGTCACCCCAACCACACTTTCCAGCCTTGTCTCCTCCCACTCTTCTCTATATACCCTTGCACTTTAATGTTCTTATCATTCACCAAACATTCTTTCTGCTTTCCAGCCTTTGAGCCCTTGTTCATGCCAGGCTGTCTTCCTGAAATTACCTCCTCTTCGATCTCTACCAGTCGAGATGTGCTGCCTTTCAAGGCTTGGTTTAAACATTACCTCCCTTAGAAAGCTTCTCCTTATCAGCATGATCAATGGTGGTTTTTCCCTCTTCAGAACTCCTCTAATTTTTTGTTTGCTTGTATTAGTCATGTGGCATATGTCTTAGACCAGAGTGTCGAACTCTGAACCCACCAGCTTCAGCCTGAACCAGATTAAAATGTGATTGGGAAATCTTGAACAAAATTAATAAAAATACAACATAGATAATGTTCATTTGTGGTTTTCTAAAGCAATATGCCACCAGTTTCTATTTGAGTGTGAAACCACTGTCTTGAACTGTGCATTAGTGCTATTATTTGTTTACATAACTCCTGTTAAATTGTAGGCTCTTTGAAGGCTAAAATCAGGTCTTATTTATCTTTGTGTCCCTGCCAGTGCTTATTTAGTCCAGTGGCTTGAAGATATGATCATCAATCGATATTTATTGACTGACTGGATGAAAGACAATTAGGAGCTCAAGGATAACAGTGAAAAACAAAATTAGGAAAGTAACACCAGCTATTGTGTGAATCGTTGGTTACTTTGTTAATGAATCTTTGGCAAATAGGATAGTGGTTCTAGGGAGACACCAGAGAAGATAGCTCTCTCTATCAGACATTTGAAAGTAGGAAGTAGCTTGTTAAATGTTAATGGAAAACAGAGATCAAGTATAATAGTGATAGATAGGAGTTAGGGCGGCACAGAGCTGTAATTATTGTGGAGTGACCCTGACTTAGCCCCAAAGCAATGACATCTGAAGGGGCCATGTTGCCTTCCTACAGGGACCGTTTTGTTTTTACCTTGTATCAAGGTCTTCCACTGACCCAAAATGCAAATGTATCCAGGTTCTCACTGATGGGGGTAGGAGAAAGGGATGAAAAGGGGGGGGGAGGTGTGTGGGAAGAAAGAGAGGGAGAAGGAGAGAGACAGAGAGAGAGAAAATATAAAATGTATAAATTTCCCATCAAGTGTAGTCATCCAAAGTGAATTTACAATGTATGTAATTATAATGTATAAATTTCCTATGGGTGGAGAAAGAGAGAGAGAGAGAGAGAATAACAATTTTTCACCATGAAACTTTTGGATCCAGAAAAAGTTATTGCATAAGTTAGTTTCTAATAAGAATTTACATGTACTTACTGAATAATATCTTTTAAAAAAAGAATAACCAAAGGACACAAAGGTGATACATTAAGTCTGTCTTAGGTATTTACTTATATTGCACCAACTTCACTACCTTCCCCATCTGAACATTAAACGTAGTGGAGAAACAAGCAGGGATAGGGTAGAATAGGTGAAGAGGGAGGATAATAACAAGGAAGGAATAGTCACAAACAAAACAATCTTCCAAAGGCACTGGGGGAAGAAAAGCAAAGAACTAAAACGAAAGGGGTGTCTTAGATTGCCTCTTACTGTCAGGGGATGGCTAAGCAAATGGTAGCCTATGGATGTAACGGAATAATCACTGAAAGAATGATCAAAGAGATCATTTCAGAGAATCCTGGACAGTATGAACTGATATAAAACTAAACACAAAGAACCAGGAAAATAGTTTATACAAGGATAGCAACAATACAAAGGAAAACAATCTCAAAGACTTAATTCTGACCAATGCAATGACCAGCCAAGTGTTCCAAGGACCTATGATGAAGCGTGTTTCCCACCTCCCCAATGGTGTTGAAAGGTGCAGAAAAAGACAAACATTTTTGAACATGGCTGCTGTGCAATTTTGCTTTGTTGGCCATACCTATGTCAGCATCATGGAGATTGCTGTAGTCTTGCCCCAGTGAATTGAAGGCTGGAGGGTGGAGCAGAAAACTCCTACTAAAGAAGGCTCAGAAACTGAATGAACTCTTCGCTTTCCATTAGCTATACTCTTTGGGTTCAACTCATCAACATCATGACTCCTGAGCCAAGAACCTTCTCTCCCCACACCCCTTTCAGTTTTCTTTTCTGTTGTCTTCTCCCATTAGATTGCAAGCTCCTTGAGAACAGGGATTGTGTTTCTTTTTCTTATTTATATACTCGGGGCTTAGCACAGTGCCTGGAACATAATAGGCACTTAATATTTGTTTATTGTATCATTACAAGGATTTTCCCCTTTTCTTTCACTTGCTTTTTAATTGGGGGTGGGGGTACAAGAATGATGCCTCCCCTAACTCCCCCAAGGTTATCAAAACTATTTTTAAAGGATAGAAGAGAACAGAAGCAGAGACAAGTAAGACATTACTGAAAGTGGTGTGTTGAATTTATTGTATAATTTAAAAAGAAGCAAGTTGTTTCATAAGGCATCTTCTGTGTTCTGCTGTGTGTATAGAAAAACTATTTTATTTATTTAAGTGTTTAAATTCAGAACAAAAAAATCTTTTAAAAGAAAATACACCTTTCTTCCTCTTTGCAAAGGTGAGGGACAATGGGTAGGGCACATCATCTATACTGTCAGATTCAGAAGATCTGAGTTCGGCATATAGTAGGTGCTTGTCAATTACATGTTACTTTTGCTTAACTTATTTTTTTCTATTCTAAAAAAAAGTTTATAAGATATAGTTAGCAGGAAAGCAAGGAAGGATAGAAACAGAAAGGATGGTGATGGAAAAAACAATATCATTATCATTAAAGATTTTTTTTTTCCAAAAAAGGGGAAAAATTACAACTGGTTAAACTTCCAAATAAAATTATTCTGTCAAGAGTCAGCGTCATCTCTGTTGTCCAGTTCTGTTATCCACTGAATAGATTGTTAGGCCTAGGGCAAGGAAGTTCAAATTTAGCCTTACCTACTTACTCTCCTAGATACTTGACTTTGGAAACTAAAGGTAGGCAGAAATGAACTTGAAAGTGCCGCTACTCTGGTCTTGAACCTTCGTAGCTGACAGTTTGTGCGGCCTTAGCAAATCAAGGTTGGGAGTTCGTTGAGAGTAGGGACTATATTTTACCTTTCTGTGTATCCTGAGTATTTAGTAAAGTGCCTGGCACATAGTAGGCACTTTATAAATTTATGTTGACCAACTTAACCTCCCTCAACCTCAGTTTCCTCATCTGTTATTTGAAGTGGTTTAATTAGATGACTTAGTCCCTTATAGCTTTAGATTTGTGATTGTATGACCTCTGAGTCTCAGTTTCCTTATCCATAAAATGAGGCTAATGATCCCTGTTGTGTCTACTTCACAGGATTGTCATGAGGTCAAATGAGATAATGTGTCTAAAGTACTTTACAAACTTCAAAGCGCCATCTCAATGTCAGTTACTATTAGTAAGATTTTGTGACGAAGTGGACAGAGGACAAGTCCTGGAGTCAGGAATACCTGAGTTCAAATCCAGCCTCAGACATTTACTAGCTGTGTGACCCTGGGTTAGTCACTTAACCCTGTTTGTCTCAGTTTTCTCATCTTAAAATGACCTGGAGAAGGAAATGGAGGACCACTCCAATATCTTTGCCAAGAAAACCCCAAATAGGGTCACCCCAAATAGGTTGGGCGTGACTGAAATGACTGAACAACAGCAAGAAGTCACATGTATTGCACTGAAGACTCAAATCCTCAAGTAAACAGTCTCCTACAGAAGGAGAAATTTTCAAATGGATAGGAACGCAAAATTCTAACCTTAACTAGAGTCTGCCAGTCTCTTATCTTGGTTCCAACTTTGGGTTCTAAGTTCCTAAATGGTTGACTGGTATTTTTCAACCTACTTATCATAATGCAATTCTTTCATCATTTAGAAAAATACCTTTATTTAAGATGTCTGTCAGTCACGTGCCAAATCCTGGTGAATTAAATGAGTTGCCTGGAACAGCACTACATTATTTCCTATTCAAGGAAAACAACTTTGGTTTTTTAAGCAAGCCGTGCAATTTTCCATTCTCTTCTAGATGCCTTCCTGCGGGTAGAAAAATCAAACCAGGGTGCAACAATAAAGTACACTTGTTTATCTTCAATCAGAATGAGTTTGACTGAGCCCCAGCTATTGCCAGAAGAAAGGTTCTTTTGTATCACAATCATTTCTTTTGCTTTTGTTTATTTTTTTTGGGGGGTGTCTTGTTTGGCTGCCTTGAGTGTGTGGGCAAAATGGCAAAATTCCCATTAATATCAGGGTGGTTTGTGCAGGTGGATCTCCCGGGCGATGACAGCTGTAAATGGCCACTTGTCTTTTTCAACAGTCCTGCTCACTCCTGTTTGCATAGAACATAGCAATTATTCTAAATTACTTTTCAAAATTTCCATGCTGAATTTTTTTTTTTTGTTCTGAAGCCTTTCGATTTTCTCTTGGTTCAGACTGGCTTCTATCATTGATGCATGAATTTTCAGAGTGAATTTTTATCTTGATAGCTGGTGCCCTTGATTTGATATGCTCTTTTCTACAAAGTCTCTTATATCTAGTTATCAGAAACAGAAGCACAGAGTTTGAGGGTTGGAAAAGAGATGTTTAATATCATCTGCTCTTTTTACAGGTAAGGAAACTGAGACCTGGAGAGGTGAATTGAATTAGTCAACACAACCAGTTAGTAGCAGAGCAAGGATGAGAACAGAAATGTTCTGATGCCCAATCTTATGGCTATTTCCATTACATTGCGCTCTCTCCCTATTGTATAAAAGCATATCTATTCTAGTGATTTTTGTTAAATCTGTCATAAAGAGTTAAAGAAGTAGAATCTTGTTATTAGATGGGCTTGGAAATGACATGTGTTAAATCTGGTCCTCAGAAATATGGGCGTGTATATTTCATTGTTGTTCAGTCATTTCAGTTATGTCTGATTCTCCATGACCCCTTTTGGAGTTTTCTTGGCAAAGATACTACAGGGATTTGCCATTTCCTTCTCCAGCTCATTTTACAGATAAGAAAATTGAGACAAACTTGGTTAAGGGACTTGTCCAGGGTCACACAGCTATTAAGTGTCTGAGGCCAGATTTGAACTCATAAAGATGAGTCTTCCTGATTCCAGGCCTGACACTCTACCCACTGCACACCTAACTGACCGTGATAAGAAAAAAAAAAGACAAATGTAAACGCAGAGCAAACTCAATGACCAACTTAGATCTCAAAAGCCATGTACAGAAGATGTAAACAATGGCAAGTAATGAAGGAGGAATACAAATGGTGTTATGGGGAAAAAAGCAAAGGATGATCTGAGGCAGGGAAAAAATGCTTACGACAAGAAAAATAGGTTCAACTAACTACTGACTCTGCCACTTACTCCTTATGTAATTTTTGGGGAAATCACTTAAGCTCTCTAGGTTTCTGTTTCCTCATTGATAAAATGAGGAGGGTGAACTAGATGACCTTTGAGATCACTTCCAACTTCAAATCTATAATCTATGATCCTACTCAACTCAGTTTGGTTCATTTTTTTCTGCCAAGGATAATAGCTTGATCTTTGAACTAGAAAGGAAGCAACAAAAATGGCTAATATGGAATTGAAATCTAGGCTAAGCAGATAGATAGTAGGGGCAGACCTAGCGTCCCTCAATGAGTTCAAGTCACCAGGTAAACTGCATCCCAAAGTACTGATATAACTTGTAGATGTGATTGCTGAACCACCACGATCAGTCATTAAAAACTAGTGGAAAATGGGAAGGATATTATAAGATTTGTAAAAGGGTAAATACTATTCTGGTTTTCAAAAATGGGAGGAAAATGGACTGTCAACCACAATGCAGTGAGCTTGACTCCA
Source organism: Trichosurus vulpecula (assembly GCF_011100635.1). Taxonomy (NCBI): domain Eukaryota; kingdom Metazoa; phylum Chordata; class Mammalia; order Diprotodontia; family Phalangeridae; genus Trichosurus; species Trichosurus vulpecula. Next base: position 57,522,080 of record NC_050577.1, read on the forward strand.
ATTCATGCCAACATCCTTGAATGTATTATTAAAGGAATGGTGAATGAACATTTAAAAAGGAATCGATAATCACAAAAAGCCAGCATGACTTCATCAAGAACAGATCAAGCCAAGCTAACCTCATTTTCCTTTTTAACCAAATTTAACAAAGTAGGTCAGTAGAGTGCTAAGGTATTGTTTACCTGGGTTTTAGCAGAGCATTTGTCAAAATCCCTTGTGCTATTCCTGTGGATAGAATGGATAATAGTGCAGTTAGGTGGATTAAAGCTCTTTGAGTGGCCAGATCCAACATATTCTCTTTATTGACCTGGTATTAACTTGAAAAAGGGTCTCTGATAGAGTGCCCCAGGGATGGGTACTTGCCCCTGAACTCTGTCACATTTTTATCAGTGAATTAGACAAAGAAATAGATGCCATGCTTTTCAAATTAGGTGATAGCACAAAGCTAAGAGAGATCTGAAATTATTTTTCAGACTATATTTCTGCACATCACATCATCATATTTCAGATAAGAATGCTGAACTACTTCTAACAGGATGCAATCCAATAGAGGGAAATGTGAAGTCCTACCTTTGAGTCTGAAAATTCAGCTTTGCCATGTCCAAGAAAGGAAAGTACGGCTGGACAGTAGTTCATCTGAGAAAAGATCTGGGAGAGGCTGGAGGTTAATGGACTTCAAACTCAATATGAACCAATAGCATATTAGAGCAATTTAAAAAGATATTTTTCATATTGATCTATATTAAGGGAGACATAGTGTTCAGTACAAGGAAATTGATGGTCATGTCCGACTCTACTTTGATCAAACTACTGTTAATGTAATCACAGAAGGTCCAGACATCTTGATTGAATCAATCTATCAAAAGTAAACTAAATTTGAGTATGTCTTTAATCAATTTGAAAGGATGAGAGGGACTTTAGGTCTTTGGGTGAAAGCAGATGAAATGACATGGAAAATATTTTTTGACTGATCAAAGCCAATAAATCATTCCCCGTGAGATGATGATGTCACAAAACAAGCCGGTTTGAAATCACAAATTCCAGCACTGCGTCAGTCAAGTGGCAGGAAAATCAAGTGGTAAAGCATTCCTGAGAGAGAATTGCCTCAGTAGAAGACCTCTCTCCTCCTTCTGCCCTCCCTCCTCTCATCTTTCCTCTCTCCCCTCTTTCTTCTCCCCTTTCTCCCTCTTCTACCTTTTCTTTGCTCTTCTCTCTTTCCAAACCCATTGACCAGGTAACAACCTTGATAATTTTGAAAGGCTGGAAGATCTGGAATTACCATCCACTTTAGCAGAAGTGCCTACCAAAGCTGGTAGCAGTATCCCTGGAAGAGCAGTGATTCATAGCAATATCTCTGCATCAAGAGCAAAGAGAAACACAAGAACAAACTAGATAAAGAGAACAAGCTGGATACACCAAGGAAAGAAAGGGGCTTCAGGACTGTAAAAAAGCACCAGTGCTTCAAACCCGGAAGAAAGCTACATCTAAGGGGAACTTGATCAGGATTCCATAAAGGAAAAAAAAAGAATTCCCAGTAGCTAGGAGCTATGAATTGACCTTTTGGCCACTTATGTTTGCTAAGGTTGAGCTCACTCATCCCAGGAATTTGATGGATGCAAGATGTGTCCTTCCATTTAGGGAAATATTTTCATAATAATTGTTCTTGCTATCTCTGTTTAGCAAACACCCTTTTAAAAAAGTCATTAACTTTGGCTGATAATCAAAAGAATACCAGTGGGGACTCATGAGTACCATGAAACCCCAGCTTCTCAGAGCTATCCACTGAATCCTGAGGGGAAAATGGTGATCCTCTAGTTCCCTGACCTGCCAATATGAGCACAAGTTTGGAGAGGCCTTTCCCGGATTCCCCATCTCCCAGTGTCTTCTCCTTGAGATTATCTTTCAACTACTCTGTATATATCTTGTATTTCATGCCATTCTCCTTCATGAACTCTTCGTGAGCTAAGACTGCATTCCCATTTCTTTGTATCCTCAGAACTTAGCAAAGTGCTGTTGCAACAATTTGGCTAGCAGCTGTTCTGGGGAAGCCCAACACAAGCCCAACAACAAGAATGCTGCCAGCACAGGTTCCTTTGATCTGCTTTACCAAGGAAAGTACCATTAGGGGCTAACAATCTTACTTTAATCACAAATATAAACTCACTTAGTTCAGGAGGAAAAGCCAGCAAACTGAACTTCAGAGCAAATATAAACAAGTTACAAACACACACAATATAAACAGACCAGATCACAATTAATAGTTACCAAGAAACCATCAACATCTGAGTTCACAAACTGGGAGGCTCTCAGAGTGGCTGCCCAGAGTCCCATGCCAACACTCCTCCGGGAGTGAGAGCCTCAAGCAACACAACTCTATTCTCTCTTTTTATACACTCTTTAGACTTCCTCAAACATCATTTGAGTGACCAGAACTTAGGTACATACTACTGGCTCTGGTCTTAACAGCTTCCCTTAGGACCCTGAGGACTTCACACCCACATAGGCTTAGCACTTAGTAATTAGGGGTTTGGGCCTAGGGCTTTGCACCTAGTAAGGCTCAATCAAAGACACTTAATTAATTTAGCATTCTAAAACAGTAAAAAAAAGTCCCAACTTAATTAATATTACAAGTGCCCACCCAGTACATAAAATTTTCTTGATAACTCTTTGTTGACTGATACACTGTAGCATTAAACTCAGTTTTAGGTGGTACATTTTAGGATATGCTAGAGGAGATAAACCAGAATGGTATGTACCTGGAGATCACACCATATGAGGACTAATTAAATGAAGGGATGATAATTAGTCTAGAGAAGAGAGTGATTGCAAGAGTGGTGGGAAGAAATATGATTGTCTGTTAAAGTGAAATAGAATTGGACTTACTCTGCTTGGTTCCAGAGGACAGAGTTAGCAAGAAGATTCCCTAACAATTAGAACAATGTCGAAATTAAATTGGTTGTCTTGGGATACAGTGGGTTCCCTTCACTAGAAATTTTTAGAGAAAGGCTGGAAGATCATCTGTTGGTTGTGTTATAGAAGTCTACAGATTCTACAAAGGTCCTCCACCAGCCAGCACTGCAACCATTCATACATGGAATCACTGGTTGCAGTAAATGGAGAAATTTTGAATTTTGTGGATAATTTCACTTCCCTTAGCATTATACTTTCTAGAATGTCCACACAGATAATGAGGTTGATGTATGCATTGTCAGAGCTTGCTTGGCATTTAGGAAGTGTAGGAGAGAAAATGTACCAGGCTACATACCAAACTAAAGATCTACAGAGCCATTGTACTGACTTCACTATGGTATGCCTATGAAACCTGTACAGTCTGTCATCACCATGCCAGAAAACTGATTAACTTCTATTGAATTGTCTTAGGAAGATTTTGAAGATCACTTGGAAAGATAAGGTCCAGGACACTGAAGTCCTTTCTTGAGCTGAAATACCAAGTATTCAAACTCTACTGCAGAGAACTTGCACAAGGCAAGCACTGCCATGATGTTCAGAAGAAGTGCTACAAGGATACTCTCAAAGTCTCTTTGAAGAACTTTGGTATCAATTGGAAGCATGGGAGACTGACATAGGACCACCCAGCATGGCTTGCCCACATCAAAGAAGAACAGAATGAGCAAAGCAGAATCACAGGAGAACAAAGCAAACATAAGCTGCGCAAATCCAAAGACATTTCCATCCTAAATCTTCTAACTTGTGCACAACCTGTGGTAGAATTTGTGTTGTACTGATCAGCCACAGCCAAACACACTATACCCTGACCCCAACACTGTGATGTCATTGGTCCTCTTCAAAAACAAAGACTGAACAATGCCAAGAAGAGATGATTTATTCTCAGGTATAGTTTGGACTTCACGGGCTCTGAGATTGTTTCCAATTCTATGATTTTCTGAAGAAAGTGACTGGATGAATTGTGCAAAAATAAAAGAAATTGAAATCATGTGCCAGGTAGATCTGAGCAGTAAGACTGCTCAAGCACTATAGTGTTTGTTACTAAGGAGAGTAATATGTTTCTCTTGAATTTTTTAAAATTACTTATCACACTAGAAGTTATCAGGGCTACAGGGTCTTTGAATGACTAGGTATCTGGTGATAACTACCAAATGAAGTAATTTGAGGGAGCCATAGGAAAGGACCTCTAAAAAGATTTTAAAATTTTTGAAGTTCAACTACTTCCTGAATTTAAAGATAATTTAAGAAAATTATCCCTTGTGGAAGGTGCTTTCTGTATTGTGGTTATTCAAAAACTTTTCAGCACCAAAACTCCCAACAGCTATATGTTAGCTAGTAAGAAATCACAAAAGACCATGAGTCAACTGTTTGATACCATTAGTATATTCTTTTGTTTAATGAAGATTTCACAAAGCTTGTAAGGGATGGAGTGGGTGATTGACACTTTGGTAACTTTATTAAATGTTTCCCCCTCTGCTGTTCCTCAGCTTTTACTCCCACTCTCAGTTATCTGTGCCAAAATTTTTGATGACTAAGTTTTCCTAATTGCATGGTTTGTCTTTCATTTTCTTGCCCTTAATAGAGTAGTCATCTTCAATGGTTTGTTGGCTTCTAATTGTGTTCAAGGTAAAAGGCTCTGAGAACACCATAATTCTTCTATCAGTTCTATGACATCCAATGAATCAATTATCATTATCCTAGTGAAACAGTAGATAGAGTGCTGGGCCTGTTGTCAGGAAGACTCATCTTCTTGAGTTCAAATCAGGTCTCAGGCACTAGCTGTATGACCATGGGCAAGTCACTTAACCCTGTTTGTGTCAGCTTCCTTATCTGTAAAATGAGCTGGAGAAGAAAACGTCCAACCACTCTGGTGTCTTGCCAAGAAAACCCCAAAGGGGTCATGAAGACTTGGATACAACTGAAAAAGAATGAACAACAAAAGGAACACCCCGAATTAGTGCTTGAAGTTGGGATTAGGGAAAGGAGGTATTCTTCTCCTTCTCCTCCTTCTTCTTTTTGTTCTTCTTGTTCTTCTTCTTCCTCCTTTAATTATTTGTGGCTCACTTTACTTCCTCACTCCTACCTCTGAGTAGATGTAAACTTCTATCTCCTTCCCATCTGCTATTTCTATATTTTCTCTCTTCAGTTACAGCCACTCTCTATTATACCTGCCTCCAAATCCAGGAGTGTCATAGAAAGGAAATCATTCTCTTCATTTGTTTTCCCCAACTTCTTCCTCATCATTACTCTACCTACACACTCACAGAAGCCATTGCTGTATGATACAAAATAATCTGATGGCTATGGAGAATCAGTTGATTTGGTGAAACGTGAGGCACCATAACCTTCAAGGAACTTATAATCTTGTGGGAGAGGCTGTATCAATGAATATTAAAAAGTTGTTGATTGTTCAAAGCACAAGTGTCTCATTTTTTGTCACCATTGGCAAAGAAGGCAAGTCGATTTTCCAAATAAAGGGGTACATCTTAATTAAGCTGCAGAACATTTAAACATTGTTGATGGACTTCTTTTAAAATTGCATTGGATACTTCGCTGCTTCCTTAGTCACACTACACTGAATACAATTCTGTCTTCATCTCATACTGTTAGCCTTTCACTGTCACTTCATAATAGATTATGGTACAACTTTGCTTCTCGTCTGCTTGCTACCTTGTTTTACATGCAGTTACTTAGCATGGAAGGCTGAATGTCTTTTCCTTCCCTACAAGGCTTTGAATCATCTATTTGCTTCTCAGAACATTTTTTTAAAATTTACTTGGGGACTAGCCATCACCAGAAATGATTGAGGTTGTCTAAAGTCTGACCTCCAGATAATCTGAGTATTAGTGTATATTTATCAGCTGTAAGACATTGTTTAGAGACTGCCCTGATTGTATACTTTTGTTAGCGGATGTGCGTTTGTATATATAAACAGTACAAATAATTTGCACTTCTTTTGTTAGAGAACACACACTTGAGTCTCTTGGAAGCCTATGTTTCCATCATAGTGGGAGAACTGAGGCCTTGGGCCAATTAGAAGAATTCTGATCTAGCAGTGTTTTTCCAGAGACTCCAGAGAAGTAAAAGTGATGCAGTAAAGTAATTACTATAGGGGGAAGGTATATAGGAGAACTTTTTTTCCAAGAGGTCAAAGAAGGTCTCTTGCTCATGAGACTATAGGGAAATGGATTTTTTTAAAAAATTACATAGACCTCTCATGAAATAGTAATTGTACTATTAGTATCAATTGAAATGAAAGACAAAAACAGTTCTCTGAATATGGTAATGCTTTTATATAAATTCTTATTTTTCAAATCAAGTCAGCAAAGATTTATAAAATAATTTACATGTATTGAAAAATAATATATACCTCTGACAACAAATCCAGTACACTTTCTACTGTACCATAGCCATAATTTTTGTTCTTGGGACCTGGACATTATCCCTTGAGAAGAGAAGGCTGAATGTCATATATGAATGCTGAATGGTGACCACACATTAGATAGTAGCCATCTCTTTTTTCACTCATGATAGACCAAAGGAAGAGAGGCTTCAGCCTGAGGAGAAGGGAGGTAGGTAATACCAGTAAGGCTTGGAAACAACTGAGTTCTAAGAACAAATAATGCTTAATACCGTTCAATCAATCGATCAATATACACTTATCGTGTCAAGCGCTGCTAGACACGAAGAATGTAAATACTATCCCTTATAAACAGGCTCCATGACCTACAACTGTGACCTAAGAGTCGGGGCCTTGATCTTCAACACCAAGAGCCCTGTTGCCAGGCTCACCTAGAGTTTTCTGAAACAGGACAATTATCTAGGAGACACGAGGCATTTAGGACTCAAACTCCAGATTCCTGGGGCAAGGAGGAGATGGGGACTGAGTGCAGACTTACAGCGGGAGGTAAATAGCTGAGCTCTAGGTAAGGACTGGGAGGGGGGGATTTTTGGGGACTTGAAAGCAGAAGAGCTAAGGATAGGCCAAAAAATTAACTAGGTCCTTATAGTACCCGGTCACTTTATACTAAGATATAAATAACTGAAAGGCTTCCCCTGGCTAGAGGACCCTTATGGGAGAGCTGGGGTGAGACTCACAGGGTCAAACATTGATTACAAGGAAACTGAAATGGTTTGTTATTGCTCCCCTGGGCAAGGTTTGTCTTTGAAGGCTTCTCATCACCCTTTCTATGCCTCTTCTTGTCCTCCCATTCCATGCTCCCAGAGAGTGAGGGTTGTCATGATTCAACCTGGAGATACAAAGCTATCTTCTACAATGACCTACTCAGCCTTGCCTTCTCTGCTAAGTGTGCTACATTTCAATATGGCCTACTCTTCTTTCCCTTCCACTCCAACTATCAAAACTCCTGTCCCTTGGTATAATGAGTTTGAGACATCTGTTAAGAAGTTATTTGATTAAAATAATTTACACTTGCAACACATTAAAACTATAAGTTTCACCTTTTAACTCTAAAGGAGGAGCCTGTTAACCCAAATTAAGTTCTAATTGATGGCCATCTTTTTGGAAAGTAATGATTTCTACCTAGACTTTTCCTCCTTTAAGATATTTTCTCCCTCCCTCACCCCCTCCACCCCACCCCCCACCCCAAGCCATATGAACACAGGCCAGTGTGTGAGCATCCAGCTTTGGAAAGGTTGCCATCTCTTTGTTGTATACCCAGAAAAATCTGAAGTACTGTAAAAATGTAAGGTATGATTATTAATAGGAAAATATGCATACAATCATGTTAGGTACAGTTCTCATACAGAGAAATCTCCAAATGTAAAATGGCTGATTGCCCTTTTTTTCTTTTTCAAAGCATTAATTTTAATTAATTAATTAATAAAAGTTTAATTTTTAAGGTGATTTTACCTTTCCATTTATTTGTTTGCTTTGAGTCTGGGGGAGGCAGGTCAGGATGAGAAAGCTTTTAGTTTATGAATGTCAAACTTGATTCTGATGTATAAGCCTATGTTGTGATCTTGAGGACATTGTTCAGAAAAGGGGACAAGATAACCCAGTCTAGGAAATTCAGGGTCCAAATCCAGCTATTGCTTTCTCTCTCTCCTCAGTCATCCTTCATTAAGGTAAGCTCACCCTTTAATTGGGGCTGAAAACTGAACAGTTACAGATGTGCCCAATCAATAGTGTTTTGATTAAAAGAAAGCCTTGAGACTCACAGAAAGAGGATCTCAGACCATGACCCACAGGAAAAAGCAGAAAAATAAGGTAAGAGGATATATTTTCAAGGAAAAAGCCCATTTTTGTCCCTGAGCTGTCTCCTGTGGGCAGAGAGTCAAACATGATTCAGGCATGACCGATGGGGCCACGTGCCCACTGTAAGAAAGTTCAAAGCTCTCTGAGATGGCAATGGAAACAGGCTCAGGGAGATGAAAAGACGTTCTAGAGAAGACAGGGGATGCTTCCTGGCACGGTTTGAAAATGTTTCAGAATGTGCTGGGTCCCAAGTAACCATTACTCTGGTCTATAACTTCTCATTAGCAGGTCTGCTCAGAATTATCGTTTGGGAGCAGAAATTACAAAATAGAAAGGAGAAAAAACAAACCTGGGTACAAAGATGCAGCTGTTTGTAAGCTTCCCTGATGCCTGATTCTACAAATATTTGTGGTTTTGTTTTGTTTTTTCATTGTGAACTGGGACCAATGACAATTTAGTTACAGCTTTGAGTCATGTAAAGGGAAGTTGACACCCTCTTTTTCTAACATAACTTATCAATCTAACACAGGGCTTCTTAACCTGGGGTCCATGATTAGATTTCAGGGGTAAGCTCCCTGAGGGCAGGGACTATATAGTCTACCTTATTTTATCTTTAGTGCTTAACCTAGCACATAGTAGGGGTTTAATAAATGTTTATTGACTGACCATGAAATTTGATGAGAAAAAAATTTTCATTTTTATTTTTACTAGCCTCTAAGTGAAATATAGCATTTTCTTTAACTACTTAGAAACTTTGTTCTGAGAAGGGGTCCATATGCTTTACCAGACTCCCAAAGCAGTCTGTGTCAAAAAAAAGAATGTCATCCCTTGAGATGGGTCATCTGTGGAAGATGGATGCAATACACTGGAAAAATGGCACCCATCAGTGTTCCGTCGCAAAATTATGAGAAGCTAGCTAGACAGCATGACATTCACCAAGTAGCCCCATGATGCTCTGTGTCACTGGGCCCACACTGAGCTTTAGGAGCCTCATACTGTGTCAGCCCCAAACATGTTTCTTCATCCATTGCTTGTGATTGGCCTTTGCCGCAGTGATGGATCAAAGCCCGTTTGTTAGTTTAGAGCTGTTGATGTTCAGTGGAATATTTCCTGTTTGCTTCAGTGCTACCAGATTTGTCTATAAGGAATGGGAGGAGCGTTCCTTTCGATGTCTACAGTGTTCATATTGTATGACTTGAGCATTGTCAATCAGTTCAGATTTTCTCTCCTTTAAGATAATTCCTCTAAGACAAGGATCCATGGAAAGATTTCAGGGAGTCCATGTACTTGGATGGGCAAAATGCCTCTTTATTTTAAGTAACCCTGAGTTTCTTTTGCAATCCTATGGATTTTCTTGTCTGTCCTTATAGCTCAATAGCCTGTAATGTAGGACCCTGAAAGAAAATCCCATTTGCTCCAGGCTAGTTATGGCTTTGGTTACAGTAGAAAAAGTATTGGATTTTGAACAGGGAGACCAAGGATAAGCCCCATTCTCATGGTGTTTTGTTGTTGTTTTGGTCTGGAAGTGTGATTTCATTAGTTTTGCAGGGGTGGGGAACCTGGAGCCTTGAGACCATGTGGCCCATGTGGCTTAGGTTCCCCACTCCTGGTTTAGAGAACTCACAATGAGGAAACTACCCTCTTAATTATTCTGCACATGATTACTTAGGGGCACTTAGACTTGCCTAGGGTTAAATGACTTGCCCGGAGTCACACAGTTAATAAGTGTCTGAAGCATCTCACAGTTAGTAAGCATAGGAGTTGACTCGAATTCACATCTTCCTGACTCCAAGGACAGCTTTTTATAGCTTTTTATTTGCTAGATCATTTCCTGCATAAGAAAAAAACCCATATCATCTCTCTGAAACTCCATCTCCATCTATGTAAAAATGAGGAAACAATGTCCGTAGTTATTGCGAAGGCACAATCCATAGCTCCCAGTGGCTGCTTCTATCATGCCTTCCTCCTGACCTTCTTTTGAATCGATTCCTTCTGGTATTTGCCACAAGCGATCTCGAGAGTTCATTTTTTCATGTCATTTTTTTTTCTTTTCAAAAACAGAAAGCTTAACTTCAGCAATAACAAGGGTGAGTGTTTAGCTTATTACATTCTGGCAACATATCAAATAGCTAGGATTTAAAAGACAAGAAACTGTGTTTATTTTAGCTTGGATGTCTTTCATTTGAGTTTCTAGGGCTTTCTGGATGCTATTATTTTATATTATCAGCCCTGTTTCCACCTCAGATCTTCACCATTTTCATAGACTAGGTCTGTTGGAAAGGAATTTAGGATGGAAAGACAATTCTCTTTCTCACATTATGCAAATTTTAAGCACTAGAGCATGATAGGGATATTCTACGTACATAGCCCAGAAAGGGAGGGATGGATGAGCTAGGATGTTGATGGGGAAGTGTTGATCATGTGTGATGGTGAAGTTATGATGGGTCAGCTAGCGTAACATGGGTGGGCTGAGAGAAAAGTATACCTCTACCTCTTTGGCTGGTACATTAACCTCCTGACCCTTCCCTCCACTGAAATGTTTATCTACACCCAGAAGATTACCAGGTTTGATATGGGAAATAACTTGTCTCCCTCCAGCATAAGAGGTGATAGTAAAATGGAATGTGACACATTCTACAAGTTATTAAATTTACCTCAAAGGTATTTGAGTGATTGAAGTCACTCTAGATCTATTTTCCAGTTTTTGATTGTTCTTCTGGATGCTCTAATGAAATATGCTGTGTAGGACTCCACAAGAGTACAGAAGGCGATGCTCTACTGTCTCTATACAGCTTGCATTTAGGAGATCTGAGCTCTATGCCAGCCCTTCAGTATGATACCCAAAAAAGGGGTGGGGGAAGAAAAGCCACTTCTTGACTGTAGCTCAGGAGCATAGAGATAGACTGATCTGCTTGCTCCCTCAATGAAAAGTCAAAAGCTGCCAAAGATATGGAGGACCCTCTCTATGCCAGGAGCCAATGATGGTTACATGCATTGGACTGAATTAGGCTCATATATAGGACCACTGCTAGCTATAGCTCCCCTCCATAAAGAAAATTCAGATCAATTCAACAAACATTTATTAAATACCACCTATGTGTAAGACACTGAACCCGAGCATTGGGAATGTAAAGATTAAAAACAAAAGAGTCCCTGACTTCAAGCAGTTTACATTGTACTGATGATAACAGCTGGCATTTATATGGTACTTTAAGTACAGACATTATCTCATTTGAGCTACACAACAGCCCTGTAATACGGCTATTGTGGGTACTATTGTCCCATTTTACCTAGTAGGAAAGTAAGAAGAAGAAAAATAGCTATCATTTATATAATGCTTTGAGCTTTTTACATTTGTTAACTCATTTAATCATTTTAACAACCCTGTGAGGTAGAGGCTATTATTGCCATTTTATAGATGAGGACACTGAGGCATAGAGAGATTAAGTGTTTTGCCCGGGGTCTCACAGCTAGTAAGTATCTAAGGCAGGATTTGAACTTGGGTCTTCTTGACTCCAAGTTGTTCAGTCCAGTCCAACTCTTTGTGACCTCATCTGGGGTTTTCTCGGCAAAGATACTGGAATGGTTTATCATTTCCTTCTTTAGCCCATTTGACAAATTGAGGCAAACAGGGTTAAGTGACTTCTGCAGGGTCACACAGCTAGTAAGTGTCTGAACTAGGATTCAAACTTGGCTCTTCCTGGTCCCAAGCCCTGTGCTCTATCTACTGCACCACCAAGCTACTCTCATGTTATAGCAGAATGAGCTTCTGTATAATCTAGGAGTGTTTGGTTTCTCCATTTCCTGACCCATCTTTGCCTATATATATATTTCCCCATGCTCACCTTTTCTCTCCTTTGGATTGGTCATCAAGGTTCAGAGTGTCTGTTGATTTTCTTTAGAGGGTCTCAGCAAATTCTTTGTAGAATTTTTCTCACTAAGGATCACAGAAAGAAGAAATTCATGCTGGGAAGAATCCAATTCTAAAAGCATTCAATATATCTCAAAGAAAAGCTGTTCCCCACTCCCCAGAGGGAAAACATCACAGTAATACAACAACCCAGAAAGGGGGCGATTGAAAGGACATCAGTAGTTTGATGTTAAGAAAAGAATAGTATATTTGAAGTCAATAGACCTTCTGAAGCCCAGAACCACCACTTAGTACCTGAGTGATGAGAGGCAGGTCACTTAACCTCTGCAAGGATTCAACTTTTCTTCAGTAAAATAAGTGGTTTGGAACACTATGATTTTTAAAGTTCTTTCCAGCCCACGATTCTAGCAATCCATAGACTTTATTTTATGTCTCAATAAAATCTTTATGAGAATGATCTATGCATGCAATGAGGATTATCTCTGATATAAATAGGACAAGGGAACAGAGAGACTTTTGCAAATTATTTTCCACAGCAGACATATCATTACAGTCACTCAATTAACTAGGAGGTATAAAGAATATCAGACTATTGTGAGTATTGATTACAAAAAGCATTTACTCAGTACAGCAAAATACAGCCTAAAAGGCTGTCTTCATAGGCATCAGTTATGACCACATGATTTCATTTCAGTTATTGCTACAGAAATAAGTTGGTGCAACAGTTTTCAGAGTATGAATATTAAGTGAGGGAATAAAGCAGGGAGATGTATGTCCATCTAAAATATTTGCCACTGTCCTAGAGGATATCCTGTGTATTATGACTAGAAGAAGGATGACCTGTTCCAGAGAAGTTCTGTACATGTTCCTGTTGGCATGTGGCATTGTGTTAATTGTAATGAGCCTGGGATGCCTCGATGAAATCGTTGGTTAATGAAGAAGAATTTGTTAAAGTACCTACTAGGTTCTGGGAATACACTTGCCATAAATGTGACTGTCACTACTCATAATAAGAACATATAAGATTATATAAAGAATTAAATAAATACAGTCACTTTAAAAACACACACACACACATACACACAACAGTGTAGCCATCCATGAAGGCAAAGTGGGTGAACAATGGATGTTGACCAAATTAGGATATGCAATCCAACGAGTAATGCATTGAATTAGGCATTGTACTAGATACAAGGATTGTATATGGCACAGACCCTGTCTAAAAAGACAATGTGGTCTAAGAGAAAGAATATAACAGACACCAATATGAGTATAGTTTAAGGAAGAGTTGGTCAACAAACATTTATTCAGTGCTTAAAATAGACCAGTCACACATATAACCCTTGTCCTCAAGGGGCTTACATTCTAATGGGGGAAAAACACATAAAAAGAAGCTGAAAAGGAGGAGGGAGGAAGAAAGTAAGGTGCCAAGGTGGGGACATGATAGAGGAAGTCTGAAGTGGATCAATGAGACATGGTTGGCCTGAGTACCCTCTTTAAATGAAGGATCTGGAAAGAGACAGGGAGAGGGAAAGAGAGAGAGAAGGAGGCAGGGTTGGCCAACACCAAGTGTGGAGGGTACTTCCAATGTGTGAATTACAGTGCTGGAGTAAGTTTCCAAGGTGAAGAGGCTTCTGAGTCATGATAGAGAAACTTCAGAGCACAGACTGAAGAGGAATGAAGAGTTCGATAAGGGCAAAGGAGTATTCAATCCAAGTACTTTAAGAAATGTTGAGGAGTTAGTAGACACTTTCAGTTAGAGGTGAGGGGGTGGGAGATCAGAGAAAATTCTTCCCAGAACTTCCTTTTAAGGAAAACACTCAGGGCAGCCATGTCTTTGTTCCTCTCCAGACTATGCTCCTGACTAACTACATGCCTCTTCTCTAGTATCTTCCTCCAATCACCTTTTCAGCTTCCTTTTATACATTGTCTTTCCTCCTTAGAGTATAAGCTCTTTGAGGGGAGGGATTATTTTCTTTCTACTTGTATTTGAATTCCCAGAGCTTAGCATAGTTCCTAGTATCTAGTTAAGTACTTAATTAATGCTTATTTACTTAGTGACCCAAGTGTGCCTTGGAGAAAATGATTTTTTTTTACTAGCAGAGGTGAGAAAGGAGTGTGTTCCAGACATGGGGAGATGGGAAATGATTATCTTGATGTTTATTATGGATTCAATTTTGGTTTTTTCTTCTTCTCCTAATGGGTGTAAATAGCATCAGGACTTTAAGAATGCCCCTTAATACTGACTTATTTTTATTATTATTGAATACAGCACTTCCATTTTCTGAACTGCATTTGGGTATAGTATAAACAGTCTTCTCTAAACCAGATCTTTACTTTAACTGTCACCACTAAGCATTTACGAGCTATCACCTGCAAATGTAATTGTAGAAATACTGAATGTCTTAGAGTAATGTTTATAGTACTATTTATAGGCATCCTTTGTAATTACAGTGCATAACTTGATTTGCAAGGAGCTCAAAACATATTACAAATAACATCTCTATAGCAGGCAGAATAGTCTAATGCCCCTTCTGCTGGAAAGAACATTAAGTCCAAAAAATGCTAAAGTAAAATACCGTTCAGCTTTTAAGGAGTTTATGAGAAGACCTCAGCTGAGAATAGAAGCTAGGTGTCCTGGTTCCCAGGGTGCGAGCTCGCAATCTCTCTCTCTCTCTCTCTCTCTCTCTCTCTCTCTCTCTCTCTCTCTCTCTCTCTCTCTCTCTCTCTCTCTTTCCCTTTCCCCTTCCCTCCCCCACTCTCTCTCCCTCCCTCCACACCCCCCCATTCCCCCTCTCTCCACACCCCTCAGCTATCTCCCTATGGCAAAGCAAATGCAATGGTGATGTTATCTATTTAAACAATTGCCATTTGTGGAGACGAGGCAATGGACTGCATGGTGGATCAGAGAGCAAGAGAGGAGGAGGAGGAAGAAGCTAAGCTCCAGCTGATGTTTAAATATATATATATATGTGTGTGTATATATACATATATACATGCACACATACATGTATATATACATATATGTATGTGCATATATACATATATTTTTATATAGGTATATGTTTATATTTGCATATATACATATATATGTACTTGATATAATAAAATAAAATTGGCCCATTTAGCACCCTGCTCCTTTATCCCACAGTCACTGGTAATGATAATTTAACAGCTCATGCCTATATAGCATATAAGATTTACAAAGCTCTTAGCATATACTATCTCATTTAATTCTCATAACTCGGTAAAGTATATCCCCATTTTACAGATGAAGAAACTGAGACTCTGAGAGGATAATTGACTTAGCCCAGGATCGTGCAGCTAATAAGTATCTAAAGTGGTATTGGAACCCAGGTGTTCCTGACTCCAAATCCAACACTCTATTAGCCTACTCCCAAGCAACATAGTGGAGAGAGAGGCTTATTGCCCTTTTACACCACCAGCTTCCTTTCCCTTTGCAGGAAACCCCTTCTGGAGATAGGCTTATCTCCTGCAATACTCTCATCGATCAAACCTTCTCTTGATATTCATTTTAACCAGCTTTCACTCATATAAAATGACCACACCAGGGCAACAAGAACTCACAGTGTGATTTGCTCTGACCCAATCTTATAGAGAGTTAGCTCTGATATTCTACACTAGCCTGAATAAGGGAAATGATAATCATTTTTAAAATTTTTAAATAAGTTAAATTTTTTTAAAATACTTCCAATGATCTTTTCGTAGTTTGACAACAGATTTTATTGCTGAATTGATTCTCAACGTCTAATGGGGATGCGTGACAATCACCCTCATATCCCACATCTTAGCATGTCCACAGTAACAACCTCTACCTCAACAACCAAAAAATCCTAGACATATGGCTTTTCACATTGATTTTCAGCAACAAAAAAGGAACAGTATCTCTATGTTCAGCATTTATCTACAACCCCTATCAACCCCACAATAGCATGAATCCTTCCCTTATTAAAGAAGAGAGATAATGAAGAGAATTTATGGTATATGACTATGATGGAATGCTACTGTGCTATCAGAAAAGATGGGCTCAGTGATTTTAGAAAAACATGGAAAGACTTGCAAGAAAGAGCAAAATGAGCAGAACTAAGAGAATATTGTATACAGTATCAGCAATATTGTTTTAAGAATGGCTTTGAGCAAATAAGTTATTTTAACTATTGTAAATGCCCAAATTAACTATAAAGGACATATGTAGAAAGACATTATCTACATCCAGAGAAAAAACTGATAAATAGAAGTATGTATAAAACAATTTTATGTATATGAATACCTATTTGTGTCTAATGGTAACCATCTTTGAAAAAAAGAAATTTGCAGGATAATTTTATTGTATATTTGAAAGGAATAACAAGTTGTGCATAGTAGATTTGTCATTTCATGTGCAGTCATCTTTTTTATTGTACTATGTTATAGAAATGCTTGTTTTATTCCATAAATTTTTTAAAAAAGAAAATGTTAGAGAAATGTTGCTCTGACTGTGGGGACAATAAGCACATGTGTGCAAGTAGATGGTATTGAGTTCTGGTGACTCAGGCTTTGTCTATACAGATTAGTCTAAATGTCAGGCAGCTCCAAGCCTAGGCTACTGTTGTATGTGGAAGGTAGGAATTTGAGGACAGGGGAAGAACTGAAGTGGACAAAGCAGGTGATAGTCTCTTTGTTCTCGCCCTCTTCTCTCTCACCCATTTGCATGGTACACCCAGACAAAGTTGAGGAAAAAAGGAAAACATACTGATATTCACACAGTTCCTATGAGGTTTTCTTGGCAGAGCCTCCTGCTATGAGGGGGCACAGAATCACTATAAGGGGTTCAACAGGAGGTATGGAGAATTTTTAATTTCTAACCTTAGGTCAGATAATTGTCTGGGACAATATTCAGGAGGTACAGGTAGTTAAAAGTAATAATCATCTTAGCCAGAGGTCCATTCTACATGACTTTTGTTCAGGGTTCTTGGAAGAGTATGGTAGGTCATAGCCTTGCTATGGACTAAAAGAGCTGTTAACTTGTCCTTATTAAATGGAGGTTTTCTAGTCATTGTACTTTAGCAGATGGGACATGAGTGTCCCTAAAAAAATGAAATCCAAGAGTTGGAAGTAGAGAGGTCTCCAACCACACACTCAGCAGAAAAACCTAGGACAACCACGAAAACAATGGAGACACTCCCAACAAAGGCCATGTGTTCAGTAGAAAGAGCAAAATAATGTCTGGTATCACCAGAGGACAGCGGCAGCTATGAAGCATCAAAGATATGTGCTATTCTGACCACTTATGATCTCGATCTGTAGATCCTCCACTTATGCCCTGGGTACCTTAGTTCCTGGAATGTGCCTTTTCACTCATAGTCCAGAGTTACATATTCTCTGTCTGTATGTACACCACATGTTTTCCTGGATCATATATGCTCCTATAGGGCATCTAGGAGCTGCAGTGTATAGAGTGCTGGGC
The DNA here is from genome assembly GCF_011100635.1 of Trichosurus vulpecula. Lineage (NCBI taxonomy): Eukaryota > Metazoa > Chordata > Mammalia > Diprotodontia > Phalangeridae > Trichosurus > Trichosurus vulpecula. The sequence goes on from NC_050577.1 coordinate 57,539,603, forward strand.
CGAATTCAAATCCAGCCTCAGACACTTGCTAGTTGTGTGACCTTGGGCAAGCCATTTAACCCTGTCTGCCTCAGTTACCCCATCTGTAAAATGAGCTGGAGAAGGAGATGGCAAACCGCTCCAGTATCTTTACCAAGAAAACCCCAAATGGGGTCACGGAGAGCCAGATGTGACTGAAACAACTAAACAATATGCTTCTATGTTTATGTCTCATGAGTGTTCCCTGGCTATGTGTGCCCCTTCATATATACTCTCTACATGTGTGTATACTTGTGGAAAAATGTCCTCCAGGTTTAGAAATGCTCAACTGCTACTTTGATCCAATTCAACTGTTTACATTTATTTGTGCATGTCATTTACATGTCTTCCCCATCAGATAGGGAGCTCTTTGAGAGCAGGGAATATTGTTTTTTCACTTTTCTCTGTATTCCCAACACTTTCCACAGGGTGTGACATATAATAGGCATTTAATCAATGCTTGTTGACTTGATTTAACTTCTTACTATGTTATTTGAGTAAACTTCCTTGCTGGGAATTAACTGTATCCTCTGGCTGAGTAGCAAAGCTAGTCACAATGGCTTAGATCATGAACTGTGGCTTTCTGCAGATAAAGATCCCCGTAGACTCTTGAAACAAGTAAGTTTTCTAAGGTCATCCCTATGTGTTTTATGATGGACAGAGTAGTATAGGAGAGTGCTGGGTTTAGGGTCTGAAAGGCCTGGGTTCAAATCCTGCTTCAAATGATCATTTAGCTGTGTTATCATGAGCAAATCATCTGTCTGCCTCAGTTTCTTCATATGAAAAATGAGAATAATATCACCTACCTCACAGGATTCTTATGAGGATCAAATGAAATAGTGTAGAAAGATGCTGCGTAAACCTTAACTTGCCATATGTTATTATTACTAGTACTGTTATTATCTTATTACATGTATTTGTGAAAAGTAGTGGAACTGTTTCCACTCTTCTTCACTTTGGTTCCAGGATATCTGATTCATCCTTATTGTCGAAACAAGAGTTGATTATGGAAACAGTCAATTTACTGGCACACTCACTGGTTGATTGGTCCCACCATATTTTTGAGTCTTTGAAGTTTAATCTGGAGAAAGGATAATACTTTCATCTGGGAGGCCCAGCCTAATTTTCCTGCCTGTAATTCCCTAAATTAGTCATCAACCTAACTCGCTGCTTAGATGACTCCAATACAAGTAACTTGATTTTAGCAATTTCCCTCTCCTAAGGACTTGTAGGCTGTATTGCCATGAACTTGGATGACATCTTTTTTTTCTCTCATTCTAATTGGATGGTACTCCTTCTAAAAGCAGTGTTTCTAAGAGTGGCTCCTCAAAGCGAAGGCTGGGGAATATATTTCCAGGGACTCCATGAGCTCCCATTTAAGATGGATTCTGAGGCATGTTCGTTCAAGAGCTTTTGGGGTTGGGATTCCATTCAGTCCCCGCTTCGGCTCTTTTTGTCAGTGCTGGTCTGCTTTCTTTCTTCTGATTTCTGTTTAGAGTGGCATACCAGCCGATGGGAAGAGGCAGAGCAGACACTGGCCATGACAGTGAGGATTTGGAGGAGAGGAAAGACTATTAATCAGGCCACATCTCAGAGTATGAAGTTCAAATTTATATTTTTTTTAAACAAAGTAATTTCAGCACTCATTTTTACTTGCTTCATTTGTAGTAAAATATTTACTTGGATATGTGAAGAGATATGTGATTTTATCACTTTGAGTACAATAATCCAGATCACAATTCCTCCACATCTTAGGAGAGAAAACTTTTGATTTTTTTTCTTGGGTGGGAGTGGGGAGGTCTACATCTGTCATTTTATCGGTATAGGAAACTCTCATTATGGAAGCTTCCAACATCAATACACTTTTACTCATCTCTACCTCACTGAGAGTTGCCTGGGACACTAAAAAATTAAATGACTGTCCCAGGGTCACACATTCAGTATATGTCTGATGCAAGACTTCATCCTGGCTCTTCTTAGCTTCAAGGCCAAGTCTCTGTGATGCCATGCTACTATATAGAAAATAAGAACTAAGTTTTTTAAGGCATAACAAACAATAGGAGGAATCAGGAAGGGCTTCTTGTAGGACGTGATGCTTGACTTTAGTCTTGAAGGAAGCTAGTCTATAAGGCCAGTCTAGACAGTAAATAACTTCAAATACAGAGGAATATGTATTTTATTCTAGTCTTTGTCCATCACTAAAGTTACTTTAGTGAAGGGTTGACATGACTAGATCTCTTGTGCTTTAGGAATATTAGTTTAACTACAAAATAAAAAGAGGTGGCAAACAGGCAGCCTGCATGCAACATGTTGGCCACAATACTTCTAAGTATGGCCCAGACCTGATTAAAATGTAGATCCTCTATGATTTTAATATGTGATATATTGATAAATATATATATATATACATTCATACACACAGACATATATATGTGGGTGTGTATATGTGTACATATATACATATATATGTATACACACACACGCACACACACACGCACACACACACACACACACACACATATATATATAAAACACATCTGGTTTTCTAGGCCAATATGTAGCCCACGGAGATCCTTATGTGTAGTGATCCCCAATGCTATTTGAGTTTGACATCACTAGTGTGAAAGATAGATTGGGCAGGGGAGTAGTGGTTATTGCAGTAATTCAAGGAAGAGGCAAAAAGGACCTGAACTAGGGGTTGTTGTGGTATAAGGGGAGAGAAGGAAATATAGCCTTGCAAAAGCCATGCTATCACAGTATTCATTCTTGGGTTTTCTTTTGTTCTTCCCATTTGTATTGTTGTGGTCTTTGTGTGTAGTTTTTCTTGGTTCTGTTTAATTGTGTCATTTTCAAAGAGAAAAACAGTTCCTACAATCTGAGAGACGTTGAGGAGGATGGATCAACAAGGCATCGTAACTTACTAGATACAAGTTTGGAGTGAAGGGCAAAAGAGAGTAAAAGGCTGAAGATGACCTTGGGTGGTGAATCTGGTTCATCGGAAGAATGCTGGTACCTGAGAAAGAAATGAAGAAATTAGAAGGGAAGGTAGGCTTAAGAAGAAACAGAATGACTTCTCTTTTAGACATCGAGAGTTTGAGATGCCAATAAGATATCCAGGAAGGAATGTCTACCAGGCAATTGGAGGTATGGAACTGGAGTCAAAAGAGACGTAAGGGCTAGATATGTACATTTGGGAGTCATCTAAAGAGAGAATGGCAGCTGGAGAGACAGTATAGAAAGACAAGAGCGCTCAAGACAGAATCTAGGGAATATTTAATGTGGAGAAGGGCTACAAATAATGATTCTGCAAAGCAGACTAATAAACATCTGTAAAGGAGATAGGCAAAGAACCAAACTAGATTGGTGTTGCATAAAGTCTGGCAGGAGAAAGCATCCAGAAGAAGGAGATGTTTAATGGGATCAAATGCCTTTTATCTGAGTTGATGGAACATACTGCCTGTCCCTTACTGTTTGCTCCTGCCTCCCACCATTTCTCTAATGATATTCTTTATACTACTTCTCATTTTATTATGTAGCAGCCTGCTCATACTTGCTATGTCCCTTTCTATTACCCTTTGGTTGATCATCAATTTCAGTTCTTCAGAAACTAATGGATTCCATCACTTGCAATCATACAATATCATGAGGACAATATTGGTGTTTAAAAAAAGATAGGCTTTCTTTTCATGAAGAAGCTCAGTCAGTAAAAGAGCTGCAATTTCCCAAAGACAAACCCACTGTCCCTCCTCTGTTCAGTTCTGAGCTTATTGTCTATGTACAATGTTTTCCAGTATACAAGTACAAAACTATTGACTTGATGGGCTGTCTATTTGATCATGTACCACAGTTTTTTTTTCTGATGCAGAGTTAGGATAGTGGTGAATAAAGAACAGTTGAGCATCCACAATGAGAGAGTTGATATTCCTGCTTTATTCTAGTCTGCCCTGGTCAGACCACACTTGGAACTTTTGTTCAGTTACTGATGCCATACTCTACAAAGGACATTGATAAGCTGGGAAAAGTCTAAGGGAGGATGACGAGGATGCTGAAGGGCCTTCAGATCGTGCATTATAAGTGCAAAGTACTGGGTTTGGTTTCCTTTAGTTTGGCTAAGAGAAGACTTACGTTGGCTTAAAATATTTGAACGCCTTTCATATGGGAGAGGGATCAGGGCCTGCAGTGCAGAATTAAAAGTACATATAGGTAGAAACAGGAAGGAGGAAGATTTTGGCTCAGTATAAGGAAAAATTTCCTAACAATTAGAGCTATCCCCATATTGGAAAGGGCGATCTTGAGAGATTTTCCATCACTAGAAGTGTTTAAGCACTGGCTGGGGTAACCACTTGTCAGGGATATTGTTAAAAGGATTCTTGTTTATGTACCGATCTGATTAGATGCCTTCTGATGTTTCTTCCAAGTCTAAGATTCTGTAATAGGACAACAAGCTTAACCCGAGCCATGAATGTGACTTGATGGCAGCCAAAAAACAAGGTATGCAACCCTAGATTGCGTTAGTAAAAACACAGTATTCAAAATGAAGAAACTGTCCATTTTCCTGTATTCTGCCTTGCTTCAATCATGTTTTGAATGCAGTGTTAAGTTGGGGCCATTTTTAAAAAGCGTATTGACAAGTTTAGAGACCATCCAGAAGAGTGGAGTCAGAATGCCAAGGGTAATTGAAATCTTGCTCTATGGGGGTTCTTTGAAGGAATTGGATATGATTATCCTTGAAAGAAGACTTTGGGGAGCATGATAACTTCCTTTATGAATTCTGTTGTCACATCATCCATTTAGAGCAGGAAGAGAAATGAAATTGTATAAACCAAATCCCCTCATAGCTGGAGAAACTGAGACTCACAGAGAGAGGTTAATTGATTCACTCACGTTCACATGGACAGCATCAAATGCTAGATTTGAACCTATTTTCTTAATTCCAGGTCCAGTATTCTATCTACTATGCCTTGGAAAATATTCTGAGGGACTGCCATGTGGAATAGTAATTCGACTTAGTCTGGTAGGCCCCAGAAGACTGAAATAGGATAAACGTAACTAAGTAGATATTTCAGAGGGGAATATTTAAACTTGATAGAAGGAAAACTTTTCTAAAAATAAGAGCTATACAAAAGTAGAATGAGCTGCCACACAAGGTAGTGAGTTCCTCATCATTAGAAACTTCAGGTAGAGACTAAGTAACCACTCCAAGTCATGACACCTGCATGCTGGCCTCCTCCTCCTCAGCCTTCTCCCACTAGAACTTCAAGCTCTGTCCCTGAGCTGCTGTGCTGTGATTGGTGAGCTCTCTCACCTTATCTTACCCAGTCCTGGGCCCAGAGTACCATTGCCTAGCCATCCCCAAAGCATTCACATGCCCTCTGCCTTATTTTCCCCCTCTTCCAACTCTCACTTTTTTCTATATGTACTGTTTTCTCTCATTAGAATCTAAGTTTCTTGAAGGCAGGGATCATTTTGCTCTCTTGTATTTAACTTAGCACAGTGCCTAGCACATGGTACCTAATTAATAAATATTTTCATTGATAAATTAATCACTAAAATATTTTAATTAATAAATATTTTTCATTCATTTGTTGACTTGTTGAAGATGCTGAAGAAGGGGTTCCTCTTCAAGAACAGGTTTACTAGATTACTTTTGGGATCCTTTTTTAATCCCCCATGGGGGTCTTCCATGTGCTTGGGGTGATCCAAGAGCTGAGGGCACTCAAGAAGATTGATCTGAAATATGATACTTGTAAACAGAAACTAAAGTCCAGCCCAGGTCAGGAACCAAGATTCCTCAAGAATACCAACTTTAGAGCTGAGATTAAACCAGAAAATCGTTTCAGACCTGGGAGGTCAATACTAGATAGAAGGGGAGAAGTATATGGAATATTAGTGCCTCCTCAAAATATCAACAATTTGTATCACAATCTGTTTCTTGGTCCTGAAAGACTCTCAGGACTCTGTGGGTTCTCAGGGGACAGAGAAGCTAACCACCATTGCTGCCTTAGTCAGGAGGTTCCTTTCCATAAAGCACTGGCTGGTCCTCTGAAGATGGGACCACTTACTGGAATGCCAAAACACTCTTCTCTGGTACTTTCCAGCTGTGGTATCAAAATCCAATAGAAACAATGGCCACTAAACTGTACATAATGATCCTTGCAAGCCCCATTAGAAAACATCTCATGTTTGTACATTTCTTTTTTATAATTGGTTCATCCATACATTAAAATCAAATAGGAACTACATTTTAATCTGGTTGGGCCACATTTGGGAGTGTGGTAGTCCCCATGTAGCCTGCAGATACCTCTATTTTCCAGTACTTTTTAATCTTCTCTACCTCCTTGGAGCATCCTTCTCACCCTAGAGATGACTTTTCTCTGAGACCCAGTCTCACAAGTCCCAAACCTGAAATGTCTGTTTCAATGGGGGGGCCCAGCCATACTCACATTGTTCCCCATTCAGCTCATTCTCAACTTCAGCATCTTGTTCCTCATCCTCCTTATCCCCATTTTTGAGGGTAAGGATGGTTTTGTTTGTTTATATTTGGATCCCCAGTGATAGCACATAGTAACTTCTTAACAAATGCTTTATCTATTAAACACTTGGGATTTGCTAGGCACCATGACAAATGCCCAAGATAAAACAGTCACTCCCTTCAAGGAACACAGAAAATACCAGCATACTCTCCTCTCCACTCCTCCACATCCTAATCCCAACTCCCAATGAAGCTCAAGGGGCTAGTCATTAAGACAATCACTGAGGCTACAAGGAATTCCCTCTTTGAAAAAGTGAGGTAGATTCCAAATTAGGACTGAGTAAGCATAATCCAAAAATGAGACTGAGAGAGAACCAGGTTTCCTCAGAGCAATGAACCCAAAGGACTGAGAGGGAACCAGAAATTCATTTGCAAGAGCACAACATTCAAACTAGGGAGATTAACTCAGAAGACAAAATTCAGAAAGAGTAGGTGAGCTGACTCTTCAATGCCAACTGCTTCCTCAAGGCCTGAGCCTTTTATACTGATGGTGGGCTTGGCATGGACTGCCATGTTGATCGGCCCGACTAACTGGCAAACCTATGGGATTGGTTAACTTCCAATCCCAAGAGTCTGTCATTGCTTGAGAAGAGGTCTCCTTTCCTTAGCCTTAGCTAATAAAATGGACTGTGGACATGACTTAAATAAAGTAGCTGCCAGTTTCCTGGTAGTGAACAAAAAGTTTGGAAAGAAGGTTGGCTATGAAGTCAGAGGACTTGGGTTCAAATCCCATCTCGATGACTTATTCTTATCTATACTTACCTAAAGTGGCAGCTGGATAAAACACTGGGCCTGGAGTCAGGATGGCCTGAGTTCATAGCCTGCCTCAGATACTTGCAAGCTGGGTGACCCTGAGGTAAATATTTAACATTCCTCAGTGCCCATTTCCTCATGTAAATTGGGAACAATAATTAATGATTTCTCCCTTTCCTGACTTTTCAATAGCACTAATTGGCCATACCATATAGTTTGATGCTTATATAGTTGTTTATATGACTGCAATGTCCCCCAATTTGTGTTTATAGGTGACAGGAAGGGGTGTGTGTGTGTGTGTGTGTGTGTGTGTGTAGAAGTCTTATCTCGCCCCACCCCCGCCCAAAACAAAATTTTTTTTAATTCCATGGGACTGAAGAATACTTTTTGTAAGATGTGGTGTCTGAAAACTATTGTTAGAAGAATCCTAAATACAATTCCAGGAAACAAGCCTGCTAGGCAATAATATGTAAATTTAAGGAGGAAGAAATATTTCCTTTTTTCTGGGAAAGCCCCAAGTACCACAAGCCGCCTCTTTTGAATGACGTCATACTCATTCTTTTTGCCCCTCATTGTTCTCTGGAGCTAATACTGGTTAAGCAGAAGAGGAATCCTTCCCAGATGTATCTCTTCCGACTGTATGATTCTTAGGGGAAAACATCATTTTCGCCAGACGTTTTGGGCACGGCTAATTTTACTAGAGTGCACATGCTTGGCCACCTTTATTGCCCCATAGTTCTATGCCTCCTGCCAACTTCTCCATGCACTTTGGAAGAAGGCAAGAATCTGTGCCTGATTGAGATCTGTATTTTTCTTGGTTTTATCATATCATGAGGTTGCTTCAAATTCTATTGTTGCACACAGATCAACCAGCTGTTCTTCTTAGGAATTAATTTTAGAAGCCCCTTGGATCTCTTCTCAACCATTAAAGATGATTTATTTGGGTTATTCCTGGACATAATCCATTATTTTCCAAATTTGTTACTCTTTTCCAATTCATCCTTAAACTCAAGAGCTTAAGTGCCCACTCATGGTCAGTGAACAGCTTGATCCTACTAACTCTGACTTAACATGTACCATAAAAGGCAGGCCCAAGGATTTGTAGATGCAAGTATTGGGGATCAAGACCTCTCTGCCCCAGGCTTCTCATAGAATTTCTAACAGGGAGCTACTTCTCCATGCTCCAGATATTGCCATAAGAGTGCAATAGATATCTTCTGACTTGGTAGAAGGAAAATTAATCTGGCTCCACTGATTAACTTTATATTATTTTCTAAGAAGGAATGGATAAGAATTTGTTAAACACCCACTATGTGCCAGGCACTAAGACTCTGTCTTTGGGACTAATGTGAGGAGCTCGTGTGTTCACTGAAAACTGGGAGCACTATGGTCTTTTGATAAATTTCTTTAGTTCTGAAACATTTTTTGATAGTGTATATGTTTGGGTTTTTAAGGGTTTTGTGAAGCCATTGCTGATCTCAGCTAAGATGTCCTTAGATCTTTCTGGAGGTTTTTTTTAGATTGTGGAATTCTCATCTTCCCACATCCTTAGGTGACCTTCTGAATGGCTCTTAAAAAAAGAGTTTCTTGGACTCTCCATCTATGGCCGGGTCCCTCCTCTCAAGAGAAATGTCAGTAACGAGAGTGGACGCTGAGTTGTTCTTTGTGACTGCCACATGAGAATGGCCTGAGAATCAAAATAAAAACCAGGTTTCATCACTTACAAAATGTAAGTTGTACAATAGGATCAAATGAGATAATGAGGTTTTTAATTTTTTTTTGCAAAATATCCATTGATAAGAAAAGCAATAAGATTTAGGTCCCTTTAAAGAGGCAGCAGGGTGCAGTTAAGAGTGTTGGATTTGAAATCCAAGGAACTGGGTTCAAATCCTAGCTCTGTCACTTGTTACCTTGTGTGATCTTGGTCAAGTTGCTTCTGCTCTCTGGGGCTCACTGTTCTCATGTGTAAAACCAGATAGATTGGAATCATCAGGCTCAAAATCCTTTTCTACTTCTCCAGCCATAATCCCATTATCCTGTGTCTTTGAGCTCTGCCAAGAGTGGGAAATAGCATTTGTCCCTCACTTTATTTAGAGACATGACATAATTAATAGAGGAAAGAAAAGGACGCACTAAGGAAGTTTCAATAAGAGTAATAAGAACTCACATTTATATAGCACTTTCCAGTTTATAAAGCACTTTCTTCAGAAAGAAAATTTTTCCAGTCTCCCATTTGCCTAAGTTTTTTTTCCTTTGCTAATAATGATTAAATTGAATTAAGTACATTAAAGAGCAAAATATAACTATTAAAAATTTACTTAAATTTAAAATTATCTATGATGAAAATCTGCTTTTAGGGTGAAATTTGGTTTCCCATTTATTCCATAAGGTCCTATATAAAAACACTTGCTCCTTTGCCACTAAGGAGAATGCTAAGACCTGCTAGTATCATCTTGTGGGGAAAGAAATACTCTTCGCCCTTTGTCAGAACTACAGTAAATATTCCAGACTTGCTTAGAGTAACCTTGTCTATTTTTGGTTCTGTTGCCTTAAATATTCAACCAAAGTCTGAGAAATGTACGAAGGAAGCTACAGGGGTCCCTTCCTGTTAAGAACTGTTATCTTTTGCCCATAGCTGATATTCTTATCTCTGTTAACAAGAAGCATGGTGTGACAGGACTTTATTTTGTGAGTGTGTGAATAGCACAGTCTATTTATAACGGCAGTCACTGTAAACTATTCATGACCGATGCAGATTTTATCTTACATTATCATCATATTATATTGAGAACATACTCTCAAATGCAACTTGTAAAAAGAAAAGACAAAGTAGATTCCTTATTCATTCTCCTTCTCCTTCTCAGGTCTGGAGCTGTGATTTCATTGCTGTGAGTAAGCCTTGAATGGAAACTCTTTCCACATTGACAACACAGTTATAAGTCATAGTTTTAGAAAGTTGCCTAGGGCATTAAGAGGTTAAGTAAATTGCCTGTGGTGACAAGGTGAACAGTATGTATCGAGGGACAGGATTTAAGTCAAGACTTTCTGACTCCAAGGCTATCCCTCTGTCCACCACTCCATTTATCACACTCTTAGAGAATAAAAATGAAAATGCTGAAGACAGCTATCAGTGCTGATCATATGAATAAAATCAAGTAAAATACAATTAATTATAAAACAAAATAACAAATTGAGAAGCAATCTAAACAGAACGATGGACTTGGATTCAGGAAAATATGGGTTTAACTCTGGCCCTGGACATCTATTAGTTGTATGACCTTGGGAAAGTCCTCATCTGTAAAACAAAAGGGTTGCATTTGATGAATTATAAATTCTCTTTTCAGTTCTGAATCTGTAATCTCCTTATCTTTATCAGAATTGAGAGTTTTATACACACTATTTTGACAGTAGATATATTTAGCCTCCTAACTTTGAATAACTATTTTGTGTATATGCATCTATACATGCATGTGTGTGTGTGTGTGTGTGTGTGTGTGTATGTATATGCACACATACATTTTTCCCTTTTGAGTAAGTCTTCTTACCTCTATTTGGGGGTGGCTCCTATTCAAACCAATGTGGTATATACTTAATAATGGAAATAGTGGATTTAAGTTTCTTCTGGATTTAATTGACATATATTGTGTCTCTTATAGTAGGGGTTTTTTGCTGTCACACTTCAGTGGAGGAGTCCTAGTTTTATATGGCTTCTTAGACGAAACACATGCAAAATTTTCTAATTTTCTACAGTGTGAATTTCTAGAGGCTTTCTGAGTAGCATTAGTGGCACCAAGGCTTCTTAGAAACCTACCAAGCAATTTGGACAAGTCCATGAGCTATAATGATTCAGACTGGATGACATCTTATAGTCTGGTGTGATTTGGTTACAGTTGTAAAGAAAGATAATGCGTTAAGAGGTGTCTATGTGTGCCTGTGTGTGTGTGTGCTCACGCACATGCACTTGTATATTAAGAGTTTTATTTGATTTTTTCTTAACCATCTAATCAACTACCTATAGTACAATAAAATGAACTAGTAACATAACAATCTAATTTTAGCTAATTAAAATATACATACACATATAGACACATACAATCCCTAATGCAGTTATGTCGGAAATGTAGACATAGCCTAAGGGAAGTTGAGATAAATGGGGGCATGGGGATGGAGAATATGGGAGCTGTGGAAAAGCTAGCACTAGAATTTTTCTTTTCTTTTAAATAATGCAAAGAGTGGTGAAAGGGTTATTGAGAGGAGAGGTGAATGAAGGTGAGTCAGATTATGAAGGGTTTTAACTGTGAAACAGAGGAGTTGATATTTTATTGAAGAGGCAATCACCACTATAAACTTTTGAGCAGAGGATGGACATATTTTTAATGGCTTCTTAGACCAACCCTGGACTTCTCCTTAGGCCTAAACGCAATTGCACCTTCGCATCCTAAGCTTTTTTTTTGGTATTCTTGATATTGCCTCTAGAACTTGTAGACAACTTTTTATTAAAAGCTTTCGCAGGTGTATTCTCTCCAAGAGTCATGCTAGGAAGGTAACTGATTATTTCCAATTTCATAAGAAAAATGTGTTAGATTGCCACCTGAGCATTTCTAATTAATTTTCTGATTACTGAGAATTCCTGTGGTGTTCTCTCTCTGACTCCAGGAAAAGAAGTGTGATCACTGATAGTTTAATTCTATTGTTCCTTGTGAAAAACTCTAGCTATTTTTCTCCTATCAGATTTTTTTCCCCAATAACATTTGTGGCAAGTCTAGGGTAGAAAATGTTCAATTTATCCTTTGAATCTTGGAAATATTAATTGCATATTTTCAATTAACAATCCATTTAATGGAAATATGTTTTTACAACTTTACATGTATGATTGATATCACTTTGCTTGCCTTGGGGGAAGGGCAAGAGTGAGGGAGAGAATTTGGAACTCAAAATTTTAAAAAAGAAAGAAAGAAAAAAATTTATTTAGTAGTGTGATTATAATAGATAATTATACTGGAAGTCAAGAAGACCTGAGTTCAAATCCTACTTCTGATTGCTAGCTATGCGACCATGGGCAAGTCCCTGAACTTCTCTGAGTCTCAGTTTCCCCTTCTGTAAAATAGGGATAGAAATATCCATAGAGCCTACATCACAAATTGTTGTGATGATTAAATTAGATAATATATATGAAGTATATTGTAAACCTTACAGTGTTATATGTTCAGTCATTTTTCAGTTGGCTCCAACTTTTCATGAACCCATTTGGGGTCTTCTGGGCAGAGATACTAGAGTGGTTTGACATTTCCTTCTCCAGCTCATTTTAGAGACAAGGAAACTAAGGCAAAAAGGGTTAAGTGACTTGCCCAAGGTTACACAGCTAGTAAGTGTCTGAGGCCAGATTTGAACTCAGGGAGAGGAATCTTCCTGACTTAGGGCTGGTACTCTATTCGCTGTATAACCTAGCTGCTCCTAAAGTTCTATATACATGTCAGTTATTATATTTTTCCCAGGCAATTGTTGGTAACAGCTTGCAGGTAATAATCGGTACTACTGTCTGAATTATAATTTGTTGTAATTCAGGCATTCTTCATTTATTTGATCTTTTCCTCCATAGAGGGTTAGGCCAACCTCTTTTGAGTAGTTATCGATCTCTTCTATAAGACTGTGCACTGTTCGAGGCTTGAGACAATGAGCAAAACATCGTCCACTAATAGGGGCAACTGGAAGACAACCCTCATTGTCCACAGGAATCCCTGTTCAAGTTAACCTCTTCACTGGATCTCCACAAGTGGTGGACCAACTAGAGCCAGCTTGAATTGGCTCATGCAGTTGTTAAATTGTTCAATTTACACCTCAGAAATCTGCAAATGCTACAAATCAAGGCTTGATTTATTGTAATCGTCTAGATTGTTGTAGTTGTCTAGACCAGAAGTGTCCAACACACAGCCCCACTGACTGCCACTGAACCAGATTAAAGTGCAATTGGAAAATATTTTTAAAATATATAAAAATACAACAAAACAGAGATGATGTAGTTTTCTAAGTCAGCATGCCATTTTAGGAATCCTTTTTTAATGGCTTAGTGTTTCTATTTGAGTTGGACTTCACTAAAAGAGAGGGAGAAATTGTTAATAACATAAACTTAAAAGTATCTCCTGTATACACCCACCCACACCCACATCCACACCCCCCACATACATATGTATGTATGTATATATGTATACGTATGTATATGTATATTTCTTTCAGGAGAGCTGTTTGTTAAACATTCACCAGCACATGTTTGATCTCAGCTGTTGTAGTGGCCTATTTTGAGAGTGAACAAGCTGCAATACATAGTCAAGGAGAGACTTAGATTAAGAACAGGAGTAAAAAATGTCATCCATCAGGGAACTGTATGATCGGAAGAGAAGACGGGCTGGTTACTGATGGAAAACAGCTGAACGCCCTGAATGTTCCACTGTTTATCTCACCAAATTCAAAGAAACTAGGTGAACACTGAGAACATTGGGTGGACCCCTCCCCCCCACCCATGGCAAACTTTTAGGGGGACGTGAACAAGAGTGACACAAATTGGATGGGCATGGATGGTTTGAGAGCTACATTGTTGGAGGGAACATTGAAATCAAAGAAATCACAGATCTTTTGGAATATCGATTAGTAATATATGTTATACTTTCAGACCATGGCTAATAAGGTTATCAGTATAGCTATTTAGATCAAACTGAAAAAAATTAAATCATGTTAGTTTATAGTATTTTTATCTCCATTTTAAAATGTACCTTATTTCTAGGTTTCCATCAAACAATAGCAATTACTGTCATTTCCCCATATTAACATTGTTCACATTAACATTAAAATATATTAAGGCTTAATACTCATTTGTATCATTCCAGGTGTTGTAGATGTGTATATAATTAGTTGTGCTTTACACATTTAAAATTTTGATCTGTACTTGTTAGCTTCAGATTATAAAACATGGGATCATTTTATTGAGTTCTATATACACAACAATAGCAAAAGGATTTTCCCTATATCTAAATTAAAGTTAAGCATTTGCCCAGCTTAATTTTTTGCAAACTGGGTTGTTATCATTAGCATTCTTATTTCTAAGAATTAATTCTCATTATATCACATGTAACTCTCCCTTCTAGCCTTATGAGACACAACGTTACTTAAGTAGTCTCAGAAGGTTAAGAGTCCTCTCAGTGTTCCTTATACTCATGTTGAAGGACAGAAATGTTTAGCAGGAAGACTGCACAATTGTAATCTAATGTGGTTTCCTCAGCAGTTCTCAGGCTATTAGAGTGGACAACATGGCACCTATAGGAGTGTGTAAAAATAGCGTCTAAATAACATGACCTTTTGTAACTTGAAAAAGCCTTAGATTTCATCTCATTGTGACCTAATTTTAACATGAATTGGCTGAACTCAATTTATCTTGCTGAAGGTCACACAACCAACTAAGATAGTTTAACCTTACTCATTTTTTTGTTGTTATACTACCTACCTTCATTTAGTGAAATCCCATGACCCAGTTCTTCCTTGTATTTACTATTATGATAATACAACAGTTCAAAGTTGTTGGTTTGGGGGGTTCTTTTCAAATATGCTTTTTGTTGTCTTCAAATAGACTCAAAAATAGAATAAAAATAGAATAAAAATAAAGCTTAAAAAATATATGATAGATAAGAGAAGGTGTTTAAAGATTACCAGTATAAGAAGCAGTATGATGAGATGCAGGGGCAGTTAGGTGGCACAGTTGATAAAGTGCCAGGCCTGAAGTCAGGAAGACTCCTCTTCCTGAGTTTAAATCTGACCTCAGACACTTAATATCTGTGTGATCCTGGGCAAGTCACTTAACCCTGTTTACCTCAGTTTCCTTATCTATAAAACAAGCTGGAGAAGAAAATGTCAAACCACTCTAGTATCTTTGCCATGAAAACTCCAACTGGGGTTACAAAGAGTTGGACACAACTGAACAACAACATAGTAAGATGGAAAGAGTATTTGATTTAGAGGCAGAAGGCATAGATTTGAATCATCTCTGCTACTTCCTTCTGACATTGACCCCTAAGATATTTTCTTGCTATAAATCTGTGATCTTGGTCTCATATATCAATTTCTAGATCAATGGTATTTAAGGAAAATTGGAAATTATATTTCCCCAACGAACAATTAAATGATGAGTGAGAAGAGGGTACAGTGCATCAAAAACAATAAATTAAGGGTGAAAAGCCGTATAAAGGAAGTCATCAAAGAAACATATGGTTGAAAAAGATGAACAATCACAAAAGAACAGAAGAATATCCAAGAGATAACTCGTGTCTTCCAAGAATATTCTCAGATGTCAAGAGAACTTGAGGAAGGGCAGTAACCCCTTGTAGTGAACAGAGAAGACATGGACTAGAGCAGTACTGAATGGATAGTCATGGGTTCCTAAGCACAATCTGCATGTGAAGTGAATATCATATCAGTAACAGTCTGGAAGCAACAACAAAAATCAATAAGATAAGAAATCTAATGGAGAATTCAATTCAGACCCTGGGAAATTTTAGGCCTCTTGTATTTGGGGAGAAATTTGGCTCTTTGTCTTTATTGAAGTAGGCTGTTCTGGTGTCCAATCTATGAATCAATTTAAAATTAGATATTAGGGTAGTAAATGAAAAGTAATTAATTGAGTACATTTGATAGTACACTATGAGTCTGCAATTGAATCTACCCTCTAAAAGTGCCTTACTTAAAACGAGATAAGGTGGTGCTCTGAAAAAAGCATTGGACTGAGAGAGAAAGCATAGGTTCTAGCTTTGGTTTGGTCAGCTTTGGTCAAGTCATTTTATGTTGCTCCTCTTCCAGTTTCTTCATCAGTAAATGAGAGGATTGGATAAGATGATTGAGGGTCCAGTTTCTTTATCAGTAAAATGAGGGGATTAGACCAGATTACTGAGGCTGTCAGGAGGCACTGTGGATAGAAGACTGAACCTGAAGTCAGGAAGATGTTAAGTTCAAATCCAGGCTCAGACACTTACTAGCTTTGTGACCCTGGGCAGCTCACTGAACCTCTGTCTCAGTTTCCTCACCTGTAAAATGAAGATAATAACATCAGCTTCCCTGAGCTGTGAGGATCAAATGAACTAATATTTATAGAGTTTTGTAAAGCTTATCTGTAAGGCTCTTTGTCATTCTTAAATACTTCTAAGTTATGTTTTAGGTACTAGAACAACCTGGCTCAGAATCTTAAAAGAAAAGACAGGAAAAGTACTCAATTTATTTCAGCTAAAATTCCTTTCTTTCCTAAGACTCTCTTAGATCGCTGAGGCCAGTGAAAAATGGATTTGACATATTCTCCTATCAGAAATAGAAAGCCTGACACCACAAATGTGAGCCTTTTTTGGACATGTACTGCAGCCTAAGTGCAGGTATTTTGACACACTGATAAGGTAGAAATGCCTAAACATTTATCTAGAACAGTGTTTGAACTAAGAGGACATCCAGGAAAGAAGAGAAGCATTTAACCCCTACAAAAGCATTCAAAGTAAGCCACAGGATAAGGATGAAGAATAGCACCCTTTGATTTGGACTTACTGAGCTTTCTCTAATTATAAAGTCTGCAGTGCTCATAAATATGACTTATTTGCTATCATCTCTTCTCAGTTCTACTTTCATTTTTATTTCCTTTTCTAGTAGTCGATTTATTCTTCTATATCAATCTTGCCTCCCCAAAATACTCTCAATTCTTTTTTCTTTCAAATCATCCTTATAACAGACTTGGGAAAAAACACATAAAATGAAACGACATTTAGAAAGCCCTTTAAAGCTTACAAAATTGTTTTATATATATTATGTCATTTGATCCTCACAACTCTTTAATGTTTTAATGTTTAATGTTAATGTTTTTCTTGTCTGTGTTTTACAGATGGGGAAAGTAAGGCTTAGGAAAATGTACTGTGACTTGTGCAGGGTCACTTAGCAAGTAAGTACCAAAAGCAAGATAAAAATTCTGGTATTTGTGTCTCTAAGTCCAGCACTCTGTCCACTATGTTAGTTTCCCCTCTTCAAAATCCCATAGGATCATACATTTAGAGTTGGGAGAGACCTTTGAGGTCACTGAGTCTGTCTCATTTTACAGTTGGAGCGGGTTGGGGGTGGGGGCAAGAAAGGACAAGCAACTTGCCCAGGTCACAGATCTAGCCAGTGTCTGAGGCAGGATCTGATTCCAGATCTTCCTGATTTCAAGTCTAATGCACTATCTACTATGTTTCATGTAACCCCTTACATTCCAGAAGGCAGACTTATAGACGTCCTCACCCCCCACTACAAGGGGTGAGGCAAGCACCTTATGGTAGACTTGACAACAACTTTGTCTGTATGGGACTGGTAAGACATATTGACTGTCCATATTCTCTTCATCCCTTCTAATATTTCTCAGCTTATTTGTCACTTTTACATATTTATCACCACTGAATAATGGCTTGGCTATAGAAGAAAAAGTAAAAAAATCAACCTATAAGGATGATCCAAAAGTAAATTTGGCTAAAGGAAGCCAGAAAATGATAATTCTTAAAAGTCTTGTTTGACAAATTCTCTCCTTGGTCTACAGAAACGATATGATGTTAGGGGATGCTTGTTTTGAATTCATTATTTCTTGGAGTTTGAAGGTTCTTTCCTCAATTTTCAAACTAAAACTAGGAAAGTCTTTCAGATTTGAAGTTGGTTGACAATTAGTTGAGAAACAATGAAGTCTGTCTATAATCATAAAGGTATCATAGCCTTCAAACTTTTCATTAAAGGACAACAACAAATTCCACCCGATAACTTGGAGAAGCTGAATGTCAGGAAGGACTTTCTTTCTTCAAAGTGTTATTTTTTTTGGAGGGGGGTAGGCAAGGCAATGGGGGTTAAGTGATTTGCCCAAGGTCACACAACTAGTCAGTGTCAAGTGTCTGAGGCTCAATTTGAACTCAGGTCCTCCTGACTCCAGGGTGGGTTCCCTATCCACTGCTCCACCTAGCTGTCCCATTATTTCTATTCTCAGTGTTACAGACTATTAGCTTTAGGGTAAAAACAATGTTATTTATTGGTGACAATTAAGGCGATCATTTAAATGTCATAACCTTGTTAAGGAATAATGATAATATATTGTTCAGTTGTTCGTCATGACTGACTCTTTGTGCCCCCATTTCAGGTTTTCTCAGAAACGAAACTGAAGTGCTTTGCAATTTCCTTCTCCAGCTCATTTTACAGATGAGGAAACTGAGGCAGAGTTAAGTGACTTGCCCAGGGTCACACAGCTAGTAAGTGTCCAAGGCTGGATTTTAACCTAGGTATCCCTAACTCCAGGCTCAGTGCTCTATCCATTGTGCCCCCTAGCTACTCCAGGATGATGATAGCTAGCATCTATATAGCAACAACTGTGATCTAGGCACTGTGCTAAACACTTAATTTGATTCTCACAACAAACTTGGAAGGCAAGTGCTATAATTGTCTCTATTTTAATGTTGAGGAAACTGAGGAAAATGGAGGCGATGTGATTTGCCTAGGGTCACACAACTAGTGTCTGAAGCCAGATCTGAACTTGGGTCTTCTTGGCTCCAAGTCCAGAGCTCTATTCAGGCTAACACCCAGCTGCCTGTGAGGAATGAGGATGACATTTGTGTTATAAGCCAGCTGCCACAAACGTTGTTTATAGCTTTACATCTGAGGGGGCACAACTTGACCTGCAGCCAAATACATGTAATAATTGTGAGCCTTGTTATAATGTAGTGAAGCTATACCGCAGTGCCACCCTCAATCTAACACTTTCACTTTTGGCAGTATTTTCCTGCCTGTGGCTTACCCAGACTTCTAACAAAGCAGAGAGAAAAGTAAGGTTACTTGTGAAACATTTATATTAGGAAATGCTTTTGTTTAATTATCTGACAAACACATACCAAATAGAGAGGGAAATCCTAGGCTCTCTGACTTTAGCTGAGTCATAGCTAGCTGTCTTACACTCCATGTCACCTAATTGTAGACCAACCAGATGATGCCTGTTGCATATTTTTATAATGAATATAGATAAGGTGTATTATACTTTTTTTTTTACCATTCCCCATTTTCTTTGATGTTATGGTATCTTCTTATGTTAAACTAACTTCTCTTGGGGCCATGTTTTCATTTTTTCAGCAGTTTCTTCAGCCACCTCCCCTATCCTTACCCTTACACTCAGGGATGATTTGTTCTATGGAATGAACTTTTAAATTTATTTATTCATTTATTCATTCATTTATTATTTATTTTATATTTTTATTATTTATCATTTATTTATTTTATATTTTTATTTTCTTGCAAAAACTTCACATCTATGTCTGGTCACTAATTTGTGCCTCCTCCAATCTACCTGGACAGCCAGTTCTCTCTCCCATTTCTGATGGGCAAGAACCTATCCTAAGGAGTTAGACATGAAGAGGACCTTGGAGGTCATCAGTTGTATTACCTTCATTTATAGATAAGGAAACCTGAGGCTGTGAGACATTAAAAGATGATGGCGATGATGTTGATGATAAAATAACAATAACTGACTTTATATAGCTGTATACATTTCAGAGAGCTGTTTACATAAATTATTCTACTTGTTTATGTAGCAACTCTCTGAGCTACTCACCAAACTTTCACTTGTTGATTCAAAAAAGGGTTGATTCAGTAATCTCGAAATCTTAACTTCAACCAGGTATCTCTCAAGAATATTCTAAGCTCATCCAAGATTCCTTGTTAAGTGTGACAATAGAGAGAATCCTGTTTGAGGAGCCTCTGATCATCAAATAAAGTAAGACATGAAAAAGGGAAACATTATGCCCACCAAAAGTATTTGAAACTGTCATGGAGTACATCTAGGGTAGAGTTCAGATGGAACGACTTCACCACGGTCAATAGCACCCTTCTAGGGCTAGGGCTTAAGTCACTGTAATCAATCTCTTGCCACTGGACCCAGATGACTACAGAGGAGAGAGTGAGGCTGATGACTTTGCATGGCCCTGCCTCACTTAAATCCAATTCACTTGGAAGTCATGGCATCACCTTCTTGATACCATGGTCCTCTTCAAGAACAAAGGACAAACAACTTTTGAGTAGTTGCTGTTTGTCCTTTGTTCTCAAAGAAGACTGTGAAGTAGCTGCCCAATGAGGACCCAACTGGCCAGTTCCAGTTGGGCAACACAGCTCCCTTCTTCTCTTCTTTCTTTCCTTCCTTCTCCCTTCTTTCCCTCTGCCCACATAGGGAATTGTAACCTTACCTGCATGTGCTCTGCCCAAAGGAATATAAATTTAGATCACTGAAACCTGGCAAGATATCTTGGGGTTTACAGGCTAGATTTCTATCTTAAGGACCGTGCCTAAAACCCAGATCACTCTGGTTCACATCGATTGGCCAACAATAGGTCCAAGTCCAAGCCTAACTTGGTCATTGTTTGGGCCCTGGTGCCTCAGAGTGATTGTAAATAGCAATTGCTTCTGTTTTGGCCAGAAACTCTGAGTGTCTTTCCCCCTCCCAAGTTAATTTTTTTGATTAGGTAAAAAAGGCCATTCTTTGCCTCATTTCTTACCTAGCCATAATCACTGAATGGGCATGGTCTCAGTTAGCTTAAAAAGGCCAAGACATTCCACTGCATCCAGGGCCATCTCTACTCATCTTGGTCTATATCTTGCCACTGAACCCAGATGGCTCTAGAGGAGAGAATGAGGCTGGTGACTTTTCACAACCCTCCCTTACATAAATCCAATTCACTTGTGAGTCATGGCATCATCTTCCTGATCTCATGGTCTTCTTCAAGAGCAAAGGACAAACAACTACAACAACAAGCTGCATAAATTCCAGTGATCCAGTAATATGAGCCAATAATCTATGATCCAAATATGTGGAGGAGAGTAATACAGGACATGATGTGAATTTAAACCCTTGGAGGAAATACCCATATCAATGGGATCATGGATTAATTGAAGTGTGGAAATACATGTTTACAGTGGATCCAGCAATGGTCAGAGAATTTAATATGATTTTGTTGGCTATTAACTATGATTTGAAGGAGAAAAAAAATTTTGCTAATGTATACATGTCTGATTTTTCTCCAGCAATTACCCTAGTGTTTAATTATATTAGATTTAGCCAATGCACTTATGTTCTGATGTTGTAAAACCTTTATGCAATCTTCAGGCTCTAGAATGCTAACTTCTGGTGTAGCACTGGAGAGAATCTTAGAAAGAAACATGTACAAACAAGTTAATGTTTTTGCCATGACCATTTATCTTTTAAAGGACTCCGTAAGTAGTCTTTTGGATCTCTACATCTCCAAATAGGACTTAGTTTGAAAATCATTATCAATTAATCTTCAATCATTTAGTAAATGCCTACTATGTACCAGACACTGTGTTGGCTCTGGGGATACAAAGACAAAAATGAAACTGTTCTTGCCCTCATGGAGCTTACATTCCATCACATAAAACTGTATTTGTATCTATGTATCTTGTATATGTGTTATAATATACAAAATAAATACAAAGGAATTTGACTGGAGAAAGCATCACCGTAATTTTTTATGATAAATCCAGAACTCATTGGAAGTCCCATTAGGCATATAGGGCAAAGATAAAGAGCTCTAAAATAACATTCATGTAATTACTACTGTTGAATATAAAAAATGCCTATGTTTGCATGGATTACACGCACCCATCAATGCTTGTTTATTCAGTTTCTTTGGCTCTTTCAGAATTCTCTCAGTATTCTTCAGTGTGTTTGATATCATTCAGAACATATTGACTAAGACACAAAATGAGTTATGTATTGCAATCCAAGACTGTTTTATCAGGAAACTGGATAGAAATGGCCTTCTTTGTAGTGCACCTTTTGCTTTGAATACAAATGGTCCCCTGAGCATGCATTGTTCTCTGTACTGCAGAGTACACTACACTGTCAGCCGTTAACACATAAAAACATATGCAAAGAAAGTAGAGAAACATGGTTTCTTTGGCAGAGTAGCAAATCGTGATCAATAAAAAGGTATGAGCAAGATTTTATAAATAAAATATTCCAATGAGAAATGAAAGTGTTCATCCCCATGGAGATGTCTTTGCTCATTTTTGTTTTCATACAATATTCATTCCATTATCCAGGTTAGGTCAATCTTTGATGTTAATTTGTAAATGAAGATGGCAGTAATGACAGGACTTCAAGTTATCTTGCCTTAGGTCAGCTGGGAGATACCAAGTCAACAAATTGTAAAGTTAACTATTTCTAAGGTAGATATTAAACTCTTTGAAGGGGACTCTTTGAATTCATTGAATTGGCTTTTGAATGACATTTAGTTACTGAGCCTGGAGTGTATGATAACAGTGCTTGTTTACTAAGAAAATTACGGTAACTGAGGCTTTTGTCTTCTGGATCATTTTTGCTATGTTGCATTTAAAACATTTTATTTTAAGTCCTTTTGGGGCAAACCTTTTTTCATGTTCAAATTGTTTCTAAGGAAGGAAAGGGTATGGAAGTCAAAATTATTTGCTAATGATATTAATGTCATTCTTAGCTCTTATGGATACATTTATAAAATGCAAATTGTCATATGATAATAATAACAACAAAAATCAAACCCTGAGGCAGTTTTCATCTGATTAGATGTAATCTAGTAGATCAAGATATGTATAATTTACCTGAAACATTTTTTAAAATTTCAGATTACATTTGAATCAATATTAGTCATGCACAACAAATAAATCTTTTCAAAAGGTCTTGAAAAAAGTTTTGTTTTCAAATTCCATAACTGGATAAAAAGGGATTTTAAAAATTTTTTTGTATTTCAGAACACGATCCTGACATAAGACAGTATTGACTGACAAATTTCCAAGGTACCTAGATGTCTCTGAAATGTGTTTTGTGACGATCGAATCTGATTGCCTGGTGTTTTTCTTTGGAAAGAACCTTATCTTTGGATGAGGAGGGGGAGTGATGAGGATGATGATGATGTTCCTTATACATAGGTATCAGTTCATAAATACTTACTGGATTGAATTTTATTACTAATAACAAACACTTTGTTACCAGAATATTCAGATTTTGTATCTACATTAACTAATCCAATCAAATTCAACAAATGTTTATTAAACCTTTGCAAAGCAGTATAGGAGAGACAGAAATGAAAAATATGCCTGTCTTGCCATCAAGGAGCTTACTGACTGCTGTAAAGAGGATGAGACATGAATGCAAATAGAAATTACACAAGATTCAATACAATCATGTCAAAGGACAGATCCAGGCAGAGTGCTCTAGGAAATTTAAATGGCATTTAATCATTTTCAGCTGAGGACTTCAGAGACAGCTTTGTAGAAGAGAGGACACCTAAGTTTAGTTAGAGAAAAGGAAATGTTTTAACTAGTGTGTATGAGGCGAGAATGATTTCCAGGAATGGCAATCAACTTCTGTGAAGGCACAGAGGTGGGAGAAGACAAGATAAGATCTGGGTATAGCTGGCAGCACAGTTTGATAACTGTGTGTGTGTGTGTGTGTGTGTGTATAAGAAGGTCAAAACCAGACTCTGCTAGGCTTAATTAACCACATTGAGGAGTTTGTATTTTATCCTAGAGGAAACAGGGAACAACTAAACGTTTTTGAGCAGCTAAATGATGTGCCCAAATGACCCTTTTTGAAGTGAGAATTTAGGAGGAAGATTTTTTTTTGGCAGCTATATAACTGAATGGACTGGAGAGAACTGAGTTTGAATTCAAGAAGACCACTAAGAAGTTAACAGATATTGAAGTCTTAAACCAGGAAGATGGCAATGTGGTGGAGGGAAAAGAGGGGAGGGATAGGAGGGATGTCATGGAGATTTGACAGGGTTTGGCAACTGATTGGCTATGGGGGTGTGACAGAAAGAATAGAGTCAAAGATGGTTCTGAGGTTATGGAGCTAGTTGACTGGTCATCATAACAGAATTGGGGAAATTCAGAAGAGGGGTCAGGTTAGTGGAGAAAATGATGAGCTTATTTTAGACCTGTTGAATTTGAAGTAGCTGCAGTACATTCAAGTTGGAGATATGGATTTGGAGTGCCAAGCAGAGGATGGAGTGGATATGGAAATATGGGAATCATCTGCATAGGTTAGAAGTCATGGGAGTAGATGGGGTCATCAAAAGGAGGGAGAGACAGAGACAGAGAGAAGGCACACTCAGAACAGAGCCTTGTGTAACAACCCTATTAAGGGGCTAAGGAGATACAGAATATCCTAGGTTGGAAACTGCAAAGGAGCAAATGCAGTCTTGGTGCCAAAAAAGCTCCCTAACAATTAGAGAACAGTAGAATAGACTCTACCACAGTAGGACAGACTGCCTTGGGAAGCAATGACTTCCCTATCCCTGGAGATCTCAAAAAAAGACTGGAGAACCACTTCTCAGGTGTTTCGTAGTGGGAATTCTTTTTCAGGTATGGGCTGGACTAGAGAGTCAAAGGGGGTCCCTTCTAACTCTGAAATTCTGTAATTCTACAAACCGGAGAAGTCATCGTCAAATGGACAGGAGGAATACTAGCATGAGCAGTGTCACGGTAGCTAAGGGAGAAGAAAAAGTATATTGTAAGGATTGTGTGGGGTTGGCATCAATGGTGTCATATGCTACAAAAAGCACATGAAGAAAGACCACCAGATAAAGCTATTCAAAAGTTCGTTGAAAGATATGGTTTCAATAGAGTGGTTGTTAGTTGCTACTTTCTATAACATCTCTGTGGCAGAATATTATTTCCAGAAGGAATACAATCACTTACTCCTAATACAGTGTTTTTAAGTACTACCCATTTCCCAAGAGGATTGCGTAAAAGATGTTACAGATCTAAAACAAACATGAAAGAGGAGGGAATGATCATTTCTTTTTTGTGGAATAAGCCATGACTACTGCCTCTTTTTTGTCCCATACATTCCATTTTCCAGGTAACATACTTCTTCCAGAATTAAGCCTCATTAAATAATTTTAATAGGGGTGCATACCTAAGAGTTATTTGCTTTCTAGGCTAAAAAGCACTTCGAAGGCCTTCATCATATCCCAAAGGAGGTTTTCCACACTCCCACATCCCCGTTGGAGCTCCACACTCTGTCTCCCATCGCAACCAGGGACCTTAGGGGTGTTTTAATTAAACTTTGATGCTAGCACATTGCAGCTAGCACATTTCAGGATCTGATTCACACCACCTGCTCCCTGTATGTTTCTAATATCCAAAGAAATTCACAATTTGCCTATATAATTTTCATTCTTAAGATTCTCTGAGCATGTGAAAAGATCCCATGAACATAAATATAGAGTTGGAAAGGACATTATAAGTCCTCTAGTCCACTGCCTTCATTTTATAGATTAAAAAACTGAGGTTCGGAAACATTGTTACTTGCCAAGGATCACATAGCTAGTAGCAGCCTAAGGCAGGATTTGAAGAGAGGTCTTACTGGCTCCAAGTCCAGCATTCTATGCATTGCACCACTCTTCCTCTCTAATAGAGCCCCTGGATATATGGTTCTGAAGATGCATTTAGAGCACTGATGTAAAAACTTGGGTGGATTTTCAAAAATGGGTCTAAACACATTTTATTTAAATATTTCAAGTAGATTTGTATATTTACTATGAAATGAAGAGATGTTTATAAGAAGGCTCTCTGCTTTTGGTTTTTTCCCCACTGTTCTTGGGAATTATTTTGAGGAGATATTTATTTTTCATCTCCCAAGTTTTCTTTTTACTTCATTTCTTCAGGGATCCATGCTTTTATCAGTGTCATTTGTATTTCATCTGTGTTCCTTCCACAGCTATAGGCTGAAAAACTCAGCCCACTATGGACAACCTGGTGACGACCTCTCTGAACATAGGCAGGCTGGTCCTCAGGTAACAGACAAATTATCTATCACTGGTCCTTCTTTGAGTCTGTGTGACTTACCAGAACATATGGTCTGTTCAAATAGCCTTAGAGGAAAAACCAGCTCACTTCTGTGTCCCAATGAGTTTTCTGAGGAGGACTTTGGTACAGCTCTACTTTTTAATGTAAAAATATATTCTAATAGAATTGCTACTATTCATTATAAATATTTAAGATCTAAAGTATGATCTTTTGGACTACCAGGTAATATTTTCATTTGTGTTTTTAAAGCCAGGCAACATGCATTTGTTGAGCACCTACGGTGTATCCAACCCATTGCTAGGCACTGTGGATGACAAAAGAAGTAGAGCAGCCCACAATGAGCTGGCAGTGTAGACAGAGTTTAACAAGACAACTAAAAATAATTGTTATATTGTCAGTTGTGTTGGTGATCAGTGAGAGAGGACATGTTTTCAATGTGACTAGCCTTATAACTTAGAATCTCTGAGTCAGAAGGGACTTTAGAAGCATCATTCCATAGCTGAACACTATGGAACCCTCCAAGTCTTGTTGTGGGAGTGGGTATTGGTCAACTTTCTCTAATAATGCACTTCTGAGTGTCTTTGGTACTTTACAACATCCTTTCAGGTTGATCACTTAAAGATGATGAGGCTTGAGGGTAGCAGTCTAGATAAAGGACCTGTTCACATATTACTTAAGTTCAGCCCGTCTACATTTAGTTTAATTAAAGAAAACTTTATTGAGCCTGCTTATTATGGGTCAGGTACTGGCTCTAAGTTTTTAAATTTTATTGAATGCCTCTTAGAGTGTGCTCCTAGTGCAAAACCCAGAACTAGGACCTAAGGACAAAAACAAAACAGTCTCTGTGTTCCAGAAGTTTGTATTCTACTGGGTGGATACAATATGTAAACACATAGGTAAATACAAAGCCATTTAGGGGAGAGAGCACTTATAGGGAGGGGTAGATAGCAGGGAGGACTTTAGGGAAGAGAGTGAAACCTTAACTGAGTCTAAAAGAAAGATGAGAATTTAAGAGACAAAGATGAAAAGAAGTTCATTCCAGACAGGGACAGATGGTGTTGTGAAAACCTAGAGGTAGAAGGTGGAAGGTCAAGTTTAGGGAATGGTACAATTTGGCTTGACCACCAAGTATGTGAATTGGGCAACATGAAATAAGACGGGGTACCTAGGTGGGGGTAACATTGTGGAAGGTTTTAGATTACAAATTGAAGAGTTTGTTGTTCATCCTTAAGTTAATAAGGAGTAGCTAAAGATGTTTCAGCAAGTAAGTAACGTGGTCACATCTATATCCTAAGAATTTTTTGCTGCCTACAAATATTTTGCTGCTCCTTGTACATTTATAATATCCATTTGGCATCTTTGTGGAAGAGAAATAGGAGAATAAAATAGTAGGAACAAGAAAGACTAATTAGGAGGCATAAAAGTGTTGGATATAGAGTGGGAAGGGGTAAGAGAAGGGAGGACTTAAGAATTACTCTCAGGTTATGAACCTGGGTGACTGGGAGGATTGTAAGAACTTCAACCATGAGAGAACAGTATCATGAAACCTGAAAAGGAGAGAGTAACTAGGAAGAGGGAGTGGTCAACAGTGTCAAAAGCAGAAGAGCAAGAAGGTTGAAGGTTGAGAAAAGGCCATAAGATTTGGCATTTAAGTGATCATTAGTCACTTTGGATGTCAGAAGTGCATTGTCAACAAAGAAATAAATCATATGTCTTTGCATCCCTGTATCTAGTGCTCCTCTTACCACATCTTAGTTAAGTAAGCAAGGAATATTTCTAAGGCATTTAATGTATGTTTGGCAATATGTGATGATATAGATGAAAAATATTCATTGTAGCCTTTTTAATTCCTTATATAATGGAATGTTTCATCCATGCTTCCTCCCCTTTAAACACTGCTATAGCTTCTTAATAAATTTTTCCCTGTCATTTGCATCAAATTTTAAAAAAATCTTCATAGCTATATACAGAGTCATATCTAGGGTTGAGCAACTAGGCTTTGCTCCCAAGACATTGGCATATGGGAAATGTTCTCCCTGTCCTTCATGGTGGCCCTCTAACTTATTGTGCCTGCTACTTGATGTTTCTCTGAGTGGTCCCCCTCTTTTAGGGCTCAACAGGAAATCAAGGGTCATCCTGTATGCTGCAAGACCCAGTTTCAGATTCTCTTGGGTAGAGTCCACTTTCTCTTTGCATAACTTCTAGGTCAGACTGTCCTTTCCACTTCTCCACTCCTCAACTGAATTTGCCTCAGGTGCCAAAATTCCTATTTATGGCTGTGTGTGTGTATTATTACCTTACAAAGCAACAATCAAGGAAAACATTCTTCTTGAGGGGGGAAAAACATTACTGAGCCTGTGAAGGACATAAACAGACTCCTCAAAACATGAAAGATCCTGTAAAGTATGCAGATTCCTAAATAAAGGACCAGTTCTTGGGAGAATTTGCAGAACAGTATTTAGCTATAAAACAAATTAGTTGATTTAATTACCTGGGAAAAGTATAGAAAAAGAGGTGTTTGCAATGTGTTATTCAAATGAGTTCTTTGATTATACGTGTATTTAACCTATTCATACATTTTCTGTGCCCCATTATCAGGAGTAATGGAACACTGAACAAAGTTCTGAGCATGAAGTGTTCTCCTTTCACTGACTAAGCTGAGGGTTAGGTCTGTTCCCTAGGCCAGGTAGACTACTACTAGATTCCTGGTCTTAGACTAATTCTATGTTGTTGCCTCACAGCATCATAGGATTTAGAACTGGAGGGGAACTTTAACGTTATCTAGTCATAGAATCCTAGATTTAGTACCCAAAAGAACCTTCAAAGTCAAATACAACCTCCCATCTCCATTTTGCAGATGAGACAGAGATGAAGTGATTTGTCCAAGGAAATGTAGATAATATCTAGGTCAGATTTGTACTTAGGTCCTCCTGATTTCAATCCAGTGCCCTAACCACTATCCCTGGTCCAATGATCTCATTTTTTAAATGAGGAAACAGAGGCCCAGAGAAATACAATTACTTGTAAAGTTAAGGCCTCATCCTTGAGAATAAGTCAAAGAATCCATTCTATCTTATATGTTGGAAAAAAAAAACAAAAGAAAGAAACATCTTGGCAATAATTAAGATCTAGTAATTAAATCATCCCTACCTGTTGTTTTAATTAAACATAACGTTCCTTTCTTATTTCATACTATTGCAGAAAATTTTTGAGTGTGCTTGAGGACGCATTTTTTGTTAGGGCAACAAGAATTTATCAGGTACCTGCTTGTTATGTATCAGGCACTGGCTCTAAGTTTTTAATCAACTTTGAGACTTCTAGGATGAAAGTCACCCCGTACAAGCAAGCATTATTACTGTTATTACAATATGGCATTTTGTATCTGTTTGGTTTTTATTGTTTAAATGGCAAAACAGGTAATATTTCAAGACATCCTTAATGTCCAGAATAAAATCAGTTTGCCAAATTACTGTTAAACTTCATTCATATTTGCAAAGCATTTTTATGCTTTTGGATAAAAAAGTTCCACCTTAGTGCAATATGCTAACATTAAACATAATGATTCATAACCACAGCATGACACCTCCTGAAGAAGCATTTCAGTCATACTCAAAAGTATGAGAACTAAACACTGTTTGGTTCTACAACAATTAGAACTACTCACTGTTGACATCTGGATTGCTAAAGAGTTTGGGTCATTCTAATACTTTGCATAATGAAGCAAAAATACTTTATAAACTCACTGAATAGTTTGTTCATTACAGTTTGGGGTTTTTTTTGGTAACAGGAGGAATCTTTCTGAGGAAAATGTCATGCATATTTCTTAACCACACATGAAAGCAAGCTCTTATTAAACCTTATTATGCTGGTTTTGTATCTGGATGATATTTTATTTTGGAATGCAGAGTGAAGATATTTAATCACCTAGCATCTTTTCCCTTCCAAGAATCTCAATTTTCTCAAGAAAGGCCTTCCCAAAGAGAATAAAAATTAAGTGTAGGCTGATCACGATACAGCACATTCCTTTGCTATTAACTTATTGTGTCTATACATCTTTGTTTTAATGAAATCAAAGAACTGGACTGTGTAGGAGGTAATATGGCACAGTGGGAATAGAGAATGATTTTGAGTCAAATGACCTGGGGTTCAAATATTGTCTCTATTCCTTACTACCTACATGACATTGAACAAACCACTCAACCTCTCTCCTTATCTGTAAAGTGAGAGAGTTGGACTAGAAAACTGTTTCTAAGGTCCTTCCTATTGCTCAATATTATGATCCTAATTTCTGAAACAGAAGGAACATTCAATTATGTAATCTGATATCCTTATTTTACAGATGAGGAAACTGAGGTCCAGAGAAGCTATGAATTCTAGATGGTCATACCAGTATTTTAAAAGAGATCTGGGGTAAGAATTAGTTCTCTGTGTGGTCTAGTAGATTCCTTTAGGTATATAATGAAAGAAGCACAAGCCTGGAAGAATTGCTTAGGAGAATTTTTGTTTCTCTTCTGTGAATTAGCATAGTCCATTATTTGATGATGATGACTGATAATGACAATATCTAATATTCATATGGCACTTGAAAGTTTGCAAGCATTTTACATATATTATCATGTTTTATCCTTGCAACCACTCTGTGACATATGCATTATTATTATGTCTACTTTACAGACGAGGAAATTGAGGCTGAAAGAGTTTAAATTAGTTACCTCAGGTCACAGAAGCCAATAAGTGTCTGTGGCAGGTTTGGAACTCAGGTTTTCCCAACTGCAATTCCATCATAAGTAGAGGAGGCACTTAAAAAATGTTCCTTAAGGAAATGAATTGGTTAATGTGCAACATTATATTAGTAAACCTTGACTATTGTCTGCTTTCAGCAAAGACAGACTTGATATTTCACTTTTGGTTATACATCATGTTACTAAATAATAAATTCCCTTGAAGTAGCTGCGTAGTAAGTTTAGTAGATTAAGGAAATGTGTTACTAAACAGAGAAACAGGGAACAATTTCTAAAATCGCAAAATATCTTCACTAGAAATTTGGCATACAGTTTAAGATATTTTGCTTTTTCCTTGACATTTTTCCATTCTCCCCCTCCCCCAGCTTTTTGTTAAAGAGCTAGTTTTTAATGGGAAAAAGTTTATGCGAAACTAAGTGAGCAATTTGACAAAATATAATTATGGTATCTAAATAGCCATTAGAATAAGAGGAAAGTCGATAGATGTACCCTTGTAGTCTGAGTTGTGTTTTTTCCTGCATATTAGCCTGCCAATAGAAGTGGTAGGAACATTTAAAAATAGTCTAAAAGAATCATAACAATTCTTGCATTGAT
The DNA here is from genome assembly GCF_011100635.1 of Trichosurus vulpecula. Taxonomy (NCBI): domain Eukaryota; kingdom Metazoa; phylum Chordata; class Mammalia; order Diprotodontia; family Phalangeridae; genus Trichosurus; species Trichosurus vulpecula. The sequence continues at coordinate 57,571,118 of NC_050577.1, forward strand.
ATTGCATTTGAGAGCTGGGTTGGGTTAGATGATTCTTTTTCAATCACCAATTTTCCCTTTCTATGTGTGAATTTCATATTGTTCTGTAATTACATCAAAATAAACACTAAAGTGATTCTGAAAACTAATTTTTATTGATAGTGATATTTACTATTTTTATTTAATATAGTTGTACAAATATTAATAAAAAGCATTTTACTACCTTTAGAACTTTTTATTTATTGTTCCACTGTTTCTCTCATCTCATTAATACGGATTTTCCCTCCAGTAATGCAGATTTCAAGCTACCCACTCTTAACTAGCCCTGGGATACTTATCCATTCCATTCTCATGAATTTATCACAGGGAGAGTCCGTCCAAACTGCAGGAAGTGTGGGTGTTGGTGGGAAGAGAAAGAAATACTACCCATGGCTCTCAGCATCGCATGAATGCCAATGGCGCATGTGACCTGTCTATAAGTTATCCCTCCCACTACCTCCTTCCTTTCCCTCTCTAATCCACCCTCCAAATAGTTGACAATGATATTCCTGAAGCACAAATCTTCCATGTCACTCTACAACTCAATAAATTACAGTGGTTCCCAATTATCTCCTCTATTTAAAGTCCTTCACAATCTAGGTCCAACCCATCTTTCAAGCCTCATTATATATTATTCCTCTTCATAAACACCATCACCTAGCCAAACTAGCCTTCTTGCTTTTCTTCACCCAGGACATTTAGAACACCACATCTCCTGTTTACATACCATTACAGGTTGTCTCCCATGATTGGAATGTGCTGCCTCCTCACCTCAGCATCTTAGAACCCTTAGTCCTCTTCAAATTGCAGCTTCTGGTATTCTCCCTCACCCCACCAAAAAATTACATGTCAAAAGAATTTTTAACATTCATTGTTTCTTCTTTTTTAAGTTTTGAGTTCCAAATTCTACCCCTCCAACCCTTCCCTCCCCCTTGCCTGAGATGGTAAGCAATCTGATACAGGTTATACATGTACAATCATGTAAAACATAACCATATTAGTCATCTTGTGCAAGAAAACGGAAGGAAGGAAGAGAGAGAAAAATATCGTGCTTCAGTCCATTCAGATGACATCAGTTCTTTCTCTGGAGGTGAATAGCATCTTTTTATCATGAGTCCTTTGGGATTGTCTTGGATCATTTTATTTCTGAGAAGAGCCAAGTCATTCATAGGTGTTCATTAAACCATATTGTTTTATTGTGTACAATATTCTGGTTCTGCTTACTTCACTTTGCATCAGTTCATGTAAGTCCAGATTTTTCTGAAATCATCCTGCTTGGCATATATAATATGGTACACATCATATTCCATTACAGTCATATACCACAACTTGTTCAACTATTCCCCACCTGATGGGCATCCCCTCAATTTCCAATTTTTAGCCACCACAAAAAGAGCTGCTATAAATATTTTTGTACAAATAGGTCTTTTTCCATTTTTTAAAAAAATCTCTTTGGGATATGGACCTTGCAGTGGTATTGCTGAATCAAAGGTTATGCACAGTTTTATGGTCCTTTGGCCATAATTCCAAATTATTCTCTAGAAGGATTGGATTAGTTCACAACTCCACCAACAATGCATTAATGAGGGGGAAATATTTTAATAGGAAGGGAACATTTTATTATGATTATGAAAATTGCCTTGATCTCATGAACCCCCTGAAATGGCATTGAGGACTCCAATGGGTCCTAGGACCACTCTTTGAGAGCCACTACTCTAGGGACTTTGATTTCCTCCTCTATGAAAAAACTTCCAGTAGATTTTAAGTGCCTTGTGGGCAGGAACAGTTTTGCTTTTGTCATTATAGTCCCAGCAGCTAGCACAGGGCCTTGTAGCTAGTAGGTGCTTAATAAATTAAACTGAGTGATTTTTGGCCAGACTTCTAAAGTCCCTTTCACCTCCAGAATTTATTTAGTTCTAGGAAAAGTAAGTCTTGATATTGAGCCAGGGAAGAGGAAAAGCAGATTTAGAAAACAGGACTTTCATGGAGGGCTCCAATTAACCAAGATAGTGTGAAGCTCTTAGATACCTTAGAGGAGAGTGGAGAAACTAGAAGTTGTTATAAGAAAAAACTAGAAGACAAACCCTGCGTGATATGACATTTTGCCCAAGATTCGCACTACCCAGGAATATGTATGTTAAGGCTGGGAGGGGGAAAATAACCCATCTTTAGTGGATTGAAGATGTAATAAAGAAAAATGGGTGAGGCCTCCCACTTGTAATATGAATTATGGGCAGCATTACAAGAGTTATTGTTTCTCAGACTCTCCCATGTGTAAGTTTTATGTGGACTAATCTCCTTGGGAGAAACCAACAATGACACTCTGGGAGGTAGCCTCAACCTGTAATATGACAGGGCTTAAACTTTTCCACTTGCCACTTCTTTTTGCCTGAGAAATTTTTACATGACAGCTGGTATATAGGTGTATAAAATAGGTATGCAAGTCAAACATTGGCAGATAACAAATCATAAAGAAATTTATTTGAAAACAGTTCTTTGGGATACATATAATTTTACCATTTATTAAAGATGAAAGCAAATTTGCATACTAATGAGATGGATCTGCTTGTTTATTTTTACATAAAGAGTTAAATTCTTGGCAGAATCTTTGATACTGCAGGACATAGAGCATCTTCAGCATTTTTCAGAGCTGATCGATAATTTGATTTTATAATCGTTAATCCTGTCTGTGTTTGGAACCAAGGCTGCAGGGAAGTCGTGCAATGTAACACGGCAAGTGCTGCCAGAAATACCTTGGATTCATGCCACATTTGATTTGGAATTAATTTTTGCTTGTTGCACATTCAGAAACCTTTTCTGTTACCAAATTTTTCAAGACATCCACATTCAGTTACACAACCCCATGGGGGTTGTGGCCCACAGTTTAAAAAACACCAAGAGACACTGGTGATGGGTGTAGGTCCTCAATGAGAGGGCTGAGAGGAGACTTTCACCCTGTAGAGATACTTTGAGCTGCTGTTGAAAGGGAAGGTCAAGAGAAGAACACAGATGTATACCAGTAAAAGACACCCCAGAAGGTACACTTCTTTCTTTCTTTGCTCCAGGTAGACTTGGAAAATATCTCTAGCCAAGGGGATTTTAATTCACTTAAGGTCAAAGATCTCTCTCTCCTTGCTATTTCTCCTACTTATCACCTTGAGCTGGTAAAGAAATATGACAGCTTATATCTATCACCCATCTATAAGTATGTATAGATAAAGATAGACATATCTATCTATATGTATGGATAAAGATAAAGATATCTATCTCTAGACATATTTTACCTGGATATCAGATACCAAGGTAGAACAGATACAGAAAGATACAGAAAGGGAAAAGCCATTTGATATTTATATAGTACCTTAAATTTAAGTATACATATATACGTGCATACATATATATGTACAGTACCTTAAAGTATACAAAACACTTTACATACATAGTTGTGGACTCATTTGATCCTCACAAGCCCAAAACTTAGCTACCTCAGGGTATTATTATCCCCACTTTATAGATGAGAAAACTGAGGCTCAGGGAGATTAAATGACTTTCCTGGTGGTCGCACAGCTACTGAGTGATCTCTTCTGAGGCCACAACTAGTGTTCTGTTCACTTTGCTATATTACTCAGGATAGAACCATGAGGATATATATGACAGTGGAGAGGGGAGCAGAAGAAAGATCCATCTGAATACTACCCTTTGGACAGGAGATGTTAGGGCTCCGTTTCCAGTAAATTGCTGAGCCAAAAGGGAAATTAGGTCATATTGATCATCCCTGTGCCCTCAGAAATACTATTCATCTTTTCCATCCATTCCCATCTTTCTCCTGGCAACCAATTCCAGTGGTAAACAACTTTCACTCTCTGTTCAAAGGGAAGGTCAACAGAGGAGAGGAATGCAGGTGTGCATCAGTAAGGACACCAAAAGGATATTTCTTGACAGAAAGTCAGGAAATCCATCTATCTGTTTGATCCCAAACCCTCCTTCCATTGTACACCCTTTTCTCCTGTCCTTAGGAGAGGAGAAAAGTATTTGTACCTTGCACAAAACTTTATGTAATTAAAGATTGATTGTAAAGCCTCATGGTTGTAGAAGATGTAGATTATTAGCGTTTTTCCATTTGATGCTTCACTATGAGAAGGTTCTATGATTACTCTGATGTATTTGCTACCCCTCACCAGATTAGATGACAACTCCTTTCTTTTTCAGTAGATGGTCTTTACAAGTGGCTATGTCAAAAAGAATTCATCATAGACTGTCCATCTTTACGGTAATGAAGTTCTCTGCCTGTCTCTAGGATGGCCAATTGATCAAGCATTTGTTAAGGACTTAGTATGTGCCAGGCACTGTGCTGGGCACTAGGGAAAGAAAGAAAAAAAGGAAATAGTTCTTACCCTCAGGAGGATTATATTCTACAAACAGATCTTGGATTCAAAGTCTTTCTAGTTTCGTAGGATGTACCCAGGCTTTTGTATCATCAACGTAATTCTCCAAGACCCAGATTCAACTTGATGCTATAATGAGTCATTGAGTAGGCTTTGAGTGGAACATTTTCTTGTGACTATTATTTTCCAAAATTTAAAATCAACTTTGTGGCTGAACTACTGGAAGATCGTGATGCTGAAAACTAAGAACATAAGATTCTAGTATTTTCTCTGTGCTTAGTTTATTTGTGATCTTAAGAAAAGCAGCTATGGTTTCCTTTCACTTCCAGAATTAAAGAAATATTTATTTTACCTCCTGGCAGTAATGTGAGGATTACTATTCACTCAACACCTTGAAAGTTGGACTCCATGAGGTGATTAATATACATTTAAAGACATTCATTATGGCATTTTCATGCAAAACATCATCTGCCAAGTGGGGAAAAGACACTAGAGGATAGTTTTATTAATTTAATATCGAGTTTTCAAAGGTACATAAGTGAGGAGTAAACACTATTAGGGCAGTTGGGTGGCACAGTGGTTAGAATGCAAAGCCTGGAATCAGGAAACCTCATCATCCTGAATTCAAATCTGGCCTCAGACACTTACTAGATGTGTTACCTCAGGCAAGTCCCTTTACCCTATTTGTCTCAGTTTTCTCATCTGTAAAATGAACTGGAGAAGGTAATGACAAACCACTTTAGTGGCTTTGCCAAAAAAAAACCCAACATGGGGTCACAAAAAGTTGGATATGACTGAAAACAACTGAACAACAGTAAAACACTACCTAGTTAAAAATTGAGGACCTATTCCACGAAGTCCAAAGAAATGAAAAGATGCTAATTTTTCAATCCATTGACATTTGAATTCGTTGAGTTAGTACAATCTGGCCTGGATGGCTCAGAGTACTACAGTATCTGAGCTTGGTAATCCTCTTGTCAAGGCCTCTAGATGTTTAAATATAGAATAAAATCTTAGAAGAAATGTCTTTAGTTAAAGGTAGAGATGCTAGTGAAGCCAGGTGCAGGTTATTCAACAAACCAATCAAGGCTGGAGAAACACAGGAAAAAAGGCATGTGTTAAGCCACCATTGTACATCTGTTGGCTATAACTGAGGGGATTTCACAGTTGCAGTACCTTCTGTGTTCATATTCTAACCCCTACCTTCATCTAGGTAGGTAATTGTTTAATACCTACCAAAATTGTTTTGGGTTTTGCTATTTAGAAGAAGATATCTTTATGGCACCTAAAATACTGGTTGTCTTTACTGATGAGTTGATCAAAGGAAAACAAATGACAAGTTCATCAAAGAGTCAGCATCAAGGGAAGAAGAAAACTTGGGTTCAAGTCCCATCTCTTACATATTCTATCTATGTGACCATGAGCAAGTTACTTGACTCTCAATGTCCTAGGCAATTCTCTAAGAGGACAAATGGCAAAGAAGGTGCTGACCTACACTGAGGGAGGGAATTTCCTATGCCACTTAAATCGCAGGTCCCATCCTTATCCCAGTCAAAAGAAAACATGGCCAATGGACATACTACAATACATTTACCTTTCTAACTCTTTTCCAAAGTGCTTATGGTGCACTGGGACTCCAACCAGACAAAATTGTAATCCTCTTTGAACTGTTCCTCTTAGCCCTGTATACTGTAGGTTTGTTGGGGGTAAGAGAGAATTTCTTGCAAAGGTATGTGTTTTGCTTCTTCTCTGGATCACCATTCCAGAGTAAATATATTTAAAATCCCACAAACCTGCAATTCCTTAATAATAGCCCCAAATGGTAGCGGTAATGACTTGGGCAAACTAAATTCATAAAACCAAGAAAGTGGGAGGTTTAATAGGCTCTCAAAGGTAGTGTTGCACAGTGGGGAGAGCATTGGATTTGGCATCGGAGGATGTGAATTAAAATCTCAGTCATCTTACTGCCTATGTGATGGGCAAGTCATTTAACTTCTGGAAACCTCAGTTTCCTTATCTGTAAAATTAATGATGACCATATGATCTACCAGGTTCTTTCTAACTCAAAATCTGTGATTCTAGGAAAGGGAGATCTGGAAGAAAAGGGAAAAAACCCAGATAATCACTGGGTATATCATTTAACCTCTCAGCCTCAACTTGTCCATGTGCAAAATAAAAAAAAATTAGACTCAGGGGCTACTAAGGTCTTTTCTAGCTCTAATTCAAAGCTCCACTGTCCTAGGGATAGGGACTAGGTTTTCAGTTTCACTGGTATAGGGAACATCTCATGAAGAAATTTCTGCTCATGCACATCCACATCTCCTCTCTGCAACTCATTGTCTTAGAGGGCTGTCTTGGGACACTGAGATATTGTGTCAAAGTCATGCCACCAGCATATATCAGAAGCAGCACTTAAACCCAGGTCTTCTAGGCTTTGAGGGCTTCTCTATAGCCAATATATCAATATGTTTGATGGGCTGGCTTTTCTCTGGACAGAAAGAGAGAATCAAAGGAAGGGTACAAACAAAAGAAGTTACTAAGGACTCAGTAGTGAGACAGGAAGAAAGGAATATTTTCAATTAGTAATGAAGGGGTGATAAAGGATGAACTAAGAGAGAAAGAATTATTTCATTTGGGTTCTTGGATATCTGCACACCATATTTAGTCCCAATGTGGATTTTGCCAAAGTGCATTCAGTATAACAAACTACCCTTCCTTTACTCCCCCAAAAAAGACATTTGAGAAGGCTGGGGTTCTCTGGTAAGCTATGCCAATACCTTGTGGATTAAAGCACATATTGTACTTCTAGTAAAATTGAAATCAAGAAGTGACTTTTTATAGAGTGATCACAGATTAATAAATGCGGTCTATAGGTGCCTTTAAATGTCTACATCTGATCTACTTTATATGGCAAATTAACAAAGGGCAAAGTTTTGAGAAAATGGAATTCTTTCTACCAAGTTAAGCAAGGACAGTATAGGTAAGCTCTTAGAAAAATGATTTAACAATGATGGAGATGCTGAACTACAGGCCAGGTTTAAGGGACACTAGTAAGCTAAATAAATGAAAAACAGGCATTTTGCTGACCTAGTCCAAGGTTAGTTAGGAAAGCTCCCTCATTTCACCAACTCTAAACTTAGTTTAGAGAGGAAGAAACAAGTGGATGTAGCCACTTGGTTATTCATTTGCAGAAGGGGAATCTTTAAAAGGATCTGGGTTTGGGGTTTTTTTTCTGCCAATGTTCCCTAATATCGCCTCTTGTTATTTCAGAGAATTGGTAATGCCCAGAATATACTTGTCCATTATAACTAGTAATGAGCACACTGCCTCTGACGTGCAGTTCGAACAAGTTAGTCATCTGCATCTGAATGCCTTGGCTGACTGTACAGTCATTATTGGTAGAGTGTCTTTCATTTGCGTAACTTTTAACATTTAAAGAATTAAGTTTACTTATCAAAATTTTGTTTTCCTCTGTGGTGCTGAGAGATATTTGAAGGCTGACTGGATAGAAAGTATCGATGCTCACAAGCCTATCACTAATATCACTTCCTTCTATTGGAGTAATATTTCATGATTGTTTATTCTAGGTCCCAAACAAACTAAAGAAAGCTTGAGTCAAGATTAGATATTCTAAGTAGAATGGAGTACATTTATGATGTCAATAATTTATAAATACTAATAAAAATAGATATAACAGAAAGAACTTCAACCTGGGTTTGAGTGCCTACTGGATTCATCTTGTTGTAGTAAAAAGGGTGCTTGATTTGGATTAAAAGGATCCCTGTTCAAATCTCAACTTTGCTTGTAATGCATGTGATCTTTTAATTTCATGGCTACAGTCACTATCTACAGTGATCTTTGAGCCCAAGAATATAAAATCTGACACTGCTTGCATTTCTTCTCCTTTTTGCCAGGATGTGATGGGACTAGTTGCCAAGATCTTTTTTAGATGTTAAGCTTCAATCCAGCTTTTTCACTCTCCTCTTTCACCCTCATTAAAAGGCTTCTGAATTCTTTGCTTTCTACCATCAAAGTGGTATTGTCTGCATATCTGGGAATGTTGATATTTCTCCCAGCAACCTTAATTCCAGCTTTTGATTCATCTAGCCTGGCATTTCATATGCTGTACTCTGCATATAAGTTAAATAAATAAAGTAATAATATATAGCCTCATCCAATCTTAAATCAATCTGTTGTTCTATGTTCAGTTCTGACTGTTACTTCTTGACCTGAATACAGCTTCCTCAGGAGACAAGTAAGATGATCTAGTGATCCCATCTCTTTGAGGATTTGCCACATTTTGTTGTGATCCACACAGTCAAAGGCTTTAGTGTAGTGAGTGAAGCAGAAGCAGACATTTTTCTGGAACTCCATTACTTTCTCCATAATTCATCGAATGTTGGCAATTTGGTCTTTAGTTCTTCTGCCTCTTCAAAAACCAGCCTGCTTTTCTGGTAGTTCTTCATTCACATGTTGCTGCAGTCTAGCTTGCAGAATCTTATGCATAACCTTGCTGGCATGTGAAATCAGCACAATTGTTCAACAATTTGAACATTCCTTGACATTGCCCTTCTTTAGGATGGGGATGTAAGCTGACCTTTTCCCAATCCAGTGGCCACTGTCGAGTTTTCCAAATTTGCTAGCATATTGAATCATCTTTTAGAATTTTAAATAGCTCAGGTGGAATTCCATCATTTTATTAAATACCTACTATGAATAAGGCACTATCAAAAAAAAAAAGAAATGTTCCTTGCTTTATAGAAATTTGCATTCTACAGGAAGTAGAGAGGATATAAGTTTCTACATAAAACAAAGTATATATATGTCATATTACATATATGTGTGTGTATATATATATATTATATATTATTAAAAATATTTTAATCAGGAAAGGCCTCCTTTAGGAGACATCACTTGAGCAGTGCCATGGTGGGAGCTTGGGATTTCAAGGAGCTGAGGTGAGGAATAAGTACATTCCACACATGAGTGATAGCCTGTGTGGGCAAAAGCATAGATAGAGGCAAGAAATGGAAATATCATGTAAGAGAAATAACAAGTAAGTCAGTTTGGCTGGTGCAAAGAATGCATGACAGAGAGTAATGTGAAATCAGTCTGGAAACAGATTGGAAAAAGATTATCAAGGGCTTAATATGCCAAACAAGAGTTTGTATTTCATCCAAGAGGCAAGAGGGAGCCCCTGAAGCTTCTTGAGCCAAGGCAAATGACATGATCAGACCTGGGTTTTAGCAATACAAATTGGGAGCTATGTTAAAGAGGGTTTTGTGGGGTTGGAGGCAAGGCCAAATACAATATTGCAGTAATCTGGCTGGTGAGGTTTATTAGCCTACATTGCAAATGATTGTCTAAATTATTATTTAATATGGCCATACTAGCAAGTTACATTACCTAATGGTTAGACCCCTAACCTCCATGTCAGGAAAACCTGAATTCAAGTCCTGACTACCATGCATTAGCTACTAAGTTTTTTAACCTCTCCGTGATCTAGGCAACTCCAAAATGTACCCTCCTTACACAGAACTGAGGGGGGAAAAAAACCCAAAAAATGGTAATACAGTTCAGAAATCTTGTGATTCAGAGCCTTGAATTCTAATGGTATTTGTTTTCATGGGATTTGACCTATAGTGCACACAATGCCCTAAATGATATGCTAGGAATTTCTGAAAGGAATTTTCTAAATGAAGCAACCTTGACTCTCACCATAGCTGCTTTTCCATGGCCAAAAGCTACATTTTTCATGTTCCCTGAAGTGAGCCTTTTTACTTTGGCCTCAGTTAAAAATGTATAGAGCCTTCCCAACACAACCATGAAACATCTTAACCTTTGCTAGGGCTACATGATCGTGGTGGTTTGGGAGAATGCTGATGGACAGGGGGGTGATGGGCTACAGAATAACAAAGTTTGATTTTAATAGGCTCTTTAAAGTAACAATTAAAGAAGTTGGGTGTAATTTGGGAAGTAGTGGGATAGGTTCTGGATCTGAAGTCCAACTGACTTGGGTCAGGTCCTAAATGTTGGTTTTTATTTACCTTTCTTTCCTGGTAACTCACCAACAGTTTCCTTGGTAAAACAATCCCAAGTTAAAAAAAAATATTGTGCTGACTTGACACTTGTTATATGGGTAACCCAAAGGGAATTGAGTTTATTCAGAGCATCGTTTATTTAAAGCTCCAAGGGATTTTAAAGGTCCCTCATTTTACAGTTGAGGACCAAAGAGGTTAAATGACTTGCCCAACATCACACAGCTAGTGTGAGGTGGGATTCGATTCCAGGTCTGCCTGACTCGCGTTCCCGTTCCCCATGTTCAGTTTATAATTTCAGCTGACTCCCCGGGTCGTCCTTTCTTTGGCAACCCTTTCCTAATCCGAGGCCCAAAAGGGTCGGAGGTGGTGAGCGGAGGGCCTCATAGCTACTCTAGACCAGAAGACCCTCCCCCACCCAGTGCACACACATACACATATACATACATACACACACGCAAACACACACACACACACGCATTTGTATCCACTTAGCGTTGCCGGGGGCAACTTTGTCACGGCGCAGGCAGTGGTGAGGAGAGGAAGGGGCCGGGGCAGGGTTGGAGCCCACAGGGCGGTCGCCTACTCCAGAGGAACTTTTCCGAGCACGGTTCCCCTCTCCGTTGGCCGCGCCTCCCCCTCCCAGCCGCTCGCTCCCGCGCTCGCTCCCTCTCTCTCCCCCTTCCCTCCCTCCCTCTTGGCTTGCTCTTGCCAGGCGGCGGCTGTTGTTGCTGCTGCTGCTGTTGCTGCTGTTGCCTGGCTCAGCCGGGGCTCGGAGCGCCCTCACTTTTGGTCTCCGGCGCTGACCAGGGAATCGAGGCAAAGAAGCCGCCAAGGCTGCTGCGAAAAGAGGAAGGGGCCTCTCTCTCCTGGGCCCCTCTCTCGGGCCCTTCGCGGCTGCCGGCCACCTCTGCCTCCCGTCTCTCGGATCTTTCGCTTTTCAAAATGGCACGGCCGAGTCCCGCGCCCTGAGAGTGGCCAAGCGGGGAGCGCTCGCTGGGCAGAGCGCTGGGGGCGCTGCGGGGTAGCGCAGTCAGCGCGGGAGCGCAGAAGCTGAGCGCACAGCGGAGCCCCGAGCTGGACAGCTGAGTCCCGAGCCAGACCGCCAGACTGCGGAGACCCGAGTCGGACCGCGGAGCCCCGAGCCTGACAGCAAAAGCCCCAGCCGCACCGCTGCTCCGCGGAGCAGAGCGAGCAGCTGGGACCCGAGCCGGACCTCGGGACACCGAGCGGAGCGCTCAGCGGAGCCCGGAGTCGGACTGCGGAGCCCCAAGCCGGACTGCGGGGCCCAGGTCCGAACTGCGGGTCTTAGGAGGAGGACCTCGGCTGGCCGCCTGCCTTTCTTCTCGCTGACTTTTTTCCAATGGTCCAAAGCGACATGTCCAAGTCGCCTCCCATCCCGGCGGTGGCGGCAGCGGCGGTGGCACAGGAGATCCAGATGGACCTGCTGGATAATCCCTTGCCCGCGGCGCCGCTGGGAGTTGCCGCACAGGTAGGGAGCTTGGGCCAAGTCCCTAGCTTCTCCTTTTCTTTGTGGGAGTTTTTTTGTTTTTTGTTTTGTTTTTTGCCCACCTCCCCTTCTCCCCTGCTTCTTCTCCCTTCTCTCTCTTTCTCTACTCCTGCTTCCCTGAGCAGTTCCCCTTCTACCTCCTCTCCAATCTTCTTACTCTCTTTCTCTCTCCTAGCATCCATGACCCTAGCCTTTGCAGTGGTCCCGTCTTCCATTTTTCTTTTGCATCCAAAAAACAAACAAACAAAAAAAAAAACCCACAACTAAAACCAGGGGTAGGGAATGGAAGGGACCTTAGTGCCATCCAGGGCTTCTCCAGGGCTGTTCTTTTCAGCTCTTCCTCTCCCCCTCCCGGGAAAAGCACATGGGAGCAAGCAGATGAGCCAGGAGAGCAGAACAGAGCTGCACCTGGGGGGGGGGGGGGAAGGCGGGATTGGAGTCGGAGTGGTGTCTCCCAATACCGCTTTCTAGGGAGGCTCAGAACCCCCAGAAACCTTAGTCTTAAGGTCCTTGGCGCTGAACGCCCCCAGTGAGTCCTTCCTCCTCTGTGGCTGTCACTAGGGTGCCTCTGACAGCTCAACTGTCTCCGCTCGCTCCGAGGCACTGGTCAAGGCTTTTCCCCTTGGACTCTCCTGGTGGTTCCCTTCCCCTGGGGAAGAACTTCAGCTTGGGCTGGGGAAGACAGTGAGGACTGGGACAAAGTTTGCTACCTTCCCCTTCATTTTAACGCTTGCCCCCTAGTGAAAGCCTTTGGACCCCTTTGCTCCCTGTGGACTATGAGTGCCTTCTGAAAAAAGACTGGATTCCCGATCTTTGTGAATCAACCGAGGGAGGGAGAGAGGGAGAGGGAAGAGGAAAAGAGAGAAGGGGAGAGGAGAGAAGGGGAGAGGATAGAGAGAGGGAGAGAGAGGGAGAGAGAGAGAGAGAGAGAGAGAGGGAGAGAGAGAGGGAGAGAGAGAGAGAGAGAGAGAGAGAGAGAGAGAGAGAGAGAGAGAGAGAGAGAGAGAAAGAGACAGGGAGAGAGAGAGATACTGCGATAGCGATTGTTTTGGGTGATGATGCTGTCATGTGTCATGTGTCAGTAGTAAGGGCTTCTCCAGGGATTTTTCCTAGGAGGAAGAATTCTCTCGTGTGGTGGCCTGAGACTGATGTAAGCAGGGCTGGGGGGGGGGGGGCAAGATTTACCGAGTGGTTTTTGCTTCAAGACGTAAACTAGTTTCTTGGCTTTAAGACAGCATACATATGATAAGTTGTGGGGAGTTTTTCAGTGAGTGACATATCTCTTTATGTTCTCATTTGCTGCGGGCTAGAATGCTGTTCGAACAATCAGGAATGTTTCCAATAAAGTAGGTTGTAGAGATCAGAAGAAATAGTCATGTTTTGTTAAAATGTTGTTATCGGTGAGAGAAAAGTGGCAAATATGTAAAGCATAATTAGCTTCGTGGGTGGCAGTGTGGCGTAGTGGGCGGATAGCAAGCCAGTCTTGGAGTTAAGATAGACCTGGATTGAAGTCCTGGGTCTGATGCATAATGACTATGTGACCCTGGACAAATCACTTAGCCATTAAGTAACCTACTTGGGTAAAGACTGGGAGTCTGAGGACTTGGGTTCAAATGCCAGCTTTGCAATTTGCTATTTGTATGATCTTGGGCAGGTTGCTTCACCTGAGACTCAGTTATTGGGGTTTTTTCCCATGTTAAAAATCAAGAGATTGGACAGATGATCTCCCTCTGTGTTCCCTTTCCCCTCTAAATCTGGGTTCTGAGGATTCTAAATTGTGAAGGAGCTCAGATTTTCATCAGCTCCACCACTCTACTAGGAACTTCCAGCTACTGACAAAATCATACTCTTCCCTCCACCCCCATTACTTTTTTTTTCAAAAACACAGAAAAAAAGCAAGGTGTATATATATATATATATATATATATATATATATATATATATATATATATATATATATATATATATATATAAACAACTGGAATTACAGTTATATATATATACATATATATGTATATATATATATATCTGTAATTCCACTTGTTTTTTCTGTTTTGTTTTTGTTCAGTCATTTCAGTTGCTTGACTCTTCGTGACCCCAGTTGGGGTTTTCTTGTCCAAGATACTGGGGTGGTTTGCCATTTCCTTCTGCAGCTCATTTTACAGATGAGGAAACTGAGGCAAACAGGGTTAAGTGACTTGCCCAGGGTCACACAGCTAGTAAATGTCAGGCCAGATTTGAATCAGGTCTTCCTGACTCCAGGCCTGGCATCCTATCCACTGTGCCATCTAGCTACCCCTGTTGTTTTTTTTTCTAGGGGGAAAATTATGCAGAGATTCAGATTTGTATTAGTATTAGCACCTAATTTTGCAAGCAAAGTGAGCAGATGGTTTTAAAACTTATCCAGCACCTACCAGAGCCTGAAATTCTGTTTTCAAGTCCTCTAGTTATGGTCTTTATGTTGATCTTGGATTCAGGCGTTCTTAACCTTTGAACCATGAACTCGTTTTGAAAAGTGTTTTAATAACTGTATTTCAGTATAATTGGTTTCCTTTGTAATGTTATGTACTTTATTTTGTGCATTTAAAATATTATGAGAATGGGTTCATAGGTTTTGCCAGACTGCTAAAGGAATCCATGACTCCCCTCTCAAGGTTAAGAACTCCTGTTCTAGATGTTTGTGTCAAATTATGGAATGGTGTTAACATATATGTCCACTGTTGGTAACCTGATTTGGTTTCTCAGTCATGAAAAATACATAAAACACGTTGCTCCTACTGTTTTTTCCTGGTTTTTATTTATTTTCCATTTTTGTAACAATGTTCATTTCTGAGTGTCTAAAAACAAAGGCAAGCAAGGAGTTAATGGGTAATGGTCTACACAGAGGGGTTTTCCTGAAGCATGAGACGCATACAGAGTCCTCACCAGTACCAGCCTTCATCTCCCTGCCTTCCCTACCTGCCAAAAATGACAGCCATTTTATCTTGACTCAGTTTTATATCAAATTTTTTGAGGAAAACATTGCTTTGTTTATACTACATATGTTAAATGATAGACTCATAGGCCTTCTTGGGACCTGGCAAATGCTTTTCATTTATTCTCCTTCCTTGAGCCAGGATGTTTAAGCCATCCCAGAAAGATAAGTGTCTACCATGGAATCAACTCTGTTTACTTCACATTGAAATAACATGCTATTATTGAGAAATAGATTTTTGATTTGCTAATGTTGTTTCTTAAGAGCAGCAGTGCAGCAGCATCTTGATCTTAGATACCTTTCCTGGTTTACCTGTGATCTGTATAGAATTCAGCAGGCACTAAGTGCTTCTGTTTTCAATGTGCTGTACATCAGTACAGATATGAACAAGGCATGAACCCTGACCCTTGGGAGTAGATTAATAAGCATGGATATGCAGAAGATAATGATAGGGATTACATCTGTGTATACAGAACTCAAAGGATCATAGAGCAAGAGTTACAAGGGATTTTTAGATGCCATTGATTCTAGTCCTCCATTTTTACAGATGGGGAAACTGAGGCATAGAGATAAAGTGACTTGTCCAGAGTCAAACACCTCATCAATTTCTTAGGCAGGATTTAAATTCAAGTGTTTGTGACTCCAAGTCAGACACACTCTCTGCTTTGTCATCTAGCTTCATTTAGCTTTTTAGTGAGGAAACTCTATCAACGTAGGTCTGCTGCACCTTCTTTGCAATTTATAGTCTTATCACCTAGATGGTGGGTGAGAGCATCATGAGATAATGATCCAGGGGGCTTTAAAAGACTTGCCCAGGGTCACATGGCCAGTGTGTGTCAGAGGTGAAATATGAACCCAGGTCTTCCTGGCTTGGAGGCCACCTCTGTGCACTATGCCTTTCTGCCTGTGGTATGTGGCTATTTACAAACATGCAGACATATGTGTATATACACATATGTGTGATTACACATGCATGCAAACATGTGTTTATGCATATGTGTGTATGTATATACATATAAGTGTGTTTGTGTATGTATTATATGTGTATGCACATATACGTATATTGTGTACATGTATCTATATCTATATCTACATCTATATCTATATCTATGGCATAGCAGATGCAGTGCTGGACCTGGAGTCAGGAAGACTCATCATTGTGAGTTCAAATTCTGCCTCAGACATTTACTACCTGTATGACCCTGGGCAAGTCATTTAATCCTGTTTAACTCCGTTTCCTCATCTATCAAATGAGCTGGAGAAGGAAATAGCAAACCATTCCAGTATCTTTGCCGAGAAAACTCCAAGTGGGGTGACAAAGAGTCAGACATGACGGAAATGACCGAACAATGAAGTATATGTGTGTACATGCACATTAAATAATCAGCTTTTCAAAGGATGTGCCATATTTGTTATAGCATACAGCTGTTCTTCCCAGATTGGTTTCATAATGCTTTACCACATACACTCTGTATTTTACATGAACTGGTTAACTTTCTGTACCCTTCCATGTGGTATTTTATTGCCTTCTTTGAGCTTTAATCCAGGCTCTCCCCCCATGGGTGGAATTCATTCTCTCATTCCATTCTTTAGACAACTAATTTCCTTTAAGGCTCACCACAAGCACTATCTCTCACATTCATGATGTTCCCACCTCTTTGTGCTATGCTCCTTCCCCCATTCCAAGTTACTTTTTATTTACTTTGGACAGAGACAGAATCTCTTGGTTAAAGAGTCAGGTTTCCCTGGGTTCAAGGCCACTGACTAGGTGACCTTAGGCATGTCTCTTAGTGTCTCAGTGTTCTAGGCTCAAATAAAAATTGGTGCCACTAAATTGGCCATAAGGATCTCTATAGACCTAATATTGAACTAATATTTTTAAAAATTATTTATTTTATTCTGAACTTAAAATGCAATATATTCTTTGTTTTGTTGTATTTCAATTTATTTTGTTACATACTTGCCAATTTCATTTTAATCTCACTCAGGCTGCACTTGGGAGTGTCGTGGGCCACATGAGCCACCTGTTTGGTACCCCTGCTCTAAACCACTCTCTAAGACTGTAAGGTGCATTGGTAGAGGGAGTCTCTTCCCTTGGGAGGTGTTGGACTGGGTTAGGGGGAAGTTATGGAGTGCAAGAGAGGGGATTGGGAAGGCTTCATAGGGGAGGGAGCAACTGAGCTGGGCCTTGGAGAAGGAAGGATGTTAGCAAATACGCCATGGGAGTGCCACGCCTGGGTTGAATCTGCATCCCCAGAGATTTGTGGGAGATGGTGGGAGAGAACAACCTGAGCGTATATTCCAGGATAGATTTAATAATGAATGTATAATGAAGGGGAGATACCCAATAAAAACCTGGGGAGATAGGTTGGATCCAGATTGTGTAGCTTAAGTGCCAGGATAATGAATTTGCATTCTAGCCTTTCAAATGAGATAATGTACATATGTAACAATGCTTTGTAAACCTTAGAGTGTTATGTGCATGTCAGCTGTTTGCATTGTCATCAGCTAGGTGATGGTGAGCACAGGGAAAGAGATCAGTGAGTTATCATCAGAGAGGTTATCATTGAGGCCATGGAAGTGGAGGAGTCCAGGAAAGAGAGAGAATGTAGAGAGACTAGGTCCAAGGAGTGCTCTGATCTATAGTAGAACTGGGAGAGTTCAGCGACATGCAGTAGAGAAGAATATTGAGGGAGATAGGTAATGTCTACAGTGCAGTGACAAATACTGAGAATAAGAGTGGAGAAAATACCTTTGGCTTTGCCAGACTAAAGGTTATTTTAGATTTGAGAGAGAGTTTCAGAAGTGTTTATGGGCATGGAGCTAAATTGTTAAGGGGATGGGGGCAGGGTGGTGGGGTGGCGGTGGCAGTTTGTACAGCGGCGGTTGATGATGAAGCATAGGTGTAAAGTCTGATCTCTCTACCCTCTATTCTTTCCTGCGCCATCACTTCTTCACCGTCTACATCCTCCTTCCTTCCGTATCTTGACCCCTTGGTGAGCCAGTTCAATTCTGCTCTGTCTTCTTTTGCCAAATACCTTGTTCCCTTATCCTATCATTATTCTCACCCTGCCATGTTTCAACTTTGCAGCCAATGTCTTTGCTCCTACTCATATGCTGGTGAATAAAGCTGGAGAAAATCAGGAAAACATGTCAAATGGATTAATATTAATAATAACAGTGGTGATATCATATTTATAAAGTGCTTTAAAGTTAGCAAAGTGTTTTAAAAATAATATTTTCTTCCATCTTAATAATAGCCCTGGGAAGTAGATGCTATTACTATCCCCATTTTACAGATAAGGTAACTGAGGCATACAGAAGTTAAGTGATTTTCCCATCATTCAGCCCTTCAGTGAGCAAATATCTAAATCTGGATTTGAACTCGCTATAAAATCATATTACATAATATTGCTACAGCAAGGCAATCTTTTTTATATCTCCATAATTGTTTCATTATCCCACTCAATATAGTGGATTTTCCAAACCTTTTCATCTCTCTTTAAACTTCACATAACTTCGCTCTTCCCCCCGCTTAAGTGAGAACATTGCTTCATGATTCACCAAAAATATTGATACCATCGGACAAGAGTTCTCTCTTCTCCCCTCTTCCTCATCTCACATTACTAAGATGTCTTCAGCTACTATTTCCTCCTTCACCTCTGTCTCACACAGAGAGGTGGCCTTTCTCCAGTAGACTGCACCCCTCTGTCATCCCTTCTCTTTCATTTGTCTTCCCTCTCTCCGTATCTATGGGTTGCTTCCCTACTGCCTACAAACATGCCCATGTCCCCTCCACCCTCAAAAAGCCTCACTTGATCCACCCTTACATACTATCTATACGTGTTTATCTCTACATATATATATATGTGTGTGTGTGTGTGTGTGTGTGTGTGTGTGTGTGTGTGTATGTATGTGTGTGTGTGTGTGTGTATAGATACACACACACATATTTCTATATGGTATCACTTCTCCCTTCTCGTGACTAAACTCCTTGGGAAGGCCATCTCCTTTCTATATCTTACCACATAATTCAACTGAAAGTGCTCTCTCCGAAGTTACCAATGTCAAAACCAATGACTTTTTCACAATATGCATAGATCATGACCTTTCTGCAGCTTTTGACACTTGATCATCCTTCCCTCTGTTGATTATCTCCAATTTATCCTGTATTTGTCTTGTTTGTACATAGCCGTTTGCGTATTGGGCCTCCCATTAGACTGTGAGCTCCTTGACGTGAGAGACTGGTTTTTTGTTTTATTTTGTTTTTCTCTGTATCCCTAGCATTTAGTACAGCCCCTGGCACATAGTATGTACTTGATAAATGCTTGGTGGCTTGACGTGACTTGAGCAAGTATAGATGACTTTCTACAAATTTGTCAGCAAGAAGAAGCATGTACATGTGTTGAGGGGATAGCAAGGCCAGGCAATATTTTTGTGTATATTCATTTGTTGTAAGATAGTGGGAGCATGAGGTTGCTTGTTCGGCAAAGGGGAAGGAACCAGTGGGCTGATTGGATGGGGCAAGAGGGAGCAGAAGCAGGAACATGTAGGAGAATGATCAATACCAGGCACTAGAATGACTAAGTTCAAGGGCACAGTGGAAGAAGCTCTTTATTTTTATGCAGATAAAGAAGAGAGGATGGACAAATACATAACATAAAGAGGTTTTATTTTTATGGAGGGAGAAGTGGGGCTTGAGAGAATTCATAACAGATGTCCTCAGTCTTCTCAGTGTAAAAGGCAGGATCATTTACAGATAGAGATTGCAGGAAGTGAAATTGAAGCCTTGAGAAGAGGGAGAAAGTCTTTGCAAGACTGAGGCACTTTCCTTTGACATCACTACTCCCCCCCCCACTTCAGCATAAACACAACTATAACCAAGCTAAAAATAAAATGTCTCCCTTGAGGAATATCTGATGAAATAAACTGAGAACAGTCAGACGTTTAGTTTAAACAGGTTGTATTTGTAAGTTCAGAAGCCAGGCTTGTTGAACAGATTTTGCGGGACTTCTGATGTGACTCAGTCTTGCTGCCGAGTCACTTAATTGTGGACATTGTGGGATCAGGAATCCTGTGTTCAACTGAATAAGCAGATCCTTGGACTCATTAAGTGTTATTTGGCTAAAGGAGAGATGGTAGCGAGAAAAGAAGTGTGGGCCTGATGGGAGACAAACAGCTAGTAGTATGTCATCAGTTTGAGTCCCAGGGAAATATGACCACCTCCACTTGTCCAGAATCAACCGTGGTAAGGAACAGGCAGCTACCAAGTGCCTGGTTATTTTTCTTCGAACAACAAATTCTAATCTGTTCTCTCCAGCTGAGCTTGTCAGGTGCTTTTCAACCACATTTTAGGGATCCAGCCTCAAGGGAGGAACATCTTGAATAGCTTCAGCAAAGACATTCATTTGAAACAACCAACAGTAGTTTTCTGGTTGCTTTCCGTTGGCACTGTCACTACATTCGCATTGCACTTGGTGGCTTCTATAAAATCTTCTTCACTCACTATAGCATCATTTACCTCTTCGATGACACTGGGAAATTAAAACCAAAACAAACTGAAAGAAACTAGTAGAAAAATGATCTATGTATGAGCAGGTGCTTGGGGGTTAGTTGATCATGTATCTGAAAGTTTCATTTCATTTTTAAAGTAACATAATGTATCAGGAGGGCAGAGTTTATAATCTCAAAGAGGATCATAAACATGTCTGATAGGTTCGGAATCGCCGGATAGAAGAAACTCTCATAGTAGAAGGCAGAAGAATCAAAACATTTATTTAGGCTCAACAGTAACCAACCCATGAACCAGCAACCCCATTTTGATATGTTGGTCATAATCTTCCAGGCCCAATAAGTACGCCTTGAAAGAGTAACCAGGAGGCTACAGAGAAACATGATTGCGTAAAGCAAAATCATGTTTCCCCCTTTTATGGTAATAAGATTACCCACTGGACTGAAGTCTTTGTTCAGCTTCCTCCCGTAGATCAGCTCTGCTACTGGCAGCTCCTGCCTCAGCTGTGTCTGTGTCTGTAACTGAAACTGACGTAACTGTCGTAACTGCCTCTGTAACTGTCGTTGTAACTGTCGCTGGCTCAAACCGGAAAAGAAAAGAGGAATCTTCAAGCTGTCCTCTCCCCTCTTATAGGGTTTTTGACATCATCAAGCTCCGCCCAAATGACCAGGGCCGATTGGTTCTTGAGTTGGCTCCTCCCCCTAGGGTAGACCAGGTTCTGGAGCTAACACCTCCCCTCAGCCAGCCCCATGACTCATCACACAGGAAGTTGTCTGCTTCCCGGCATGCTCCCCGGGCCTCCTGCCCCGGAAGAGCAAGCCACAGTGTCCAGAGGCTCAATGAGGCAAGCTGAGCCATTCAAAGAAAACAAAAGCCATTATGGCTACACATACTTAGATGTAATTTATATATTCCTGAACTCAGTTCTGTAGAATTATACTCTAGCCAACTGGTGGAGAGAAGAAGTAACAACGAGGAGGTGGTGACTTCTGGCTTCTGGACAAAATGGATGCCTGAGCAGAGGCAGGAAATTAGTTCCTTAACACCAACTCTAGCACACACCTAAAAATCCTGCCAGGCTGAATAATGATCTAGAAATTCAAAAGAGCAACTCTGCTAAGTGACTTCTTCCATCCCAGAACTGTATAAAAAACCAGTTAGAATCCTCCAGGGAAAGGAAAAGGGAGCCGCCATCAGTGCCAGAATGGCAGTGATAAGTTTGCAGCCTTCCCACATGACCAGAGAAACATGCAGCCTGAAGGGCTCTGTCTGGAGGTAACAAGAGAAGAGAGAAAGCCCCACTGACTTTGAAAAGCCACAGTAAAGAACCTGAGATTCTATAGGTGTAGCAGTGGCCAGCAATCAGAACAGACTGTCCCAGGGCTCCTAGGTCCTAAGATGCTATAGAGAACCCTGAAAACCCAGTATTCGAAACCTCAAAGATCTGGGTAGAGGGCACAGCCCAGGATGTTCAGATCAATGTAGGAATCCAGGTGACCTAGTTCGAGACCATACAGGACCAAAAGCACAGAAGAAAGCAGATACTGGCCCCAAGAGACAACACCAGTTCAGGAATTAAGTCTGGAAAGAAGAATGAAATTCAACCTGAAAGAGAGTAACCTTGTAATAACTTCAAGCAATATCACAAAGGAAAAAAAAAACTGATTTTTCACTAAGACTATATGGGAGAAGAACAGGGAAGGAAAAAGCATTTATTAAGTGCCTAATATGTGCCACACATTGTGCTAAGCAATTTACAGATATTTGATCATTTGATTGTCCCAACAACTCTGGGAGGTAGGTGCTATCATTATCTCTGTCTTATAATTCAGGAAACTGAGGCATATAGAGGTTAAGTGGCTTGCCCCGTATCACACAGCTACTAAGAGTCTGAGGCCAAATTTGAATTCAGATCTTCTCTAGATTCCAGGTCTAGCACTCTATTCACTGAGTCACATAGCTGCTACCTAGAAGAAATGAAGCAAGAGATAAAAAATAAGAGCTCTGGAAGAAAGAATTGTAAGGAGAATAGATACTTTAGAAAGTAGCAAACCTTATTCAAGCATTAGACTTTTTAAAAATTAAATTAGACCAAACAGAAATCGATGATTCCATGAGACAACAAGAAATATTAGAACAAAAATAGAGAATTAAAAAATAGAGGATAAAAGCTATCTGTTATTTTAAAAAATAATAACCTAAAAAAATAGGACAAGGGCAGATCACTTAATTATTGGACTCCTTGCAAGATGTATCTTCTTTAAAGTTTGCATATTATATCTCAAGAAATCACAGTTGAAAACTGCCCAGATCTATTAAAACCAGAGGGCAAAGTGAAAATACAAAGAACTCAGCAATAATCTTCTGGAAGAATCTTCATAAGGACAAGCCCAGCAACGTCATAATAAAAATTCAGAGCCTCCATATCAAAGTAGTACTGCAAATACTCCCTGCCGCCACACACAAAATAGTTCAAATATTAAGGTTAGATCCACAGACGACCTGAAAACCTCAACTTTAAATGGGACAAGGTCTAGAAATACAATATTTGAAAAGACAAAGGATATGGGCTTACAACCAAGAAAAACTAATACTCAAAAGCTTGGTATGATTTTTCAGGGGAAAAAATGACCTTTAATGGAATAGAGAACTTCTAAGCTTTTTTGGTGAAAGACTAGAACTGAGTAGGAACTTTGAAATGTAAATATAAGAATTAAGAGAATCCTAGAAAAGGAAATGATGAGAGAGATGATTTCAGAGAATCTTGGCAAGTAGGAAGTGTTGCAGAGCAAAATGAGTAGAACTAAAACAATTTCTACAATGACGACATTTCAAATAAAAACTCCGAAAGCCTTAGCTCTGACCAAAGCAATGACATCTTCAGATTATTACCTACCTCCTGAGAAGAGAGGTGATGGACTTAAAGGGCAGAGACCTATTTTTGCCCACGGGGCTGTGTGGATTTGTTTTGTTTGACTATATTTATTTGTTATAAGGGTTTCTTTTTTAAGGGATAGGGGATATAGGAGGGCAAGGGGGGGAGATTAGCGCTAGTAAGGCCTCCTTCTCAAAGAAAGGCCTTTGGAAGCACAGATAATAAGTAGGCCAGTTTTGAAAGTAATGTGTGTAAAATATATATATATATATATATATATACGTATATATACTGTATACATATACATATAATACATACATATATACACACATATATCTGTGTAGACATGTGAATATGTATATATACATATATTTAAAGTAAACAGTATGAAATAGAGACACAGTTTTCATGCTCATTTTTGGAATGCTTTAAGTTCAGAATAAGAAAGAAACTACCCCTCTCTCCTTTCATTAGAGGTCAAAGACTATGAAAGTGGAATATTGAATGTATTGTTAGAATTACGTATTGTGTTGGTTAGTTTTCTTAAATGGCTTTTTTTTGTCTCTTTTTTATTTGTGTTCCAAAAGATGGCTGTTGAGTGGGGGAGGGGGATTAATATATTAGGAAATAAAAGTAGTATGAAAACAAAAACATCAAGCAAAACCAAAAGTTTAAATTGAAAAGCAATGTCAAAATATGATGATTATGCCTGAGAATATTCCCTTTTTATTTGTTTTCAGCACACTCCTTCTAATCTATAAATCATTGTTTGGTACAGTTTTTTAAGGATTAAAATTAATTTTGTTTTAAGAATTTAATGGTCTTGACATTGCAGTGTGTAAAGTCATTTTGTGTTTTTAGTGTTTGGCATATATTTTAGAAGACAAATTCTTAAACCTTTTGGCAGA
This sequence comes from Trichosurus vulpecula, assembly GCF_011100635.1. Lineage (NCBI taxonomy): Eukaryota > Metazoa > Chordata > Mammalia > Diprotodontia > Phalangeridae > Trichosurus > Trichosurus vulpecula. Next base: position 57,595,338 of record NC_050577.1, read on the forward strand.
TTTCAGAGCAGTCTTCCCTAGCTTGCTTGGTATTTTAGAAAGAAGCAAAAGAATTTAAACATAAGCATGTGTATTTATTTGTATATAGCAACAGTACCAGCTTTTAAGGAGCTTCATACTTCCAAGAAGCAATTGTTTGACATTATCAGGAAAAAAAATAGTCCCATTTGAAGTATCTAATTTTGGAAAATTCTATACCTTTTGTCTGAGGTAAAGGAAGTCATCACCAGGATGCTTAATTTTTATCCTCCCTTTCTAGTTATATGATGGTTGGTCTTGATTAGTTTTTTTGTTTGTTTAGCTGAGGCGCATATGAAAGAAAAATGCCTTATTTTCAGGCTTCAGAGACTGAATAACCTCTGAATAGGTTGACATGTGAATAAGGTAGCTTTGATTCTGAACACGCATTAGGTTGTTCTTCAGGTTCAAGATTTCCTGATTTGAAAATGTTCTTAGTACATTGTTAAATAGATTGCAAACTCCTTGAGGGCAGGGACTGTCTTTTGCCTCTTTTTGTATCCCCAATGCTTAGCATAGTACTGGGTACATAATAGGTGCTTAGTAAATGTTTACTGATTGATTGACATCAGACACAAACATGGACTATTAAATTTGGGGAGTTTTGTGGAGGGATTGTTTTTCCATGTACGTGGATACTGAAAACAAATTTTCTATAACTGAAAGGGATTCAATTTTTAAACAGAACTCTTTAAAAGAAAAAGCACCATTGAGTTCAGTCATGTCCAGCAAAGTAAAAGTATAATTAAACCTATCTGTTTACTTTGGCCTTTTATTATAAATGTGAAACCTAGAGAATTGCCATAACTCTGTATTTGAATGGTACCTACACAGGGAAATAAGTGGTATGGTCAATATATTCAAATAAATTATCAAAATAATTTTAGAAAATGTTGAGATTTTGAAGAAAAGGATATAGTTGAATGTAAGAGCTTGCCTATTGAATTTTGTTGTTGTTGTCGTTTATTCCTATTTCATTGGTGTGTGAAAATTCTGATGAGGAAAATCCCTTTACTTATGTAGATCAGGATTTGTTCTGCACCTATCTTTCAGAGTTTCTGAGGGTGATGGTGATGGAGAGTGAAGGAATAAATGACTTCCCTATGGTCACGTAGCCAATGTGTGTTAGAAGAACTTGAATCCATATTTTCTGTATCGTTAGGAAGGCTCTCTAACCCCTAGATCATACTGCCCCTCACTGATTCAAATAGAACTGGTGTATTCTCTGCCCTAGTTAATATACTCAGCTATATCTCATTCAGCAAGTCATATTTTCTCAGTGTATAAGCTGTATCTTAGGAATAAGTTAATGGTTTTTGTAGTAGCAATATCTCTGGTATATCTGTACCAAGAGATGTGGTTGAGTAGGATGATAATGGTCTAAAGGAAAAAAAATCCAGATATTCTCACCATTATCTAGGGAAGGGGAAGGAAAGGACTAAGAAGAGAATGAACATTTACATATGCTAAGTGCTTCGCAAAGGAAACTGAAGCAAATAGTGGTTAAGTGACTGACCTAGTCACCAAGCTAGTAAGTGTCTATAGGTGTATTTGAATTCAGGTCTTCCTGACTCCATGCCCAGCTCTCCATCCATGGTACTGCTTAGCTGCCTATTATTATGACCTTGAGAAAAGTCATTTTTCCTCTCTGGGCCTCTGTAAAATGAGGGGATTGGATTAGACTAGGTGATGTGTAGGGTCCCTCCCAGTTTTAATATTTTATTCTGCGCTCAGGCATCCCATGAAGTAATTATTCAATGAATGATTGGTTAAGATTTAAGGAAACAACTTCTAAAGGCATCTACCTAACTTCAGAGGAGAGTACCAGTTTAGCTATAAAGGGGATCTGCCTAGATACTTCATAGATCATAGCTTCTTCACAGACAGTTTCATGAAAACACAAGAAACTTAAGCAAGGAAACTGTAAGGCACAGAATGAATGAATTAAAAAAAAACAAACCCTGAGCAAGAAACAAGGTTGGAATTTTTCATTTTACACTTTGAAAATTTATTTGATATTTTTCCCCAATTACATGTAAAAGCAATTTGTGTTTTTAAATTTTGAGTGCAAAATTCTCTTCCTCCTTCCTTCCCCTCCCCCTTCATTGAGAAGGCAAGCAATTTGATATAGGTTATACATGTGCAGTCATGCAAAACACATTTCCATATTAGTCATGTTGTGAAAGAAAACATAGACCAAAAAAACCCCCAGGAAAAATAAAGAAAGGGAAAAAAGTATGCATTCAGATTCCATAAGTTCTTTCTCTGGAGATGGATAGTATTTCTCATAATAAGTCCTTCAGAATTGTCTTGGATCATTGTATTGCTGAGAATAGCTAAGTCCTTCACAGCTGATCATGGTAAATATCGCTGTTACTGTGTGTACTGTTCTGGTTATGTTCACTTCACTTTCTATCAGTTCATATAAGTCTTTCCAGGTTTTTCTGAGAGCATCCAGCTCATCATTTTTTATTAGAGCACACTAGTATCCCATCCCAATCATATACCATAATGTTATTGGCCATTCCCCAGTTGATGGACATCCCCTCAATTTCCAATTCTTTGTCACTAGTGAAGGACCTGCTTTAATATTTTTGCAATTATAAGTTCTTTTTTTCATCTCTTTGGGATATAGACCTAGTAGTGGTATTGCTGGGTCAAAAGGTATGCATAGTTTGACAGCCCTTGGGCATAGTTCCAAATTGCTGTACACAATGGTTGAATCAGTTTACACCTCCACTAATAATGCATTAGTTTCTCAATTTCCCCGCATCCTCTTCACCATCTGTCTTTTTCCTTTTTTCTCATATTAGCCAATCAGATAGGTGATGGGTGGTACTTCAGTTGTTTTAATTTGCATTTCTCTAATGAATGGTGGTTTAGAGCAATTTTTCATGTGACTGTAGATAGTTTTATTTTGAAAACTGCCTGTTCATATCCTTTGATCATTTATCAATTGGGGAATGGCTCTTATTTTTATAAATTTGACTCAGTTATCTATATGCTGGAGAAATGAGGCCTTTGTCAGAGATACTTGCTATAAAATTTTTTTCACAGTTATGATTACTGTGTATTTCTCTCCATCCTAGTTTTCCCCTATCTTACACTCTCTCTCCTTTTTACCTTGTTCATCCTCAAAAGTGGTTTACTCCTTACTGCCTCTACCAATCTAATTTCTCTTCTAACAATGCCCCCCACCCCCTTCTCTTATCCTTTTCCACTCATACTTTCCTGTAGGGTGAGACATATTTCTATACCTGTAACTGAGGATGTAAGTTACTCCGTCTTTGAGCCAATTGCAATGAGAGTAAAGTTCAAGTTTTCCCACCCACCTCCCCCATCTTCCTCTCCACTTTACAAAGCTCTTTCATGCCTCTTTTATGTGAGATAATTTGTCCCATTCCACTTTCCCTTTTGGCTTCTCCCAGAGCATTCCATTTTCTCACCCCTTAATTTTATTTTTTTAGATAATCAACTCATTGTATTCAACTTACACCTGTGCCCTCTTTCTACGTATACTCCTTCTAACAGCCCTAATAAAAAGTTCTTTGGATTACGAGCATTATCTTCCTATGTAGGAATGTAAACAGTTTAACCTTATTGATTTCTTATAATTTCTTTTTCCTGTTTACCTTTTTATGCTTCTTTTGAGACATATTTGAAAGTCAGATTTTTCATTCAGCCTTGGTCTTTTCATCAGGAGTGCTTGAAAGTCTTCTGTTTCTTTGAATATCCATTCTTTCCCCTAAAGGACTATGCTCAGTGTTGCTGGGTAGATGACTCTTCACTGTAATTCTAGCTCCTTTGCCCTCTGGATCCAAGCCCTCTGATCTTTTAATATAGAAGTTGCTAAATCTTGTGTTTTCTTGACTGTCACTCCATGATATTTGAATTGTTTCTTTCTGGCCACTTGCAATATTTCCTCCTTGACTTGGGAGCTCTGGAATTTGACCATAATATTCCTGGGAGTTTTTGTTTTGGGATACCTTTTAGGAGATGATTGGTAGATTCTTTCCATTTCTATTTTATACTATGATTCTAGAATATCTGGGCAATTTTCCTTGATAATTCTTGAAAGATGATGTCTAGGCTTCTTTTTAAATCATGGTTTTCAGATAGTCCAGTGACTCCTAAGTTATCTCTCCTTGATTTATTTTCCAGGTCAGTTGGTTTTCCAATGAGATATTTTACATTTTTTCTATTTTTTCATTCTTTGCTTTTGTTTTATTGATTTTTGATGTCTCATGGAGTCATTAGCTTCCACTTGTCCAATTCCAATTTTTAAAGAATTATGTTCTTCAGTGCACATTTGTGCCTTCTTTTCCATTTGGATGATTCTGCTTTTAATGAGTTTTTTTCTTTAGTGAATTTTTGTACATCTTTTTCCACTTGGCCAGTTCTGCTTTTTAATGTCTCCTTTATCAAGATGTTGACTTTTTAAAAATGATTTTCTTTCATCATTGTCTTTTCATTCCCCATATTTTCCTCTAGCTCTCTTAATTGATTTTAAAAATACTTTTTGAGCTCTTCCCGGAATTCTTTTTGGGCCTGAGACCAATTCAATTTTTTGAGGCTTTGGGTGGAGCAGTTTTGATTTTGTTGCCTTCTTCTCAATGTGTGTTTCGATCTTTCTCTGTCACCATAATGACTTCTATGGTCAGGATCTTTTGTCATTGTTGTTGTTTGCTCATTTTCCCAGCCTATTTCTTGACTTTAGCTTTGTATTGAAGTTGGGTTTTGCTCCCAAGGTGGAGGGCATATTGTCCCAACCTTCAGGTGTTTTTTGTGCAGCTGTTCACAGAGCTAGTTTTGGGGGATTTTAAGCTTTCATTTTTTTCAAGGCGGTATAATCTAAGGAAAGGCGTGTTTATTACTTTCTTGGCCCATGCTCTAATCTGTGAGTGACCACAAGCACTCTTTTCTGCCCTGCAAATGCGACCAGAGTCCTAACTCCCCTGTGGTCACAAGATCTGGTGTGTTAGTGGTCCTCTTTGCCCTGGGACTGTAACCTGGATCTGAGTATGGGTAATGCAATAGAGTCTTACACCCACTGGAAGCAAAGGGACCCCTGTAATCTCCATCTGAGCAGTTGTCCACCTCCCCACTTATGGTCTGTGGGCTGAGAGCTCCAGAAACAGCCACTGCAGCCACTGATTCAGTTGCCCCCAAGGACTGCTGCTAGTTTGCTGGGGTGAGGCTTGCTCTGGTGCAGCCTGTTCTGGAATATGATCCACTCTCCCCACCACACAACAGACCTTTCCTGATGACCTTCTAAATTGTCTTGGGCTGGAAAATTGTTTCACTCTTTTCTTTTGTGGGTTTTGCTACTTTCAATTTCGTTTCGAGTAGTTCATTAAAGTTGTTTGGAGTGGAATTTGGGAGAGCTTAAGTGAGTCTTTTCTCTGCCATCTTGGTCCACCCCCCTATGCTCAGGGTTATAATTTTAATGTAACTACTCTATACTTTAGCTACTGAGGCACTGGAACAACACCAGAAATGAAGTTGCCTTAAATTGTTCCTTGTGTGCAAAAAATATTTGTTGATGTTCATGAAGATGAGTGATGTGCTTGGCACCAATTTAATCTTTTTAAAAAAGTGGGAAAATATTAGGGCCTTGAAAAATAAACAAGCAGGACAGAGACCTCTGCTGTAGCAGTCAGAATTCAGGGCAAAGATTGTCAATATTAAAAGGAAATGGGGGGGCAGCTAGGTGGCACAGGGAGTAGCTGTCACACATTAGCTATGTGACCTTGGGCAACTCACTTAACCCCTATTGCCCTGCCCCCCCAAAAAAGGAAACAGGGGTCTTTAATGTATTAGTTGGATAGTTGGGGAAAGGTCATCACCTCCTCTCTTACCCTTTCCCTATATATAGCTAAGGGACTCTTTGTGGGTTCACAAAGCTTCAAGATAATTTCCATGGCCCTGCTACTAGCTGGCAGGAACATGATGGAATTAGAAGAAATTATTTTTTTCTAACTCAGGTGATTGTGAAGGCTGAGGGAAAGAAGAAAGGAAGGAAGGGAGGGAGGAAGGGAGGGAGGGAGAAAGGAAGGAAAGGAGGGAGAGAGGGAAAAAAGAAGGAAGGAAAACTTGATTGAGTAATGTTTGTGTGTAAGCCATTCTTTTAAACAAAAGAGCTGAAAATACATGATTAGTCACCAGGCATGTTGGTCAGATCAGTATAATAAAAGAAAGGAAATAATTCCCTCTAATTCTTTCTCTGCAAAATTTTTCTGGAGAGTGTTTCCTCTCTGCATATAGGTGACCAAAAATAATTTTATTGCTTGATTTATATTATTTGACTATTTTGTCTCAAATGCTTTGCCATTTGATTTATGGTTTCTGCTTTGTCTATTAGTAGAGAATGAACAGGATGCCTCAGTTTCCTCATTTGCAAAATAAGAGGATTATATTAGATGATCCTCCAGCTCTAAATCTATGGCTGGTGTCTATAAGAAGGTTGAGCCATATTTATATATACCATGATCACTCCCAATAGCCTACATTGAACCTGGTTGGACTCATACTACATAAAGTAATAGTTTTTTCATATGGAATTATCAAATATTTTTATGTTATTGGGAAACTTTTGAATGCCACTTAAGGTTTCTTAAGCCTTGCAAGACATTTGCAATCAATCCTTTAGCTGGAAAAGAAAGTTGTTGAAAGAAAATTATTTTTCACTTGTTTACTGAATAGCATTTACCCAAAAAATTTGTGTACTGGGTATAACCCTGTGTATTATGTAATGAAGGCTAGGGTTAATTGCCTTTCCTTTCTGAAGAAAGAGTCAATTCATAGTGGTAAGACACATGTGTTTTATACAGATCTCTTGACTACTTGGAAAAGAATGAACTTATTTAGGAAATAGCTTTTGTTTGAAGGCTGTTCCACAATCAATAGCAATTACAAGTTCACCCAGATTATTCAAAGTACTGCCTATTCTTTGTAATAAATTCTAACTTGTATAAATACTATAAATATTATAGTTTATTTGATACTTAAGTTTAAATGAGTCATATGCTTATATGAAATATTTTAGGTTAGCATTTTCACAACCTGAATATAGTGATTTAAAATGGTTTCTATAATTTTTGATGATTTAAGTTACATGAGTCAAGTATTTCCAGTCATATTGTGGTATATATCCCAAAATATTTTTTTCTTTCTTCCAAACCTAGAAACAGTATATTTGTATAATTTTCCCTAACAAATTGAATCTGTAGATAGAGTAAGAGTTGAAGGGAGTGGGGTGAGGGGACAGTGGGACTTCACCTTTTGTAGTGTGAGCCACTGTCTAAGGATAATTCTGATGAGCAAAAGAATTTTTTTCTTTACCTTGAATAGACAATCTAAAATATATCTCTAATGTCTCATAACAATACGGGGATATAACAGTATCTTTGTCACTTTATTATTTATACATACAACTGAAATCTTCATCATTCAAGTCAAGTCAACAAGTATTATTAAGCATTTACTCTGTGTCCAACACTTGTGCTAAGCTCTAGAGATAGAATATGAGTAAAAGGAAAGATAGTCTCCTGCCCTCAAGGAGCTAACATTCTAATGGGGGAAGACAGTACTGAAAAAGAGTTGAAAAGGAGGAGGAGGTGTGATGGGGGGAAGGTACCCAGGCTGGACATGGTGGCAAAGTACAGAGAGTCAGAAGTTGATTCACAAAAGGAATAATGGTTGGCCTGGACCCTTTCTAAAAATGGAGGTTCTGGGAAGAACTCACTTATGAAACAAAGGGGCCACAAGGGTGGCGGGATCATCCAGGGTGAAAAGGCCATAGAGGTGGAGGGATATTCTGGTATGAGAAAATAAGAGGGAAAGAAGGTAAGAAAAAAAATAAAAAAGAAGGTAAAATAGAGTTGAGCTAGAAAAATTGACAGATAAAAATAACTAAATGCAGTATTTAAAGTCACAATGAATGGCGAAAGCTTGGAGAATGAGAGAGATTCTGGAATAGGATTGTAGGATCTTAGATTTAGTGCTGAAAGTTACCTAGATACCTTAGAGCCTGTCAAATCCTGTCTTCTCATTTTCCAAACAAGGAAACTGAGACTCAAAGAGGTTAAGAGATTTGCCTAAGTTTGCACAGCTTGTGGTCGGTTATCTATTATGTAATTGGAATATTCTTCCTTCACTGTCACCTGAAAAATGGGCAATTCCACCACATGAAGAAGGCCAGGGATGGCAGAGACAGTAGAGTTGATTTATCACACCAACAAACACTGAGTGTGTCATATCATAAAGATGATGGACAATGCATGGATCATCTGATTACATGAAGGGAGTACTAAAGGACCACAGATGACTTACTAGTTGTTCAGAGCTCAAAATGTCCAGCTTTGGATTGGTGTTTTCTGGTGTTCATTGGATCTGTTTTCTTACCAGGTAGAGTGAACAAAAATGGGTGTGAATGAATGAGTAGATGTTTTAATGTGAAACTTTCCATCTCTTAGCATAGTACACTATTCTGAAAGAAAAGTTTGTTGGAGTAGTAGGTTCTAGCAATAAGAATTCACCGATTTTACCCATATGTAACAGATTTGTCATTGCTAAAAAGTTTGTTTGACATTGTGTAGGCATAACATAACAATGCTATGTAAAGGATCTAACAGTGTTCCTCCTTGTCTTGTTTGTACAGGCTTATGGAAAAGGAGCCAGAAGAAAAAATAGATTTAAAGGATCTGATGGAAGCACCTCATCTGATACTACCTCTAATAGTTTTGTCCGTCAGGTAAGGTGCCTCTTTTGTGTTTTTAAACGCATTTTGAAAATATTGGTTGGTTGGTTGGTTGTTGTCCTTCGTTCTCTAAGAGGGTCAAAATGACTTCATTATGTTGGGGTCAAGGTAGAGTGTGTCTTGACTGTGGCTGAAAATATATTGGCTAGGTTTTTTTTTTAAATCGTTTTCCTTCTCAGGATAGAGAGAGGAATTTGACATTGTTGTGACTTGAACGAAATATTGATATAAGCCTTTACAATTCCCTGTGTAGAAATTCCTCAGAAGAGAATAATCACTAAGACCTTCTAGAAACACGATTTCTAAGTCTGCTTCTTATGAGATGGTGTCCAAATGGGAAGATGTGATTAATAGATATCCTGTTCTCTTCACTAGCTGCCCTCAAGTCAGACGTTTCTGTGTAAGGATTTTCATACCTACAGCCAGTTGGCTAACAATTGATCCTTTTAAATTCTCTTCTTCCCACTATGGACTTGGAATGAGAAATGAAAAAAAAAAACCTAAGAAAAGGGTGGGTTCTCTTTTCCCCTTTATTGTGTGATCTCTGTGAAGGGAAGGCTAAATACAAAATGTTAACATTACTTATCTTTAAGAATAAAGTTCAACAGTTGCTGAATTTGTGTATTTCCTGGTATAGACATTACCAACATTTGCTTTCCCATGAGATAGTTCAGCTTTGTGTACTTAGTAGCTAATCGTATGTATGTCTATGGTACCTTTGGGGTTTTGTGACCAGAATTGAAGGATAAATTATAAATAGGAAAGGTAAAAACTATGTAATATCATATATTAATATGTGTATATGTGTATGTATATGTGTATGTATGTATGTATGTGGGTATATGTGTCTATATATGTACTCTAGCCCATTGGAGAATCCAAAAAGAAGGAAAAAAATACAAAAGGTAAAAATCATGAACTAGTTATATTGGAGATAGGAGTTTCATTAAACTTAATCTTCATATAGCATGGAATTTAATATACCCCATGTTCACCTGGGACTCTGTGTCATCATAAATTGACCTCATTTATAAGGGGTTCTGTAGCATTGACCTTGAGGTGTACATGCAGCAAGAAAGGAAAATTAGACCCCTTCCTTGGCAAGCTTTACAATTTTTCTACAGCTTTCTAAGATAAAGATGTATTTCTCTTTATTTTTTTTCTAGTTAATCTTTATTCTGTCAGCACTGCTTTGACAAGCTACAGAACTGCTACCAGGAAAATGGAGTGGAATATAAAAGAAAGAGTCTTCTGACAGTATTTGCAAAATGCATAATTGGCAGTAACAAAAAGCATCATTTGAGCTAATCAACCATTGTTTTAGAGAATGTCTTTAAAATGCTATCCTTTTTTCTCCCAGTTCTCAAGCAATGGGCTGATCATGTGGCTTTGCTTAACTTAGAGATTTCCTATTAGTCTTTACCATTTCACTGCGGTGAGGTTAGAGCAGATAGAAATGTTGGTGTTGGTAGATATTTTGCTCAGCACCTCTAGCTTTCCTCTGGGGGGGGCGGGGAGGAAAGAAAAGAAATTTACATGATAAAAGGAATAGCAAGTTTTACATAATAGATTTGCAGTTTCATGTACAATCATCTCTTTATTATTCTAGGTTATGGAAATGCTTGTTTTATTTCATAAATTAAAAATGAAATAAATTAAATTTCAAAAATACTAACAGGGATAAGGATGGGGGGTAAGGGCTGGGCCTGTGATTTCCTTGGAATAGGGAACTCCCAGGTGAAGTAATTTCCTCTAGCATTGCAGGTTAGTACTTTCTCTGGAATTTATATTCTTAGAGATTTATTTAAGACAGAGGTATCGAAAACATGTCCTGTGGGTTCCTATGATCTAGGGCAATCCAGAGGTCTGCTCAGAACCATATTAATATGTAATTGGGAAATATTTAACAGAATAAATAAAAATATAATAAAACATAGATAACATTGCATTTTAAAACTAAGTCAACTGTGTGGCAGGCAGGGATCCTTACGTAAATATTAGTGGTCTTTGTTTCTGTATGAGCTCCATACCACTGGCCTAGGGTACTTAGAGGTTAAGTGACTAGCCAGTGTGTGTCAGAGGCTGACATTGAACCCAGTCTTCCTGTCTTTAATGACAGCCAACTCTCCAATATGCATCGGGTCTCTCTAATATTACTCAACTTAAATTCATGAGGCCTGCTACCTAATCCTAAAAATCCGAGAGTCTTCTTTTCTTAAAGGCAATGCAATGTCCTGGTTTTTAAAGCTATTTGTTATTGTTGCTGTTTGGTTGTATTCAGTTGTGTCCGACTCTTTGTGACCCCCTTTGGGGTTTTCTTGGCTAAGATCCTGGAGTGGTTTGCCATTTCTTTCTCCAGCTCATTTGACAGATGAGGAAACTGAGGCGGACAAGGTTACATGACCTGCCTAGGGTCACACAGCTAGTAAGTGTCTGAGGCCGAATTTCATGAAAGTGAGTCTTCCTGACTCCAAGCCTAGTGTTCTATCCACTGTGCCACCTACCCGTCTATGGAGGAACCCTGGATTCCTGGGTGTCTCACTCAGGTTTGAAGGATGTAACAATGGAGAAGATATAAATTCTCGATTGCAAAAGTGGCATAATGACTATACACTTTGTGTGGGTACTTTTAAATAAAATGGGCACATCTGAAAATATAAAATACCATATATACTATAGTATAGAGGCACACTTGGAGAAGGTTAAATCCATAACTCCCTAAAATGAACTGCCCAGATACTGTTAGGGCTTCAATTTGTCTGTAATATTTGTTTATATGTGTACTCATGCATAGCAAAACCATGGCATTATATAGTCTTTAAAAATTGGAAAGCTTTGTGAGACTATCTCACCATCTTTGGTGGTCTCTTTTGTACTCATGTTAATTCAGTTAATTCAGCAAGGGCTTTACTGTAGGTATTTCTTAGTTACCATTAATTGGAATCCCTTGAAATAAGAGTCTGAGATTATGCTCATCAAAACCTGGCAAGTGCTGTTTGGGTCTGATTGGATTTGTTTTTTCTAAATTTCCATTTTAATATTTGTATTCACATATATGTGACATCTCAATTAAAGGGACCTGTTGAGAGGAAGCATTTCATCTTGACGAGTCGTTACAGATGCTTGGTCTGCTTTAAGGCTGGAAGCAGAAGGACCATTTCAGTGAAGGTAGTTTGTAATATTTGTGGTTATCAATGAGGGTTTGATTTCATCAACAAGCCAACCTGGAATTAGTGCATCATCAACCTTTTTTTTTAAACTCAATGATAATTTTAAAAATAAGAGCACAGGACCAGCTAAGTGGTGCAGCGGATGGAACACTGGCCCTGGAGTCAGGAGGAGTTCAAATGTGGCCTCAGACAATTGCTAGCTGTGTGACCCAGGGCAAGTCACTTAACCCTAACTGCCTCCAAAAAAAAAATAAAATAAAAGCAAAAATAAGAGCACAGTATAGGATCACAGATTTAGAACTGAAAGGGACTAAATATCATCCAGAACAAGTCCCTCATTTAACAGATAAGGAAACTGAGGTAAGAGACGTTAAGTGATTTGTCCATTATTACACAAGATTCTAGTGTCAGGGGTAGGATTGGAACCCAAGGTTATCATGACACCATGGAAAAATTATACCTTTTTCCCAGCCCCTAAAATACCCACTTAGAGTCTAGATTGGAGTTTTAGCGTATGAACCATATCTGATTCTAGTACCGGGTCAGAGGTACTTAGCCAGAAGAAGTAAGCACTTTATAGAAATATGTATAGCATATTATATTATATTATATTATATTATATTATATTATATTATATTATATTATATTATATTATATTATATTATATTACATTACATTATATCATATTATATCATATATTATATTATATTGATTATGCATATGAATATGGATTAGGAATGTGTAGCATATTATATTACTAATATTACATAATAATATTCGTATTAGCATAGTGACATTGGTCTACATTTTGGTGGTGTCATTGAGAAATCTTGACTTAGGACATCATACAAGAGCAAAAGGAGTAGTCTTCATAGTATTTGAGGAATGTTGAAGGAAAAGTTAGTGACAGGCTTATTTGTTTTGATGCTCTTTTCGTATGCTTTTCTCTCTCTCTCTTTTTTAACCATGTAGAAAAGTCTTGTATGTTCCCACTGTCTCGAAGCCAAACTCCATATCTAGCTGATATTTTATTTAAATCAATTCATGTTTTGAGCTCTGGTTCAAGTAGCTTCCATGTTCCCTAGAACACTGTGAGCTTTATTGCCTGCTTAGATATCCAGATGTGCAAAACCTGAATAAAAATGCATGTGTTACCAGGAGGAATGACATTGAACAAATGGAAAAAAAATAATAAGTGGCTTTATTAAACTGTTACCTGTGGATGGAGAAGTCTGGCAGAAAGCTTGGCCGCAATCACTTTCCCTTTCACCGCTCCACTTGTCCTGAGTGAGCTTAAACTTGAGTTGGCTTTGAAATCCGGTCAGTTCTTCTTGGCCTCTGACTCAGTCCATCCTCATGTAGGTTTCTGTACTTGGATAATCCATAGGGTTGAGAAGGTGAAGAGTAACATTTATATCCCTGGTTTCAGGTTAGGTCCAGTGTGGGAGAGTAAATAGAACTGTCCTCAAAGCCGAGCAGACTTGTTTTCTAGTCCCAACTCTTACATTTAGTGGCTATGGGACCCAGGAAAGGCCATTTAACCTCTTTAGTCAAGTCTCTAAGACTAGAGTAGGAGATAAGGTTTTTAACCTGTTTTGTTAAAGGGAGTTTTATCGTTTGCACATTCTCCATATCAGTAAAATCACAGGTTCACTCCCTATTCCTGTTAGCCTTGTACCAACAGTTTTAGGCTCTCAGAGCTGCCATTTAGTGGAGAATTGACTCCATTGCTTGATAATCAAGTAGAATTAAATGTGGCTTCTTAACATTCTAATTCAACTGGTGGAATAGCTTCATCTTTATGAGAATGGATTTCTCCCTTAACATGCCATAGACATGTTGATAATATGATGATAATATGCCCTTGAGTAAGATTCACATGGAACCATGATTGCTTGAATCTGTCACTATCATATGTTCAAATGGTCAGTGATTTTTAGGTGGGAATTCCTCATATGGAATAATTGAATATTATCTATGGGCATGTAAGTAAATAGTGTATTATTTTTTATGATACAAAGACAAAAAATAAAAGTTCTTGCCCTCAGGGAGTTTATTTTCTATGATCAGCAGTTTTTAAGTCTGGAAAACCCATATTCCTAAAAACCCTTTGCTTTTACTATCTGTGCTAACTCTAGGATTTCATTTCCAAAACGGAAGACAATTAAATTTGTTTCATAAGACGTAGCCAAGGCCCTGCCCCAAACAAAACAACAAAGAGCCCCAAACATCCTCCAAGGGCTGTTGCGGGAGGAAATACATGAAATGATACCATTATAAATTATAGCATGGGGATTTGGAAGGGCAAAGTCATTTACTTGGAAGAGGAGGAGGTAGAGAAGAAGGGCCAGGCATGCCTGGCATTGAAGGATCACACTTTTGTGCCTCCTCTTCTAGTCCAATTGTGCAACCACAGCTAACTGCACAAATTCTTCGGTACTGCCAAGGTCAATGAAAACTATGCGCATCTGCAAATAAGCATTGGTCATTAAAGCTAAGGCAGTTTGGAGGGGGTGGGGATAGGGTTAGTATCTGTAGTTCTCTCTTGGCCCAGTTTTCCCCTTCTTGTGTGTTTTCTGCTTCTTCGAGGCCACGTGTTCTCCCTGGCTACATTCATATACCTGGCAACTTTCCTGAGATGAACACCAAATGCTAAGCGGACCACCGCCAGCTTTGTTTTATTTTGATGAAAGAACGGCATGGCAACACGTTTCATTCAGATTGCCTTGCTGAGCAAGCCATCCTGGATGTGCAACCCACGACAACCAGGGTGGTGCATTTTCAAGGGTCACCTTGTTGGATCCATCCAGGACCACTTGGGAGTGGAATGGGGTGAGGGGGAGAAAACTGATTCCCTGTACCATGACCATTCTTTTTAGGCCTTTGGAGTGCCCTTCAGCTTGTTTCTGGAGGTTAAGGGGAGAAAGACTCTGAATCTGATCTGGTTTGTGCATACCGACATATGCTGTGGTTGTAACGAAATAATCCTGTAGCTTCCAAGGGTTTCCAGGATACAAATCAGGCTGACAAAATGGAATGAACTAAATATTTAACAGAAAGTGGTATGACACTTTGGAACCACAGTATTCTAAACAAATTCCACCATCTCCCAGTATCCTGTCCTTGGTTCTGCTTTTCTGGATCTTATATTAATTCAAATTTTATTTTAAATACTAATGATTAAACACAAAGACACACTGTCTCTTTTTTTACCTCTTAATTTTTGTTTTGCAAAGACAGATTAAACAGTGATAAAGATTACAGACTCCAGGCCTGCTTAGAATGATATGCTCAAGGTTTGATAAATCTTTCAGCCTTTAAATATTGGCTTGTTGCCTTCTTATGGCTGGTTTCAGTCACAAACATTACTATAAATAATGATATAGTGGATTTATTACCATTATGCTTTTCTGTAAATTTCTTTCTGTTTTCATAAGCATTTGCTGACCAGATTTTGTGAATGGTGGAACTTGCATTTTATGGTGTCAGGAGGGCTGGTTTTTTTTAACATTTTAAAATTATACAAATATTCACCTAATATTAGCAGTGAACAAACCACTTGTCCATCCCATTATATAAACATATAGCATATGATTTTATGTATATGTATATGCATATATATATAATATATGTTAACAGTCATTGTTGGAAACTTAATTTTTAAAAGGCATTAAAGTATATTAATTTGTCCATTGTTCTTAAATGTACTTGGTTTTAAAAGTCTAAATTTTAAAGTAGATTTTTCTCTTTGAAGAAGGAAAGCGCATGATTATATAAATAACTTTTGAGAAATGCCTTTCCCAAATTGGTTTATTATCATGTTTGGATCTTTTGTTCTATAAACAACGACCATTCTTCTAATTACTAAAAATAATTGAGTAGATTAAGGCATTTAATCTTTTGTGTTTGTCTTTTTCATTAAGATAAAGAAAACTGTTTTTTAAAAACTCCCAGTATTATTTCTGCATGTATGTTATTATTACTAATAATAAGTAACTCCCATTTAAATTTTCATAAATATTTTACTTGTAATAACCTCATGAGATAACATTAGCATTGTTAGCCCCTTTTTACTGATGAGAAAACTGAGGCATAGAGATGGGTAGTGACATAGCCTGAGTAATAAGATAAATCTTAAAATTACCATGTACTTCCTCTTCTTCCCCATACTCTGCTAGCACTGCTACTCACCTGGACAAGCCTTGTAAAGATTAGGAATCTACAACCCTAAAAGAAATTAATAGATCAATCTAGAGTTCATCCAGAGTAGGATATATATCAATATCAGAGAAAAGAGAGTGCTATAAAACACCACATTCATTTGCATGCTATGTCCTCTAAAGTTTCAGAATTTCATGGTGGATTGACTTCTCTGTGGTGTTCATTCCTGGTATCAAATAAAAGGGTCTGAATAAGAGGGGGAGGGGTGGAGAAGGGAAGGATGTCTCAGGTCACTCTGCCTCAGACCAGAATCTGTGAGCCAAATCTCATCACAGACCACTGACCTGCCAGTATTCACTGTTGGAAGATTACTTCCTGGTCATTGGCCATTCCTCACTGCACATAAGAGTTCCACAAGAAGTCTTGCTTTCCAGACTTCATTTACTGAATTACAATTCCATAAGTATTTATTAAGCACTTTATACATGTGCAAGGCACTGTACAAGACAAAATAAAAAATAGTTCTCATCTTCAAGGAGTCTGTGTTTTACTCTTTGACATGTAAAGGACTTGAAAAATGATCTAATCCAACCATTTCCTTTAATAGGTGAAGAAACCAAGGCCTAGAGGCAGTGACTTGCAGAGTCCGAGCTTGAACCTAGTTCTTCTGATTTGAAGTTCTTCTGAGTCCAAAGTCTAGGGTTCTTTCCACTGTACCCTGTTACCTTGTTCTGAGGAAATAACCAAAGACTTTGACTTTGGGTGGAAGGCATGAGAGATTCACCTGATGATGGAAAGAGGAGTGGTCACCTAGAGCTGAAGAGGTCCTTATCAGAAATCACATCACGAACACACTCTAGAAACTCCTTGTTGGACTAGAGCAGAGGTGGAGAACCTGTGGCCTTGAGGTCACATATGGCCCTCTAGGTCATTGGTGTGGCTTTCTGACTAAGTTCAAGTTTTACAGAAGGGGATTTGTTCTTTGAAGTTTGGATTCCTTCAAAGGGCTTCACTTGAGGACCTAAAGGGCCACATGTGGCCTGGAGGCTGCAGGTTCCCCACCCCTGGACTAGATAAATTTCAACAATCTTAAGGTGGTCAGTTATGCAGAGATGATGGTGACCAGAAATTGGTAGAACTAACCTGCTTCTTCTTATTCTGTCTACTCTTAGGTAATGGGCAGGTGCTGCTGTCCTAGGTTTCAAGTATGGGTGGGTTCTCTGTTGTTGAGAGCAATGGTAGTCTTCTATTTCTGTGGTGACCACTTGATTAATGGAGCTGTGAAAGTGGGTTCAGATCCATGAAGTTAGGCTTGTGTCTAAGAGTGTAATAGGTGGTGTAGGTGGTTTAGTTCTTCATGAGGAAAATAGAATGCAGGAATGGGCAAGTAAAGGAATCAGTCCCTCCTCACTGCTTTCCTTCTCTTTCCCAATTTGGTTAATTATTGTCACCCCTCAGTTGAATGGCTCAAATGCGGGAGCATTTATTTAGCAATTGATAGGGCCCCTTTAAAAAGAATCCTTCTAGAAACTTTTGATTCTCCAAAATTCTAGATAGATCAATTAAACCCACTTACATTATCTGATATGTCTTGTTCATTAGTACAAGGGCTTCCAGTAAAGAATGGGAGTAGAAAAGGCACTTCCTACCCACAAAATGGAACCATTTCCCCCTTCTCTTGATTCCTTTTTTTCCTTTTCTTTCCTCTATAATGTGGCACAAAGTGAATAATCATTGGATTTTAGAACTAGAAGAAACCCCAGTTCCCTTTCTACCTTTTCCTCCCCTCCTTGCTTTCTTTCTACACTTTAAAAATAAGAATCAGAGACTTATCTTGTAGTTTAGACTTTAAGGACACTTTGAATTTTGATAACTGTATTTCAATATAATTGGCTCCCTTTGTAATCCTATACATTTAAAAGCATTGCTCTGAGAAGGTATCTACAGGCTTCACCAGACTACCAAAAGTTGTCCGTGATGAAAAAAAAAAGTTAAAAAAAACCTGATTGAGAGGGAAAACTAGAGTTTCTAATTTTCTACTTTTCCTTGATACCTAGTGAAAGACATATTTGAGAATGAAAGCTCGAGTGCTTGGTTAAGCATCTGACACTGGCACTTTGTCTCCTTTCTCTCCCAAAACACACACCTTCCCACTTGTCCCTGTCCATTCTAGGGGTCAGGGGTATTGTGATCTCACCAGGTTTTCTCTTTATTATTGTTTTTAATGAGGCTGTAACGTCTCTGGCCCATGTGTTTTCTTTATAAACTGTTATGCCTTTTATAACCTCAAGGTTTACTACTGTTCAAGTTTCTCATTCCCATTAAAAGAACTTTGTTCCACTTCAGTTTTACCCATATGTTACTGTCGAAAGTTGGAAGAAGGCCAATTCTTGTTCTGGCTTTGTCTCCCTAAACTTTTCATTTAAGCAGAGGATGGTATAGCTCAAGTAACTCCAATATGAAGGTTATTCGATGTATCAGTTTTGGCGGGGAGGGGATAGAAAAGATGACTGCAAAGGTATGCTTTCAGTCAATGATGCTTGGCTCCTACAACCTTAAGGCTTCTTGTTCCTTTCAAAGTATGCAATATCACAATCTTGTATAGTCCTATGGTCATCTGCTACTGATATGCCCTGGGGCTCAGGGTTGCTGCCCCTCCTACTCTGTAACCTAGCCATGTAGTCCTATACTGGGTTCATTGGTAGGGAAGTTTGGCTTCTCCTCAAGGGAGAAGCTCCCGATTCTCACATTCATTAGTCTGTCACTCAGCACTCCCTGACTGTTCCAGTGAAAATTCAGTTTTTTCTTCTATGTTGTTTTCCCCCAAAAAAGGGAATTAGTTTTTTTAAAAGGTACCTTAAATATACAAACATGAATTGGCTATGGGATAGGTATTTTATTTCCGAGGGCAGCTAGGGCCAAGCCTGAAGTCAGGAAGACTCATCTTCATGAGTTCAAATCTGGCTTTAGACACTTAATAGCTGTGTGAGCCTGGGCAAGTCACTGCCTCATTTCCTTATCTGTAAAATGAGCTGAAGGAGGAAATGGCAAACCACTGCAGTATCTTTGCCAAGAAAACCCTAAATGGAGTCAGAAAGAGTTGGAAATAACAGAACAACAAAAACAACAAATTTTAAAAAAGGATCACAGGGCACAATTAATAGAACATTTTAAACAGGATCCCCAAACTCATCTTGTAACCAGCTTACAATCTATTTGGGGGTTGGCAGTAAGCCTCACCGACACATAATAGAGTTTGGGATTTCTAATAATTAGCCATTTCACATTTGACCTCTTCACTGGACATTGTATAAATAAACAACCAACCTTAGTCTTCTTTCTGGTGACTTCTCTCTGATGTGAATTCCTCCCTTGGCACTAGCCCATTCCTGCCACTATTCAGAAACTCTTTCCTGGTGGTGGTAAAATTCTCTGATGGTCACTTCTTCCTGCATTGCTGTTATGGAGTAAGCCATATCTTGCTGGTGGGAAATGATTCTACCGTGAGTGCAGGTCTCTGGGCCTTTTGAGTTCTCCCAAGGCCCTGTACCAAAAGAAGGAAGACACAGATGGAGTTGGACCCATCCCGTGTACAGGCTTGCCTAAGGAGGACAGGCATTCACAGCTTATGGTGCTATTGGAAAAAGGGCGTTCCCTACCAAAGCCTCCTCTTCAGAAGGAAGAAGAGCAGCTAAGGGGCTAGTTACCCCTGTAGTATATCTGCAGAGCAGACGCTGAGCAGGCAGTCATGGCTATTCAACCCAGAATGAATTATAGATGTCCAGACACATTTTGGTCCTTCCCAAATTCTCCATGAGGAGTGGCTACTGATCATGCTTCCAAAAGGTCCAGAGGGAGAGGGGAATGGATGGCACTTGATACAGAAGTAAACATTTGAAAAGAAGAGACAAAAACTCTTTCAGTCAATGCTAAAGGAATGTAAAAGCACATAGAAGTTTTTATCATCAGTTTTATACCTAGAATGGTGGATTATCATTTTTTCTTCCTTTTTTAAGTTGAGAAATCAGCTCAGAATTTTAAAAAAAATAATATTGTTATATATACAGTTAAAGTGTTTTTGTAATTTCATTTTGAATTCCTTCAGTGATTTCAGGTAATTTCCTAAAAATGCCATGAACTATATCATGAGCAACAGCAGATGGCATGTCCAAAATAGAACGTTCCCTCTGGGTTGTTAAACAAAGATTAAACTTGATCAGTAGTAACAAGAGGGCCTCATTTACCCATTAGAATAAAGCATTTGGTCTAGAGACATGTGTAGCACACAAAGCATTCATTAAACATGACAAATGTATTGTTGCATCCTGTGTCTACTGTCTTGTCGACTCTAGCATAGATCCTGTATCACCTACACACCAGACTGAAGTCAGGGTGACTCCTCATGCCATTTTATTCCTGAGTTTGGGCTTAAATATTTTGAAGTATCAATACAGATTTTAGACAAAGATAGAGAGCTGGCCCCAAAATTATGGAGACCTCTTTTCAAGGCCTGTCTCAGACCCTGTACAAATTATTATCTCTTTAAGTTACAGACAGTACAAGGTTTTCTAAACCACTGAAGTCACAAGTATGTGTGTGTATGTGTGCATATGTATGTATGCATGTGTAAGTGTATATACATGTGTATATATGAAATATATAATTATATACCTATATATGATGTAGTATATTTATATATAATAGATATATATAATAGTATAATAAAATAGTATTATACAATATGTAATTATATATGTAATATATAATTTTATACCTGAATATAGTACATTATAACATTTACATAATCTATTATATATACTATTATAAATAACAATGTAGCATTTATATGATCTATGATATATACATATGCTACATATATGTGTATAAAATCTATAGCATGTATATGATATACACATATAATATAATATTAGCCTCTTTATTATGTATTATAAAGAATTATATTAACATACTAAATATAATTATACATAACAGTATAATTCTATATAGCTATGTGGTATATGCATTAGACTTATATTTATTTAAATGTGTATTTATAATATATTTTCCTGTGTATATGGATATATTATCTATGAACCAAAATTAGGATACATGACCTAACCAATGATATTCCTTTTTCAAAGTCTTGTTAAAAGCACACTTACTTTTATTTAAATAGGACTGTATCATAGAATCATAGCCAGAGGGGACTTTAGAAATGATCAAAGCAGTACCTTAGCAGAGGAAACCAGAGTCTAGAGATGAAAATACAAAATGCTGTAAAAATTAGTATAATTTAAAATTCTTACTAGCATGTGAAAATGTGTGCTACTATATAAAAATAATGGTGCTTTCATTTTTTTTCCATGGTAAGTCTCAGAATTGGCTGAGTTCCTTAAGTTATGGCTACAAATTTATGAATTTTAATTACAATACAGATGAGTAATCAGTGACTCCATTTAACAATTCTTGCCAACTACCAGAAAACAACAACAGAAGGGAATGCCATGAATTAGATCAGAATGCCTCTTTTACATATATGGTTACTTTTATAAAGGGGCAAAGATTGTCCAAATTCTTGGATCCTTTGATGTTTGGTGTCACAAATTTATAAGGGCAAAGATTGTAGAAACCAATAGTTTTGTTCTCTGGATAGTCAAAGATCCAATAAGATGTCAATTACAGACTTGTGTCTTAGGCAATATCATCACTAACATTAAGGACCATATTGAGGAACTTCCATTTGGAAGTACTTTATAAAAAAATAAATTCCATCTAGGCACTTGTTGTATTTGATATGTTGGATGTGATTCTAAGAGGCCTGTTTATGATGGAAGTCTGTGATAAGAGCATAAATATAATTATTTTAAAAAATTAACACAATCCTTTGGAAACAATCAACTGGTTGGACTCTAATTTCAATATCAGAAAAATTCTATAAAATATTATTTTTATATACTACTGTGAGAAAGTTTTTCACATATATAACTAGAGAAATGCTTTTGATTCATTAGTAGTAAGATATTCTGAGTTGTCTCTTCATTAATTGCAATATATTTTTTCACTGTTCCATCCACCTAGTTCCCCTTATGATCAATAGCATACAATAACAAGGAGACTGGTTGATTTTATAGCCATCTAACAGATCAAAGTTAACCATCCCTCATGAGATTGAACCTTGACCCTGAGGAATCAATTTTTTTCCATTAGATTTATTTATTATTCTGGTTGCCTTTTAATGTTAACCATTACTCTAACTAAGTTTAATGTAAGTCCTCAATATCCCTGATGCTTCCCCTTAAATTTTAAGTTCCTAAGGAGGAGCCCATGTCTATTTGGTTCACTTTGCTTAAAGCCTAGCACAGTGCGTTGGGTGGGCAAGCATGCCACTAGGACTTTTAATGATAACGGTTATAGTGAAATTACAGAAAAAGGCACTAATTTTTCTTCTAACTAGAAAACCATTGTCAAATCTCATCCTGTCTTTCTCCTCCCTGTCACTTGTAACCTTCTTGAGCAAATTGGCATGGTACTGTGGAAAGATTGCTGACTTTTTGGTCAAAGGACCTGTGTTCAAATTCCTTTCTTGTGGGACCTTGTTGTTGTTGTTGAGTCATGTCAGTTATGTCTAACTCTGTGACCCCATTTAGGGGTTTCTTGGCAAAGATACTAGAGTGATTTACCATTTCCTTCTCCTTTAGACAAGTCATTTAAATTCCCTGGGCCTCAGTTTCATCCTCTCTTAAACGAGAGGTGGACTAGATGGCCTCTGGACCCCTTCCAGCTCAAGATCTCTGATTTTATTTTCCTGCTATTTCTCTATTTCCTTAATATCAGCTCTCCTGAAATTAACGAGCATCATCATAACTTCTTATTATGAAATCCAAAGGTTCCCTCAATTCTCACCCCCCCACACTTCTTACCCTATCTTATCCTATACAGTCTTCAACATTACTGACCCCTTTCTCCTACTGAATATTCTCTCCTCCCTGGGGTTCAGATTTACCACATATCCCTGGTTTGTCTCCTGCCTTTCTACTGTATCTCCTTCATTGGCTCCTCATTCTCTTTGTGACCCCTTGTGGTGGGAGTTCTCAGAGGCCTGCCTTTGACTCTCTTTACTTTCCACTCTCTATTTGACAATCTTTTGTCCATGAGGTCCAAGAGTGGGCAGCTTCCAGAGACCCATGAAGATTTCTCCGTAGTCCTTAGCTCCCCCAGCTTACTTTGATTGCTAAAGATATACACAAATGGTTTGTTATTCTCCAGAGCATCCTGAAATATAACATTACATAGAGTTAGAAGGCTGGAAGGGAGATGGAGTTGGCCATACTATAGCCAACTACTGCAGTATGATTTTCTAAATAATCACTGGTGAAAATGATGCACTTATTATAATCATCTCTAGTCGTACTCACCACTTTCCTCTTAACAACTAGAAATCCCTCCTAAGATAATCAAGCCTCTTTTTTTCTCCTCTCCTTATCAAAAATAGAGGCATCTGCTCTCCAAAATCTTATTTTATCTCATCTTATCTCTGAGGATTGTTACTTAGAAGTCCCCTTACAGTTCTAAGCTAAATACACTCTATCTCCAGATTTTTTGTTAGAATGAACATTTCACACACAGTTAATCATTTTTAGCTGCTCCCCGGTCTTCTCCCAGCTCTCCAAAATCACTGCTTTTACTCTCTCTACCTCTATGTCAAATGGTGTTAATTTTCTTTGCAGATAACTCATTGACTATTTGACAAACTCCAGTGAATGAAGTGATATTTGATGGTTTTCATTATAGTGTTTTGCATTTATCCATGTCAAAGTATGAAAAGTTCAATGAAAATGAATGAGCAGAAAGCAAATGAAGGTTAAATACTTTGGTTAGGTCTCCAGAGAATATAGTGCATTGAACTGCCATTTAGTTAGACATAATGTCAGTCACTGAAATTTTTGACAGATGTCAGAACTTGGAATAACAAAAAATTCAAGACTGTAAAAAAAACAGACTGCTTTAACATTTTTCACTTGCACCATATAGGAAAGTTATCACTTTAGACTTAGGACAATTAAGCTATCCATTTGTCAAAGGTTACATCCCCAGTATTACAAAGAAGCATGGCCTTCCCTATATAATAGCAAAGGAGTCTAAAATGGTATTCTTCAATTTGTTATGAAGATCCCCAAGTGGGAAGACAGTAGACCACAATTAGGCTAATAAGCCTAGAATCACTGGTAGAAGAGGACCTATTTTGTGTAACTCCAAAGTGTAAATTTAGGACCAATGATCTCAGTCACACAACAAGCATGGAGTTAGTGCTTATGAATGACCTTATATTTTCTGTTATATTTGGGCAGCTAGGTGGCACAGTGCGTAGAGCACCAGGCCTGCAGTCAAGAAGACTCATCTTTCTGAGTTCAAATCTGGCCTCAGATACTTATTAGCTGTGTGACCCTGGGCAAGACACTTAACCCTGTTTGCCTCAGTTTCTGTAAAATGTAAAATGAACTGGAGAAGGAAATGGCAAACCACTCCAGTATCTTTGCCAAGAAAACCCCAAATGGGGTCATTAAGAGTTGGACATGGTGGAACAACAATAATAGCTGTCATATTTATTCTGTGTACACTCATACTTGTACTTGTCATTCCTCATTAGAATACAATCTAATCTTCCTAATTAGAATCTAATATGCTTCAGGGCAGGAATTGTTTTATTCTTTGTATTTGTATTCCCAATGCCTAGCAGAGTGCCTGGCACATAGGTGCTTGTTGATTGATTGGTTATAGAAAGAAATATTTCAGCTCAAGGTATGATAATTAGAATTACTCAGTAATGGAATAGGTTATCTTAAAATAATGACTGAGAGGTCACTTGAACCTGATAGTGTTCAAGTGGAAACTGAATAACCATTTTTTTCAGGGACATTGTAGTAGGGATTTCTGCATGTAGAAGGAGGTTGGATCTCTAGGATTAATAAGATCTCTCCCACATGAAAGTAAGTAGTTGTGATTCCTGTTCACAAGAAAATGCTCTGATTTGGTTGAGATGAGAATTGCATTTGCCAAATTCATTTCATACGAACAGTAATTGTCATGAGGTAATATTTGTAAAGGGCTCTGTAAACCTTAAAACCACAATATAAATGCTATCTATTCTTATTATACGAATATCATACTTTGCTCTATACCTTTATAAAAGTATCCACTGGTTAAGACTACTCACAGTGTACTAGAAGTGGGTATTTCAGGCCATTTTTTTCAGCCTTATTTCATAATAGAGGCAGCATAGCATCATTGATAAAGAGCTGATCTCAAAGCTGATTTGGGTCTAAGTGCACCTCTGACACTTTAGGGCTGTGTCATTTAACCATTCAAACCTCTAGCAGCTCTCTAAGAATTAGTTTCAGAGAAGGGACTGACCATCTTTGGTAGAGGGAGCTCCCTATTCTGTTGGGTTCAAATGAGTGAGATCAATGAATCCCTTGAAGTGGTCTCATTATTGTGATTCGCACTCTGTATTTCCATTGCGCTATAACCAATCACCATATTTTACATAATTATAACTTGAGATACTGTAAATTTGAATACATGTGACTACTCCAGGGGAATTCATTATTCACACTAATTGGGACTTAGTTGTACAAGTGAAATCCCAGACATAGTCTCTATCTTTTTCATTAATGCATACTAGTGATTCTGGTGTCTTACCTTTCCATCTCCTACCTCTATGAATTTGTGCTTGTTTATCCCCAATGTCTGGAATGCACAGTTAACTCCTCCCTCGTCTTTCTCTGTTAAGAATGCTATTTTTTTCCAGGTTCAGCTAAGAGGTCACCCCCTCTTTAATTCTCTTCCCCTGCCCCCACCTCCTCAAACTTTCCTAGAGCACTATGGTCCTTTTCTTTGCCTCTATCACATTTTATCTTGCATTATGCCTTCTCTTGTAGAGCTGAAACCCATCTTTTATTGGTGTAACCTCAGAACATAGCACAGTGCTTTGCACATAGTAGGCCCTCAGTTAACAAATATTTATTTACTTGAGTAAACCAATTTCGAATAAATATTTGAATTGAATTCTGTGTGCACATGCACAAACATTTATGCATGCATTTTTTAAATATTTGGTAAATAAAAATCAAAGTGGAAATCACTCATAAATCTTATGTACAGGACCTAGCCTGCAGTTGGCAGTGAATATTGTCATGATATAAAATCTGTAATTGAAAAATGCAGCAACCATATCTTCCCCCTCTGCATTTAATATGGCAGAACACTTGTATGACATGACATCTCTTTCTACGGCCAGTTCCCTATCAGAGAAGAGTTCCATAAACCTTTCAGAATTCTTTTGTTCAGTGCTGAGTAAGCTCTTCAGGAAGCACTACGTCTCAACCAAATCAAACAGCAGCCTTATTTTCACAGCTCTTTTCATTCTGGTAAGGAGGATTTTACAGGGGCAGTGTGTTTAATGTCAAATATCCCATGACTTTTAATTTTCTTTTAAAGTAGTGTCAAATTGACCCCAAATTCTTTTATTTTATTGTTCTTGGACAAGAGCCCTATTTTTTTAGGTAAGAACCTTTTCATTTCATCAGTTAAAGGCTGCAAGAATGAAGTAGGTCTAAAATAGCAGCAGCTCACATTTATATAGAAAATCAAAGTTTGTGGTGTTCTTTTTCTTGCAATAGCCCTGCCCTGTAAAGAGCTGTGTGTGTGTGTATGTGTGTGTGTGTGTGTATTTGTGAGTTTGTCTCTGTGTTTAAGGCAATGTCACATAGTGGAAACAATGTCACACAGTAGGGAAAAAAAAGCCCTACCCCTGGAAGCAGATAACCTGAGTTAAAATCTACTTCTTACATTTACTGATTGTGTGACTTTGGACAAGTCACCTAATATTTGGGTGCTCATCCCCCATCAAGAATTCCCTACGCCATTGAAATCAGATATGTGGCTATATATATACATATATATACACATATGTATGTATGTATTATATATAGTAGCATGTGGGTCTTAAGGTCTAACATCACAGGAAAGAGTTTAGGGTTTGTCAACTGAATATCATTCATGTTATTAGCAGTAGAAATTATGTGTGAATTACAAAGATAGTCTTTAGACGCCATATTGATGAAGCCATGCTTGCTTTTTGTAATCATTGCTTCCTTCTAAACATTCACAAACCAACCCTTTAATAAAGTGTTTTAAAGTTTTGCCAGGAATAACAGTTAAGTTCATTGGTCTATAGTTTACAGACTCCATTCTTTTCCTTTTTTTTCTTTAAATGAATGCCTCTGTTACTTCCCAGCCATGAGATCCTGGAAGAATCACTTAATCTCTCAGTGCCCCTAGGCAATTTAACAGAATAAGTTTCAGAATATCTTTCATTCTGCCTTGATAGAGAAAGCTTTATTAACAGAAGTTCCTAACACCACTGAAATCCCAAGTCCAGGCCAAATTTTTTTTTTAAAAAAATCCATTTGGGATCATAGCTAGAGTCACTCCTCAGTCCTACAGTAGAGTCTCCAGGATGTCAGGACACAGGAATAGCAGACCAAGAGATAAAGGTGAGATGTGGATAACTTCCAGACAGCACAGTCTGCCTTCCCAAGGGGCAGTGCAGACCTTTCTCCATACCTACTGCTGTACTCAGTTCTCCTTGCCTTATGACTTTGTTCCCAGGGCCTCTGGCTTTTGTATCTACAAATAGTGGTAAATTCCCAGGCTAACCCCTAGAAGGCAATTTAACCCATAATGCCATTGAAATACTACAAACTTGCAATGAAGACAGTTAAAAACTATAATGTCACAATACTATTAGTTTGACTAGAAAACCAAAATTGAGTAAGAAGTAATTTCTTCTTCATTTTGAATGCTGGTGCTTGAGGAATAGCAGATTTAATTAAAGGATGGTGTGGAAGTGGAGGGGAGGGAATCGCCACAGGCCGAGTAGATAGGGGAAGACAATGCGTGAAGAAAACATTTTCAATATCGTAACTTGGATAGTGTTGATTTTGTTTTAGTCATGTCTTCTGTTGTTCATTTTATCTTTTGGACTCAATTAACACTTCAAAATTACAGCAATGACTTAGTGATGAGAGACATGATATAGAAGTAGCCTTTTGCAGCTGTCCCTGGAACAGGGTCCTCTAAATTGTTGCTAGGCCGGAGGCTGAGTGCTTATATTTTCATGTATGTTTTATTTCATTGGGATACTGAAAATTCAGGACCTACAGATGTTTTATACTGGATGATTCTGACTTAGTTGCGATGTTTATTGGAAAACTTTGCTACTTGTGTCATTGTTTTGGATTTTTTCCTTTATTTCTAGACTCTTGTGTTTTATTGAACCATCTTTGCCACATGGACCATGGCTCTTTAAGGGCATCCTTCTGTATGTGCTTTAATAGTGTCCTCAAGTCTGGGTATGCAGTATTCAGTTGGGGGGGGGTATATCATTAAGGCAGAATTCATGACTTCAAAGATAACCATGAATATGCCTGAATGGTCCAGAATTGCAGGATATAAGGAATTCTGTAAGTAGAAGGCAGAGGAGTTAAAGAATTTATTGAAACTCAAAAGTAGCAGACCCACGGACCAGTGTCCCCAATTCAACATCCTGGCAAGAACCTTCCAAACCAGTATGCCCATCTCACAATAGTGACCAGGAGGCCACAGGAAAATATTATGGCAGCAAGCCGTGCCATACTGGTGCTTCCCCCCTCCCAATGCCAGGGCCCTCCAGCAAGAAGATCACCCACTGGCCTCAAGGCCCTGCTCAGCACTCTCTGGTCTCCATGAGGATCAGTCCTGCCTTTTTGTAGCGCCTGCCCCCATCACCACCTGTTCTGCTGCAATCTCCAAGCTGTGTTCCAGCTAGCTGACTGCTTCTTCTCTCCTTCAGCTCTTAACTGCTCTCACCAACTGTCTCACCAACTGCCTCTTAGCTCTGCTCCAACCATTCAGCAAGCTCCTCCCACCACAGGCTTCATGTCATCACATGGTCCAGAACTCAGGTGCCTACCATTGGCTCCAGTTCTAGCCACTCCCCCCAGGACCCTGAAAGCCCCACCCCCGAAGCCCAGTGAATGGGTGGCAAAGATCTTCCCATTCACTGATTCACTTTACAGGGAGGTATAGAGAGTGGCATAACCAAGCTCCTCCAACCCCTGCAATGGCTTTTGAATTTCAGGACTATGCCAATTTCATTGATCCAAACAAACAAAAATCTCAGACAATCAGAACCTTCCTCAAACCCTACTGAGATATCTACTATCATTGGGAAAATGTAGCGCTAGATTGTGTCTTTTCCCTGCCTGGACCAAAACCACAAGTGGGAGATGAGTGTGTCTGTGGTTTTGTTCATCTCCCTGGGAGTATATGTTATGGCAGTGTGCAAGCTGCCTGTCTGTTTCTTCAGTTTTAAAACTTTCACCCTTTATGATAAAATTGCCCAAGCCCCAAAGGACAAAATTAGAATGAATCAACAATGTATAAATCAACACACAGTTATTAAGTATTTACTATGCTGATGTGGGAGGGTCCATGTGGACTTTACAATCTGCCACTAGCAGTGTAGAAAGACATATATAAATACAGTGCCAATTTGAATATCATTAAGAGGGTCAAAAAGAGTGGCAAAGAAATTTGGGAGAGAAGCAGCTATTTCTTGGTGGATAATTTGGAGGAAGTGGCATTTTGAAGGATGGGAAGGACTTTAACAAGAAGTTGATTGAAGAGGGTAGAAAATCCTCTCCTGGTGTGGGATTCAAGGTGAATAAATGGACTGAGATGATGGAGCAGAGGATGTGTAGTTCAGTTTGGCTGGGATGAACATGACATCAATCAATGAATGAATCAAGCATTTATTATGTACAGCATGCAGCTAAACTTTGTGGTTACAAAGAAAGGCAAAAATAGTGGGAGATTAGGACAGTTTGTGGACGGCCTAAACGCCATCATGAGAAAGTTAACTTTTATTTGGTAAGCAGTTGGCAGTCACTGAAGGTTTTTAGGAAGGAGAGGGCCAATTGACGTAGACCTATGCATTAGTAAAAATTACTTTGTCATCAGTGAGAGAGTAAATGGGAGACAATAGGTCCAGTTAGGTGAATGTTTTAGTAATCCAAGAAAAAAGGGCATGAATGCCAAAGATGATTGTCCTGGTAGTCTTCCACTCTAAGATTAATTTACATCTACTTTGTATACATCTTGGATGTACCTGTGTATTTATATATTGCACCTTCCACTCCATTATATTTTAAGCTTCTTGAGGGCAAACACCGTTTTTACTTTTCATTGTATCAGGATATAGCACAATGCCTGGCACATTGTAAAATCTTCATGAATGATGGATTGACATGATTTGGCAATTGATGCTTAGGAAGAAGAATGAAAACATTACTAAGTTTTCAAGTGGTGACTAGGAGAAGAATGTTGCTTCCATTAAAAGAAATAGAAAAATGAGTAGGAAGAGAAGACTTTTTTGGAGAAGGAGAAGTTAAATTTTAGACATAATGAAAATGAGTTGATAGGAGACATTTAGATGGAGATGTCCACTAGGCAGTTGAAATATGAGACTGGAGCTCAGGGATAGAGATAGAGATTTAGACTTCATTTGTGCAGATGAAATAATTGAGGCCATGGGAATGGAAAAAATTGTCAAGGGAGAGAATATGGGGAACAAAAAAGGACTAAAGACAGAGTCCTGGAGAATGCACAAACTTACATGGAATGAAAAAGAAGAGGACACAGTGAAAGAAACTAATAAGGAGGGTCCAAGAAGCAAGATGAGCAGAAAGAAAGTGTCATGGAAACCAAGCAAAGAGTAATTTTCAAGATGGAATTAAATATTTCTCAAGGAGAATGAGGATTATGATTTGGCAGTTTGTTTTATTTTTTATAATAGGGAAGATGTGAAGCAGAGGAGAAAGAGATAGTGGAAAAAGAGGAATTAAAGATGAAAGATAGAGGGAAAATGATTGATGGAGCAAGATAAGGTGATGAAGGAGATGAGAGGGAATGAGATCATGGTCACAACTTGGAATTAGCATTTTTGAGAAGGTCAGCCATCCCATCTTCTGAAATTGAAGAGAAGAGGGTTGTTGAGGATGTGGCAAGGTTTTAGTGTAGAGAAGAAATAATGAGAGCTCATTTTAGAGTCTCAAGCTTATCTAATTGTAAGGTAGAATGATTTGCTGAGCAGATAGCGTAATGGTAGAGTAGAGGATTTAAAGAAAGAGGAGAGGGTTTTAAACAGCCAAGGAGAGGAATGGGATAGAGGATCAGTGAGAGCTAAACAAAAGAATTCTATGTCTGATTGTAGTATGTGTCATGAATGTTTTTGCACAACATTCTGTAGGTACGAGAAGTTTGCAAAATTCTAATTATTTTCTATTAATATTTGAGCTGCCACAATATGTAGCAACTTGGAAACCAAAGAATCTCCAATCATGTTCATGAGTAAGCAAAGGTTTGGATTTTTTTCTGATCAGTTAAGAAATCACAAGTTTTAGCTTAATGTTGTGTGTTTTAGGATCTCTAATAGATTCTTTTAAATTGCAGTGAGTGGGCAAAGTGTCCTTGGTAATCCTGATACTATATCAATTTCTCTCTAGAGGAAAAAAAGTCAATTTTTTTCTGTTAAAACCTAAAAAAAATGGAAAGATCCTTTTGCAGATCATGTGGTAGATTCAGCCTTGTGTGTATTATATTAGGTTCAGCTGGCTCCATCATTACAAAAAAACGCTTGGGTGCCTGCCAGTGAAAATTGTTTTTTCAGGCCTTCCCAGAACAGTTGCTCACCCCACTCGAAACAGCATGGTGTTTTTCGTAAGTTAGAGATGGAAATGACCTATTAAGGACATGCAGTCCAACCCCTACATTATAGTTCTTTGTGACATGAAATTAATCCAATTTGTAAACCAGATAAGCTTACTTTGAGGGTTGAGGAAGGACAATTGAGATGCACAAGAGCCCTTCATATACCACAGCGAGGGGATGGACAATCATATGCCTATTTAGGTTCATGGGCAGAGTGAACCCACAGGCAAGGCATCATAAAAAGCTACCTATGGTTACAATGAGTCCCATGTTTTCCAAGAGAATCCTAATCTCAAGAAAAGAAGTGTATTGTCTCTGAAAAAAAAGACATGTCCTTTGTCAGGCAATGTGTTCTGATTTGGGGCCCAGGAAAATGGGGTTGCTGTGGCTGAGCTGATATGTTGCTATGTTGTACTGTCCTTAGGGGTTTGAAGTAGACAGAACACAGAAAAAGCCAGACAATCATAGGCAGATGAACACATTCTCTACAGGAGTGGTTTCAAAATTTATCTCACCTCCTCCAGCCTTTAACTCCACCTTCACTCACTTTCTCTCAGCAGTTGCGACCATGCTTCAGACTTCACTGTGGAGACTGAAGCCAATGAGAGGAGTTCTCTCAATACCCTATCTCCATACTTCAAGTTGGTCTATCTCCTGTAAGACCTTCTGTCTCCCCTGGGAGATAATAGATATTCCCTTCAATATAGTTCTCAATGGATGGAAAAAGCCAAATTTTGAGGAAGCTCACATCTACCTCAGTCGATGGAGAGATTGAAGATCCCATAAGCTCTTTCCATGACCTAAGAGGGATTTTTGAATGGCAGGGGAAATACTTTATGTAGACAAATGATTAGACATGTGCCCTCACCCCTTACATAGTCAAGGTCCATGGGTGTGGAATATCGCATGTAATAATAAATTTTCTCAATATGTTGACCAGTTTTATTAGGATTTTTTCTTCCTCTTTTTTCCTTTTAAAAAATTCTTAGTTCTAAGTATGGCTTTTTGGGAATATGGGGGGGGGCAGTGATCTCAATTATATAAAACCAAGACATAGCAAGAAAATCTATTAAAAAAAGAAAAAACATTTTTCATTTTGATGACATTTTAAAAAATATCCTTTTGATCATAAACAACCATCAATAAATACATACATTGTACTATGTGAAGAAAAACCAAAATATTGTGCATGAATCTGTCACGTTTTGTTGTATAGCTTTTATGTATATTAAATTTAATGAGGTAGTAACAGAATTCTGGTTTGTGTCCCTATCTGAAATCCTTTTTGTTGTTGTTGTTTTCTTCCATTTTAAAAATATTGTTTTCCTCTTGTTCCTATGGTTTTCCCTGTTTCCCTTTTTGTGGTGGTGGTGATAGTGTCATTTCCAGGCTTACCTCCATCTAAAAAAAAAGTCTCTCTTGCACTTGATTTGTTATCTGTACTTGACTTTTTATTGGTGTCATCTATGTTGCCTGTTGTAGATCCAAACCTTGACAAATGAAGCACATTTTGTTTTGTTTTTGTGTTCTTGGTTCTAAGGCTTTGACACAGATTTTTTTCGCTAATTTAGAACACAGCAGTAAGTTCTCATTCTTTTAACAAATATTTGAGCTACCAGTACATATAAGGCACTCTTATAACATTAAGGCAGATAGACTATTTGTAGGATGTGGCTTATTTTTCAGAGTCTCCACAAAAGAACACTGAGATAACCATGAAGTTCTGGTCTCCTAGGATTCTAAGCACTGTTGGATTTATTAGCAAGGTGGAATGCTCTTAGTACTGAGAGGTTGGAAAGGGGTGGGAGGAGAGGGAGAATGAGTCCATTATTGCAATTGAGAGAAGTATGACTTTTTTTACATTTACTGTTCTTAGAATTAGATTTTTCCATTGAAATATGTAGCAAGATCTTAATTCAAGGTAAGGGGGAAAGGTACGTTTCTATTTTTTTAATTTCAATGTGCATTTGGAAATGATAACACTACCGTTTGTTACTGTGAGAAGCTATGTATTTTGGTGTAGAATGTAAGACTTTATTGCATTTTGGTAATTTTCTAAAATGAAAATATGACATTTTTAACCAAAGAGGTCATGTGTATTTTAAAATGTTTGAATTTCACACTGAAACACATTAAAGTATTGCAAATATCCTTGAAAAGCAACACCATAATGGAAAACTAAATTTGGGGTCAGAAGACATGGATGGGAAGATCATGGGTGGACCACTTCCTAGGTAGGCAATCTCCCTGAAAGAGGTTGAGAGGCAGAGAGAGACAGAGACAGAAAGAGAGGGAGGGAGAGAGATAGAGAAGGAGATAGAGGAGAGAAGGGGAGAGAGACAGAGAGACAACATTCCTGAGCCTCAGCTTCCTCATCTGTGCAATAGGGGTAATACTTTAGGTCTCATCAGCTTGTTGTGAAGTAAACAGTTTTGAGTAAGATCGAATGCCCTATAAATCTGAGCTATTATTTTTATTGATACATACATACACACACACACACACATATATATATATATATATATATATATATATATATATATAATTATTTTTCTGGGTAGAGGGAACTAGTAGTAGCAGAGGGAGCTTGCCAGAGGAATGTGGGAGAATAGAGACTTAATATTTGCCTTTATTACATTATTGTATTGTAACCAAAAAATGAAAAAAGAAAAAAAAAGAAATGCTGGAAACTGGAAATATACAAGCAGACTTTAGTCTGTTGTTGCTGCTTTTGAATCACAAAAATAAAAAAAAAACTGAATGTCTTTTGTTAATTATGCAATTGTTCTGAAAGAAGTATGCAGGCTACTTTTGAAGATCAGATTTTGGGACAGCTTTTGCATTTGATTTAGGGGCTAATTTAGTGCTTTGCTTGATTCTAGTAGTCAAGGAGAGCAACAAGTGTGCTATGTTAAATATCCTTTCTGATGTCATTTCCAATTTACAAACAATTTTGATTTATTGGTTATGTGCTTCACTTTCCTATTTAGAAGGTAATAATAACAACAAATATAATAACAATAGTTGAATACAATAATTCACTTGAAGAAGTGTTTAAGAGATTAAATCTTTCCTTTTGGATGTGTTCATTTTAAAATATTAGTGTGTTTTTAAACATGCAAATAACACATATGTGTACTGACAGGCACAGTAGAGCATAACGGGCTTAATAAACAAGTAAAGTAAAAGAGTTTTAAAACTGGCTTTACTGGTCAGCTTCAACTGGAGAATGAGGAGTCCATTCATAGTAATTGATCTCAGTGGTAGGTTGTCTTTGTTCATTCAGCACATGTGTTGAGCATTTACAACATGAAAGGTACCCTGCTAACCATTGCAGAGAAATGAAGAATTTAATTCCATTTAAGAGACATTTAATAAGTTCCTGCTTTGTGCTAGGCATTATGCTAAATACTGGGAATACAGACAAAATGAAATAATGACTGCCCTAAAGAAGATTATAGTCTATGTACTCATAAAGAGTTGACCATTTAGGGGAAAAGATGACAAGCATCTACATAAAATATATAAAACAGGATTAAAATTTCTGATAATTTTCTTATAGGATAAGTGCCTTGTGGGAGCTGTAGCATCCTAAAGGGTACAGTGAGAAATTATTTTTGACTGGGGGAAGGCTTAAGAAGAGTTGGACTTCAAAAATGAGTTGAATTTTGATGGTGAGAAGTGTGTGTGGGGAAATCATTGTACATAGAGGCACTAGCAAGAGCAAAAATACAAGTAGGATCAACTCGAAAGTATGGAGCTGTCCAGTTTGTCTGGAACGTAAAGTGTGTGGATGAGAGTAAAGGTAAGTAAGTCTGGGATGGCAGGTGAAAAGCTTATGGAAAGAACTTTTGAAAGCTATGCTGAGAAATTTGGGTTTTGTTCCATGGGCAATGGAAAGCCATCAAAGGTTTTTGAGAAGGGGGATTTTATGATCAGAGCTATGCTTAGGAAGGTGATTCTGAGCCTAGTGGGGAAGGAATGAGGAAAGGAGAATCTATGGAATCCCATAAGGAGGCTATTGCAATAGTCCAGATAAGTGGTAATGAGGTCCCAGAACAGGTTAAATGTGAGCATTGTGGATTGAGTCAGCAAGATTTGGTAGATAATGAATGTTTGTAGTGAGTGAATGAAAGGAGTTTAAGATTTCTCTGAGGTTTCCTAACTGACTGAGAAGGTATTGATATCATTAACAGAAAATGAGAACTTGGGAAAGTTTGGATGGTGAGATGAGTTTAGATTTGATGACGTTGAATGTGAATTGCTAGTGAAACAACCAGGAAATATCCAGTAGGCAATGTGAGTTCAAGTGTGCAGGTCAGGAGAGAGTTGAGGATTCAAGATAATAGATTTGGGAATTATCTATTCCAAACCAATAATAACCACTGTAAAAAAAATAGTATTGCCAAGGAAGAGAGTATAGAAAGAAAAGACTACTAAGGACAGTCTTAAGGAATTCCTACATTTGGAAGATAGGAAGGATAGCCAGTAAAATAGACAGAAATTTGACAGAGAGGTAGGAGGAGATCGCAGAATCATAGAAATAAAGGAAGGAGAATTTTTTGAGATGAATAAAGTGTGGAGATCAATAGAGTGAATTCTGTAAATTTCAAAGAAAATGAGGAATTTTTTTAAAAAAAGAGTACTTGATTTGTTGATTAAGAGATCCTTGATGATTTTCAGTAGATTAATGGTTAGAGTTTGTGTTTTTAAAGTTCCAATGACAAGATCGACAATCCTAAACTTTTCCTTTATTCCTTAATACTCAACTTTTGGTGCTTTTTGGTGTTAGAAATTACATAATTTTAAAAATTAGACCTGAATTTCATGTTTGTTTGGTTTTGAAAATTAGATGATGACTGCTGATTTCTCCCCCTCTAAATGAGTTTTGTTAGTGTTGTTCATGTGGGATTGATGTGCTTCCTTTAACCAAAAGGCAATTTTCCCCTCAAGAAGCAACAGAAAATGGAAAAAGCACCCCCTTAGCCCTAAAATTTATAGCTAATTACTTTGTCCATATTTGTTTATACTGTGGTGAGCTCTGAACCCAAATGGGTTGAAGTCAAAGGATGTGGAGAAAAAAAGAAGAAAGACATTATTTATGAATAACAGGTGAGAATCATAGATATATTAAGTCAACGTTTAGAACAAAATGTTTTAATAGGAACATTTGGTTCCATAAAGTCCACAGATCACTATCAATCAACCCTTCCTAGTATAACAGAAGAAACTATGGCCACAGCTGAACAATTTATGTGGAAAGAGTGGGGCTGCTGAAGTAATATTTTGGCTGTTGAGATTGAAAAGCATTCCTCCTCTCTCCCAATCCCCAATTACCATAGTATTATAGTAGGAAAAAAGCACATTATGCGTCCTTACCACAATAACCTGGAGGCTCAAATGAAGGCTCCCCCTGAAGACCTAGCAGCAAGTAACTGATTCCTGGATTAAAACTGAGCTTAATTCAGCATAAGACGTCCTTTATTATCATTCTTTTTTGCATCAAAGCAAAGTCTGTTATGGTGTTGTACAAAGAAAATTAAATCCAATTAAAATCACTAGATAGTATTTGTTAAATAGTCATATTAAAGGCAGCAAGATATATTGATTGGCTCTGGAGTCATAATTATTAGAGCTAGAAGGAATGTTCAGGGTCATCAAGTCCCACCCTCACCCCTACCTCCATTTTACAGATGAGGGAACTGAGGCCCAGTTAAGTTAAGGAAGTTAAGTGATGACAATACGTGCCAGAATGAGCTTTTGAACAGATATCTTCTGACTCTAATTTCAGTGTTCTTCTCATTATACTATGGAAGACCTGGGGTTGAGTGTTACCCTTTATACTGAGAGAAATGATTATTAATAACCAATAATGGGAGAGATCCAGGCTTTTTCCCTGTCCTATTTCCTTGTTCAAACCCCAGTCTGTGAAGGATATTACTGACCTGTGCCAAAAATTTACCCCACCTAGACTACTTATGTAGGTGATTCCAGGCCCATTGAGTTTTACTCAGGTTTGGGTGGGGATAAATTCTTTGATTAGATTGCCCAAGGCTTGGGGGTGATTTGGAAATACATGACATGATCAAAGGCACATTCCCAGCCCCTCATTAGAAGAGGTCCATCTCTCATTATAATATTCATTCTCTCATTAATTGTTAACCAATCAGAGTTGATTTCCACCCTCAAGAATACCCACTTTTCCAAGGGCCTATAAGAATTCAGTGGATTCCAGGGTTTGTCTTGGTCTAAGAAAGACAACCAAATGACCATCTTTTATTAATAATATGCTAGCATTATTAATAAAGTGATTAATTACCCAGAAACTATGTCTCTTGAAGTTTTTAAATGTCACAGCACATAATCCTGGGCAAGTCACTTAACTTCTCAATGCCTTGGGAACCTCTCCAAAACTCTTAAGTTCCAGAAGAAGCTCTGATTGGCATTGGTGGAAGGGATCTCCATATGGATTTATTTAGATGCAATGAGATCACAGATTTGGACACCTTCCCAAAAAATGTAACCATAGAACTGTTCTGTTGTGCTAGATTCATAGGATAAGTTATAAAATATGTAAAATTATGCTCATTTCATTACTGTAAAAGTTTCAGTTAATTATTCGCAATTTTCCTTTGCTGTATCCTTGTAATTTTATAGAGGGAGCACCCTGATGGTCACCCTATCTTCCTTTAATTAACTTGATTCTTCATATCTTCACTTATTTTGTTTTCATGGTGGCAACCATTTTCCTTCGCTAATAGGTCCTATTAATTCACCAAAGTAGAGGATATGAGTTTGTATTTGCACATGTCTCTTTCTCCTGCTCTTTTTCCTAAAGAAATTTTCTTAATTGGAAATTACCTATATATCATCCCAAATAAGCAGCAATATAGATATTTCCTTGGTCCTCCCTACACACCACAAAAAAGGCCTTTGTTGCAGTGGCAGCACTTGTCTTTTGCACCTAAATGCTCCTACTTTTTTCCATCAGAAACCCCTAGGGCTTAACTCTGTTAATGTTTTCACCATTTTTACTGCCCTGTGTTGGTTTCCCTTAATTTTCCCCACCCTACATGGAAAGAAGCTGGTTTTCATCTCTAAGTTATACCATTCCCTAAACTCAATGTACAACCTGTCTCTTGGTCTTTTGTGGGTTTTTGCTACTAGTCACTATGGGTAGGAGAAAGAGAAAGACAGAGAAGGAGGAAGAGAGGGAGGGAGAGAGCGAGACAGAGAGACAGAGACAGAGAGAGACAGAGACAGAGAGACAGAGTGGGGGAAAGGGAGAAGGAAAGAGGGAAAAGGGAGGAAAAGAGAGAGAAAGCTGTGATTTAATCAGTGTGTACAACTCCCCATGAATGAGGAACTTCTTTCAACATAGCAGGTTGGTACCTTCTCTGCAACTGACAATGTTAAAGAGTTGCCCAGAGTCATACATCCGGTATGTGACAAAGGCAAAATTTGAATCCAAGCCTTCTTCAATCTGGTCATCTCTGTCGATTATTTCATGTTGCCCCTCATATGGGAAAATATCAAACATTGATAAATCAACAAGGATTCATTAAGCATCTCCTGTGTGCCAGAACTCTACCAGACACTGAGGATACAAATACAATGAATGAAACAATCACTACTACCAAGGAGTTTACATTCAAATGCAAGGAATTTTTTAAAAAAGCAAACAAAAATGAGGAAAAATTCAGGGTTTAAAAGTATTAAAAACTAACTTCTAATCTTTAAGACATCTTATTTTAACCAAATTGTATAGCATGCAATATACAGGGTGTCCCAAAAGTCTTAGTGCAGTTGTAAGTTTTGATAGCTTTCTTAAAAATAGAGTTTTTTAAAGCTTTAAAAGCTTAAAATCTTACTAAGATTTTGGGGCACCTGGTATGTATTGTCTCCCTAACTATGTTGAGGACAAGGAATATACTCTGAAACTTCTTTTTATCTCAACAACCTAGTAGGTAAAGAATGTTCAAAAATGTTTGCTGTTGGTCTGTCTTAAATTTTAATCTCCCACAGTAATCTAATAAAGTAACTTCTTATAAAGGTATTTGAAGAATCAAGCAGATGTAGTGAGGATATGTGGAATAAGGGTGGAAGAACCAGGCAGGAGGGAGTAGTGAGAAGAGCAGTCGAGTAAATCAAATCAGAAGGATTTTGTTCTACACCCAACTCTGCCATGTAGTGGCTGTGACTTTGGATGAGTCATTGAACTTCTTTAGACCTTACTTTCCTTATTTGTAAATTGATACAGTCTTGCCCACTCTGCTTATCTCATGTGTTTGTCATTAGGCTCAAATGAGATAATGAGAGGACTTTGAAAGGTATAAAGTTATATGAGTGTAAACTGTCATTTGTCAACAGTTTGAGTTCTTCACATCTTATATAAAGAGGCTATTTGAACTCAGAAATGACTGGCTTGTGGAGGATTGCTTTCTATGATTTTACTCCTGGGCTATGGAGAGGGTAATATTTTTTCAACCATACCTGTGTTCACACACACACACACACACACACACACACACACACACACACCAGAAATTCCTAGTTGGAAACTCCCTTCGCCTTATACAAACAGACATCTCATCTGCAACTGCTGCCCTGGAATGTTGCTGGAAGGCTGTGAAAAGTTAAAGTTTTTGTCCACGGAGACACAGCAAATAAATGCCAGAGGCAGTGTACTTATGTCTTCTTGACTCCAAAGTCAGCTTGCTATCTACTATGCCAAAGTGCCTCCCATCTTGTGGAAATGATGATAAGAAGATGGTGTTATATCTTTCTCTAATTTTTCTTCTTGCTCCCTTTTCCTTTCACAGATGATGCCATGGGTATGGTTTGGAGAAGGGTGCAAACTTGTGCTAATATGAAGGCAGAGAACTCTCTCTAGGTCTGCTTTCTTGAGCAATCATATGAATCAGGATGGCTGCCTAGTCTGCATCGAGTTTTGAAGTTAGTATGGGCATACTGCAGTGTTGCCATAGCAATGGGAATTGGTAAGAGGAGGAACCTTTAGAGGCTCTATTTGAGGTTAGCAGATTTTTGAGATGCACTGGAATTGTGCCTGATGTACCTGGTAATGGACCCCTGAGATGATCTTGGGCATTTCAAGTCGCCAGACCCCTATAGGGATGGTGGAAATAATTCCCAGGTAAAAGAGAGTAGTTGGCTGGGATATTATACAGAAGACCCAAGTCTACATATGGAAAGAGACAAGCTCTCAGCAGGTAGGTGTTCCAACTGAGGCATTCACCTGGAAAAAAAACATGACTTTTCTAAGCCTTCACAAGGAGGTTATTATTTCCTAATCAGGAAGTTTTCAACAACAAAAAATGACCTAGATACTGTGCAAAACAAAATAGCAACCATATGGCTTTTGTTTTGCTATACGGTAGAAATTGACATCACAGAATATGAAAAATGTGATAATTGTGTGATAATGTGATAGAGTTGGAACAAATGAAGCAAGCCAGGCAGTGTGGCATAGGGAAAGAGTCTGTGAAACCACAGGATTTGGGTTTGAATCTCTGAGAAGAAAGAATCATGATACAGTAGAAAGAGCAAGAAAGAAACTTTCCTGCTAAGCTTGGAGATATCGACCTAAGTTTGAGTCCTCATTCTGCTTGTCACCTATGTGCTCTTGGACAAATCACATCAAATCAGGGGGATGACCTTATTTGTATGACCTTTCAGGCTACTTCCCATTCTAAATTCATGTTCCTGTGACTTACAAGCTATATAATCTTAGGCTAATAATTTTTTACCTCTATCTAGGTCTTCATTTCCTCCTCTAAAAAAGAGGGAGTTGCCCTAAATAATCTCTAAGGTTGCTTTCATTCCTATGATCCTGCGATGATGATGCAATAGTCCTAACTAGCCAGAGAATTGTAACTGGTTATTATACAACCATTTATCAGAGAGTCCAAGAACCCCAATGGCAGATGGAAAACAACCATACGAGGATAGTAGCAATTATCTTGACTGCTATGGCTATTTCCCCTGCTATCCTATCTTCTTTCCCATAGGACAATTGGTCATTGTGGCGTAGAACCTAGTATTCAGTAAGTTCCAGTATGAAATAATTTCAAAATACCAGTAATGGCTGGATGACCATTTGCCTGGTATGTTAGTGAGGACTCTTATTTAGGCATGGTTTAGACCAAAAGGCCTTTGAGGTCCTTTTGAACTCTGATTTTCCATTATTTCATAATTTTTATAATTCAACACTCCCAGAGATGCATACTCTCATACATGTGGCCACTTGCTCCACAAATGAACATCACTGGCTATCCTAAGTGACCCTTTTCCATATCATCTCATGAGTTCACTAGGGTATTGCCATCTTCCATGTATCCTTCAAAATCCGGTGGATGATTGTGGATCACACAAGTAGTCCACTGGTTTGCCTTTGCTCATGACATATAATTCACCCATCTTCTTTCTGAATTATACATTTCTTTTATGGCATCCTTCATACCACTTCTCTGATGTAATTCCTCGGTTGAGAAGTTCATAGCCTATTCACACCCACATACCTTGTTCTTCTTCATTTCCCTTTGGGTGGTCCTTAGGTTTATTTTTTTCAGAGACCATAGTGTTCCATGACTTGTGGCCAAATGACATCATGTGAAGAACACTGGTGTTAAAAAGAGGGGCCTTTGGTGATTGTTTTTGTCTTTGAATCTTCAGAATTTTTTTTTTATTTGGGTAGGAAGCATCTTAAATTATTAACATTTTCAAATCAAAGACTCAAAGATTCTTTTAATATGCCTACAAACTAAGCAGTTCTAGGTTCAGTTTTATCAGTATGCCTTTTATATATGATAAGGCTTTTTACTGACCCCATTCATAAAACAAAGGCCCATTTTTCAGTATAGACATTTTGCTGGCA
Source organism: Trichosurus vulpecula (assembly GCF_011100635.1). NCBI lineage: Eukaryota > Metazoa > Chordata > Mammalia > Diprotodontia > Phalangeridae > Trichosurus > Trichosurus vulpecula. Next base: position 57,638,149 of record NC_050577.1, read on the forward strand.
TTTCTGTGGCAATGAGACCTGGAACATGACTGTCTCCAAAGAACTATAGATGAGCATCCCAGAAGTGAGCAAAGGAAAGGCACATGGTAGATGTTAGCAAGCTGCACCATATCCCCAACAAAAATCTCTGAAGAAGATCAGAAGGAAAGGATAACATCATGGAATTACATTATAGAAAGAGAAAATGGGCTAGTCATGTGGTAAGCACAAAGGATGAGAGATGGGTAGCCAGAATTCTCTACCAGTATCCACATTATGTCCAGAGAGAATGAGGATTGAATCAATGAATGAATGTGGAATATATTAAGTGCTCACTATGTGAACATTATCAGGAGCCTTAGGGATATAAATGGAAAAGTGAGTTTTTGAATAAACAAGAATCGCGTAGAATGGGCAGGCATGAATGGATTTTACTCTGCATTGTTGGAGGGAAGTCTTGAAATCATAGATCCGTTTGAGTACTGAATATCATGTAATGATGAGAAATTCATCAGCATACTTCAACTTATTAATACCTATACCTTCATTTTCAATTTTTCTTGAAAGTAATGACTGCATAAAAATACCTCCCATAACTCATCATCATTGTTCAGTCATGTCAAACTCTTCATGACTCTATGGACCATAACACACCATGTCCTTCTGTCCTCTACTATCTCACGAAGTCTGTCCAAACTCATGTTCATGGCTTCCATGACACTATCTATCCATTTCATCTTCTGCTGTCCCCTTCTCCTTTTGCTTTCAATCTTTCCCAACATCCAGGTCTTTTCAAATGAATCTTGTCCTCTCATTATGTGGCCAAAGTATTTAAGCTTCATCTTCAGTTCCAGTTAATAGTCTGAATTAATTTCTTTAAGTGTTGACTGATTTGGTCTCCTTGCTGTCCAAGGGACTCTCAAAAGTCTTCTCCAGCGCCACACTTCAAAAGTGACAATTCTGCAGTGCTCAGCTTTCACAGCCATACATCATTATTCACATTTATCCCTAAATTAGAGTAGAATTCTCCCCCATTATTCTAATTGAATAAAGTTTTACTCTAATCTTTAATGTGCAACCCTAGTTCTTTATGGATGAAGGTACTCTTCCTAATGAGGTTATTTCCTTTAGGTAGAGAGGAGGATAAAAATAAAATCTGAGATCTGAAAACTCCATCATCTTGGTTATGTATGAGTTGGCGTGACTACAAAGTCCACTTCCTCTACACGTTGGGTATATAGCTATTTATAGTTCTGTCTCTTGGCTTCCTGGTAGCACATTAGGATGTATTTATATAAGGAAGCGCTGTGAAGCCATATAAGTCTGCCACTTAGAAACCTAGTAGCCTCATTTGACTTTTCCTGTGGAGAAGAAGATAAAGGATTATGATACATTCTCTGTAAAAATGCAACAGAGTGGAATGCAGTGATACCTTGTATCACACATTATTCCGACCACACTGCTCAGATAAGAGGCATGTGGCTACCTACAGCTAGGGCAGCTAGGTGGTGCCATAGTGCACAGGGTGCCCAACCTGGAGTCAGGAAGACTCATTTTCCTGAGTTCCAATCTGGCCTCAGACACCTAGTAGCTGTGTGACCCTGGGCAAGTCAAACCCTGTTTGCCTGAATTTCCTCATCTGTAAAATGAGCTGGAGAAGGAAGTGGCAAACTGCTCCAGTATCTTTGCCAAGAAAATCCCAAATGGAGTCATGAAGAGTTAGACATCACTGAAATGACTGAAAAACAATAACAACATTAATTCTTCCAAAGCATAGTAGCTACCGATTTGATGATGCTTTGTTACCCTCACTTTGAGGATACTCTGTTGGGCACCAAGGCTACAAAGACAAAAAAAATGAAGTAGATTTGACCCCTAAGGAGCTTATGTTCTGTTGTGCGAGACAATATGTCAGGACTCTTGGAATACAAAATAAATAGCATACAAGATAATTTCAGTCTAGAGAGCCCCCTAATTGAGATCAAGAAAGGCCTTCCGTAAGATGTCATTTTTTATGAACTTTGAAAGCAACTGGGAATTCTAAGAGGCAGAGTTGAGGAGGAAGAGCATGAAGAGAGAGTCAAGGAAGAATTCCAGGCATGGGGGACAGCCCATGCAAAGACCCGGAGGCAGGAAATGGACTCTTGTGTGTAAGGAACAGCAAGTTTGCAGATCAGCAGATTGTGAGGAGGGGACCCCAAGGGGGTAGAGTAAAGACTTTAAATACCAAACTGAATAGTTTATATTTGATCCTAAAGGGAATGCAAGTTTACTAAAGTGTACAGAAGACAAGTTTATAATAGGGCTTGGAAAAGGTATGCCTTTCCCAGGTGTGACAGCAGTCTTATTTCAGTATGGGATAAAAACAACCATCTAACTAGAGATTGTGCCCTATTTGAGAAGTCATTAAAGTCAATTAAAATAATGCGTACATAAAACAAACTTATTTTTTTTAAAAAAATACAAGTAAGCAAATTCCAGTGGACTGATTTTAAAAGAGGTCATTTGGGATTTTATGTGGACTGTGCAGCAACTGTCTTTTAAAAGAGATAGTTTAAGAAAAATGGGATTCTTCTGCCTTTAGGAATAAGGACAAGTCTATAACTTTCAACTAGTAACCTAGCCTCTGAACTCCATTCATATGAAAATTCCAGCTGTTCATGCTGATCACTAGGTTGAGTAGGGTTGTAATTTGTGTCCATATAAGGGGCCAACCTGGAATCTGTGGTTTTACTGTTGCTGGAAATGTTGAAAGGGATTAATTTGTTCTGGCATTCTGGGCTGATTAGGGCACAATCCCTAGTTGGGTGGTTGTTTTTTTTTTTACTACCTCAAAATAAAACTGCTGTCAGAGCTGCCTGGATCTGGAAACCTGGAAGGGAAATGGAGACACGCTTTTTACCTTTGTGGAAAATTGGCAATGTAAGCGTAGGAGAGATGTGCTCAAAGTTAAGAATAGGTGTTGTGAAGAAGTAGATGTGTAACTTTGCTTATGTGGCCAATTTGACCATGGAAATATTAGAGTGGAGACTTTTTTGAATAATTGTGTGACTAATATACATATTCTTTTTAAAATAAAACAGCAGAGTTTTGGTGTTTTTGTCTTGTTTTCACTCAGATAAGGCAATTAAAAAGAAAATTTAGTCCCTGAGGACAGATGGTGAAATATACTTCCCCCACTCTTGGAATGAGGTGAGGACAGCTATAGGTATGGAATATTATATACAGAGGTGGTTAGACTTAGTTGGTTTTGACTAACATTTTGTTTGTTGCGATAGAGAGGAGAAAAGAGGAGAGAGAGCATTTTGGGAAAAGACTGTAGCATGATTAATGAAAGGCATTCATAGCCCTTAAAAAAGAAAATAAATACTTTTTTGGAAATACTGAAAGCTCTATTTTTTAAAATTTCAATTATAACCACCTCTTACTTAAAATGTTTTAAAGTTGAAGTAATATAGAAATGTATGGAAATGAACAGAGACTGTATAAAAACAATTGAAGGACATTCTATTTATTTCCTTTGTAATTTCAGGACTGTTAATTTTGTTAAAACAAGCGAGTATGTGTGTATTTCTTGTATAAAAAGTCTAGTTCCCATTACCCTGTTCAAATATTCATACTTTGATAAGAAATAAAGGGTTACATTTTTAAAAATATATAGTAATAATAAAAATTACATTTGTTTCCAAGGCATAGATCAACCCCTAATACTATAAAAGCTGTTTTGCTTTCTTGCTTTTTATGCTATTAAGTGAAAGTTTTAGGATCCGAGATGTTTAATTATAATATACAATATCATTCCAAGATGCATAACAGCCCCCAGAAAGTCTCTTTAATCTAATAAAAAGAATTATCTTTGTTTAAAGCTTTCCCCTAGTACATTCAGTTACTTGTATTGTGCATAGCCTTTTAAGAGTGTGTTGATTTGACACGCTCAGAGTCAGATGACTTTATAAAGACCGAACAATGCTATCGCTAAGGATGCAAAATGCTCAATCTCTGCTTTGAAAATGTTTCTGCCTTTTTTGGAACATCAAGATGCCAACTTAGAATTTTCTGAAACATAATCCTTGGAGATTACTTTGGATGTGTGTGTGTGTGTGTGTGTGTGTGTTCAAGAATACACGAGTCTGTGCTCAGTTCTTGGACTCTTAAAATAATGTTTGGTTTATGACCTTTCCAGATAGATAGAGACCAGACTCTGTTTGGTGACATGAGTAAACTAAGTTTCAGACTAAAGTTTCACTAGGTGCCTGAAATAAAAGTTTGAAAAAAAAATGAAAACCATTGAGAATACCATTCATCATTTAAATTCTTCATTTTGAAAGACTGATATTTTGCTAACTTTCAGCCCTTAGAACCAACATTTATGAATCTTCCCTGGGAAATTTCAACAAGAACTCAATGTTGAAATTATCTAGCATGGATAGAGTGGGCACAAACTCCAAGGATCTTTTTACTTAAAGCAACAGCCTATGGCCTACATTTAGGCACATTTGAACACTTTGGATTTCAAAAATTTGAACAACATGGTCCTATTTAATTCGATTTAACAAGTATTTATCCAATGTCTATTCTGTTCAAACTCTTGTGCTAGATGCTGGGGATAGAAAGGCAAAATACAAAGAAAAACAATCCTCTTCCTCAAAAAACTTAGTTTGTTAGGGATGGGGAGAAGAGGAAATATTTTAGTAAAAATTTGCCAGTTCATCCTCCAAAGTCAAAGTTATTTTGATTTATATGATTTCAAGTGGACGTTTCTCAAAGTTTCTACTACATTTGGTTTTGTCATTGGTATTTTAGGGCTTATTTTAAATGTGAATATAAAGTTTCTGAAGGTGTTAAATTTCTGGACTGTCCAAGTCTTCTATTGTTGTCAATCAGTGATATAACTGAATATTCTCTTCTGGTTCACTTCAATTCAAGTATTATTAGTGCCTACTATTGCTAGGCACTGAACTCAGTGTTTGAGACGTGAAGACAAAAATGAAACCATTGTCACCCCGGAGGAGTTCATATTCTACTGAACAAGAATACATCCTGTTAGGGCAACTCACTTGCCCTTTTCCTTGACCTCTAGTCTCATATCACCAACTGCCTTTTCACAGTCTGCCCTGGTGGCATCTCAGACTCATTATGTCCAAGGTAGAAGTCACTTTCTCCCAAACTCTCCAATCTTTTCATCTTCCCTGGTGGTGCCCACACAACCTCATTACCATTCTCTATTCTACCATTACTCCAAATAGACAATCTGTGGCCAAGTCCTATTGATTCTATTTTTACAACATCTCTTATACAGCCCCTCTCTCCACTTACTTGGCCACTGCTCTGGTATAGGTTCTCATCACCTCAGTCCTAGACTATTCCAACAGCCTTCTGTGTGGTCTCCCTGCCTCAGGGCTCCCTGCACTTCAGCCCATCATCCATTCACTTCTAAAGTGTGATAGTCTTGAATTGAAGGTTATGCACCTTCCCTCACTCAATAAACTCTAAAGGCATCCTGTTACCTGTAGGATCAAATACAGGGCTTTTAAAGCCCTTCGTAGTCTGGCTCCTTCCTAATTTTCCAGTCTTCTTACACATGTTTATCTCTCTATACTCAATGACCCTATGGAACTGGCCATCTTGTTGTTCCTCCCCACAGGACACTGCATTTCCCAAGCCTAAATGCCTGTTCACTGACTATGCCTTAGCCTAGAATGCATTCCCTCTCCACCTCTACCTTCTAGTTTCTCCCTGGCTTCATTGAAGTCTCAGTTTAAATCTCATCTTCTTGTAGGAAGCCTTTCTTGGTCTTACCCATGCCTAGTGCCTTCCTTCTTAGTTTACCTTCCATTCATACTCTATGTATTTTATACACTCACCTGTGGCTCCAAGACACTGTAGCATGTGCAGCAGCCACACCCTAGTAAAACCATCTTGGCAAACAGGCTAAACCAGGTCGAGGGTAAGTGACAGGTCTGAAACCCATCAGTGAGGTAACAGGATGTCCACTCCAAGCATGTGAAGACTTCCCTGGTGGAATGGGCAGATAAGAACAATTTGTTCCAACAGTCATGAAGGTAGAGCGCTTAGAGCTTGGTCAGACACTAAAGATGCCAAGGTCATCTACTTCATCCCAAGCCATCCCCAGTTGGCTTGACTTTTGTCTTGCCACTTGTCTTGATGACCCTGGAAGAGAGAATGAGCCTGATGACTTTCTGCAACTCAGTCTCACTGAAATCCATCTCAGGAGCAAGTCAAGACATCACTGTTCTGATGTCATTGGTCCTCTTTGAAAAGGACTGACAACAATGCATCCTGTGTGTGTGTGTGTGTGTGTGTGTGTGTGTGTGTGTGTAAATTCTTGTATATTGTCTTCCCCACTAGAATGCTAATTCTTTGAGGGCAGAGGTCATATTTTTGTCTTTCTTTATATCCTCAACACTTAACACAGGGCCTGTCTCAGAGTAAACTTATTTACTGCCTCACTAAATTTTGTACTAGATCATGGACTCACAAAACCTCAGAGTTGGAAGGGATGTCAAATGCCATCTAGTCCAATCTATATCTGGGAAAGAAAAGCCCCTTTACACAAAAGCCCCCCATGGTCATACAACCTTTGCTTGAAGACCTCTGATAATGATCAACTCAATACTTTACAAAGCAATCCATTCCATTTTTGATAGTTCTAATTTTACATATTCTTTTAACCCTGATATTGTGGCCTGACATTGTAACAGTAGATTTAGCTATTATTTATTTTTGCTGAGACCATCAGAAAGCATCGGAAAAGTACATACATTTCAAGTAGATTTGCAAATTTCTGGAGAATTCAAAGAGGATAAAGCATTAAATAATGAAATGCTGAGAATTAGGGGTTTTTTTGGTTTTAATCACAAAAGGAATCTTTTCACTTGAGTAGCATGCACATGTTCTCAGCTAGCTAGCTAGCTAACTAGATAGATGTGTCCTTCAGTTAGGAATTCATACTTTGCCAACTAGGGACAGAACACATTAAGAAACATCATATTTCCAAATGTACCAACTCAACAAATCAAATGGATATTATTCACATTACAAAAGGATTCTATTCTTTGCCAAATTTTTCACTAAAGGGTTCCTTTAAGGTCAATAATTGAGTATTCTTCATTTTTCATGGTTCAGTTTTTTTTTTCCAAACATGATTCATGCACAACTTTCTGTTTCATGGATTTTTGAAGAGGCCTTGGAGAGTGACCAATATAGGGCTCTCATTTACAGGTAAGAAAATAATCATAATAAAGATTCATTAAAAAAAGAGCTGACAGTACCCTAGCACTTTAGGAACCAAAACACCTTATCCATTTAATCTTCAACACAACCCTCAACTGTGCTACAGGTATTGTAGATGAGGTGGTTGTGAGTGAGAATGGTTAAATCATTTGACCAGTCATGTGGCTAATAAGAGTCTGAAGAATAATGTAAACAAAGATTTTCCTGAATCCAAGTCTAGCGCCATATCTACTGTGCCATACATAAGTGACTCGGACCATTGCAGTTTTTCTTTTCATTAATTTGTGTGTGCTTTTAGGTGTCTAATCCCTCTACTCCAAGTAGTGAGCTGAACTTGCCACATTCTGGCTGGTGTTAGGCATTCAATTGGATGTCATAGAACATATTCTTTCTCTGTGGGATACTCATTAGTACTTACGGAGTTTAACCTATAACCTTGTCCTCATCAGTACCAAGCTGTACCCAACCAAGTGAATAAGATGATGAAATAGAGTGAACATAAATACACTTGGCTTTGCTTCTCTGTAAGAGTAAAGGAAAGACCATGTTACTGGGAATGGAGAGAATGATTTCTGAATTCTTCAGTTAACCCTTCAGTTAGATTGGAGTTAGAAATAAGAGTTAGTTAACACACAGCATACATAAAACAAAAAAAAAAAGTATAAATGAGCTATAACCCAGAATTCTAAGAGTAAAGCAAATAAGCTATAACTGAATTTTGAGAATCAAGTCTCCTAGGGATAGTTGAATATTTATAAGTAAGTAAGTTTGTGACAAAAATTAGTACGAGGTACCTAAACCTCCCTTCTTGTATCTACCCCTCCAATGGGAATGAACACCTCCAATTAGAGAAATAAGGGACCTGGTCATGTGGTGTTCTAAACCAGAGGTGACAAACATGCAGCCTACACACAGCCTCTGCAAGGGCCATTAGGAAACTCCATCCCCTAGATCCTTTCCCCCAGATCACCTTGTAGCATCTCTCAAGGGCAAGTCTTGACTATAGGAAGGTGACTGGCAAATAAGAATCTTGCCTCCCCCTCCCCATTTTAAATGCAATAAGTGAGTTGTACATGATGAACAAGCAAGGATGGGCTCCGTTATGTCTTATAACTATTGTGAGATCCACCTTATTGCCCTTAAAAAACAAAAAAAAAGCAAAAACCCAAATTCCACTCCTCTTCTGAACTTCACTATTCCTGTTGAAGACACTATCACCATAACAGCCACATGGGTTTTCATTCTTGCAGTAATTTTTTTATGTGATCATTTTCTTTATTTCATATTTTTTAGTTTTCAGCATTGATTTCCACAAGATTTTGAGTAACAAATTTTCTCCCCATTTCTACCCTCCCCCCACTCCAAGATGGCATATATTCTGATTGCCGCATTCCCCAGGCAGTCCTCCCTTCTATCGCCCCCTTCTCCTCCCCCCCCAACCATTTCACCCTTACTTTCTTGTAGGGCAAGATAGATTTCTATGCCCCATTGCCTGTATATCTTATTTTCCCATTACATGCAAAAACAACCTTTTTTTGAGCATCTTCTTTTAAAACTTTGAATTCCAAATTCTCTCCCCTCCTCCCTCACCACTCACTCTCCCTAAGAAGGCAAGCAATTCAACATAGGCTACACATATATCATTATGCAAAACACTCCCATAGCTAGTCATGTTGTGAAAGACTAGCTATATTTCCCTCCCTCCTATCCTGTCACCCTTTATTCAATTTCCTCCCTAGACCCTGTCCCTTTGCAAAAGTGTCTGCTTTTGATTACTTCTTCCCCCATCTGCCCTCCGTTCTATTGTCACCATTTTTTTATCCCTTTCCCCCTACTTTCATGTGGGGTAATATACCCAATTGAGTGTGTATGGTATTCCCTCCTCAAGTCAAATCTGATGAGAGTAAGATTCACTAATTCCCCCTCACCTGCCCCCTCTTTCCTTCCAACAGAACTGCTTTTTCTTGCCACTTTTATGTGAGATAATTTACCCTATTCTATCTCTCCCTTTCTCCCTCTCTCAATATATTCCTCTCTCATCCCTTAATTTGATTTTTTTAGATGTCATCCCTTCATATTCAACTCAATCTGTGCCCTTTGTCCATATATATATATTTGTACATTCCCTTCAGCTACCCTAATACTGAGGTCTCCTGTACTATACACATCATCTTTCCATGTAGGAATGTAAACAAAACACTTCAACTTTAGTAAGTCCCTTATGATTTCTCTTTCTTGTTTACCTTTTCATGCTTCTCTTGATTTTTGTGTTTGAAAGTCAAATTTTCTATTCGGCTCTGGTCTTTTCACTGAGAAAGCTTGAAAGGCCTCTATTTTATTGAAAATCCATATTTTGCCTTGAAGCATGATACTCAGTTTTGCTGGGTAGGTGATTCTTGGTTTTAATCCTAGCTCCATTGACCCCAGAAATATCATATTTCAACCCCTTCAAGCCCTTAATGTAGAAGCTGCTAGTTATTGTGTTATCCTGATTGTGTTTCCACAATCCTCGAATTGTCTCTTTCTGGCTGCTTGCAGTATTTTCTCCTTGATCTGGGAGCTCTGGAATTTGTTGACAATATTCCTAGGAGTTTTCTTTTTGGGATCTTTTTCAAGAGGTGATTGGTGGATTCTTTCAATTTCTATTTTAGCCTCTGGCTCTAGAATATCAGGGCAGTTCTCCTTGATAATTACTTGAAAGATGGTATCTAGGCTCTTTTTTGATCATGGCTTTCAGGTAGTCCAGTAATTTTAAAATTATCTCTCCTGGATCTATTTTCCAGGTCAGTGGTTTTTCCAATGAGATAATTCACATTATCTTCCATTTTTTCATTCCTTTGGTTCTGTTTTGTAATATCTTGATTTCTCATAAATTCACTAGCTTCCACTTCCTCCAATTTAATTTTTAAGGTAGTATTTTCTTCAGTGATCTTTTGGAACTCCTTTTCCATTTGGCTAATTCTGCTTTTCAAGGCATTCTTGTCCTCATTGGCTTTTTGGAGCTCTTTTGCCATTTGAGTTAGTCTATTTTTTAAGGTGTTATTTTCTTCAGTATTTTTGGGGTCTCCTTTAGCAAGTCATTGACTTGTTTTTCATGGTTTTCTTGCATCACTCTCATTTCTCTTCCAAATTTTTCCTCTACTTCTCTTACTTGCTTTTCCAAATGCTTTTTGAGCTCTTCTATGGCCTGAAACCAATTTATATTTTTTTGGAGGCTTTTGATGTAGGCTCTTTGACTTTGTTGACTTCTTCTGGCTGTATGTTTTGCTCTTCTTTGTCACCAAAAAAAGATTCCAAAGTCTGAGTCTGAATGTGGGTCCGTTTTTGTTGCCTGGCCATGTTCCCAGCCAACTACTTGACCCTTGAGCTTTTTGTAGGGGTATGACTGCTTGTAGAGCAGAGAATACTTAGTTCCAAGCTTTAGGGGCCTTTTGCTGCTGTTTTCAGAGCTATTTCTACACAGCAAGCTCTGCTACACCAGAGCTCCTCCTCCCCCAAGAACCACCAACCTGGACTGTGCCTCAGATCCAAGCAGACTCTGCAGTCCTGCTGAATCCGCTACTTTAATTCCTCCCACCAGGTGGGCCTGGGGCCGGAAGTAACTGCAGCTGGAAGCAGCCCCAGAACTTCACCACTTCCGTGCCCCGGGGCTGGGGCCAACTACAAACTCCTTTCACTCCATTCTAGCTGCTCTGCCCACTAACCTTCTCTGTAGTCTTTGGCATTTGTGGGATGAGAAGTCTCTTAACTGCCACAGTTTACTGATTCAGGACCCTGTGGCCTGTTCTGCCTGGATCCTGGTCTGGTTGGTCCTGGCATAGCCCACGCTGGGCTCTGCTCTGCTCCCAGCTCCATGGGACAGACCCTTCCCAGTGACCATCCAGGCTTTCCTGGGCTGGAGCCCTGGAAATAGCCCTCTGCTATTTCATGGGTTCTTCAGTTCTAGAATTTGTTCAGAGCCATTTTTACAGGTATTTGGAGGGACCTGGGGGGAGCTCACACAAGTCCCTGCTTTCCAGCCACCATCTTGTCTCTGCCCCTTTGCATTAATTTTTGATGTTACCGTGGTGTCATCTCTGAATCTGCACTCTCCTTCACACCTCCTCCCTTTTCAGATTTATTTCCCATTACTCCCTTTACATACTCTGTGTACCCTCCCCCTCAAAAAAAACTATGCTTTTCATTCTCCAACTTGGCATTCCTTCTTCCATTTCTGTGCTTCCTGCAGGTGATTCTCCATGCTTAAAATAAGCTACCTCCTTGTCTCCAGCACTTAGAATCTTCACCTTCTTTTAAGTTTCATCTCAGATGCATGCCACCTCCTCCAGTAAGTTTTCCCTACTTGTTGCTGTTCTAATTATCTATTGTACTCTCCTCCTCTCCCAAATGTAAGTTTCTTGAGGACAGGGACTATTTTTAATTTCATTGTCAATTTTTAAAAATTTTAGACTTAAACACCAAGTAAACAACAACAAGAAAGCATGCATACACTTGGAAGAATTGAGATTTTTCCCTCTTCCTCTCTAAAGGCAAGACTTTTCCTCTTCAGATAGTTTTATTTAATCTACTTTAAGGCACCACTAGTCCTACTGACTCTCTTGTACTTACCCTCAAGCAAAAAGAAGATTCTGCATGAAACTATGAATCTGTATTGCATACCACTTTTTTAAGTATATAAATTCTTCATGTTACTTTCAAAACTGAACTGTTTGTGCTTCCTCTGAAGATCCTCCTGTTCTCTTCTGTCCATCTTTAAATGTTACAAATAGCCCCATGTTCATTTTTGTCACTATTTTTAGCCCTTCTACCCTGCCCCAACCATTCCCTCAATTAAAAACTGAGAAAATGAAAGGAAAAAAACCCTTATAACAGATTAACAGATTCAAGCAAAATGAATCTACACAATGGCTGTGTCTTCCGTGCCTTGTGTCCTTCACCCCAGTCAGGAGGTTGATAATGTGCTTCCTCATAGATCTTCTTAAAACATCCTGGTCATTGAAGAGATTAGAGTTCTTGAGTCTTTCAAAGTTTTTTTTCTTTATAATGTTGCTTTATTATATAAATTATTCTCTGGGTACTGCTCACTTCACTCCAAAACAATTCATATTCCTAGGATTCTCTGAAATTATCTTTTATCATTCTTTAATATTTCATGATATTTCTTTACATTCATAATTTGTACAGTCCATTGCAGTCACAATTGTTTAGCCATTCACCAGGTGTCTAAGAGGCAATCTAAGTTACCATGTTAAATTCTAATTTTTCTTTATTTCCTTTTGGTTGGTTCACAATGGAGTTGGCATGGAGTTCAGGGACTAACTCAAGCCGCCGAGCCAATGAGTAATGGGTGTTGTCAGGGTTATGATGAGGGTGTGATCACTGTGGGCTGGGATAATTCATTGAAAAGGGGAGACAAGGTGGACTTTTGAGGAAAAGGTAGGATTTAGGTTGAAGGTGAAAGAGTAGATAGTAGATAGATAATACTTTTACTAAATGCTTACAGTGTGCTAGGTACTGTCTGAAATGCTGAGCACTCAAATAAAAGTGAAACAATCTTTACCCTCAAGAGATTACATTCTAAAGGGGGAAGACAACATATAAAGGGGAACTGGGAAATTAATTTGGAAGTGGGATGTGTACCCCTGACAAGATAAGGTAAAAGCTCACCTATCAGAACCTGGGGGTCAAGGGGCGAAGTTCAAGTTTCTGGTTGAGAAAAGGTAGAGACAATGACCCAAGTAGAGAAGGAATGACACACAGTGGGCTAGGAAGTGTCCGTTTCTCTGTGCTCACAAAATGATCTATTTGGGGAGAATGAGAAAATTAATCTGGTTGGTGGGATTTTTTTAATGTAGAGGAATAAGGTCTGATGTAATTGAAGAGGTAGACTGAGACATGACAAAAATGGTGTTATGAGAAAATGATATGGCAGATGTGCAGGACGAATTTGGGAGAAAGGACACTGGCAGAAAGAGGATGAGAGGGGAGACTGTTGTAATAATCCAGATATAAGATGATGGTGGTAGAAATGGAAAAGAAGAAATGAGTGAGAGAGAAATTTTAGCAGAAATAATCAAAATAGCTAAAGCTTCATTGTACCCTCTTATATACTCTAAAGGTATATAGATTGATCCTCAGACTTCCTGGGTCCCCCCCCCCATTATATTCTTTTGGGTACACAAACTAGGACCAGAAACTATAGAGGCACTTGTAAACAGAAGGAATTAGGGAGCTTCTGCACCCCCAGCTATGATATTAGGTTTTATTTTGACAGCAGCTGTAAGCCTTTTCCATTATTATGCCAACTTATGTTATATTTTCAGGTATGGGCATATCTAATTTAAAGCTTTAATTGATCTTAGACATGCAATAATGGAGGCATATAAGTCTAATACTTCAATATCTTCTCTGATCTACGATGAGTGATGATTTGGGATTTGACAGTGAGAGGAGGGTTTTTCGTAGCAACTAAACCTGCTTTTTCATTTCAATATTTTGATCTAGAGAAAAAGAGTAACTCGTCTTCTTATGATACATCATTTAAAGAATTGATCTAAGAGGGATTAATATCCATTTATGGTCTAAAATTGATTTTTGAGAATCTTGCATTATAGATTTAAATATTGTTGAGAAGTCAAAGAGAAAAATAAATAAACAAACTTTAGACATCTACTGACTACACGGCAGAAGCCAAACCCCTCTGACTAGTGCTTTTCCCTGGTGTAATGGGCTTTGCTGTTTTTCACTTCAGCTATTTCAGGCAGTCATTAAACAAGTTGTTAGACAGTTCAGTAAGTTTATTTAAAAGTGCATATTTCCAGGTTTTAAATGCCGCAGAGTAAGTTCCAATGTAAACAGCAGAGGAAGGAATCAGCGCCTCTAACGGAAGCATGGAGCACTCGACTACATTCCAGCCCAAGCTATGCTTACAAATAGAAGTACATGAGCACAGTTCCTGACTCACTGCTCAGCCCCTAATAAAAGATCTATGGCTCTTCTCCATTGATTAGAACATGATGCTAATGGGGCCAAGACACACTTTCTGCTTCCATTTGAATTAATTAGCTTGGCCCTCGACCATGGCCACAGGCTGGGCCCCTGGCCCTGGCTAGTATCTCTTTCTCTCATCAGTACCTTCTTGTCCATTCATCAAGAGAATAGAGATTACACACTGTTCCTGGATCCCAACTGGAATGACACATAGCAATTGATGCATACGTTTGCCAAGAATTTATTTTGCTTTGGTCCATCGGCACCCCCCCTCAAAGGATAAAGATAAAGATCTTCTTCCAATGTTGCCCACATAAAATTATGAAACACTTATCATTTTTCAAAATAGTTGACCACTGGAAAGTCTGAGTAACTCATTACCTTGACATTGTCTCCTCTGTGGGTGCTGGCATCTGACAATATTGTTTCTTTAAGAGGCGGAAATGGGTGTGGCAGGCCCATCAGTAAATGGATGCTCTGCCAGAGCATGACAAATGATTACTTAGTTGCTTGCTCAGAGTTCCTAGCTTATACTATTTTTCCTGAATTTCCTGACCACCCACTTTTAATTATCTCAGCAGTGTGTTCTTATCCCATCTCCCCACTATTCTAATTGTCCATTTCTGTGTGTTTCATATGATCCTCCCCCCTCCCAACTCCTCTTCTTTTTGGCTTCCTTCATGTGATGACTTCAGTGCCCTGACTTATTGGTCGGCCCTGGTGCCTTTGGCTCTCTGCTCTAGTTCTGTATCCTTCCCTTATCACTGACTCCTTGAAATAAACAGCTACCCCCATCTCCTGGTGCCTCTCCATGGCCAGGGTCATGTGACTGAATGTGGCTTATGATAGAATTGTGCATTTGGAGTTGGAGTAGCCAACTACCAACTACACTTAGAGTGGCCCTCCACTGCCAGATTAATCTGTCACAGTTCCTGTCACATAGTAGGTATTTAATAAATATTTATTTAATCGAATTGTTTTGTAGAATATATCTTTTCTCATCAGCAAAGATGGCAAACCCCTTGAGGGCAAGGAATACCTATGTCTTCAACTTCTTGCTATATCTAACATAATGCCTTGCAATATAGTACATGCCCAATAAACACTTGTGGGTTTATGGCCACTGTAATAGTAATTCAGTCAACAAGCATTTACTGTGTCTGCTATGTGACATACCATGTGCTAAGTGATAGGGATAGAAGAGCAAAAATGAAACAATCGGTGATTCCAAGAAGGAGGGAGAAAACCTGTGCGCAGATGAGTAAATATAAGATGTGTACAAATTAAATACAAAATATAATTGATATCATATTGCTAGCCTTCGCAATGGGTGGGGTGGGGGTAGGAAGGAGAGAATTTAGAACTCAAAATTTTTTAAAATAAGTGTTAAAAAATAAATACAGTCTAAATTTCGGGGGATAAACTCTAGTAGCCAGAGGGATAAAAAAAAGTCCTTATGTAGGAGATGACATTTAATCTGAGCTTTGAAGAAAACTATGGATTCAAAAGATGGAGGTGAGAAGGGAATGCCTTCCAGGCATGGGGAACAGCCTTTGCAAAGACACAGAGGTGTGAAATAGATAGTCATCTTTGAGAAAAAAGGCTAGTTTGGCTGTATGATAGACCATGTGAATTGGGAATATAGTTTAAAGGACCAGAAAAAGGGGTTAGTGCCAGGTAACAAAGGGCTTTCATTGCCAAGCACAGGAGTTTGTACTTGGTCCTTGCTGTTGTTGTTGTTCATCCGTTGATTTCAAAGAGGTCCAATGACATCGCAGGGTGATGTCTTGACTCGAGCATGAATTGGATTTAAATGAGGTAGAGTTTTGCAAAGTACTTGATCCTAAAGATACTAGAGAGACACTGCAATCTGTTAAGCCAGGGATAAATAATAAGCAGTGATTTAGCAATATCTCTTTGGCAACAGAATGGAGGATGCTTTGGAAAGGGAAGAGACCAGGTAGGAAAATGAGTTAAAATGCTATTTGCAGTAGTCCTGGAGAGAGGTGATGAGGCTGAATCTGGTCGCAGAAATGTACCATATCTAGCATGCCAAATGCCACAACACAGTCTAGCTTTTTCTAAAGTAAAATTTACAATTTAATCATCAAATAGTAATATCTTTTGAGGTTTCTCATTGCTTCTTTCTTTTTTGAAAATTTTGAGATATATATTTTTTATTTTCCCCAATTACATGTTAAAACAATTTTTAAACATTTGTACACAGTATAGCTTTGAGGCCAAGAGCATTGTGGCTAAAAGATAATATCACAAAGGAGAAGCTGGCTCCAGGGCTGATCTCTGGTAGGACATCCATAAGCATCTCTGTACTCCAGAATTGGTGTTTTCATAATGAGATGGCCACTTTGAAAAGTGTATTGAATCCACTCCAATGCACAGTTTTCTTTGTGCTGTTAATGTCTCCTTTAGAAGAGAAGAAGAAGAAAACTTTAGAGAAAATTATTTCTCTACTACCATTCCCTTTAAGTCCATCATCCTCACAAAGCATGGACTCATTTTTTAAAAGGACAATGCATTTGCAAAATGCATCATTTATAAATGACAATAAATGTAGACTTAATCATTTCTCTTGATAAACCATCTAATTGACTTTATGTTTTCATACCAAGAGACTCTGAACAGATGGGTATAAAATTCTCATTAGTATTCCTCGGTGAGATTTAAGTATGCCAAGATTGAGAAGAGATGCATGAAGGCCAGATTGCATCCCCTACTCCATGCTATAAAGTTCTGAGAACCTATGAAATTACCAGGATGATTCTGCCTATAAAATTGCACTTACAGGTCCCAGGGCAAAGTGCAAGATGCAAAATTGGTATGTCATGTAGCTCCTTTGGTAAAGTAATTTTATTTGAACTTTTCTTGTCTTGAAGATGTTAGCTTTTCAGATATATATCCCCTGTGCAATACTTTACACTCCTTGGAAAAGGGCAAAACTCCTACTGGTGCCAAAGATAGTGATGTAATGCCAACAATACTCATGTTTGTTACTAAATTTCTGCATGTTCTGTGTTTGTTTTACATATGAACTTAATGCACATATGGAATTGTTAATGTTAACACTTGGGGAAAGACCAACCTGTTTAATGATGATTGTTTATATGCTTCTGTTGTTATAGGGGATATTTTCTTAACTGATGCGTTATAACTGAAGTAAGTTTGTATGGGCTGGGCTTTTGAATGTGCCCAACCTGTGGTAGAGCCTTCCCAGCACATACTGGTCTGATCTGCCATGGTCGGACACACTGTGCCTTGACCCCAACATAGTGATGTCATTTCAGTCCTCTTCAAGAATAAAGAACAACCAACCATACATGTAGATCAGGAGCTAAACTATAGTCTAGGATCTTGCCTTTTCCAGACTCTGAAATTTTAAACACTGCAGTTTGTCTGGGCCTTGGTTTCTTCAATGCGTGTTTTGAGGAAATAAAACAGACCTCTTGGAATCACTGGAAAGAATATGGTGTTAAAATGTTCTAAATCATAATGAAAAGAATACTGAAATAAAATGTTTCTCTAAGAGCTGAAGAAAATAGAAAAACTAATGAAACCAGGAGGCACCCACAGAAAGATACTTATGGCTTGGTGACAATGTTTGAAGAGTTTTGATCATCATGATTCAACTAACAACAGTAACTGCTGTAATGATATTTTATTTTACTGGATAGGAAACCATCCTGTAAGAGCTTTTATAGAGCAATTACATGTCATTCAATTCAACAGGTTGTTGTTTTTTAAGGACCTACATGCAAGAGACCCTGGCAGGTGCTGAGAAAACAAAGACTAAAATCAAGGAGCTTATATTCCTGCCCTTGAGGAGCTTATAGTTTACCAGAGAGATCCAACTATAAACCTTGCTACAAAATAATTTGAGATGGTAGAGAGGAGGGAAAAATGGGTTGTGAGGAAAGATTTTGTATGGGATGCAGGATGCTATGCCTCTGCTGAGCCTTGAAGGAAGCTAAGGATCCTAAGAGGTCAGAGTGAAGAGGTAGGACATTTTAAATATAGCAAAGATGGTAGATGGGATGCTGAGTTTGGGCAACAGTTAAAAGACAGTTTAGCTGGAACTTGTTTGTTGGTTGTTGTCCAGAAGGACAAACTGACATCACTATTCTAGAGTCAAGTTTCAATATGTCTGACTGTGGCTGATCATACCAATAGAAGCTTGGAATGCTCTATCATAGGTTGGGCACAAATAGTGCATGTGAATATTTGGGGTGTATATTCTAAATTTGCACATCCTGTGTTTCCTTTGAGCTGTTTCAATTCTGCTTTGCTCATAGAGTACAGCACCATCTCTGATTGGGAATACCATGCTGAGCAGTCCCGTGCCAGTGTCTCCCATGTCACACAATCAGTTCCAAAGTTCTTGAGAGAGACCTTGAGAGTGTCCTTGTATCACTTCTGACTGCCATGTGAACTCTTGCCCTGTGTGAATTCTCCATAAAATAGTCTTTTTGGCAAGCATACATTTTGCATTAGAATAACGTGGCCAGCTCATCAGAGTTCTGCTCTCTGAAGCAGAGTTTGAATGCTTGGCAGTTTAATTTGAGTAAGGACTTCAGTGTCTGTTGCCTTATCCTGCCAGGTGATCTTCAGAATCTTCCTAAGACAATTCAATGGAAGCAATTCAGTTTCCTGGCATGGTGCTGGTAGACTGTCCAGGTTTCATAGGCATACAACAATGAGGTCAGCAAAACGGCTCTGTAGACCTTCAGTTTGGTAATTAAGCTGGAACTTAAAGCATGTGAAGAGGAATAATAAGAGATAAATCTAGAAAGCTAGGTGAGCACTAGATTGTAGAAGGCTTTAAATGCCAGAGTGATGAGGGTTTCTATTTTTATCCTAAAAGCAATAGATAGCCATGAAAGGTTTTTGAGCAGGGGAGTGACGTAGCCAGATTTGTTCCTTAGGAAGACTATTTTGGCAGCCATGTGGAGGATGGATGGAAGCAGGAAGACCAGAATCTCCTCTTGCAATAACCCAAGTAGGAAGTAGCAAGGACCTGAAATGTCATAATGGAAGTTTGAATGAAGAAAAAGGGACAGATGGTAGAGATGTTGAGACAAATCAAAGTTGAGGATATAACTTACTGATCTTCAAAACTATGCTAGGTATAACATTTGGTGTGCCATGCTCCTCTCCTGAAGTCTGGGTATGTGTGTTCTGTGGTGACAAAATAAAAAGGAAGCTTGTTCTTGATTACTGTAGCAGAATAAGCACATCAGGCTTAAAATAACATAATTAGGAGTTCCTAGTGAAAATATGCCTTTGTTCCTATGAACTTTTTGGCATGTCTTCCACAGCATTTTTTCTAGGGTCCCTGTCTGTTCTTTTATCTGCACATATGAGCTGGGTAGGAGAATATCGTTGTGTTGTAAGCCTGCTGTGTGCCTGTGATAATAAAGAGGTGTCCATTATTCTTTATTTCCCCCTTCTCCAAAGGAGCCCCAGATTCTCATCTTCATTTACTGTCAGGATATTGTGACCTCTCACTTTAATTTAGTAAATGGTGGAAAGCTGTACTATAGTGTAGTAGGGAGAAGTTGATCAGAAACCCCTCATTAATTGAGTTCCCCCCACCCCTGCTTCCTTCTGCTTGGTAAAATTATAGGGTATAAGATTTTTGAGTTGTCCTATTGTAGTATGTAAGACATCAGACTTTTAAAAAATAATATCTTATTTTTCCCCAATTACACATTAAAAACAATTTTTAAACATTTTTTAAAGTTTTGAGTTCCAAATTCTAACCTTCCCTCCTTCTCCCTCCTCCCCCACCCTGATGGTAAACAGATATAGGTTATATATGTACAATCAGGTAAAACATTTACATATTTGTCATCATGTAAAGATTTTGAGTGGCCCATTTCACTTTGTGATAGCATGGGGCAAAAAGCCCTTTGAAACTGCAAATGGGCTTCTCAGAAGTTAACACCATATAATTTCATCAAGCTGATGGTGGAAGAAGGACTCAATTGATCACAGTCCTCAATCAATAATATTAATAATAATGAATTAATAATAATTAGCATATAAATGGCACTTTAAGGTTTGCAAAACACTTCACAAAAATTTTTTCATTTTATCCTCCAAATAGTTCTGGGAGGTAGGTACTATTATCCCATTTTCCAGATCAGGAAAATAAGGCAAACAGAGATTAAGTGTTAAGCTCAGAGTTACTTCTACTCTATTATTTAGCTGCCTCAGTCCCCCCATCCCACTTACAGTAGTTTCAGTTAAGTGGTTTTTCCAAGCCTAAATAGAGAAAAGGCCCTCTGGATCATAGGGCAATATGGTAACATGGAAAAAGTGTTGGGATTGGAACCAGGAGAATTGGACTTGTGAAACCTGGCTCTGGTACCTACCAGCTACGTGACCAGGGGCAAATTATTTATCCTCTCTGAATCTTGGTTTCCTTACTTGTAAAATCAGATCAATAATATTCATCGCCTACTTCACAAGGTGGTTAGGGGGAAAAATACTTTAAGATAATATATAAATGTGAGTCATTTTATGATGAAACACATCTCTTAACTTAGTTTAAAGATATTGCCTGTGGCTGAGCTCATTTTGATTTCCTCAATTCCTGTTTGAAATATGACAGCCATCAGCCATATTCCACGGGACAACACCATGGGATCATGGGAGGAGGAAGACCTAGGATGAAGCCCCAGTCTGTCAATTCCTAGCCACATGACTTTGGGAAAATCACTTCTTTTTGGGCCTCATTCTTCACATTTCTAAAAGAAGGATTTGGAGGCTGGTAATCAACATCATAAGTGGGATTTGAACTCGGCTCCACTGTCTCCAGAGCCTTTGCTCTTTTCACTACCCCGTAGTTCTCTGTATACAAATACTATATTATAGATGAGGGGTTTCTAACCTTTTTTGCATCATGGACCCCTTTAGCAAACTGGTGAAGTCCATGAAGGAAGGGCCCTTCTCAGAATAACGTTTTTTAAATACATAAAACAAAATATAATAGAATTACAAAGAAACTAATTAGATTAAAATACTGTAATCAGAATATATATATATATATATATATATATATATATATATATATATACATATTTTTTAAATCAGTTCATGGACTCTAGGTTAAATAACTACTCCCATTTATGCATCTAGCTTTCCCCCCACAAAAGCCTTGTGATGTAGGTAAGCTGTATAGGTAACAATGGTAATATTTAATATTTACATGGTACTTGAAGTTTGACAAAACATTTGTTCTTACAGTGACCCTGTCACCTAGGTGGTGCAAGTATTATCATACCCATTTTATAGACGAAGAAACTAAGCCAGAGAAGTTACTGTGGTATTATGGAAATAATCTTGGGCTTGAATTAGTTGGAGTTTTTTTGTTGTTTGTTTGTTGGTTTGTTTTGGTGAGGCAACCAGCCTTAAGTGACTTGCCCAGGATCACACAGCTAGTAAGTGTTAAGTGGCTGAGGTGGATTTGAAGTCGGATCCTCCTGACTCTAGGGGGTTTTCTATCTACTACACCACCTAGGGCTTGAATTCGAATGCAGACGCTACCATTTACTACATTCATGACCCTAATCATGTCATATATCTGGGCTTTAGTTTCCTCATCTGTAGAATGAGGGGGTTGGTGACCTCTGAAGTCCCTTTCCAAATTTAGCCAGATGGTGCAGTGGGTAGAGTGCTAGATGTGGCGTCGGGAAGACCTAACTTCAAATCTGTCCTTGGACTCTTACTAGCTGTGTGATCCCGGGTAAGTTGCTTAACCTCAATTTAAAATAGGAATAATAAAAGCACCTACCTCCCTGGGTGTGATAAGGATAAAACTGAAGTAATATTTGTAATGTGCTTTGCAAATCTTAAACTGCCATTTACATACTAGTTTATTATTGTTGCTGACTTTATACCCTTATGATCCTACCCATAATTATACAAATGTAAGGTGTCAGGAAAGAATACCTAGGCTTTAGATCTAGAGAGCCTTCCATCATCCTACATTTCTTCAGAAATGATGGGTCTGGCCAGTTGATTTCATTTCTTTGTGACCTCCCCTTAAGAGATCTGGTTACAGTGGGTCCCACTCCGGAGGGGTGACCTTGAAGCACAGATGCCATGTTGATATGTGTCTGTCTGGTTGTAACAGCCAACTTGACACCTTTTCCTCGAAATATGTTGCCTCTGGAGCAGGGATGAAGAAACCCTGGAGCTTTTTAAAATTATTATTATATGCAGACTTCAAGGTTTATGTAATGGACATTTGGATTTATTTATTCATCTGGCTCCTCTTGCAGATTTAAATTTTTTTCGATGTTGGATTTGTAAGGGCAAGATTAAAATGTAGGGTTTTCCCTTTTTGTTCCATGTTTGGCTTTCTTTGGCAGTAATGTTGATATGTGGGGGAAACACACACATCTTTTAAAGGTCACAAAAACTAGAGATCAAAGAAGTCCAACTTGATACTTAATATTACACCAAAAACTTCTAACTTGGTTTCATATTGAATAATACTTACTAAACCTTTTGCACTGATTATATGAACAACTTTGTTTTCCTTTAAAATTAAATATCTATCCCTAAATTCCATCAGCATGTGTTAGAAGCTAAAATCATTATCTAAGGAGCTTAATGATTTTTCAAAAATTTCTTAACATTTACCTGCTTACAGAAAGCTGCTTTCATGTAAATATTTTGTTGCTGTCCAAGTACTGTTGAAATAAACTTTCTAATGGCATTGGCATAGCTTACGATGCAGTACTTTTATAGTGACTCATGAGTTTTCATAAAATCAAATGAAGTGAAAAATTTTATGTTGCATTTCCTTATCTATATTAATGTCATTGGGGGCAGCTAGGTGGCACAGTAGATAGAAGACTGGGCCTAGAGTCCGAAAGACCGGAGTTCAAATCTCACCTTAGAAATTTACTGACTCTGTGACCCTGGGCAACTTAACCCCTGCCTGCATCAAACTGGAGAAGAAAATGGCAAATCATTCCACTATCTTTGCCAAGAAAACCCCATGGACTGTGGGTCCACAGGATCCCAAAGATTCTGACATGACTGAAAGACTGAACAACAATGACAAAATGTCATGCCCCTCGCTCCCTCTCTAGAATCTCAAGAAAATACAAACTTCGGGAGGGCAAGAACTGGTAGGTTTTTTTGTTTTTGTTCTGTTTTGTCTTTGTATCCTAATGCCTGCAAACATGAGGGGCTTACTAAATGTTTGTTGGATGAAATCATTACTTAAGTGAAGTTTAATGGTAGGTTTAGTGGGCACAGTTGTAAACTTTTCATTATTTAGTATGATGTTTCTGTATTAAATTTATATTTTTTAAAAACTTCAAGTTATGTCCATTATTTACACATGGGCAACATTATGTCAAATGTAATGGAAAGTGGAGTGGATTAAAAGTTACAATTATCTGAGTTTAAATCCTGACTCTGATTTTTATTAACTGTCTAGCTTTGGACAAGTCGTTTTGCCTTTACTTTGTCAACTTTAAGATGGGGGAATTGGACTAGGTGATCTTGATGGTCTATCAGAATTTTATAAATTCTGTATGGTTGGAGGGGGGGGAAGAAAAAAAGGAAAAAAAGAAATTTATATGATAATTTTATTACATATTTAAAAGGAATAGCAAGTTGTACATAATAGATTCGTAGTTTCACATGCAATCATCTTTCTTAAATTATACCATAATATGAAAATGCTTATTTTATTCCATAAATTAAAATAAAGTAGATAAATTTTTAAAATTCCATATGCTCCAATTAGTGAAAAAAAACTAGCTTGTTTGCATAGAACTCCTTTAGTATAGTACCAGTTCAGTTCAACACCAGACATTCAGTAAGTGCCTACTGTATACAAAGAACTGTGTTAGGAACCGGGCCTACAAAGATAATATGAAACTGCCCTCAAAATATTCATTAGTTGTGTGACCCTGAGCAAGTCTCCTCACCTGTGAAGTGCTGAGGTGTTGGTCTTAACAACCTCTAAGTTCCCTTCTGTGATCCTTTTGTCTTATCCTTCTTTGCAAAGACCAAAACTGTTTTTGTAGGTGATGGGTGCTTATGAAAGATGCCTATGTGAAGTAAAGGAGTTTTTTAATAGTTACTTAACTCTGGAAATGTTTGTAGTAAGAAGACATAGGTCATTTCCCAACTTTTTGAGACCTTTGTCAAATTAATTCACTTCCCTGGACCCCAGTTTCCCTAGTTGTAAAATGAATGGGTAAGACTAAATGGCCTCTAAAGGCTCCTCTAATTTGAAATCTATGCTTTGTAGCCTTTCTTCCTTTCTTTCTTTTTCTTCCTTCCTTCCTTCCTTTCTTTCCCTCTTTCCTTCCTTTCTTCCTTTTTATTTCTTTCTCTTTTTTCTTCCTCTGTTCCCTCCTTCCTCCCTTCATCCTTTCCTCCCTTCCCTCTGTCCTTCCTTTCCTTTCTTTTCTTCCACAATTAAGGTTAACTGATTTGCTCAGGATCACACAGCTAATAAATGTCCGAACTCAGATCCTCCTGACTCCAGTGCCAGTGCTCCACCCAACTACCCCAGTATCCTATTTTTCAACCCACTACAGATGCCTGGAAATTTAGGCTTTAGATGCCTGTTGGCCCATATCTATTATAGCAAATGATGCCTTCCCCTAGAAATTGTTGCACAGATGTCTCCTTTAACTACGAGGTTCTGGACACTTTTATGGCAAGGACATCCTTCCTAAGCATATGGACTGTGTTCCTCCACTCAGAGTAGACCCTGTGACCCCTAGGTCGTTATGGAAGTTTCACCAGAGTATAAGAATGTGATAATAGTTTCATCCTGGGAAAACAGAGATTCCTTGTCCTCTCAACACCTTTGCCTGGTCCCCTGATCATTACTACTCCTCTTTTCCTAACTGTTAATTGTTCACTACCACATTCCCACTCCTAGCCAATAGTTTGTCAATCTTTCCTCTTATTGTCTCATTTTCTTTTTCTCCTTTTATGTTCAGTAGCCCCATAACTGAGCTAACCCAAGGAGTATTACTGGGTTTTATTTCTCCATTACAAACATATACTGTTGCTCTTTATTTGGTGTGACTAATGTGGGGAGTGAAACATCATTTAAGCCCTCAAGGTGATCACAGAAGAAAGAAGTTTGAAAGGGGAATGGAATGCACTAATGAAACTTTATTTGTCAGGAGCTTTGTAATTTCCAAGAGTTTGAATGAAAATCAGCATTGTCTATAAATAGTTTTATTGACCTCTGTGTGTTATATTGGATCAAATACATAAGGAAATACTGATGCTGGTGGTTGTATTATTTCCTTTTTAAAATTACCACTGCTGCTCACTTATCTGAGGTTGGAGGCAGAGGTACAATAAAGCCAGCTGGGGGCCCCTTACCTTGCCAGAATAATTCATTAGCACTCAGTGCTATGTCTGTAAACAAACAAACAAACAAAAGCAAAGGCAGTATGAGTTCATGAAAATAAAGTGCACTGGGAATCTGGAAATGTTAGTTTTTTCTCTAGCTCAACCACAGAAACACAAAGCTTTTAATTCTTCATCTGTCAGTTGGGAAGGATAACAATTTAGATCTAGAATAAACGTTAGACATCGTCTAGTACAGGGGTTCTTAACCTGAGAGTCACAGACCTGCAAGGGTCTCTGGATGAATTTTTTTAATTATTCTGAGAATTTGGAGGCATAATGAGACTTGAGGTAAATAGATGGAACAGGGGATAAAAACACTATGATAAGGAAGTGCCTGAGTTCAAATAAGGTCTCAAATACTTTCTAGCTATGTGACCCTCACTTCATACTGTTTGTTTCCTTATCTGTAAAATGAGCTGGAGAAGGAAAGGGCAAACCACTCCAGTATCTTTCCCAAGAAAACCTCAAATGGAGTCACAAAGGGTTGGACACAACTGAAATGACTGAACAACAATAATCTGGCCATATAATTTCAGAAAAATTTTCACCCCTGCAACTTATGAAAACTATCTGTTAAGATAGGTCAACAAGTCTTCATTGGTACAGTAACAAACAGTCATCAATCTCTTTTGGTTAAAAATTTCTTAAGTTTTACACTATCTGATGAACTTTTATCAAGTGGATAATGTTTGTTCATGAAAAAGTAGAGCATTTTATTCCCTTCCATACAAGTTTATCACCCCTGCTCCATCATGTATAAATGTATAGTACCCCCTATGGTTCCTCCCAGAGAGAGTGACTACCCCTAGTTGAAGATCCTCTGAAAGTCTGCTCTCCTAAAACTATAGCTCATAAGCCCCCACCAATGTGTCTATCTTTAGTTATCAGCCAGTAGAACTGATTAGCTGAAAGCAAAGGCACTTAATAAAATAGCACCTTAGAAATAATAATAAAAAAACACTCTCCCTATACATATGGGACGTACTTGCTCACAAATATACACAGCATCAGTGAGATGAGTAGATACACACATAGAGCACACTGGTGTTTGTTACACAAATAGAGAATGCCCATTGACAAGGCAACTCAGATTTCTGTCTCTTCAGAGTCCTTGACACCTTTTTTTTTATGGTTATCTCATGCTGCTCCCTTGATTTCAATATCTCTGCTGAGCAAGTCACTGTGTTGGGTTGCTAGGAGCTGTTCTTCTCTTCAGCTCAACTCCTGATATATAGGACTAACTCTTTCTTAATTAATGAAATTCCACCAGCCTTGACTCACTTGGCTTACCTCCCCTGCTTGGTACAAAATCTCCTCATTGGAAAGTAGCTTCATTTCAACATGCCATGACTGATGGGGAGTGGGAAGGAAAATAGAAATACATTCCCCACCAAGAAATAACAAATGACTTCCTCTCAGAGACCATACCAGGGAGTGTGTATCCAGAGCTCCCTTGGAAACTGCTGAGATTTCAGGGCACTCATTGCTTGAATTTTTGGAGAGATGACAAACTTCCATGTGGTAGTCCAGTTCTGAAAGGACTCTTTGGTGCTTTTCAGTGACATGATAGGCTTTAAGTGGGCCCTTGGTCATCCCCTCCCTCCATCCTACAGGTAATAGAATCTTATAAAAGAAGAAGCTCACATCTGGTGGCTTACTTTGGTTGGAGCATCCCAGGTTACAAGATGTGATTTCAGTGAGTTGTGGAGAAGGCCCTCTCTACTCTGATAAAATGGCAGTAGGAGGCTCCCCATGTTGAGCATGGACTCTACTAGCTGGGCTTGTCCTGAGGCCGCTGGCTGCCCTTTGCTTCTCTTGTACTTCGTTCCTTAGCACAAACCTTGTGATCTCTCAGCTGTCCAATGGCTAGCAGTCAGACTCTAATTCTGTCAAGCCTGAATGAAAAACTTGTTCACACCTTGAAAAAAGGCAGCGAAGAGCATCCTTCTTTGTACTTCACTTAAAATCTTAACATTTCGGTGTCTCTGTTACCCTGCCCCTTACCATCTGTAATTAATTTGTAAGCTTCCCCATTAGATTGTAAGCTTCTTGAGGGCAGAGACTAACTTTCTTTTTTTGCATTTGTATCCTCAGGCTTAGCACAGTGACTAGTACATAGTAGGCACTTAAAAATGTTGATTGACCGGCCATAATTTAATCAAGTAGGCTGGGTTAAAATCAGGTGATAATGGATGTCCACATCATCTCTCTCTCTCTCATTATACTTATATTTAATGGAGATATCATTGGTGGAAAAATTATAGAGGAATCCTTTTGACCTTTTTTAATTATGTTCCTTTAACTAACTAATTTCAGTGCATTAAGCTCAATGATTTCATCTTTCAGAGGTACATATTGTTTATACACATGATTCTGTAAAACGAAAAATGGAAATTATAAATTGATATGCCATAGTATTGGTGCTATTATTAGAAAAAAGCACTTTGCACTAATGTACCTTTTTAGAAACTCTGTTGCCATTGGTAGAAATAAAATAGAAGATTCAAATAAGTAGACGAGAAGGAGAGGAATTACCTCTGCATATGTCATTAAATCGTAATTAAAAGATCATACAGACCAGAATATATAAAATAAGCATCTGAGAGTCTCAGGAAGAGAGAGACAGGTTAAGATTGTGGCTTTAGGTTGTGCATAGACAGGAAAGATCAGAGAATAGAGGACTGGGGAAAGTGAGTCTTTTGCCAAGCCATGTTTACTCAAGTAGAATCCAGGTCCTAGAAGAAGCCAACAAAAAAGGATCATGAGGTTCCTTGGCCTTCAACAACTCAGGTGAACAGATGTCCAGCAGTTCTCTCTGAGTTAGGCCAGACTCATCTTTCTTCAAAGGACTGTCTGAGGGAGGGAGGGACCCATCCCTTCATCAGTTAGAACACCATATGACAGATTGAAATAAATAAACATATCCTCATGGAAGAAAGTGAAACATTAAACTCTATCATGTTTAAATGTACAATGGGAACCACGGTGGTATATAAAATTACCCATTTTGCTGCTTTTGCCAGGATTCCACTTACAGATGGCCAATCTGATAGTTTCTATAGCAACCAACCCTTTTTACATCAATCTCTCTCTGTTGCTATGGTATAATAGAGGTTGCTGCATGTAGCTTTGTATAAAGTCTCATTTATATTTCCCATGAATGTGCCTGTTAGGAAGCATATCGATTGCACATTAACTAACAAAGTGTAGCAAGAAGTGACACATGGCTGCCAATTGTTAAGGTGAAAAGGGGAACATGGATTCATTTGTAAATTCATAGAAGAGTAGTTAGCTATTGGAGGACTTGCATTGTTCAATAGCATTATAACCTTTGCTTGCTATAGGTTCAGATATTATTCTTTAAAATCTAACATTCCTGGATGGTAAGCATGGCATAAACGGTTCCATATTCTACCTGATCTTACTGTGGTTCAACAATTTACCATGGTAACATCCTGATAATTACCATTCTTACTGGATTAGTCACGTTACATAGAAGAGAGGTTGGGTTTCACTCTCCTGAGGATTAACATTCTCAATTTCCATTCTTAGAATCTGTCTTTAGGAATACCTAGACAGATCTTGAATTACTTTCAGTGTCTTGGACATTTTATTCCTTGAATATTAATTAAATCTAGTGGAGGAATTCATAGGCTAACTAGTCTATCTCTTTTTTTTGCAAATGTGGAAACAGAGGCCTGGAGATTTAAGTAACATGTCGAAGGTCAAATGAGTAGTTAGTGTCACAAGTGGGATTTGAACCCCAGTCCCCTAACTCTAGAACCAATGCTATTTTTGGTGTATCATGCTGCTTTTTCCTTAAGATAGAAAATTCAATAGGATACATGTTTGAATGAGAGGCAGCTTGTGGACAAAGGGCTGACCTTAAAGTCGGGAAGATCTGGATTTAATGGATGTCATGCAATTCCCCAAGCAATGCTCTAAGACTTTAAATTACCTAGAAATTGCTGATCTGCCTCTCTGTTGGGAGTTTCTACCTTAAGTATTCCCTGTATCATTAAACTCATAAATTCTGAACACCCCCTCCCCGCAAAAAAGTTTGAGTGTGTGTGGTGTAATGCTCTCCCAATCAAAAAATGAAAAAGAAAATTGAATGCGTTTTTTTATTAAAAGTACTGTTTAAAAAGAAATACCATTAAATAGCATAGTTGTGCAAATGTTGAGGCCAAATCTAATGACTTTTTCTTAAGCCACAACCTTCTTAACCCCTCTGGTAAGTCCATGACACCTTCCATCATTTGTCTTCTCCTTGATACTGTTTTCTCTCTAGGTTTCATGATATTATTTTCTTCTAGTTCTCTTCCTGGTCTGGCTGCTGCTTCTCAGCTTCCTTTGCTAGAGCTTCATCTAGATCACACCTGCTAACCATGAGTGTCTCCCAAAGCTCTGTTCTGGGTCTTCTCTTCTCTTCCTATACTGTTTCACCTGGCAATTCCATCATCTACCATGGATTTGATTATCTCTATGCAGATGATTCTGAAATCTATTTGCATACCCCCATCCTCTCTCCCAGTTACCAGACTCATATTTCCAATTGCCTATTAAACATCTCAAATGGATGTCCTGTAGACATATCAAACTCAATATATTCAAAACTGAACTCACTATTTGTTGTCTGCCAAAGACTGCTGTTGTTCAGTCATTTTCCAGTCATGTCCAACTCCTCATTACCCTGTTTTGGACTTTCTTAGCAGAGATACTGGAGAAGTTTGCTGTTTCCTTCTACAGCTCATTTGACAGATGAGGAAACTGAGGCAAACAGGATGAAGTGACTTGTCTACAGTCCCAAAGACTACCCCCATAGCTTTTCTAAACTTTTCTATTACTTTTTAAATTGTTATTTATTTTATTTTTAGTTTGTGGAATAAAACAAACATTTTCATAACAGTATAATAAAAATGATGATTTCACATGAAACTGCAAATGTATTATGTACAACTTGTTATTCCTTTTAAATATGTAATAATGTTATCATGCAAATTTCTTTTTTTCTTTTTCCCCCTCCCCCCATCCTGCCCTAGAGATGGCTACCATTAAACATACACAAAAAATATGCATATATATGTATGTATGTATGTATATGTAAAATCATTTTATACACACTTCTATTTATCACTTCTTTCTCTGAATGCAGATAGCATCTTCCTTCATATGTCCTTTGTAGTTAATCTGGGTATTTATAAGAGTCAAAATGACTCAGTACCACCAGTGTCCTTGTTCTCAATCAACCAGGCTCCCAACCTAAGGTGTCATCCTCAACTTCTCGTTCTTATCTCCCATAGCCAATGTTGCCAAGTTCTGTTGATTTTTACCTTCATGACATTCCTCATGTGTCCCCTTTTCTCTTCTCACTTCTCCTCTCACCATATTGAAGGCCCTCATCACCTCACACTTGGACTTTTGAAATAGCCTTTTGGTTGGCTTCCTTTCCTGGAATGTCTTCAAAATCACCTGTTAAATTAGTATTCCTTAAGCACATACCTGATCATCTTTCTCCTTTTCTCTCTCTCCCTCTCTTTCTCTCTCTCTCTCTCTCTCTCTCTCTCTCTCTCTCTCTCTCTCTCTCTCTCTCTCACACACACACACACACACACACAATCAATAAACTCCAGGGATCTCTATTACCTCCCTCCCTCCTAACTCTCCAGGCTTCGTACACCATGCTTACCCCATGTATTCTGCAATCCCCTGGTGTTGCCCTCTTCACTGTTCTTTGCCCAAGATATTCCATCTTCTAAGTGGTCATTTTTATAGGTTTCAAATTCTTTTTCTTCTCCTCTCTGCCTCCTGGCTTCCTTCATTTTCTTCAGGTCCCACCTAAAATCCCACCTTCTACATGAAGGATTTCTCAATTCTCTTTAATGTTCTGTGTTGATTATTTTCAATTTATCCTGTTGATGTCTTGTTTGTACATTACCATTTTCATGTTATCTTTCTCATTAAATTTTGTGATCCCTGAGATCAGAGTTTATCTTTTGTTTTTCTCTATATCCCCAGTGTTTAGCACAGAGCCTGGCACTTAGTAGGTACCAAACAATGCTTTTTGACTGAAAACTGATATTAAAACTGACCATGTAGCACTCTCATTAAAAATCTTTAGTGGCTACTTGTTGTCACTAAGGTACCACACACAGTCCTCGACTTGGCATAAAGTACTCCACAGTCGGCCTGTCACCCACCCTTCTTGTCTTCCTTTCATGTGACTTCCATTCCAGGGAAACTGGCCTGTTAGCTGTTCCCCTTATTTCACTTACCGTCTCAAGAGCTATGTGCCTTTCCAAAAGTGGTCTCACATTTCTGGAGTTTTTACATCATAGAATCCCTGTCTTCCTTCTTGGCTTAGATACCACCTCTCATGTGATGACTTTCAAGCAACTCTGTAGGAACTTTCTCCCAGGCCATAGAAAGGTTGTTATCTGAATTGGTGGAAGGAGATCCAAAAGCTGATGGAATCATGGATCCTTCATGTTTTCACATGAATTTTATAGTCAGATATAGTTCAATAATGTTCTAACTTATTTTTAAACCTATGGCAAAAAAATTAATGAATCAACTTTACAGAGCACCATTTTTTTTTGAAGGAGTAATAGGCTTCTTTGAAGCCTTGTTTCATAATGAACACATTATTATTAGTTTTCAGAGATGGATTTAAAAAAGAACTTAGAAACTTATACTCATTTTCAATGATTTTAAAGCAGGAAACTAAAATACAAATGTGTTCTTCCAGATGTTGACAGCTTTGATTTCACCATTACATTATCTTATGTTTTTATTCAAATTTAAGATGTTTGAAATTTGCTCCACTGGAAAGTTTAAATGTCTAGGTCAAAGTGTGTAAATGGGTTGCAGAATTTCCTTCCATCTGTTTTACAGGCTTGGTTTGGGCACTTATAGATTTATATGTCTGCATACCCTTGACATGTTCTCTCAGTGCTCTGAATGCTGCGTTGTTTAACTGAGTTCCAGAGGCATTGTTTTAAGGGCCACATTATTATCTTTTCTATCCTCTATGATTAATATTTTTGTGTTCATAAGGAGTCAGAGAACTTTTTATATGCTCTCTATTAGGCAAAGAATTGCAGGATAGAGACCCTCTCTCTCTGTCTCTCTCTCCCTGTGTCTCTGTGTCTCTGTGTCTCTGTCTCTCTGTCTCCATCTGTATCTATCAACACACATATACATGTGTATATGTGTATAAATATATATGCACATATTATACATATGTATATATACACATATATTTTTCAAATCCCATTTTTGTGTGCCACCCAAAGGAAAATATTAATGAAATTGGCTAAGCCAAAAAAATAGGGTTCTTGTAATTATGAAAACAACATAGCAGGTTTTGAGTTGTTTCCAGGATTCAGGATTACAGACTTAGTGCCGAAAGGCATCTGAGCAGTCAGTCATCTATTCCAATCCCCTCCTTTTATAGGTGAGGCCCCAGGAAGTTTAGTGACTTGCCCAAGGCCACAGAGGTAATTACCAGGCAATTGGCAGAGCCCCAGGATTGGTCCACAGACTCTCTGATTCGATATCCAGTCCTGAGTCATCATTGTTCTTTTAATATGTGACTTAACACTTAATTCTTTCTGGCTGAAAGAGGAGATTTGCAGGATGTAATGGAAGTTAGGTCTTTTCTGGCTAATTCAAAGGAAGAAAGCAGACTTGCTACTCCCTCTCTTCCTCTTAGCACAAGTGGAGAATTGCTATCCTTCTGGCTACTTTTCAGGCTTCAGAGCTTCTATTAGGAGGATGGGAAAATGGGATCTGGATGGTGCCTAACCAGGCTTTTAAATTTTATAGAAATCTATTGGAGCTGGTGACTATGAGGCTACTGGTTTTCCTTGAACAGTTAGTACTCAATAACTATTTGTTGAATGAATGAATTAGAATGATTCCCTCCTGGAAATAACTTCCAAGATAATTAATTCTTCTAAGTCTTTGGAAGAGACAATCTGATGTGGTAACAGAAATGCTCTTAAACGCTATAAAATACAACTTGTAACAGTCAACCTTGGTGTGTCTGGCAATTGCTAGAAACTGGAGTTTTTATATAGAACCTCTGAGCTGGGGATAGAGAACCTTTTGTTCCACCTTACAGATCCGTAAGCAAAAGTAAGTAGAAGGTCACCAAAAATTTTAAAACAACTTGATAGGTTAACCAAATGATATAGTGGATTAAGAGCATGCCTCAGAGCCTGGTAAACTTAGGTTCAAATCGTGTTTCTGACACATACTGACTTTGTGACCCTGGGTAAGTCACTTAAATTCTTGGCACTGCCAGGTGACTCTCTAAGAATTTAAGTTGCAGGGAAGATGTAGACTTGTACCCAGAAGGGAAAGTTTCTTCCAGGGAGTCCTTATCCCAATGAGATCACAAATCTAATCATTAAACTTTCCTCAATTCACCTGATTTTTAAATTAAGATCAAGGAACATAACACTTTATTCCATAATTATAATAATCACAATAAAAGTTTCGCTTTCAGATATGAATATTTAAGGAAACACAACCTTACAAAATACATTGGGTGGAGGTAGAGAGCGAGAGTGGAAATCAGGGAGAGGGCCATAAAACAGGGTGGTGGGGGACCTACAGCCTCAAGGCCACATGTGGCCCTCTAGGTCCTCAAGTGCATCCCTTTGACTGAATCCAAATTTCACCGAATGTTCAGTCAAAGGGCCACACTTGAGGACCTAGAGGGCCACATGTGGCCTCACGGCCTAAGGTTCCCCACCCCTGGCCTAGAGGAAGAGGAAAAGACATAAAACAGAGATGGGGTGATGATGAGAAGAAGCAAATGAAAATAGAAAGGCAGAATGTGACTGAGAAATCTATGGGATGAGGAGTAGAATTAATGAGCTTTCCATACATGCATGTGGGCCTCAAACTAAGATGTCATACATTAATTTTACCCTTTGAAATGTTTATTTGCTCTTAATAAGTTCAGAACAAACCATTATGCACAGGGAAATGGGTTGTATAGCTTTATTTTCAAACTCCAGAGTTTATTTTTGAAAGAGCTGTTTTCCCTTTGGAATTAAGGTTAAGGTCTGGGTCAGGTCTCACCTCTACTAATTATTAGCTATATTGGTCACAGACAAGTCATTACATCTCTAGAAACCTGAGTTTCCTCATCTGTAAAACAGGATCACACCAGATAAACTTTAAGGTTCTTTTTCAGCATCTCTTATGCTAAGATTTTTGAGCCTATGTTTTAGGAAGATTGACTTTGAAACCTTTAAGATTTTTCTTTAACATTCAGACACTGTCAAGTGTATACAAGAGATTTGAGATGGTCTCATTCCTGAAGGTCACATTTGAAACAAGCCTTTATTTCATTTTTCTGAGGTTTACAATTCCACTATTAAATGAAACCCTGGGTTGTTTTGTTGTTGTTTGGGAGCCTAACAGTGTCTCTGTAGAGATGATCTATGATGAGAAACAAAACCAGCACAATTAAGCTAAACAAACAAAAAACTTCTTCAGGAATAAATGTATAAACTATTTATTTCAAAGAACCAATCAATCTACAAGCATTTCTGAAGTTCCTGCTATGTGCCAGGCACTGTGCTACATGGTAGGAATACAGATACGAAAAAGGAAACAACGTGAGGGAGGAAATGATACCTGCCCTTATAATTTATTGAGGGAGGCAACACATTTGTGTATAAGTATCCACAGAATAAGCACAAAAATAAATGCAAGGTTATTAACTACAAGGAAGTTAGGGAAGGTGGGCAGTAGCAGCTGGTATGGAGGAATCAGTGAGGGCTTCATGTAGAAGTTAAGCTGAACCTTGAAGGAATGGTGAGATTCCATGAGGTCTGGAGGGAGTGATTTCCAGTGCCCAGAGGTGGGAGATAGAGTGATATATGATACTGCATTAAGCCTTCAGGCTCTCTTCTCTTAAAAGCATAGGTATACCTACCCATAAGGAGTAAACTTTTCTCTGAGCTTCAGGACCCTAGTTGAAGAAATGTCACATGAAACTTTTATGCCACAGTAAGTAGAAAGTTGGTCCCTGGATGGGCAAGAGGACTCCTGTCAACCTCTGCTTTGGGATCTTCACTTCATTTTCCTAAATGGTGAACAAATAGATCCAGTGCTAAGACCATTGCTTTGAGTAAGTCAGTCACTGTTTAACATAGGAAGATGAGACTTTACTTCTAAACCTCACTCCCAAACCCATCCCCATTTTTTCCAAAGAGTTGGAAGAATCTTTGGCATGACTAAGGAGTTAATTGAAAAGGTTTGGTTTTGTTGTGTTTTTTAACAGAGAAAAGAGAGGAAATAATTGTTTTGAATCCTTTTATTACTTGAAAGGTTATAACCACATAGAATTCCAATCAAAGCCTAACTTAGTTTTTTAATTAAGTAATTCCAAATATGGAAGGTTTTTTATTTTGTATTTATTTTGTATTTTTCCTTCCAGGGGAACCCGGAAAAGTATTCATGGAATTTTCATTTTGCCTTCAAGAGAAAGCATTTTGAGACTGTGTGGAGTAGTAGATGGAGTGATGGACCTTCAGTCAGGAAGCCTTGAATTCAGATCCTCCCATACATACTCCCTATGTGACTCTGTGCCAGCCATTTGGCCAGACCTCTCCAAAGTGAAGCTTCCTCTCCTGTAAAATGAGTTGAGGGGGTTCGGTTTAATGGCCTCTTAAGTCCCTCCTGGTTCAAGAAACATGATCCTATGATTGCCTAAACCCTTTTCTTATAATTATAAAGAAAAACTTTTAAATAGATGAAAAATTATTTTTAAAAAATCTTTCTATCTGCCCAAATAAGACCCAAAGTTTCTGCCCTTCAACCACTAAACATTCCACCCTAGCTCTCAGTGAGACAAATGAGGTGATAGCTTATTATTAAAAGTCTTTAAGGAAGGTGACACCATGTCCTCTTCATTTTTTCTACCTCTTCTGTTTCTTAGAAAAACTAATTCTTAACAAGTTATACAGTGTAGAACATCTTTAAAAGTCGAATCCTTTTTTTTTAACTTACTTTCCGCTCAGCTTCAAAAGGAAAGCACCAAGATTCTTTCTTGGTCTCTACCTGAGACTAAGAGGAGAGTGTGGTATTGTACAGAGGGAGCAAGTCTGGAAGATCTGGGTTCAGATCTTGCCTCAGAGGCTTAATGGCTGTGTGACTGTAGGCATGTAGAGTTAACATTTCTGAGTCTTGGTTTCTTCATCCATAAAATTAGAATAATCATAGTACCACCCTGACAAAATAGGAGAAATGATTCAGTGAGGTAATATGTGGAAAATGCTTTGCAAATCCTAAAGCACTCTATACATATCAGCTGTTGTTCAAGTCAAGTCAACAAGCATTTAATAAGCGTCTACTTTAATGATGATGATGATGATGTTCTGCCCTCAAAGTAATTGAGGGGAGAATGTTATTTATTGGTTTTAGTATTTCCTAATTTTCAGCATGAATGACTAAGTGGAATTGGTATGAAGAAAAGGGGCAGATGGGATTGGAATTGTTTTGGATTTCCTACTTAGATGATCTAAAAACAGATCTGTATTGGACTTTTCCTTTTTGCTCAACTGCAAAATGGGGATAACAATAGTGCCTACATTGCCAGGTTGTTTTGAGGATCGTCAGATGAGATCGTACTTGTTAAAAAAAAGCTTATTCCAGTGGCTGACATATAGTAAGCTCATATAAATGCTCAATCCTTAGCTCATGAGGACTAACTTGAGATCACTGAGTACTTTGGCCTTTCTTTGTACCAGTACTCAGCACAAGGCTTGGCTATAGCAGGTGCCTAATAAATGCTTCTTGACTGCCCAATGACTAATGATGAGCCTGGTCGAGAAGGAGAGTTTCACTCACAAATTAGTTGCAGGGCAATGACTTTTTTATCCACAACAACTTTCAGATACCATCTAGTTATAGCCTAGTATTAATCTGGGATGATATTTGCATCTGGGAAAGGAGTTCCCACACCAAGCAAATCACTGATCTATGAAATATAAAGAATATTATTGTGATATGGTACATAGGAAGCAATTAATCAATGCTTACTGATATTTTTTGACTATTATTATCATCAGTTCAAACCATCCCTTCCATACCCCCAGAGAGACTTTCCAGAGATCCCAGGTTTCTTGTGTCATGATATCCCAAATCTTGACAAAGTTAAGAGAAAGGGCACAAAGCACTATGGATTGTTGGACTTTGTTTCTAGGTTTGAAAGTGTAACATTTCCAGGGAACAGCCCAAGGTGTGGAAAATGAGACACCTAGTGTCCACTCACCAGTTAGCAGTGGCTGGGAAATAAGTAAGGATAGGTATGGAAATCATACTAGGAGACTGCTTACGAGCGGGGTGAAGTTATTTAGTGCTCAGCTTTCACCATTTTCAAAGGCTGGGCCAAGGGGAAAAGCTAAAAGTTTCTGATTCTTATCTGGGCTTCAGAATCACTTCTGTAGAAGTGGGTCTGGACTACCAGGGGCCAGAAGGGTCTGCAGGTGCCTAACCCAGCTCCAAATCATCCCTAATTCATAGAACCCTTGGGAGGCGTGGGGTGAGGGTTAGGGTGACTAGTAAATGTTTAACAACCAGTTGTGGGAGGGGAGAAATGTATTCATGACACTTTAAATTTAATTTGCATTATTAACATTTTCTCTATCACTTGCTTAAATCTGGACAATCAAAACAAATCAAACTTGGATTTGTAGCATTTTGCTGATTTCTAAAGTGTAAGCACTCACATTGAAAATTTAACAATCTGCTCTTGTTAGCTAGTCCCAGCTAGCTTATCACATCCCTGTAGTTTAGACATTTCAGGGACCAGGCTAAGGATTTGCTAATTTAAATGGAGAGACTACAAAAGCACAGGGTACTTCCTTCTTCATTCTAGTATATTTTGACAAAAACACATAATCTCTAGTTAGAAGTAATTTGAGAGCTTTTGAAGAGTAAAAACTCAAACAGTACCACCATGAATATTACTCAGCCCCATTTAATCTTTTTTTTAATTTTTTTTGTTTTTTTTTCAAGGAACATTTGTTAAATGCTTATTGTGTGCCAATGGAATTATCCTAAGCAAACAGCATATATTTTTCACTCCTTTCTTTTTTTTAAATTTATTTAATATTTTTAGTTTTCAGCATTGATTTTCACAAGAGTCTGAATTACAAATTTTCTCCCCATTTCTACCCTCCCCCCAACTCAAATATGGCATATATTCTGATTGCCCCATTCCCTAGGCAGCCCTCCCTTCTGTCACCCCACTCCCCCATCCCCTTTTGCCTTACTTTCTGGTAGGGCAAGATAGATTCTATGCCCCATTGCCTGTATATCTTATTTCCTAGTTGCATGCAAAAACTTTTTTTTTGAACATCTGGTTTTAAAATTTTGAGTTTCAAAGTCTCTCCCCTCTTCCCTCCCCACCCACCCTCCCTAAGAAGACAAGCAATTCAACATAGGCCACATGTGTATCATTATGTAAAACCCTGCCACAATACTCATTTTGTGAAGGACTAACTATATTTTCCTCTTTCCTATCCTATCCCGTTTTATTCAATTTTCTCCCTTGATCCTGTCCCTTTTTGAAAGTGTTTGCTTTTGATTACCTCCTCCCACATCTGCCCTCCCTTCTATCGTCCCCCCTTTTTTATATCCTTCCTCCTTCTTTCCTGTGGGGTAAGATACCCAATTGAGTGTGTATGTTATTCCCTCCTCAGGTCAAATCTGATGAGAGCAAGATTCACTCATTCCCCCTCACCTGCCCCCTCTTGCCTTCCTACAGAACTGCCTTTTCTTGCCACTTTTATATGATATAGTTTACCCCATTCTATCTCTCCCTTTCTCCCTCTCTGAATATATTCCTCTCTCATCCCTTAATTTGATTTTATTTTTTTAGATATCATCCCTTCATATTCAACTCACCCTTTGCCCTCTGCCTTTACATATATACATGTGTGTGT
The DNA here is from genome assembly GCF_011100635.1 of Trichosurus vulpecula. NCBI lineage: Eukaryota > Metazoa > Chordata > Mammalia > Diprotodontia > Phalangeridae > Trichosurus > Trichosurus vulpecula. The sequence continues at coordinate 57,677,763 of NC_050577.1, forward strand.
GTGTGTGTGTGTGTGTGTGTATATATGTATATATATATATATATATATTCCCTTCAGCCACCCTGATACTGAGGTCTCATGAATTATACACATCACCTTTCCATGTAGGAATGTAAACAAAACAGTTCAACTTTAGTAAGTCCCTTATGATTTCTCTTTCTTGTTTGCCTTTTCATGATTCTCTTGATTCTTGTGTATGAAAGTCAAATTTTCTATTCAGCTCTGGTCTTTTCACTGGGAAAGCTTGAAAGTCCTCTGTTTTATTGAAAATCCATATTTTGCCTTGGAGCATGATACTCAGTTTTTCTGGGTAGGTGATTCTTGGTTTTAATCCTAGCTCCATTGACCTCCAGAATATCATATTCCAAGCCCTTCGATCCCTTAATGTAGAAGATGCTAGATCTTGTGCTATCCTGATTGTGTTTCCACAATACTCAAATTGTTTCTTTCTGGCTGCTTGCAGTATTTTCTCCTTGATCTGGGAGATTTGGAATTTGGTGACAATATTCCTAGGAGTTTTCTTTTTGGGATCTTTTTCAAGAGGTGATTGGTGGATTCTTTAAATTTCTATTTTATCCTCTGGCTCTAGAATATCAGGGCAGTTCTCCTTGATAATTTCCTGAAAGATGATATCTAGGTTCTTTTTTTCTTCATGGCTTTCAGGTAGTCCAATAATTTTTAAATTATCTCTCCTGGATCTATTTTCTAGGTCAGTGGTTTTTCCAATGAGATATTTCACATTGTCTTCCTTTTTTTCATTCCTTTGGTTCTGTTTTATAATATCTTGATTTCTCATAAAGCCACTAGCTTCCACTTGCTCCAATCTAATTTTTAAGGTAGTATTTTCTTCAGTGATCTTTTGGACCTCCTTTTCCATTTGGCTAGTTCTGCCTTTCAAGGCATTCTTCTCCTCATTGGCTTTTTGGAGCTCTTTTGCCATTTGAGTTTATTTTTTAAGGTGTTATTTTCTTCAGTATTTTTTTGGATCTCCTTTAGCAAGTCATTTACTTGTTTTTCTTGGTTTTCTTGCATCACTCTCATTTCTCTTCCCAATTTTTCCTCTGCTTCTCTAACTTGCTTTTCTAAATCCTTTTTGAGCTCTTCTATGACCTGAGACCAGTTCATGTTTTTCTTGGAGGCTTTTGATGTAGGCTCTTTGACTTTGTTGACTTCTTCTGGCTGTATGTTTTGGTCTTCTTTGTCACCAAAGAAAGATTCCAAAGTCTGAGTCTGAATCTGAGTCCATTTTCGCTACCTGGCCACATTCCTAGCCAACTACTTGACCCTTGAGTTTTTCATCTGGATATGACTGCTTGTAGAGTAGAGTGTACTTTGTCCCAAGCTTGAGGGGCTGCACTGTTGTTTTCAGATCTATTTCTACACAGCAAGCTCTGCCACACCAGTGCTCCTCCTCCTTCAAGAATCACCAACCCTGACTGAAACTCAGATCCAAGCAGGCTCTGCACTCCTGCTCTGACCCGCCACTTGATTCCTCCCACCAGGTGAGCCTGGGGCCGGAAGCAACTGCAGCTGTAGTTCTGCAGCTGCACCACCTCCACTGCACTCGGGGTGGTGGCCAAACTGGGAACTCCTTTCACTCTGTCCCCACAGTTTTTTTGCACTAACCTTCTGTTGTCTTTGGTGTTTGTGGGTTAAGAAGTCTTGTAACTGCCACAGCTCACTGATTCCGCCCAGCTCCCAGTCTGGTTGGTCTGGGTGTGGCTCACACTGGGCTCTGCTTCACTCCACTCCCAGCTCCATGCGATAGACCTTACCCAGTGACCATTCAGGCTGTCCTGGGCTGGAGCCCTGCTTCCCTCTGCTATTTCATGGGTTCTGCAGTTCTAGAATTTGTTCAGAGCCATTTTTATAGGTCTTTGGGGAGTCCTGGGGGAGAGCTTTAGGGAAGTCCTTGCTTTCCAGCTGCCATCTCGGTTCTGCCCCTCTTTTCACCCCCTTTTAATCTTTAAGAGATGTAGACTTCTACAAGCATTTATTAAGTGCCTAGAGTGTGCCACACTCATATTTCTGAGGATTCAAAGACAAAAATGAAAACAATACCTAACCTCATGGGACTTGAAAAAGACTTCTTCAGCTCGGTGGTACAGTGGCTAGAGCTCTGGGCCTGGAGTCAGGAAAACCTTAGTTCAAAACCAACCTCAGACATTACTAGCTCTGTGACCCTGATCAACATTTAACCTCTGTTTGCCTCAGTCTCCTCATCTGTAAAATTAGCTGGAGAAGGAAATGGCAAACTACTTCAGTATCTTTGCCAGGAAAACCCCACATGGGATTGCAAAGAGTTGGACATGACTGAAAAAAGACTTACAACAAAGTATTTAGCATAGTGCCTAACATATAGTAAAAGCTATATTAATGTTAGCTATTATTATTATCATGATTTCTCCCAGTACTTTACATGGGATGGTGTTGCATACTTGGTATTTCTAATTTTGTTTTGAAAAATTTAAATACTCAAGGGATTTGTAATTTTGTTGGTTTGGGTACTTCCTTTGCCAGTGTAGATTATAACCCTGCCACAGTTCAGTGATGGGACCCTTGAGAGGTTCTGTTGTTGAAATTTTTATAACCTTTGGCTAAACTGGATCCTCTCTGAACTTCACTAGGCTGGTCGTCAAGCAACAGATGCACACTGACCCTATACTCAAATCTCTTTTAATTTGATAGGCCATTATATGACCTGCACTTGGCCCACCTACCTCCATACCATAGCAGGATAAAATTTTGGAGTAGTATACGTGGAGTAATATATATGTGTGTATGTATACACATATACATATACATATATACATATGTGCATGTAAACCTAATAGGCAAAAATGTCATATATAATAATATATTACACATACACATGTTATATGTGTGTTATGTATGTATGTGTATATGTATATGTATATATACATATAATGTGTAATGTATATATATATATATATATATATATATATATATATATATATATATATATATATATATATATATATATATATATATATATATATATATACATATATAAAACTATACTGGTGCTCAGAAAATTACTGATTTTAGAAATGAGGAAGATCCCTTAGATGAGCCAAGAGTCAGGTTGGGACATCTACAATGTAAGCAGTCTGTATTTTTTTCCTTCTTCATAATCTTTGAGTGTATTCTAGGTCTTTATTAGAGTAATGATGGAAAAGTGAATTTAATGATGGTAGTTACATGTGTTTCTGTGGTCTCTTATTTAAATCAACTCTCTTGGTTGCTCTATGAACAGCTGTTGTGGTAGTTATGTGTTCTTTTGAGAAACATCTCCTTTAATTACCCTATTTCTTTCCCCAATAAACAATCTGCCCCTAACTTAAACCACTTTCTGCTGAAAACGTTTGAGTGTGTTTTGATTCTTTAGTAGCTGCACTGCTGCTAGCAATGATAGAAGAGGATCCCGTATGTCTTTACCCTGGTATAGCACCCTAACTAATGTGCCCTTTGCCCCTATCTACTGTCTTTTGACATCCTTTCTTAGGGCTTTTCCTGGCACTTTAATTCTAGTGAAATGGACATCCAAATGCCATGATATCTGGGCCATGAGGCTTCCAGGTCCAGCTGTCATGTTAAATGCTCACTGCCAACATGGTGTAATGATATTAATGGAAACCTCCCTTGGTCAGCTAACATAACAAGTGTATAGAGTTTCTTTTAATACATTGAAATTGTAGGATCCCTAAATTCTCTGGATGTATTATTTTAATTGAACTAGTTAGTGCAGTGACCAGTTAATTACATCAGATTGCCAAGCCAAGTTGTACCATTTTTTTCTTTCAGTTGAGGGGTGGTTTAATTGAAATGGTCACAAATTCAGTCAAAATGGCCCTGGAATATTTGTTTTACCAGGTCTTAGAGACCACTGAGTTCAACCCTTTTACTAGATATTTTTGTTGAAACTGAGACCCATGTAGGATGTACCATAAAAAACACATATATCTTTGAAGTTCAAAAAGCTATTCTTCCATCCTCATTGTGGGTAAGGGTGGGGTACGTGATTGAATTTCTGAGCTTTGCTGATTGTATAGCCAGTCCCACTTGTCTTGAGTACAAATGACTCAACAATCATTGTTCCCTGTACATTCGTGGAGAAGTGATTTGAGAAGGCCAAAAAAAAAATACAGTAAGGACTCAGATGACCTGATAGCTCTTCACTTTTCCAGCCAGAAGTTGGCAAGGTCATTTGACACTCTGAGATAACAAATGTCTTGGGTTCCAGGCTTCAGAGAAGTAGATACCCCTACCTCTTAAAACAGTCATTAGATAATACTCTTTCGGAGACGGTGTGCCTCATCTCTCTTAATGCCTACTGTTCTGAAAACAAGTGGCCCAAGGTGAAAGGCAGATCAGATTCGGAAATTGGATCTGGATTTACATATCACTTACAGACTGGAAATTCGATTGGGGCATCCTTACAAAAGAATTCAACTTCTCAAGATGTGCACTGTTCCTGGACCATAGGAAGTGCATAATAAATGCTTTTTGACTGACTGACTGAACATATCAGGTCTTTAGACTGAATAATTCATTGTATTTTTGTAGCATATTTACTTCCCGAGTGATTTTACATGAGGTTTGTTTGCCAGCTGGTGTATTATTCACACTGTAGCTTATCTAGGGCAACTTTATATTTAAGTCTTCTTTTTTCTGCCTAAGTAGTTTCTTTATTGACATCCCTTGGTCTATTAATGATTACATACCAGCAAGATCCTTAGAGAAGACTTTCTAATAGATGATAGAGACTAGTTAGTGCAGTGACAAGTTAATTGCATCAGACTGCCAAGCCAGTTGTGCCATTTTTTTCTTTTAGTTGAGGGGTAGTTTAATTGAAGGGGTCACAAATTCAGTCAAAATGGCCCTGGAATATTTGTTTTACAAGGTCTTGGAGACCACTGAGTTCAACCCTTTTACTAGAGATAGATATTGTCCAAGCGATAATAAATTGTGCTCTTCAAGTCTCTCCCCTAATGTATCTTCTTGCCAAACTGATGGCCCTAAAACATAGATCTAACTACCATACTCACTTCCTGAACCAAAACTTCAGTGGCTCCCAATTGTCTATAGGATAAAATATAAAACCATGGCCTTACATTTAAAGCCCTTTCTAAAATGGTTACCACCTCCTTTTCCAAACTAATTTCATGTTACATATCCATATTTTCTATTCTATTCAAAGTGGAGTGATGCCCATTCCTAGTGTGAGACTTGCCATCTCTGTGCTTTCAAACAAATATTCCCTGCAACCTACCTATACTGCCCCAACCTCTCTGCTGATGACCTTCAATCTCACTTCTACAACTGCCTTTCAGACATCTCAAACTGGATGTCCAATGACATCTCAAACTGGATGTCCAATAGACATCTTAAATTCAACCTGTCCAAAGCAGAACTCATGATCTATTCCCTTTAATTTTCTCTACTGCCCACCCTCCTTATTATGATAGACAGCAACACTATCTTCCCAGTCCGTCCGACTCACGACCTAGGAGTCATCCTTGATTTCTAACTGACAGATTCCTCTTAATGGACTTCTATCCAGGCTGTTATCTGTTGATTTCACCTTAGTAACATCTTCATATACACCCCCTTCTCGCCTCTGACCCTGCTGCCACTCTACTGTGGGCCCTCATCTCTTCACACCTGGATTATTACAATCACCTGCTGATGGATCTAACGGCCTCACATTTCTCCCCACTGCAATTCATCCTCCATTCAGCTGCCTATTGCCTCCAGGATCAAATACAAAATACTCTGTTTGGCGTTCAAATCTCTTCATAACCTACTCCCTCCTGTATTTTCAGTCTTCTTATACCTTACTCCCCAACATATGCTTTTTGATTCAGTGACACTGGCCTTCTGGCTGTTCCATTCAGGTCTTGTTATCTCTTGGTTCCAGGAATTTTGTCTGCCCATCCCCCATGCCTGGAATACTCTCCCTCCTCTGTGCTGCCTACTGACTTCCTGGCTTCCTTTAAATCCCAACTTAAGTGTCATCTTTTGCAGGACACCTTTCCCTACCTACCCTCCCCCAAACCCAGTGCCTTCTCTCTGTTATTCCCTTATGTAGCTTGTATATAGCTTGCTTTGTACATATTTGTTTGCATTTGTCTCCCTCCATTAGAATGTAAGCTCTTTGGGGCAGGGACTGTCTTTTGCCCCTTTTTGTATCCCCAGTACTTGGCACAGTGCCTAGCACATAGTAGGTACTAATAAATATTGATTGCTTGATAGTTCGAAATGCATTCTTTCCCTGCCTACACCTCTGAAAATTACCAACTTCCTTCCAAACAAAGATCATTTGCAACCTCATACACGAGGTTTTTTTTGATACCCCAAGTTCTTAGTACTCTGTATGTCTTGAAATTACTTCATACAGCCTTTTAAATTGCATTTCTTAGTGTACATGTTTTAAGTTCCTTGAGGCTAGAGGCTAGCCTAGAGGCTATCTCACATTGGTTTTTGTATCCTTTGGGCCTTGGATAGAGTAGACAATATATATCTACTGACTTTTAAAGATTGAATTTGAAATTGCCTTGTGTTAAGATGAAATACTCATTACCTTCTCTTCTAAGATTTGTGTGGACCAGGTAGTAAATAAGGTTAGAGAAAAATGGGGAGTAGCTCCTTTTCTTTTCTTCTCTTTTTTCAAAGTTTATGTTAACCACTCTGGAACAGAATTGGGAAGGAAGGAGTTGCATTGGTGATAGGAAAGCAAAATTGGACAGCTTTTAATCTGTCTTTCCTTGGGTGGCTTCATTATTTTGTTGATAAAGCATTGTGGATTCCCGGCCCATTATATCTTCATATTCAAAGCAATGTTGACTTGTTGCATGTAAAATATGTGTAGATTATATGAAAAGTAAACTAGTATTTCACATGTTAAAGTGCCGCATTGTTTTCCATGAAATTTCTGTGTGTTTTATTCAAATGATTCATAAAACTCATACAATAAATTCAAAGTACATATAAGCATACATATATGTGTATATGTATATGTATATATAAACCCAATCCAAATGGAATAAAGTGAGTTGTTAGTATGTTTTAAAACATATTTCAGTAGCACTTGCTGAATACTGAGTTTTTGTTTCCATGTTACTAGTATCTATGGCAATGCCTAGCACATAGAGGGCAAAACCTAATAAAATCCTTATTGGGCTGAAATGAATGCGATCTTGAAATTTCACTTGCAAATTATAGAATGTCTTTTGAGAATATCAGGATATCTTGAAACTGAACTAGTCTAAATAATGGAAAGATAAATGAAATAAGTCTTAGTCTGTTACTAGGCCAGATTCTTGACTAATACACATTATTTTCTAAGGCCTACTTTTAGGAGACAGAGGCAGATAAATAGAGCATTTAATAAGTATACACTATGTGCAAGGCACTGTGCTAAGTGCTGAGAGTACAAATACAAGCAAAAAGGAAAGACAAGCCCTTGTCCTCAAAGAGCTTATATTCTAATGAGGGAAGAGTATACAAAAAAGGGAACAGAAAAGTGATTGGAGATAGGAAATAGAGAAGGTAAACAAGTTAGGGCAAAGTGGAGATATAGGCTAGAGAATCATGGACTATGCTGGGATTGTTGTGAGTGTGGCTGGCATGGGCACTTCTTTAGATGAAGATCCAAAATAAGAAAGCGTTTATCTATGTCCCAAGAAATATGTTAGTGCTGAGGGTACAAATGGAAAATAGAGTCAGTTCTTGCTCTCAGATAGTTCTTATTCTAATAGTAATGTTCGGTAGCAAGTCAAATGGAAAAGCCTAGGTTGCTTTAAGGGCAGCAGAAAGGCAGATAACAATGCCAGGTAATTCAGGTGGCACAGGAGGACAAGTGAGTAAAGAAACAAACAGTTCCAGGGTCCTGATCCAACACAGTTGAATCTTTTGTCTTCTATATCAATAGTACTTCATAACAACTGATATTAATGATCATAAACCAGGCACTAGTGAATTCTATAGCACCCAATTGCTTTGCATATAGTAGACATTCAACAATTTTATTTCTGTAGAAAGAATGAGATTACACTTAGTAAAATGGAATTGGGAGACACCATAATGTAGCCAAAGGAAAGCCAGGCTTAGAGACAGGAACCAGTTAGTCAATCAACAACCTTCTGATGAAGAATCTACAATGTTCAAGGTATTTTGCTAAATGTTGGGGATAAAATTGAAACAGTTCCTACCCTCAAGGAGCTTATATCCTAAGGGTATATGAATCTATATAAAATGCATACATACATGTGCGTGTATGTATACATACATATATATCCAAATATCTGTGTATGTGCTAACATTTTTATATATGGTTATATGTGGTTTTTATGTATAATATATACACACAACTGTATATGTGTATATACATATATCTTATATGTAATTACATATGGTATATACATGTGTCATACATACATACATACATTGTAAGGCAATTAGGTAGTGCAGGCCCTGTTTGCCTCAATTTCTCATCTGTAAAATGAGCTGGAGAAGGAAACGGCAAATAACTCCATTATCTTTCCCAAGAAAACCCCAAAAAGGAATCACAAAGAGTTGAACATGACTGAAAAATGACCAAACCACATTAACAACAATGCACACAAAGATCTGTCTCAGACACATGCGAATTTTGTTATCATGTGACCCTTGGCAAATTAGTTAATCTCAGTGTTCCAATCATTTGCCCATCTGGTGGAGAGAATTTCCACACTGAGAGGTCATTCGTTAATGAAAACAGAGATCCTTCTCTCCCTGCCCCTGCACACACAGACAGTCATACAACCTGGATGTTTAAAACACATAAATACACTCTGAGTATATAACAAGCCCTTACTGAATACTTGTTCACTGATTTGACACTAAAAAAATTAAACAGTAGGTGAAATAAAGAAGATTTTTCTGGTTATTCATAGCCAATAAATTCAGTGTATTAGAAATCGATAGAATTTTGTTCAATTTAACAAGAATTTGTTGAGTGTCTGCTTTGTATGAGGCATAGTACAAAGCACTGAGAATACAAAGACAGAAATGAAACTTTCCCTGACCTCAGGAAGCTTATATTTCTCCTAGGAGGAAAGATTCCTTTTCCTAAACATTCCAATTAACTAAGGTTTTGCAGTTTTGGTTTTGAATGTAGATTTTTTTAGCTCCAAATATAGAATTGGGTAGAATTGCAAACAAATGTCCCTTTCTATGTTCATGGAATTACTACCATTTGACTACCTCTGTATCTTGGTAATAAAAGAAGAAAACAGGCCATGTAGAATCTAAGATATATTTGCAATTTTTTATGTGGATAAGAAGCAAATATTTCCCATTTATCCCCTTGCATGTTACCCACTAATAATCTTTTCCTGTGTTGTAAAAGAATGGATATGTTTTTGTTAGACTGAGGAGCAGCAGGGTCACTTTATTTCCTAAAAATAGTAAAAGTGGTTTGGTAGCTGCTATTTTTAAGTGGACCCAGATTAGTAATGAGAACAAATTATCCTGGGAAATAAAGTAATAATAAAGGACTTCCCTTTTGTAAATATCGATTTCTCCTCCAATTTCCTCTTGCTTTAGTCATATTTTTGCTTTTTCCCTAGTACCATGCACAGAAGTGCTTCCATAACCAGGGAAAGTGTGACAGGCAGAACTTTTTTTCATCTTACTCGAAGCCAAGTGGAATTCAGGAAGAGAGCTCTTGAATTTGAAACACCATTCAAATCCCTCCCTTAATAACTCCCAATCACATTCCATCTCTACAAATGACAAATGATTGCAGCAATAATAGAAGAAGAAGAGAATGGACCAAAGTGGCTGGGAAATAAGAGTGTGAGTCATAGCCTCTTTATAGGAGAGAAGGAGCTTCGTATGGTTTCACAGAATCAGTCTCAGGGTTAGAAAATCCTGAAATTCAACCCATACCTGGCTGAACAAGAGTTCTCTGTACTACAGCATCTACTAATCTTCATCCACCCTTTGTTTGCAGGTTTTTAGCGAGGGGAGATGCACCTCCTTCTGGGACATGCTATTCCATATTTGCTAGCTTTAAATCTTAGATGCTTTTTCTTTATATTGACCTTAGAAATTTGTTCTTTGCAACTTGTGCCATTATTCCTAATTTTGCCCTCTGAGGCTGCACAGGAAAAGGCTACAATATTGTTTCATTCACTTGGAAAAAAATTATTGTGTCCCCTTCCCAAATCTTCTCTCCTTCCAGGCTAAACATCTCCAGTTTCTTCAATTGATCCCTAAACAGCATGTTCTTAAGGCCCTTCCTGTGTCATTCTGGTTGCTCTCTCTTAGCTATCTTATCAATATTCTATACTCAAAACTGAGTATAATAGTCTAAACGAGGCCTTCCTAGAGCATAACAATAATGCTACCACCTGACTAGTGCTGGATTCTGTGACCCTCCTAATGCACTCCCAGATCATGTTAGGATTTTGTTTTCTATCATACTGTACTTTTTACTTAAATTGCATGTAAGTATGCCTCCTCCATATGGTACCTGTGAAATTTTGGAATCAAGTGTAAGACTTTTTACTCTTATCCCTATTAAATTTCATTTTATGAAATTCCACTCAAATATTCTAACCTCTCAAGGACTTTTTGGATTCTGACTTCCATCCAATGTGGAGATTTAATCTCCTAGTTTTGTATTATCTGCAAATTTGATAAGGTTTTGACATGCATTGGCAGAGAGTATTTTCACATTGGAAGTTCCCTTTACCAAAGAGTTCACAGGTTCAAGTTTTAAAAGAACAATAACAAACAAAATCACTATACATGTATATGTATATGTGTGTATACATATATACATACGTACATGTATATATACATATAGATGTAGATATATTTTCTAATGAAACACTTTTACCTTAGTTGGAAGTCATGGAATTCTATTTCAAAGGAGTCATTTTACAATTTCACATAAAAACTGTTGAAGGCACCAAAAGTTCCCCTATTTTCTTTCCCAGAATGTAATTTTTATTTAATTTTTCTGTTCCTTTCTGGTCTTTATAATATCCTACTTTCATGTGAATTGTTCCGTTTGTTTACAATAATTTACAGTAATCCAAAGAAAGGAAAATGGGCTGCCAAGCTATCTTTAATTGCACTTATTTATGAAAAAGTAAAAGAAGTTAGGGGCAAGACTTTGGAACCACTTGGGGGAAAAAAGCAAACACAGTCCGGAGAGCTTTGCTTAACGGTTTTTTTAATATCTTCTGGTTTGCAAGTGTTTTCTGGTGAAAATCTCACTTTTGGAAAGATTTGGTTATTAGCCAGCATAAATCACAGAAAATAGACCATATTAATAAGGCTACAGAAAAAAATCTGCTTAGATCTTCTGAAGCATGAAATTAGAGCATATTAGTTTTGCTTGAAGCCAAGCTCTTAATTTTCATCATTTTCCCCTTGTCTTTCTTCACTCAACTCATTTACTTAGAAAAAGTAATTATACTAAAAACTTCAACTGTTTGTTAATGTTTTTAGGACATGCTTTCTGACATATCCCTTAAGAGTAATAGCCTATTCACAGAGAAAGGATCAAAATATTTTCAGACTTAGGATTAGATACATAATTTTATCTTTGTGGTTTTCTTTATGTTAAAAGAAGAATGTTCATTGTTCTCATATTAGGATGTTAAAACAGAAGTTCAAACTTTAGCTGTTATGTTTCTGCTTGGGAAAATAGCATTCTAAAATTAGCCTCACAAGATTGCAGATGTGCACCAAGCCAAATTTAATATGGGACTTTAAGGTTCATGCAGTTAAATGTTAGAGGAACACATTTTAAAAAAACCACAATAACAATAGAAAATGTGGTTTTAAATCTAATTTCAATAAGTATAATCTCAAATTTTTTAAATACTTTTTCCATAATATCCATCAAAAATTCATATACTTTCTGGTGTGATTCTTGTGTCGTTTCATTAAACAGTGTTTATCTTTAACATGATTGTTTAATTTTTCATGAATACATTCTCTTGTCTCCCCAACTAGATGCTAAGTTCCTGGAAGGCAGGAATCAGGTCTTATTCTTTTATGTATCCCCAGTGGCACCTCACACAGTACCTTAACTATGATAGGTGCTGTATATTTGGTATAGATTATCTTCAGTTTTAGGTACAGGTGTACTTTGTTATTTATCTACTTTGCAGCAAGGAATTAGAATGAATTACTTTAAAGAAAATTGAGCTATTTCTTCCCTTCCTCTTTCTGGATTACATTCTGGAACAATGTTACTTTTTTTGCCTTCCCCAACTGGAATGTAAGCTTCTCAAGGGCTAGGATTGTCTTTCTGCTTGTGCCAGTCACAGTGCCTGGCAGTGAGTAAGCATTTAATAAATGTTTGTTGATTGGTTGCCTTGCCTATTCAAATTTCAGGTGTGCCATTACAATTGTATTTTGTGATCATGAGTTGATTTTCCAGTTCCTAATGCAACTGTAAATTTGTTGACCCCATGCTCTTCTCAAAGCAATAAGATAAATGTTTTTTCCTTTATAAAACTTAGTGATGATTGTAGTAAAATGTGCAAAAAATTGAATATTTAAAACTCCAGAGCAAATCAGATATTTTGAAATGTGTTCTTTTGGCTCACTCTCCATCCATTCTTCCTCCCCATCCAATTTATGTGCTATAGTATTTCAACAAAATATTTTATATGTTTTTTAAATAGCAATGATGCATAATTTATGTTTATCAGGCATGTGTGGAATTATTATCATTTCCTGGAAAAACTTAACAAGAAATGTTTGACCTGAGGAAAGCAGGCTCAGAAACTTTATTGATAGCTATGTTTTATAATGCACATTTTAACTAAAATGAATAGGAAGTATATTTCAAAGACTTCATTGTATTTCAAAGTATCACTTGGAAACATCCCTGATATCATTTAATGTCAAAAGCTATAATCTTATTTGAAATATGACTTTCTTAGCAAGCTAAAATCAAATGATAACCTGGAAGAAATACATTATATCAGTTTTAATGAAGATTTGCTATCATTAGAGGGAAATGATATGTTCTTTCCTAACTCTTGTGGTTCCTAGAAATGCAAAGCTTTTTAAAAATTAGACAACCGTTTCTGGTTTTTTTTAAGCATGGGGCTCTGGCTTCCTAGTATCTTTTTTAAATAGTTTTGAAAGATTGGCAAAACTTTTTGCTAAACTCCAAACCCATGTTTTCAAAACAATCTTAGTGAGTCTGTTTCTGGTGGTACTCCCCTCTTTTACTCTGACCCTTTCCTTTACTCTCTCTCCCCACTCCTTCCCACCCTTCCTTCCCCTCCCCTTTCCTCTTCTCTCCCCCCTCTTCTTCCTACTCCTCTTCTCTCTCCTGTATTTCCAGGTTCTAACTCATAAAAGGAGGTTAATTCCATGTTGAATGTTTGTTGAAGAGTTAAGATAATCAATAATGATTTAGAGCATTTTTATGGCTAAAAATGGCTTTGATTTCTTCATTGGAAAACTGCCTGTTCATATCCTTTGACCATTTATCAATCGGGAAATGATTCATATTCTTATAGATTTGACAAAGTTCTTTATACATTTGAGATATAAGACCTTCATATGAGAATCTTTTGTAATTTTCTCTCAATGTTCTGTTTTCCTTCTCCTCTAGGCAACATTTGTTTTATTCGTAGAAAACCTTTTTAATTTAATGTAATTGAAATTTTCCATTTTACACCTCATGCTGCTATATCTTGTTTATTCATAAATTCTTCACCCATTCATAAATTTGATAGGTAATATATCTCATACTTGTTTTATTTCTTAAGTTCAGAATAAAGTACATTTTTAAAAAAACTCAAGTTAGTTACCCAAATCGTACTGTTTAATTTACCATCTTAAGTGAGCGTCTCTTGATGGATTAGTGACTTTGACTTGTAACTTTATACTTTTGTTACTTTAAACTTATATGTTGTATCTTATTTTGAAACATCCCAACTCTAGAAGCTTGGAGTGTGCTCAGTAATGAGAAACATCTGTTGCCATATGCCTGTTTAAAAAAAAAAAAAACCTGTCATCATGCCGATTTGGTTACTTTTGGGGAAACTTTAAAAACAAAACAAAAACAAAACAATCCATGTGGTGTAATAGTGTGTAATAGGATCTAGAGCCACTCACGTCTTTTCAACTGACAACCTAGCTATGTGACTTGAGGGGTGAGTCATATTGTCTCTAGGCATCAGGGTACTAATGTTTAAATTGAAGGGATTGGATAATTTTTAAGATCCTGCATAGCTTGAATCTTCTATGATTGATTGATTCATTCATTCACCAGATCTTTATAGAGCGCTCACAGTGTATCAGCTAGTGTGCTGTGTCTTGTCCCAACCAGAAGGTCCTTCAATTCCTTGGCACAGATTTTCTTTTACAATGCATTTAATTTTTAACTTTTAACTTCAGGTGATTAAAAAAATTCCCTTTCCTTCCATTTAGTAATTTTGCTGCTCTGGGAAATTTGTGCCACAGAGACATAAACATTTAAACAGAGACCAGCTTCCTTTACTCTTATTGCTTAACTCAATCTTCTAAATGCCAGTCTACATTTTTTCCCTGTTCTGGGGTTGAAAAGTCTAGTCTTGGAGAGGAATGAGTAGGTCTATTTCAACGTGGAATAATATCAGAGAATGTGGACACAGCTCAGGCCCATTTTAGAAAAATCGCCAGAAAGTTGGTTTTCTTTGAGAACTGAACTCAAGGTTTGTGTTGATCATGAAGTAGGCAGACTATATGATCATCCAACCCTGATTATCCAATCCCATCCCTCCCTGCTACCAACAGAATTAGAACTGAAATTGTGTCCAGTTCCTAGAGTTCCCTCAGACTCCCAATTTGGCTAGAAATGGATTGACTGACTTTAAGATGGGAAAGTGGGACATTACTCTCAAGGCAGTCATCTTTTTTGATTGTACTTGACAATTTGGTTTATTCAAAAGGTGTTGTTTTTCCCCGGGGGTTATATGGTTCAGATCCTAGGCCTTACTGGGTGAAACCAAAAGTTTTAGACTGTTCAGAAATGGCTTTTACACATATTTCTTCTCACATTATTAGAAAGTCACAATTTTTAGGTTTGCTCCAAATTACTTCTAGCTCTGTTCCATCTTTATTTCATTTCAGTTCATTTTAAAAAATGGTTCAACCCAAATATTTCCTAATTAGTAGGCTTTCCAGTGAATGCTAGTTTCTTCATGCGGGTGTTTGTTTTTTAATCCTCCTTTAAAGGAACACTTTTAGCTTTTCTCAACTTCTAAATCACCTTTAAGTGCAAAGGTCTGAAGAGGCTGCTTATGTTATGGGATTTGTACGGAATCATTCTGTGGTTACCTACAATAAGATTAACTGAATGCCTCATGAAAAATAGCTCCTCTAGGGTAATAGTTGATCTAATAGGTTATTATAGTTTTAAAATCTAGACAAATTTTAGAAATAGATGGAGATCATCAAGTGGTTTTTTAATGTTACAAAGTTGGTGTGAACTGAAGAAAATACGTTTTAGTGCCTTTTACTGTAAGTTCTTTTGCTGTGAGATGTTTTCTCACAGTTCATGTGCTCTTATTAAAACGCTTGTTGATTACCTGGCATTCTTTGGTGAACTTTGCCACCTGGTGGTTGAAATGGAGTGAAACATTTCCATGCTTTGTTAAAGAAGGCTCTCTCCCCAAGAGTGATCGGCTGTTAAAATCACTATAAAAATAGGAAGGAAGGAAGGAAGGAAGGAAGGAAGGAAGGAAGGAAGGAAGGAAGGAAGGAAGGAAGGAAGGAAGGAAGGAAGGAAGGAAGGAAGGAAGGAAGGAAGGAAGGGAGGGAGGGAGGGAGGGAGAAAGGGAGGGAGGGAGGGCAAGTGTGCTTAGAATGTAGGAAATGGTTTTATGTACTAAATCCTTACTGGTCATTTTATTTCCAGGTGCTCTTTCTATGTATATTAAGTTAGACAAACTTTTTATAAAGCACTGAACAGTGTTATTCATCTTGAAGTGTACATTGAGCATTTATTAAGTACCTGTTCTATGCCAGACACTCTGCTAGGCACTGGAGAGGAACTTTATGACTCTAAAGTTTAAGCTGAGGCCTAATGTTATTCTCACTATCAGAAACTTCTCCTAATAGATTAGTCTCCTATCAGAAACTTCTCCAAATATTGCTTCTCTTCTATAAGTTATAAAATAGAAATTAAAAAATATATGATCCAACCTCTGATGAGTTGTGTTTGGAAACACATGTTTGCAAAGCCTTGGAAAATCTAAAGCACACAGCAGTAATATTATTTCATAACATGTGTAGCACATGGAGTAATAGGAATAAATCATTCTCTGGAACTAGCATGAAATAAAGTTGAGGGTTCCGTTGACAAGAAAAAATGTCAGAGTTTTGTACTTGAGTTTTTATTTTATTCAGCTTGGAACCTGTGTCGGTAAATACCCTATATTCTTAAATATCTTGTGAAATATTCTCCCTAACTCAGAAACCAACATGTGAACGGGTTTATAAAAATTTAGAGGAAAGTTGACCCAAGTTTTATGCAATTGCTTGGTTAAATTTCATCATGGGTGAGTCTGTGTCATGTAGTACCCACACAAGGGCAGGATCACCATGTGATCTGGTTATTTTTCTTCAGTGGGACAATGGAAAAATTGGCAGGTATCCCTCAGGTGGCAGAATTATTCAGTCCTGTCTCATTAATACCTGTCTGGTTAATATCACTGTAAGACTTTACATTTACATAGTCTGGTTAGAACTTCTGGCACCATTTTCCAAGCATGAATCTACTCAACTTTATGACACTGTTACATGGGATTATTATTAATCCTCTCTTATGAATGAAAGAAACTGGAGCCAAGAGATATGATGAGTTGTTTAGAGCTTAACTACAGTTAGCACCTTCTCTAAGATAACTTGCACATTGGGGAAGCTTGACTTGATCTAGTTTAAGTCTGGAGGCTTAAATCTACCTCTTCTAGAGCTACTTCTGACAAAACCAGTCAATGACATCAGTTTTAGATTGTGATTCTGGACTGAAATTACCTGGAGTCCATCCTGGTCTAATGTCACACACTTGGGGCTCAGCTTGAGCCTAGTAGCTATTACCTTCTTTATATGTCCATACTTTCTCTAAATTATGGTTTCATTGTTTATTCTAGCAAATTTTTTTTTCCTATTCCTGTCCTACCACCCGCGCTGTTTGCCCTCTGTACGTGCCCCAGAGTGGCTCCCCCTTTGTTCCTTCTCAAACTTTGTTAGTTCTCTAGTCCAGACATTGGTGCTGGTGCAAAGAGATAGCACAGTTATCTGGGACAGACATTCCAGGGATTGCATGTAAGTTAATCACTTGGTTTCCTTATGCTTCCCTTTATGCTGACAGGTGGTGCAGATTTAGGACTTGGGACTAACTCCTACTTCCTTGTAGACATTCATTTCCATTTTCATGCTGACCCTCCTAGACAGGAACAGTAAGATACATGGATAATGTTAGAAAAGGGTTGGGTTTTTTTTAAGATAAAAGACATAATACTGGTCTAAACCTGGGACAGAGACCTACATTTCCAGCTGGATAATGGGCACCTCATTTTGGAAGACCTGCCAAATTCTCTCAAATGCCTCATGTCTGAAACTGAATTTGTCACCTTTCCCCAGCCCTGCCCTTCCCCAGCCCACTTCTACTCCCTTTGGACTTCCCTCTTTCTATTCTTGGTACCACTATGTCCTGTCAACTATACGCAAAAGTTTGGAGTCATCTTTGACACCTTCCCTCACTGCTCATTTCCAGTCAGTTGCCAAGCCTTTATTCCTCATGCTTGGAATGTCCTCCCACCAACTCCAGCTCCTTTCTTTGAGATCCAGCCCATCCTTCAGAGCCCTTCATCAAGCTTTCCCTAATTCCTGCAGTTGGGAGAATTCTTTCTCTCCTCTACCTTTTTCTAGCATTTTTTCCATCTCCTTTATCGTGTTGTTCATAGTATGCTTTACATTATAATTATTTACATAGATGTCTTATTTACCATACTAGGTTGTAAGCTTTTTGAGATCAGGCACTATATTCTACTCACCTTTGTATCTAGTGTGGTACTTTGTGCACAGAAGGTACTCAATAAATGTTTCCAGAATTCAGTAGCTTGTTATGTTATAAACCTAATGTAAAATAAAATTTGATAAAAGGCTGGATCAGTTCACAATTCCACCAACAATGAATTAGTGTCCCAATTTTTCCCCATCCCCTCCAACATTTGTAGTTTTCCCCCTCAAAAAGGGACTCTTTCTCTCTGTGTGTCTCTCTCTGTCTCTCTGTCTTTGTCTCTCTCTGTCTGTCTCTGTCTCTGTCTCTCTGTCTCTCTCTCTCCTCTCCTCTCTTATGCAAACATTCCACTGTTTTCTCTGACCACCATACAAGCCACTTTCATCCTTGCTTCCATCTTTGCTCATATGTAATCCAGAATGCCCACTGACAACCCCTCCCTCTCCCATCCCATACTTATCTAAATCCCATCCGTCCTTTGAGGCCAGTTCAAGTATCATCTTCCTTTAAAGTGCTCTCACTTCTAGAGCCTCTTCTTCTCTTATGTTCCCCACAAGAGCTAGCACAGTGCCAGGCGCTAATGAATATCCAAAAGACCTCTGTTGGTTAATTCATGGATTGATCTCAGACATAGCGGCTCAGGTGCTGAAAGAGGTTTGTACCTTCACAAAGTAGTAATTGTCAAAATGATGACAGATTTGTTTTTTTGTTTATGTTAAGTTCAGGGTCAAAATCTCATTTCTTTAAGGAAGTTGCACAAGCAAAGGGTAACTGTCAAGAACTAATGAATTTAACCTACCTTTCTACATTAAATTGGGCAATTAGGTGGCACAGTGGGTAGAGTACTGGGCCTGGAGTCAGGAAGACTCATCTTCCGGAGTTCAAATCCGGCCTCAGACACTTACTAACTATATGACCCTGGGCAAGTCACTTAACCCTGTTTGCCTTAGTTTGCTCATCTGTAAAATGAGGTGGAGAAGGAAATGGCAAACCACTCCAGTATCTTTCCCAAGAAAACCCCAAAATGGGGTCATGGAGAGTTGGGCATGACTAAGGTGCCTCAACAGCAGCAAATTCTACATTGAACTACTTTTCTACATGAAGGAAACTTAAACTTTAAAAATTCTTTCAAATGCAATAATAATAGCATAATCTATACATGTCATCACAGTTTGTAGAGTACTTTAAATGAGTTACCTCATTTGAACCTCTCCACAACCCTGGGAGGTTGGTATGTATTATTCCCATTTTGCAGATGAAAAAATTGAGGTTCAGAGATGTTAAATGACATCTAGGAGGTGGTGAAGTTAGGGCTTAAAGCCAAGGTTTGGGGGTTGTTGGGGTTTTTTTACTCATAGTCTTTTATACTTTCACTACTTAATATATGCTTTAATGAACATATGGTTTTAATTAGTTGAACATCTAATTTCTAAACAACTTAAAAAGTGAGTATATAAAGTATTATACTAAATGCTAGGATATACACGCATCCATACAAACATATGCATACATGTATATGTATACATATATGTGAAAGTATATGTATACGTCCATATATATACAGACATATGTTTAGATTAGTGATGTGTAGAGAATTCCTAGTGAGGAAATACCCTCTGCCAACTAAGGTCAACAACTGTTCTGATAATCTGTGAATAGAGGTCTGGGCCTGGAGTCAGGAGACAGCTGGATGGTGCAGGAAGACTCTTCTTCCTGAGTTCAAATGTGGCTTCAGACACTTACTAACTGTGTGACCCTGGGCAAGTCACTTAACCCTGTTTGCCTCAGTTTCCTCATCTGTAAAATAAGCTGGAGAAGGAAATGGCAAACCACTCCAGCATCTTTGCCAAGAAACTCCCCCCTCCCAAAAAACAAAATAAAAGATGTCACAAAGAGCCAGACATGACTGAAAAACAAGTAAACAAAAACCTGGAGTCAGGGAGGCTTGAAGTCAAATCCAGCCTCTTACACTCACTAGCTGTGTGGCCTTGGACAAGTCATTTGATCTCTTCCTCAGTTTTTTCATTTGTAAAATGGTGAAAATAATAACACCTACCTCCCAGGGCTGCTGTGAGGTTCAAATGAGATAATATTTGTAAAGCACTTTATGTATCTTAAAGAGCTACCTAAATGATCTCTATTATTGTTGTTTTTCTTTTTCTTTGTTCTGAGAAAGTTCTCCAGGGAGCAGTGAGAGGCTAATTGACTTGTCCAGGCTCACACAGACAGTATGTACCAGACACAGGACATTGTGATTCACGACTCCAAGGCTCACTCTCTATCCATTATAAATTGTTGCTTCTCAGAGAAAATGTTCGCTTTAAAGGAGCTCTGATCCTTGTCCTCATGGACATTTTAGTTTAGTTGGGAACAGGCTATGTAAATCATTATAATATATGAGATAAGGGCACATGGAAGCAGTAGACAAGGGACTGCCAAAAATCTGAAAGATCAAAGATCATTTTGTTTCAGAGAGGTCCCAAATAGATCCCCAGCATGGGAAAGAAACTCCTAGCCTTAGGACCGTTTTCTATTTTATCAGCTGAGCTAGACTTCTAGGAGGAGGTGATATTTGAGCTGGGCTAGAGGATGGGTAGGATTTTCCCAAGAGAAGGTTTTAAAGGAGGGAACTCTAAATGTAGGGAATGGACAAAGCAAAGAAGCAGAGACAGGAAAGATATGTTATGGCATGACTCTCTGTTATTAAAGGACTATCAAAGTCTAATATTCCTATCCTGGTTTATTGCAATAGCCCAGTCAGTACTGTCTTCCTATTCATTCTTGCATAGATCTGCTCATGTCACCCATTCCTCACACACTAACCAATTAATTGTACTGCCAAACATACTGGTTAGATCGAATTTGTTGAGGGCTATTAACATTGTAGCCAAATTGGCCTGTTAGCTACCCTCTACGTACCACATTCAATCTCCCCTCTCTGGGTCTTTGTATATTCCCCATGCCTGGAATTGTCTTCCTCCTTTCCTCTGCCTCTTAGAATCCTTGACTCTCTCTGTAAGCTGCAGGAATTGAGATTAGGACAGCAAATGGTAAACTGTAGAAATTGAGTGAACCACATTGACTCCATCTTGTGACTCAATTTTAGAGTTAGTTTCTATTCAATTATGGGTCTGGTTCAATTTCTATCTGAGAAAGCTTTATTCAATTGTGGAAACTGGGGAGGAAAGTTTATTTCATTGTTTGAATCTAGCCCTGCATAGCTGGGAAGCTGGGGCCACTCTACCTGCTGTTTAGAGACGCTTAACTAAGGACTTAAGCTATGTTGCCTAGAAGCTCAGTCAGATCCAAACATCGATGCAAGAAGTTTTCTCACAACCCATATGTCTTATCTGAAAACTGGCCCCATACTGATCAATCAGTTATTGTTCCTGTGTTCCTTTGATTATTTACGGATACTTGGGGAGCAGGACACCTCCTTCTCTCAATTCAGGAAACTACCTGTTTACTGTCCCCTCTCCCAATGTGGAAAGTCCCTAGTCTTTTATGCAATTAGAAAACAGATTATCCAGTTATATTGTCTCCCTTTAATTAATTGGCCTTATTTGATTGCTTTTAACTTATAAAAGTCTGTCTCCCCTTTGTATTTGGAATCCAGGCATAAGCTGAGGAAGGGGTCTGGTCCCACTTTGTTAAGCAATTGGCATGCATTGCTTAATAAATTTGTATGCTTGGAAGATCGAGCCTTTGTTTTCTCAGTCATTTCATCTTTCACCCACCGCAAAGTTAATATCAGAATTTAGGATGGGGAAAGTTAATCAACAATTTTTAAATGCCTACTATGTGTTAGGCATTGTGATAAGCACTGAAGATACAAAGGAAAAGCCAAAACAGTCTGCCCTCAATGAACTTACATTCTAATTGGACAGATCACATATTACGTAGGGTAGACAGAAGGTAACGTTAGAGGGAAAGGCGCAAGCAACTACAGGACCTAGAAGAGCTTTCCATAGAAGATAAAATTAGGGCTGAATCTTGAAGGAATCCAGGGATCCTAAGAGTTCAGGATAAGGAGGGAAAGCTTTCTAGGCACGTAGCATTCTGTGTCGGTGCAAAAGCAGGGAGATGGGAAATAAACACTGTATGTGAAGAATAGCAACCAGGCACTCAGTATGCAGGATATGTGGAAGGGACCAATATGTTAGAGGACTGGAAGGAATAGGACAGGCTGGGTCATGAAGAACTTTGAATGTCAGAGTGATATCTATTGATCCTAGAGGAACCTTAGTTCTCAGAATTGGTTTATTGGTGTGGGAGGAATATGTGACATAGGCAGACCTATGCAAGATTGAGTAGGAAGACACTTTGAAACAAGGATACTGACCAAGATAGGAATATTAGGTCTAAGAATTTTTTAAAGTAGATTATGAAGAGAGGATATCACAGCAGAAGCAATGTTTTATTTAAAATGTGAAAGAATTAAGGAGACATCTGTCATATGGTTTATAATGGATTCTCATAAATGGAAAAGGCCTCAGAGGCCATCAAAGTGAACACAAACCTCTCTATAGCACCCATGAGAAGTGACCACCTGAGAAAGAGTTCCAGTGGTGGGGAGTTCACTAGTTCCTGAAACAGGCCGTTTTACTTTTGACAGGCTCTAATTGTTGGAGAGATGAGCCAATAGCTTCTCCTCTGCTCTATTCACTAATTGGGGCTAATTTTGTTATCTAGGGCCAAGCAAAACAAATCTAAACTGCTTTGCACATGGCAATCTTTCAAATACATTATGGGGGCTAGCATGGCCTCCATAAGTTTTTCAGTCCTTGGTTGGTTGGTTGGTTGGTTGATTGATTGATTGTTGTCCTTTGTTCTCAAAGAGGACTGAAATGATGTTGCTATGTTAGAGTCAGGTTATAGTGTGTCCAGCTGTGGCTGATCAGACCAATACAAGCTTAGAATGTTCTACCACAGGTCAGGCACAAATAGTTCATGTGAACACTCGGAGTGGATTCTCTAACTTTATGCATGTTGTGTTTCTTTTAAGCTACTTCAATTCTGCTTTGCTGAACACAGTGCCTTCTTTGATGCAGATACACCATGCTGGGCAGTCCTGTGCCACTGTCTCCTATGTCACGAAATCAATTCCAAAATTCTGCAGCGAACTTTATTCCTATGCCTTATGTATATCCTCAAATACTATGTTCCCTTACTACCAGTCTGGTCACTTGCCTCTGTATGGGTTCCAGTTTATTAATACAGCTCCTGAAATAACTGAACACAGCACTCCAGCTGTGGTATGACCCCAGGAGAACACAGTCAGACTGTCACCTTCCTGCATCTAAACATTACACTTCAGCTGGTGGTGCTTAAGATCAAAGCAGTGTTTTGTAGTTCATGGGCCATATTGTTGGTTCACATTGGGCTTGTAGCTAATTACAAATTCTGAAGTCTTTTTCATATGTAATTTTCCTTTTTCATTCTGTAATTGTATAAGTGTTTTGCTTTGTTAGGAATCTAGGGCTCAGTGTTTTAAATATCCTCAAGTACATTATCTTGCTGCAGCATTTATTTAGTAAACAAATATATCATACATTTGTCTTATGATTAAATGACTCTGGGGGAATGAGACAAATTTCATGATAGCTATAGGTGGTACACTGGGTAGAGTGTTGGAATCAGGAAGATCTGAGTTCAAATCCTGCATCAGACAATTACTAGCTGTGTGACTTTGGACAAGTCACTTGACCTCTCTCATCATCATTTTCCTCAACCCTGAAAATGACAGGATTGGACACAGTGACCTTTCAAGGTCCCTTCCAGCTTGAAATCTATGATCCTATGAGATGGTGGCAAAATGCTGAAATCTATGATCCTATGAGATACTATGAAATAGAGGAAGCTAGGTCATGCAGGAGATAGAAGGCTGGGATTGGAGTCAGGAAGATCTGAGTTCACATCCAGCCTCAGATACTTACTGTGTGACTGCAAGTCACTTAACCCCCGTTTGCCTCAGTTTCCTCAACTGTAAAATAAGAATAATAATAGCACCTATCTTGCAAGGTTGTTGTGAGGATCAAATGAGATTTTGTTGTTGTTGTTGTTTTTAATGGTGCTTGGCACAGTGCCTGGCACATAGTAGGCACTATTTTAAGTGTTTATTCCATTTCCTTATTCCTTGGTGTATATAGGGAATAAGATCCAACTCTTTTCTGTTTGCTGGAATCATATGGTGAAGAGGAGAATGAGAGAACTATATTGTGGGAATATGGAAACAAGCATTTATTAAGTGCCTACTATGTGCCAGGTGCTGTGTTAAAGGCTTTACAATTATTATCGCCTTTGATTATAGTCTTCTGCTACTTAAAAACTTTAAACTAGTGACAAAAAATCCCCTCTCCTCCCAGTCAGTCCTTGATTGTCTCCAGGGGAGGTGGCCTTAACTAACACTCTGTCCTATTATCAAAGGGACCAGCCAGTGGAGATCCAATGGCCTGTGGTTTACTAATGAAAAGGGGGGAAGAAACTATTCAACCAAAAGATGGTAGATTTCCTTCCTGATTCACATATTTCCTAAAAGCTCTGGTTCCCCAGAAATTCTTAATAAGAATTCAAAATTTCTCAGTAATGTCTTTCCCAAGAATGATGAAATCCACTAACAGGCATAATTTAAAATCTAAAATCTGTTAAGAAAAATAAAATAGATCAAATCAAATCAAATAAAAATAATAAAATAGATTGAATCAGTTGCCCAGATATATGAGATTCTCAAGAGCACAAGTGAGCCTGGTGCACATCTAGAATAAATACATATTAGAAAACTACGGTAACTACATACATTCAAAAGGTACGTGATTCTAAGTATCACCTAGGATAACCACAAGTGCTAAACTCTACTTTGTCACCTTACCTGGAAGTTTTAGTGTCATCTGATTCCCAGTTTTCTGAAGAGAACCTTCTTCTTATTTATGACCACCATCTTGATTCTCCTGTCTTTCCAGATTGTCTCATGTAGGATCAAAAATTTAGGGCTAGAAGGAATCTCTCAGTGTAGACCAAGCCCTTGATTTGGCAGATGAGAAAACCATGACCTAGAAAAGTTAGATGATTTGTTCAAGCTCACATAAGTTGTAATTGGCATAACCAGGAATTAGAATCCAACACTCTTTCTATTGAGAAAGTGTACTTTTTTAAGGACGTAGGAAGAGTTCCCTGGAATCCTTATAAAGGGAAATTTACTTCCTTTCTGAACACAGACCATCTCACTGTTTTATTGCCATAAACACCTCATTCATGTTACAGGGGTGGGGAACCTGTGGCCTGGAGGCCATATGTAGCCCTCTAGGTCCTCAAGTGTGGCCCTTTGACTGAATCTAAACTTCATAGAACAAATCGCTTTAATAAAAGGATTTGTTCTGTAAAACATGGACTCAGTCAAAAGACTGCACCTGAGGACCTAGAAGGCCACACATGACTTTGAGGCTGCAGGTTTCCCATCCCTGAATCTAGTACCTGTTGTGATACCAGAGCAGTTCGGCTGTCAGTAGGGTCACAGTGAGGGTCACTCTGGTGATTTTTATTCCTGTAGAAGGAGCACGTTAATATGACTGAAAAAGCCTACTGCCTCTATTTCAACTAGAGAACAAGAACGCAGGCTGCTAATGGACATTCTCATTCTTCCTTCCAAAGAAGACTTCCACTGGACGGTAGGGGATGAGGATGGGGGTGGGGGACAGAAGAAAATGGGAAGGAGGTAAATGGAGGTTAGAGTGACCTAATGTCACTTTATGTCAAGAGATCACTCTGCCAGCTTATTGTTACTGACTCCTTTGTTGATAATTGCCTCATTCACTTCTTTGCACTCTGTGCCTACCTTCTAGTCAAAGTGGCTCTGCTGGAAAGCTTTCAGACAGGAATATTCCTATTGTTATTCGCCATCAGTCTGGGTCCTCAGGTTTGGTTGGAGACAGGGAGAGAGCATTTAGGGTGACTCTGGGAAGGTGACATCAAAAAGAATTCAGTACTGGCTGGCCAGGAGTCTGGGAACCCCAAGGAACTACTCTGACCTCCTTTTTCAGTGACTCTCGATATGCTTACCCACCTGGCTATTGATGGGAAACAGTGAACTATAGCTTCAGGGAACCATTCAGATTTTTGAATGATGTCATTGACAATTTTATGGTTTTCTTCTCACTCGAGAATCAAATTTTTTAAAAACTCCCTTCCTTATCCTCTATGCTTCTGCCCTCAGCAAGGAACAATATTTTTTAAATTAATTTACTTATTTTTAGTTTACAACATTCAGTTCCACAAGCTTTTGAGTTCCACATTTTCTCCTTTCCTTCCCCTCCTCCCCAAGACAGCATGCAATTTGATATAGGGTCTCTATATACATTCACATTAAACATATTTTCACATTAGTCATATTGCAAAGAAGAATTATAACCAATGGAACGAACTACGAGAAAGAAGAAGCAAAAAATAGTATGTTTCGATCTGCATTCCGACTCTAATCCTTTCTCTGGATGTGGATAGCTTTTTCCATCATGAGTCTTTTGGAGTTGTCTTAGAACATTGCATCACTGAGAAGAGCCAAGTCTGTCAAAGTTAGTCATCGCACAATGTGGCTGTAACTATGTACAATTAGGAACAATATTCTTGAAGGAAATTACATGAGATTGCCTGAAATCCCCTCCCCTAGGAATAAGGAGAAGGAAAGATGTGGGGGGGAAATAACTCTTTGCCTTAGTTTCCCTAAGAGATGGAGTATGAATCAAAAGCAAACTTTTGGGTGTGCTAACTGCCTTGAACATGTTCCGACATGGTCTCTGATTCCTACCATCTTGTACCTTTCCTGGAATATTCTAGGACTTTGATTATAGACATTGGTGTTTTTTTCCTAAATGTTCATGTAGGACAAACAGAAACAAAAGGGCTTGTGTTTAAACCTGGCTTTTTGAATTCAGTAGAGGCCCAATTAAGTTGGAGGCAGACTTTAGAACAGAGGTGTCAAACCCATCACATGTAGCACACAGAGCTCCTAAGTGTTGCTGGAACCTGATGATAATGGAATTGGGAAATATCGAACATATAAGGAAAAATACAATCAAACATAGGTAAAACTGCATTTTAAAATTAAGGCAATTTGCGACCTACAGGGATCCTTATGGATGGTTTAATGGCCTCTATTTCTGTCTGAGTTGGACACCATTGATCAGAGGATCCTGAGATATTTCATGAAGAAAACTATTGATAGCAGTGAGGAATTAGCTGGATCTCAGAAGGGGAGCTCATAGTGCAGTGCCTTAGACCTAGGAAACTTTCTTCATTCCGCAATATAATAACTGTTATGAGCTGATGAAGAAGACTGAATAAAGGAAAGGTTGACTCTCTGAGTCCTCACCCAGCACAGCTAGGCAGAGCAGCAGATAGAGTGCTGGGCCTGGAGTCAGGAAGTCCTGAGTTCAAAACCAGCTTCAGACACTTACTAGCTGTGTGACCCTGAGCAAGTTGTTTAACCTTGTTTGCCTCAGTTTCCCCAGAAGGAAATGGCAAATCACTTCAGTATCTTTGCCAAGAAAACCCCTAATGGGGTCATGAAGAGTAGGACGTGATTGAAAAACAACTAAACAACAAAGATTTCTCACCTGTCTTCCACCTGTCATCAAACCTTCTTTTTCCTGATTTTAAAGATAAAAAGAATACTATTCTATATGAAACCAGTCAAGAGAGATCTATCAGACCTCCCAGATTACTGTATTCCACTTGTTCTCTTCAACAAGTATTCTCAGTGTTAGGGAAAGATCAGTAGAATTAGGCTCAGAAGACCCTCATTTAAACCTTAGCTCTGCCACTTACTATCTATGGGAATGGATAAAAATGGTAGCTTCTCTGAGGCTCAGTTTCCTTATCAGCAATGTGGGAATGATGATACTTGTACTTAGCTACCCCATGGAGTTGTTGTGAGGATCAAATGGCAATGTATGAGAAAGTTCTTTCTAACTGTAAGAGGGATAGGCAATGGGACCATGATTTCCCTGATATCGGGAACTCCCAGAAAAGGAAGCTCCCTCTACCAGTGCAGGCCTGTACCTGCTCTGCAATTTATAATCTGAGAGAGTTTCTTAGAATATGAGAGATTAAATGATTTGGTCATGAAGCCAGTGTGTATCAAAGGCAGGACCTGAACCCATATCTTTCTGGTCTCAAGGCCAGCTCTATCCACTGTACCATGGCTACCTATTATGTACTTTGTGTAAATTTAAGTGAAATTGATGATGACAACAATGATTTCCAGTATATTAGAGATTTATTTGGCTTATAGGGACCATCCCAGGGAGCCTATTACTCTAGGTAATAGAATTCTATGTCTTAAATGCCATGTAGGGAAGATTGAACTTCTCCATCTTTCCCTAAATACCTATCTGTCCCCTTCTCAGAGTTTCTATTAATAGCATCCTCCTCCTCCTCCCAGTTACTCAGCTTCAAAACCTTGAGGACACCTTTGACTCCCCCATACTGAATGCTGTTCTCCCTTCAAGTATCTCTGATATCTGCCCCCTCCTTTCCACCTTCACATTCTACCACCACTGCTCTAGATTAGACCCTTAGTCTCTTACCTAATCTATTATAATGACTTATTAGCAGTTATCCCTAACTCTGGTCTCTATCCTTTTTCCAAAGCATCTGTCACAGGGTTATCAGAATATGCAAATCATACCATCTTACAAAATCTTTTGGAGCTCCTCCCTCATTGCCCACTGAATTAGATAAAAACTATTTTGGCACTAAAACTCTTCGTACTCAGGTACCAACTAACCTTTCCAGCCTTATTTCACAATAGTCCACTTTTAAAAAAAAAGGTTCTTTTCTTAATATAGACTTAATTGCTGATGAACATTAACAATTCAAATAATAAAGAATAAAAAATTATGAAGCTATGAAGTTCAGTTGCATAGTTTTTTCAAAGCATAATATTAAATTTAAGACAGTAGTGACAATGTTGCCTTGTTTATGTCCCCTTCTGAACTTCTTTCTCCTGTATATTTAAAATATTTAATTATATTTTATTAATTAGTTACCAGTTAATTAATGGTCTTAATAGTTTAACCAATGGTGAGTTAATAAGTATTAATTATATTTTTTGCATCTTTATCACTGTCTACCAACTCACCCCCCCCATTAGAAGCCCTCCCTTATCACAGACAATATTAATCAAGCAAACCAATTCAGCACCTTCGACGTTTCAAAATATGGGGGAGGGGAAAAAAGACATTTACATGATAATGTTATATATTTATATTTAAAAGGAATAGCAAGTTGTACATAATCGATTTGCAGTTTCATGTACAATCTTTTTTTTCATTATACTATGTTGTGGAAATGCTTATTTTATTCCATGAATTAAGAGTGAAATAAAATTTAAAAAAAGAAAATATGTCTCCACAGCACTCTTCATGTACTCACTGTTTCATGTACCTGAGACTACTAGCCATTCCCCAGTCTTATTCCTTTTCCCACCTACCTTCATGCATTTGGGCACATCATCCCCTATGTCCTTTAACATCTTTTTGTTGAGATCTTTTTATTCTTTAAAGACTAAATTCAGGGGCTACCTCCCCTCCCCCCGGAAGTGTTCTTTGATTCCCATACAACTAAGGTAACCTTTCCTAGACACTGACTATATGACTATCTATCCTCTCTCTCCCTCTCCCTCACTCTGCTTCACTCTTCCTCTCTCTCCTTCTCCCCCTCATACCATACACTTCATAAAGGCAGGGTTTGGGCCACTTCTCATCTTTGTGTATGTAGCCTCTACAAGACTCATTTGCATTGTGGTCCAACTAGCGTTGTCTGGATCCAAGTTCATGAAAATCATCACTTGACTCTGGGTTCACATTTCAGAGAGAAATATTATCTTCATATCTGGGATCAAAAAAACTGAAGATTTGCTGGCATGAGGCAGGTGGGTGGGGATATGCTAGTTCAAAGAATAATCATTTGTCTTTATTGATAAGAAGGGACTGAATTAGGGGAATGACCAAATGGATGGAGAGAGGGAAATGGATGTGAGAGATGGTATAGAGGTTGAGTCAGGAAGATTTGGCAATGACTGGGTCATCTATAAAATGAGAGGGTTGGACAAGATAGCCTTTGAGATCCCTTTCAGCTCTATATTTAAGATCCTGTGGTCTACATGAAGCTAATTAGTAGAACAATATGGCACTGATATACAGAAGAAACATTACAATGAATATATAGATTTGGAAATCATCTGCATAGAGATAGTAATGGGACCGATGGAAGCAGATGAGGTCATTAAAGAACACAGCAAATAATAATAATAATAATGATAATAAAAGAAGGCCCAGAAGGGAACTTTTGGGGAATTCTTATAGTCAGTCAACCAGCAAACATTTGTTAAACTCTTATTACATGCCAGATATTGTGCTAAATACTGGGGTACAAAGAATGGCAAGGCAAGTGGAGCCAAGATGGTGACTGGAAAACAGACACTTGCTTAAGCTCCCCACCGGGTCCCTCCAAAAACCTATTAAAATGGCTCTGAACAAATTCTAGAGTTGCAGAACCCAGAAAATAGCAAAGGGAAGCAGGGCTCCAGCCCAGGACAGCCTGGATGGTCACTGGGAAGGGTCTATCTCATGGAGCTGGGAGCACAGCAGAGCCCAGCATGGGCCGTGCCCAGACCAACCAGACTGGGAGCTGGGCAGAACAGGTCCTAGCGCCCTGGATCAGTGAGCTGTGGAAGTTACCAGACTTCTTAACCCACAAATACCAAAGAAAACAGAGAAGGTTAGGAGAAAAGCTGCTGGGACAGAGTGAAAGGAGTGTGCAGTTGGCCACAGTCCCAGGGGCAGTGGAGGTGATGCAGCTCTGAGGCTGCTTCCAGAGCTAAAACTGCAGTTGCTTCCAGCCCCAGGCATACCTCATGGGAGGAATTAAGCCATAGATTAGAGCAGGAGGGCAAAGCCTGCTTTGCCCTGCCTGGATCTGGGTCACTATACTTTAGCGGTTTTTGGGGGAGAAGGAGCACCGATGTGGCAGAGCTTGCTGTGTGGAAGTGGCTCTGAAAACAGCAGCACAGCCCCTAAAGCTTGGGACAAAGCATTCTCTACTCTACAGGCAGTTGTACCCTGACGAAAAACCCAGTCAAGTAGTTGACTGGGAACATGGCCAGACAGCAAAAATGAACTCAGACTTTGGAATCTTTCTTTGGTGACAAAGAAGACCAAAACATACAGCCAGAAGAAGTCAACAAAGTCAAAGAGCCTACATCAAAAGCCTCCAAGAAAAATATGAACTGGTCTCAGGCCATGGAAGAGCTCAAAAAGGATTTGGAAAATCAAATAAGAGGAGTAGAGGAAAAATTGGGAAGAGAAATTAGAGTGATGCAAGAAAACCATGAAAAACAAGTCAATGACTTGCTAAAGGAAACCCAAAAATACTGAAGAAAATAACACCTTAAAAATAAACTCAAATGGCAAAAGAGCTCCAGAAAGCCAATGAGGACAAGAATGCCTTAAAAGGCAGAATCAGCCAAATGGAAAAGGAGCTCCAAAAGACCACTGAAGAAAATACTACCTTAAAAATTAAATTGGAGCAAGTGGAAGCTAATGACTTTATGAGAATTCAAGATATTATAAAACAGAACCAAAGGAATGAAAAAATGGATGACAATGTGAACTATCTCATTGGAAAAACCACTGACCTGGAAAATAGATCCAGAAGAGAGAATTTAAAATTATTGGACTACCTGAAAGCCATGATCAACAAAAGAGCCTAGATATCATCTTTCAAGAAATTATCAAGGAGAGCTGCCCTGATATTCTAGAGCCAGAGGGTAAAATAGAAATTGAAAGAATCCACCGATTGCCTCCTAAAAAATATCCCAAAAAGATAACTCCTAGGAATATTGTCACCAAATTCCAGAGCTCCCAGATCAAGAGAGGGAGAAATACTGCAAGCAGCCAGAAAGAAACACTTTGAGTATTGTGGAAACACAATCAGGATAACACAAGATCTAGCAGCTTCTACATTAAGGGATCAAAGGGCTTGGAATATGATATGCTCGGGGTCAATGGAGCTAGGATTAAAACTAAGAATCACCTACCCAGAAAAACTGAGTATTATGCTCCAAGGCAAAATATGGATTTTCAATAAAATAGAGGACTTTCAAACTTTCTCAGTGAAAAGACCAGAGTTGAATAGAAAATTTGACTTTCAAACACAAGAATCAAGAGAATCATGAAAAGGTAAACAAGAAAGAGAAATCATAAGGGACTTACTAAAGGTGAACTGTTTTGTTTACATTCCTACATGGAAAGATGATGTGTATAATTCATGAGACCTCAGTGTTAGGGTAGCTGAAGGGAATATACATACAGACATACGTACAAACATACATATGTACATATATATATATATATATATATATATATATATATGGAGAGAGAGAGAGAGAGAGAGAGAGAGAGAGAGAGAGAGAGAGAGAGAGACTGAGGGCACAGGGTGAGTTGAATCTGAAGGGATGATATCTAAAAAAATAAAATAAAATTAAGGAATGAGAGAGGAATATATTGAGAGAGGGAGAAAGGGAGAGATAGGAAGGGGTAAATTATCTCACATAAAAGTGGCAAGAAAAAGCAGTTCATTGGAAGGGAAGAGGGGCAAGTGAGGGGGAATGAGTGAATCTTCCTCTCATCAGATTTGACTTGAGGAGGGAATAACGTACACACTCAATTGGGTATCTTACCCCACAGGAAAGAAGGAGGAAGGATATAAAAAAGGGGGGACGATAGACGGGAGGGCAGATAGGGGGAGGAGGTAATCAAAAGCAAACACTTTCAAAAAGGGACAGGGTCAAGGGAGAAAATTGAATAAAGGGGAACTGGATAGGAAGGAGCAAAAGATAGTCTTTCACAACATGAGTATTGTGGAAAGGTTTTACTTAATGGGGGGATGGGGGGGAGGGGAGTCAGGTGACAGAAGGGATGGCTGACTGGGGAATGGGGCAATCAGAATATATGCCATCTTGGAGTGGAGGGGGAGGGTAGAAATGGGGAGAAAATTTGTAATTCAAAATCTTGTAGAAATCAATGCTGAAAACTAAAAATATTAAATAAATAGAAAAAGAAAGAAAAATGCAAATGTAAAAAAAAGAATGGCAAGAACATGGTCCTGGATTTCCAAGAGCTCACATTCTACACCAAAAGAGTGGAAGATGTATGTGAACTACAGAGGAGACTGAAAAGGAGTGATCTGACACATAGAAGGAGAATTAGCAATATCCCAGGATGCAGGAGAAAAATAATACCCAGGAAGAGAGTGGTCAACACTGGGAAAAGCTGTGGATAGATCAAGGAGAAAGATGGAGAGCTGAGAAAAGGATTTAACAAGTAAAAGATCCTTGGAAAGCCTTTAAGAGAATAGTTTCAATCCAGTTGTGGAGTTGGAAGCCAGGTTGCAAGGGGGGTGAAAGAATGCAAAGGTAGTAAGTGTAATGATTCCATAAAAGGAAGGATAATGTGCTGAGGGATGAGATGGTCACATAAAGCTTTTTTTAAATTAAGAATGAGATCTTATCTGTTTGTAAGGTTTGGAAAGGCACTAGTCCATTGGGAAATACTGAAGCTGAGTTAAAAGGCAGAGAATTCTCAAAAGAGCATGTTTCCAGGACAAGAAAAGATGGGGGGGCAGGGTAACCATAGCTAAGAAGAGTCACTTCTTCCTCAAAACTAGAGCAAAGAAGAAGAGAACGGGTAAAAACATAGGGGACTTTAAGTTGTAGAGTAGAAGAGATATAGAGCTCTCTGTGAAAAGGACCTTGATTTCTTCATAGAGTTGGAGGCAAGCAGGTTATAGAGGAAATCCCTGTTCATGTATGGGTCTTGCTCAGTGGCCTCAGACTTATTTTCTGTGGAAAAAAAAATTTTAATGGAATTGAATGAGACTAACAAGGAAGCCAATTGATTAATATTTCTTTGCTTTCATATTGCCCTGTTCTTAAACTAGCCTAACCAAGTGAGGCTAAATTGTTTTAAGGGATACCACAAATTCCATAGATATTAACCCTTTCTAGGATATTACTCTCCAGAACTTTCTTATGTAGAAACTTGAATTTCCTTATTATTTTTCCACAAGACTGTATCCTAATGGACCATCAATAGCTATACTAAAGTTCGCCATTCTCCTTTTCAAGTCAAATAATTTATTTAGTTTTTCTTTCTCGTGTTATTGCTCAATTCTTTAATTGTCTTTGTCTTTTCTGAAGTCTTTCCAAAATCTCCATGTCCCTCTTAAGTTAAGGAGCCTGGACTTGGAAAAGGGTCCAACATGTACTAAGTAAAATGGCTATAATCAATTTTCTTTGGTAATTTATTTTTCTTGGTGCATTTCCCTGTCGGTTTTCCATTTTTTACAAAAAGCACCTCATTGCTGACTACTGTCCAGATGGTTCTCCATTGTGATTTATAGCTATCACTACACAGAGCAAATTATTCTCCATCTTTGATATTGCCATGTTCCTTTGTACCTCTCACTTCTATGTGTTTCTGAATGTAGCTACCATAGCCCAGGCTTTTTATGACCAAGTTGACCTGGTCCTGCCTGAATTTAGGGCAATCGAATAATGCTTGGGTTGGGTTGGTTTTGCTTAACTGTTTTAACAAGAGATGGTTCATTTGTGGGTGGGTGTTGTGTTCGTCCTTCGTTTTTGAAGAGGACCACAACATCAGAAAAATGATGACATGACTTACAGGGAAAGGAAGCAGGGAGGAGGGGAGAAGGGTGATAGCGTAAAATATAAGCCTCTTAAAGTCAGGGATAATTTTTGTTTCTGTTTTTGTATCCCTGATCTCCAGCATAGTGCCTGACGAGTAGTAGGCTTGATAATACTTGTTGAATTGAATTGGTGGGAAACAATGTTTCCCAGAATGACTGTCATATAACAGTAATAGTCATCAATAAACTTCTTTTAAAATTTAAGAAAAATACAGCGCCAGCAGACTGTGAAGGATGAAGGATATTAATGCAAATGCCAGATTGTCTCTCTCTTAAGCTAAGAACAACAGACTCAGTGGAAGGTACATACTATGAAGGTCTGGAGCCACCACCCCCTTTTTAATCCTCTGACCCTATTCCAGGGAGATAAATTAAGAGAGAAAAAGGTATTACAGATTTACAGAAGGTTATTTTATTTGCCTCTGTAGAGAATGCAAAGTGCATACATAGCAGTCACTCTTTTGACTGACTCAAGGGATTCATAGACCAAAGCTGACGAAAGAGTCCAGGCTGGTACCTGGGTTTTGAGGATACTTTCAGACTAGACTGCCCATTCCTAGGGCTAATAAAAGGTGAGCGATTCACAGGAAGCTTCCATTGGCACCGCTTAGGCTCCCGAGAGAGGTTCTCTTCTGACCTTCGGCAAGCTCCTGCTTTATTCCCCCTAGTTCATTCGATTCAGCCAAGGCAGCATTGGAGTCCATCTGTGACTCCAATTTGCTTAACTTGCCTGATTCGATAAGGAATACTGAGATCTGTCCCATATTGACTCCCTGACTCACTTTCATTTTAAATTAGCAACCTTGAGCTCATCTGATCAAGCCTCTTTCCAGACTCATTCTAATTAGTCAGCTGCTACACCTGTGAGTTGGCCCCCATAATTCTGCCACATAGCCAGCACTCAAACCATGCCATTGGAAACACAACCACCTTCTAAGGCAGTTGAAAAGTGCGAGGATTCCTCTCGTTAAGCCAGTTTGAACTTATATATAGGATCATATAATATGAACTGAAAGAGATCTTAGAGACCATCAAGTCCAGTCCCTTCATTTTGGAGATGAGGAAACTGCTGTGGGGATATAGGGACCTACCCAAAGTCATACAGATAGTGTCTGAGGTGGTGGTTTGAATCTAGGCTTTCTTACTGTTAAGTCCAGTGCCCTAACCATTATACTATCTACAACATAGCCATCCCAGCTGCAAGCTTTGAAATCCTTACTATGAAAGATTCTGAATGTACTTCATTGAATGATTTATTCTAAAATATATTTTCTAAATTTCTGGATCAGTATGTTATATGGAATTTATTACAAAGCCCTGTCAAAATGCAGGGAGAAGATTTGCTTCCTCTGAGTTCACTAGGCCCCTTGCTCTATTATGCAGAAAGATTAGATTAGCCTGAAAGGACCTATTTACAAATTGTCCAGTTTTGCTATCTGAAAATGATAGTAATAAATCATGCTTTCCCTTTCTATGGCCTAGGGCTATGGAGAGCATCACATTAACTGAAGCAGGTAAGAGGGCTTTGTTCAGATAAAATGCTTCATGGTTACGACTGGAACAAGCCAGGCTTCCAGGTCAGAGAAGCTGTCTTCAGATCCCACTCCTGACACTGATTACCCTGTTTAACTTTGGACAAGCCACTTCATCTCATTACTCCTCAGATTTCTCATATGAAAAATGAGGGCATTGGACCATATAGTTATTGGGGTCCCTTCCAGCTCAGGATCTGAGATTCCAATAGAGATACTACCTACTATGACATTCTTTTTGAGTCTGTGATTTCCCAAAATGATTTTCCTGACTCGACCTCCCATGTAGTGTTAGATACTAATAGAGGGTTTTAATTTTTAATAAATCTTAGCGTTGACAAACAGCTGCTTCTTTTAAAAAACATCTCATTGACCAGTTACTTTTTATTGGTGGGCCTTGTTACACATGATTTCTCTCCTAGTTTTGAATTTGGATGAAGACTGGGGAGTGAAGGAGAATCTCTGAAGTATTAGAGCAAGTACTCAGAGGCAGCAAATGTTCCTAGAAACCAGGGATCTATAGGATGTTTTCCTAAGGAGTCCCATTGTCTTATGCCATTGAAACTCATTAATTCAGCAATTTTTACTAAGTATATGCAACATTAAGATTTGTGAAGTGCTTTACATATGTAAGTCATCACCACAACCTTCTGAGGTAGGGGCTTATTATCCCCATTTTACAGAAAAGAATAGTGAGGCACAGAGGTTATGTGACTTGTCCAGGATTACATAGCTAGTAAAAATCTGAGGCAGAATTTGAATTTGGATCTCCTTGACCCCATCACTATATGCATTGTACCACCTAGTGTATTTTATGAAGCTCTTCAAGGCGGGGGCTTTATTTTATCTCTTTAGCCCCTTCACAATTAATTACATGCATTACATATAAATATATGCCCCATAAAGGTTTGTTAACTGGTGTATAAAAGCATTTGGCTCTTCTTATGTACTTCTTAATCTAGACTAGCCCAATGGATAGAACACTGGAACTGGAATCGAGAAGATCTGAGTTCAAATCCAGCTTCAGACACTTAGTAGCAGTGTGACTGGGCGAGTCATTTAACTTCTCTGTCTGCCTCACTTTACTCGTCTATAAAATGGGGGTGATAATAATAGCAACTCCCTTTCAGGGTGGTTGTGAGAAAAAAAATGAGGTACTGTAAAGTTCTTTGTAGACCTTAAAAGTACTCTATAAATGCTAATAAATGCCAAAAAGATGCGATACTCAGAACCTGGGGTGTTAAAACAGTCAGGATCCCTGGAGAAACTTCTTTACATGCTTCTGGTCTCTGATGTCTCCCACCTACCATCAACAGTAACTTCCTCAGTTAGCAGCTCCACTAGCTTAATTCTTTTGCCTGATGCCTGTAGAATGGTAGCCAGGATGTACTGGTAGCTGTGGAATTATTTTGGAACTGCAAGATTCATAGCTCTAACCCTGATCTCTCTGAAACTTAGAAGTTTTTCAAGTGTCTCAATTTGAGGTCTAAGGATCTGGCTTCAAATCCCCTCTCTGTTACTGAGTTTCATATCCTTACACCAAGTGGTGGGGTCTATAGGACACCCAAGGTTCCTTCCAGCTTTCAATCAGGCTACCTCTCCAACTATTCCTAACCTTTATCTCCTTGTCTTCCCCTCAATTAAAAAAAAAAGAACAAGCTGCTATAATTTGGGGGGAATCTCACGCTCATGACATTTTTCTATTCTTGCTTATATTACAATTATTTTTCTGTTTCTGTTATCCTTTTACTAAATTTTAGTCCACCAGCAGTTGGGAGGTGTTTTACTGTTGCACGTTAATTCCAAAAATATGAGGCCTAGTGAAAGGGAGTAACAGTAGATACTTAATTTATTTTTGTCTCTTTGAGTCAGGTTTCTCTTCTAGAGGATGTGCTCTAGGCCCTTTCCTCCCCACCTCCCAATATCTCCCCATGCCCCGTCTAACCTCGTTCCCAGGACAAATAAATGAAATTAAAGTAAATGAAATTTGTGTAATTGATTACTGTATTGGTTTATTTAATTGGTTAGGATACAGTTCAATAAGTTTAGACTATTTACTTCATGTATATGTCAATTGAACTTGATTAATATTTGTGATTATGTCTGTAAAAAATTAAGCATTAGCTCCTTAGCATCATAGTCTCTTACAAAAATCAGATTTGACTTAGAGCATACTGATTTGCATCCCATTTTCCAGGAATATAATCCCTATCATAAGTTTACAGACTGATTTTTTTCCTTTATACTGAAATTGAAACCTGATAATAACTTGAAATTAATTTATAGTTTTCTAATAAACATGATTTCTTTTCTTCCTGAATGGTTCTTCACTATGTAATAATAATCCCTCTCCTTTAATAATCCTTTGATCTTTTCCAGGGTACTGAAGTAAAACGTACCGTACTGATTTAGACCCCAAGTCTGATTTCTTAGGAAATCATTAACAAAGAAAGGGGTTTGGGGGAGCCAATTTTCTGTAAGCCAGTCATGTAAAATCATTGCTTGCATTATAAAGGCAGTACCCAACTCATAGCAGTTTTTGGAATGTTGAGTTCCAGAAATTCATTCCTAAATTTGAGTTTAGAACAAGAAATGCATTTTCCTACAGGAATAATATAGTTTGTGTTGGTCCTTGGGTTAGCCCATAAAGGCCTATACCTGACTGCTAGTCTGACTGCCAACATCCCAAGGTCTTGGTCCTAGGAGCCAAAGGGTTTTATAATTCTGGAGGGAGAATATGGAGCCAGGCCCAAGACAAGATTTCTTAATATGAAATTTGTCCTGGCATCCTCCTTCCATGTCTCCACTTCTCCCCTACTCCCTTCTCTGCTTCTCTCTAGGTACCCAGTCTTCTTCTAGATTTCTTCACATGGCATGGATACCAGTGGAGCATGTGAATAGGGAGTCATTAACAGAAATCCGGAGAAAATCACAAAACCACACATCCACTACAAATTTACGTTACATAATTGGAACAGGATCCTAACTGAGGGAAAACAATCCTTTTATACCTTCCTAATTGATTTGCCATGACCTCAACTCACCACAGTGGCCCTACCCAACTTTTTCATCCCTCCTTAAACCTCCCCTGGCTCCTCCTTTCCCCACCCTCTCAACTGAGAACCTTGGCTCATACTGATAAATTGAGGTCATTCACAGAGAACGCCCCCCCAACCCCTTCTTCCTCATCTCCCAACATTCAGATGCATTCCTCCAGTATTTTGTCCTTCACGCTTGTTTCACATGAAGTAGCCCTTCTCCCTGCCAAGGTAAATCCCACCACATACCCTTAAGTAATTGCACTCTATCCTGTCTTCTCCAAGAGATTGCCCACTCTACAGTCACTACTCTTTCCTTTGTTTATTTATTTATTTAATATTTTTAGTTTTCAGCATTGATGTCTACAAGATTTTGAATTACAAATTTTCTCCCCATTTCTACCCTCCCCCCACTCCAAGATGACATATATTCTGATTGCCCCATTCCCCAATCAGCCCTCCCTTCTGTCACCCCACTCCCCCACATCCCCTTTTCCCTTACTTTCTTGTAGGGCAAGATAGCTTTCTATGCCCCATTGCCTGTATATATTATTTCCTAGTTGCACGCAAAATCATCATGGCTCCTCCTCCCAGTCCCTACTCTTTCAATAAATCTGGATCTCTCCCATATCCTGGTTGCTTTTCTACTGTCCACAAACACAACCCTATCCTCAAAAAACCCTCACATGATCCATCTCTCTCCACTATTGCTATATATCTCTCCTCCCTTTTGTGGCTAAAGTAAGCTATCTGCAGTCAATGTCCCCACTTCCTTTCCTCTCTCTTCTTAATTCTTCAATCCGGCTTCTGAAGGCATCATCATCTAATGAAACTGCTCTCTCCAAAGTTACCAATGATCTCTCAGATCAGATCTAATGGCCTCTTCTTAAACCTCATACTTCTTGATCTCTCTGAAGTCTTTGACAGTCAGTCACCCACCCTCTCCCCCTTGAGGCTCTCTCCTAGTTCTCCTACCTATCCAGTTGGTCATTCTCAATTCGCTTTATGAATCTTCATTCAGGCCCTCTTCTCTCCTCTCCCCTCCCCTCCCCTCTTCTCCCTCTATACTATTTCACTTGCTGATGTCATTAGCTACCATGGCTTCAATTATTGACTCTATGTAGATGACTCTCTGATCAACTCATCCAGCCCCAGCCTTTCTCTACCTCCATGTTCCCACCTCCAAATGATGTTTCAGATATCTAGAATTGGATATCCCATAGATATCTTGAACTCAGTATGTATAAAACTTAATTCCATATCTTGTTCCCAGCACCGTCTCTTCTTTTGAACTGCCCTATGACCCTCAAGAATACCACCACCCTTCCAGTTACCAAGTCTCAAATTTTAAGGGTCATCCTCAACTCCCTACTCTCTCACCCTGCCCATATTCAATCAGTTGCTAAGTCCTACTGATTTTACTTTCATAACATCATATCTATCTATCTATCCATCCATCTACCCCTATTTCCTCCTCTGACACTGCTGTCACCCTGTTGCAGGTCTGCATTACCCCATGCTTGAACTATTGTAATAGTGGCTGTTGGATTCTATGCCTCGAGTTTCTCTCCATATTATATAATATGTATATTATATATATAGGTATGCATATATATACATATGTATGTATATGTACATTGTATAGGTGTATGCTTACATATAGACATGTGAAAGTAAATATATGTGGACATATAGGTGCATTGTGTACATGCACAGCATACACATTTGTGTACACATGCATACATTAGCATATGTGCATGTGTACACACATGTACATATGTGTGTATACATATCTGTGCCCATGTGTACATATACACATTGATAGAAGGTTCTGCTACATGCATAAACATTCTTGTACATACTATGTACTTGACTATTTTTATTTTTAGAAGTATTAATATATTAGAATTTCAGTTCACTAAAGATTCATCATTTCATTGGTGTCAATGCTGTTCCCACCAACATAGAGATTAACTTTAGGAAACGGTTTTTATGGGCTGCTGTGGCTAAGAAAAGACTCCTTACCAGATGGACAACTCAAAGTTTATCAGATTTAGCTAGGTGGGTCTTTGAAGGGCAGACACCATCTGAGTCTACCATTGCCTCCAATGACAGTGAAACCTTTCCATCTTTAGAACCTGCCAAACTTGTGCTCCAGTATCAAAGCCTCCACAAACCCAAGGTCCCCATTAAACTACAATGGAAGTAGGACTTTAGAGGGAAAATATATGAGCAATACTGATAGCAATGCACACTATTGCCAGTACTCATAGTATCATAGATTTAGAGCTGTAAGGGCTATCTGAAGCCATCCAATCCAAGCCCCTCATTTTATAGTAAGGTATCCAAGGCTACAGAGGGATTAAATGTTAGAGGCAAGATTTGACCTCTTGTCCTCTGACTCCAAAACTAATGGTTTTTTCTACCACGCCATCTGTCTTTCATTGGACAGATAACTTCAACTCTCAAAGACTGTCTTCACTTCTGTAAAATGAGAAGATTGGCTTAGTGAAAAATGAAAAACATGATGAGCAAGAGTAAATTATAAAGGTCATCTGATCCAACCCATTTGTTTTATAGATGAGTAAAATGAGGCTGACAGAAAAAGTGACCACAGTTGCAAAGCTAGGATTTGAATCTTGGTTCTTCAGTACTCGATCCTGCATTCTCGCCACAATACTCCGCTGCTCTCTAAGAGCCTGTCCCA
Organism: Trichosurus vulpecula; assembly: GCF_011100635.1. Classification (NCBI taxonomy): domain Eukaryota; kingdom Metazoa; phylum Chordata; class Mammalia; order Diprotodontia; family Phalangeridae; genus Trichosurus; species Trichosurus vulpecula. The sequence goes on from NC_050577.1 coordinate 57,719,850, forward strand.
TCAAATACCAGCATCAGAGGACTTGAGTTCAAATCCCGGCTATGGTTCTTATTACTTGTGCCCTTAATGACTGAGCCTCAGTTTCCTCATCTGTGAAATTAAAATGTTGGACTAAGACTCCTTATAAATCTAAATTTGTGATCCTATTATTAAGTCTAATAGGTTTTAAGGGAAAAAATAGGGCAATGTTAAGAGAGTTTATTTTAATTTTAGTTATTATTATGACTACCATTATCATTATTATTTTGCCTAGTGCCTAAAATGTTAAGCTGTGGTGCTGACTTGTTCAGGGCCCCTAGGGCATTGACTTGAAACAGTTAACATTCCCAGGGAATTGATTTAGGCCCTGGGAAAATCTGGCTCAATGCTGTGACATATTAAAAGGTTAAATGAATCATTTGTTCATGAGAATTGTCGATGTTACCGAAACTTATAGGACTGTACCCAAGGTCCCTAATAACACTCACTTTCAATTGGGCCTGAAATAAACAATGCTTTTGTAAAATATAGCTCTTGTACCCATCTCTGAATCTTTTAGATTAATAGATTAATCAGTAACTTGTATTATTTTTGATACTTGGATTGTGGTTTTTCTCCATGTCACTGAATCTTAAAGATTAGTAGATCTAAGACGGGTACTAGGTTATCTAAATAACTAAACTGAACACTCCCATAATTTGCTTTGTGAGGCTTGAATTTGTATCTGTTTTCAGTCAAGATGGGAGTGATTGGCAGTGAGCAAAAACTGCAGCTGCAGCGGGGGAGTGAGTCAGGTACTGAGGCCACTGAAGCAAGCCTGCCCACAATTCATGGGAAACACGTAGCACAAGACAAAGCATCTGACAATTTGGAGGGTGGTTCTGTAGTCCCGGGAATCCAGAGTGAATTAAAGTCTAGACTCCGTAATTTTTTCAGACTGGTGGGGGAGGGATAAATAGCTCATCAGCTATGCCCACCGTGTGGTTCAGAGGTAACATTGAATCAAGGATGCTCTTGCGAGGCTGTGTATCACGAGGAAGGCTCTGCTAGGGGAACAGCAGCAGAAGCGTTAGCTGAGGCAGGAACATCCACAGCACCAGGGACAGACTTTCCTTGAAATGATGAGGCTGTTTGAGTGCCCTACAAGGCAAAGGTTTTCTGATGGCTGAGTATCTCCTGAGAATGGTTAATGTAAACATGTCGGCAAGGGTCTCAAATTATTTGGACAGCTGTGATTATCTATTAGCAATAATCATGACAGGAGACTAAATGACACTGTTCCTATATTCTCTAAGTGTACAACTCTCTGAAGGAGAAGAAGATATTGGATCCTCCCCAGAGAGCAAAAAGAGGGCAAAACCCAAAAAGTTTTGGTGTGACAACCGGATCTGTTTTAAATATACATGTGTACCTGGGAACCAGAAGCTAAATGTTGATTTGCTCATTCCTCTTACCTGGGACTGGAAGGAGGGAAGAGATGGACAGTGGCTCAAATGAGAAGACAAGGCATACTGAAGGTTGGTGAAGCCTCATGCTGATTGCATTCTGCTCTCCTCTTCATGCAGTGCTGTGGGTTGGGACATCGGCGGCGAGTACGGGTTTCCTATGTAAGTTTCTGATTGCTTTAGAATTGTGGCTAGGAGCTGCGAATTCTGAGGATTTGTCTGGTGCCCCTTTCAGATGCTCCAATCCTTGTATTGAGGATGGGGCAGAATCAATCCCCTGTGCAATGAGTTTTCAGGGCATCTCAGGTACATGAGCTTCTGAAATTTTCCTTAAATGTTTTCTTTTACTGTCAGGGCCAGATGACTTAGATAATGAGCTATAGAATAACTTCTGCTTAGCTTGCCCTGGTAATCTATTGTCTTGGAGATCCTTATCTGTGCAAACCAGTTGATGCTTTGCTTTTTGCTTTTCTTATTTTTTTTTTAAACCTAGCTAGGGTAGGTCTGTTTTCCCATTTGAATTATTGCCTGCAAAAATCATTTAAGCTCACGAATAATCATTCAGAGGTTGTCAGAATTTCGTATCACCAAGACGACCAACATCCCAGTTCTTATTTTGAACAGATTTAGGCAAGAGGCACTGGGTGCTGTTTGATAGATTATGCATCTGTGCAGCTAACAGCAGCATTTTACAACAGCTTAATTGTCCTGTGGCTTTTTCCATTGAAGATTGAAACAACCCCTTATTTCACGGATTGGCTATGTATCGCAAAATGGCTGTCTGAATATGAAATTCAATAAGAAAGGGTAACACGGATCCTTCAGCCTGTTTAGAGAGGCCCGGCATTCACTGAAACATAGTTTTGCAGCATACCAGCAGGTAGCCTATAGAGAAATGCACGTTTTTTTTTCTCTTTAATATGCCTCCTCGTCTTCTCCAGCCACTTAATTTCCAGGCAGTGTTGTGAAAGGGAGCTGGACATTTGTGCAGTCTGGCTGAGCTGCAGTGGCAGATTGCTCTGTGTTTGCATGGAGCTGACTAGAAAAGAAAAACAAACAAATAGAAAAAGCTAGAAGGAAAAGGCATCAATAAACAGTGAAGGGGCTCAGATGCGGTCTTCTGTGGTACCCAAAATATTTGAGATGAAATTACTGATCCATTGGAATCCCAGAACAAGTAAGGTCAAAGGCTGATGTGGTTAAAAATCATAAAGTTAGAGGACGAGAAAGGAAAATACACTGAGAAATCAAAACTGAAACATTTCTTTAACTCAAGTGAAAACTTTAAAAAGAAAAGCCTTTGTTTTCAACATTTCTGTTGCTGACATTTCAAGTGTCACTTTCTTCTTGAATGCAACAGTTGACCTGTATGGAATATCTGTACCGGTAAGGCAGGAGATAAAGATTTTTAAGGATCACAGGCCTTGCAATATCCCCTGTCCTTTTAAAAAGAGAAGTAAAGTTGAAACTGATTTAAGCAAAATTATTGATGATGAAGAATACAGGAATATTAGGAGTATAAAATGAGCACTGATTAAATCACTCTGGGCTTGAGAAAGTTACTTTAGGCAAAAATCAACATCATTCAAACGAAGACTTAATAACTTCATTTATATTTTATATGTTTTCTTTACATAGGAGCTCATATAAATATGTAAGTTCCCTGTGGCTTGTTTTGATACAAGAGTTAATTCATAAAGAGAGGGATTGTTACAATTTTTTTTCCTTCTGTCTAGTTAGGGAGGTTTTGGTCTTTTTTCTAACACGAATCGGTCTATGAAATAAGTAGGAATGGATGACTATATTATAATCATGACTTCTTGATTCATGAATAAAAGATGTAGAATAATCTATTAGATCTCAAACCTCACCCCTCCCCCATTCTGGGGTAGAGAAATTTTAAAATATTTATTTATACTTATCTAAGAAAGGTTTATGAGCATGGTTCATTAGCCATAAAGTTTATTCTATTTTAAGAGTGTCTGATCTCTAGTATGCAACCTGTCTGCTACTACCTTAATCCCTCACAGAATGGAAATAGATTTGTAATCTAATTTAAAGCATTTGAATTTTATTTCCTGGTTGTTAATTCAGAACCAAGCTGGAATTACTTTCATTCTTCCAGAGGAAAATAAGCCAGGGTGTGTGGCTTTCCTGTCAGAGTAATTTGAATTCAAGTCTCTCCTCAGACACTTACTTCTGTGACTTTGGGTAAGGTCTCTGAGCTTCAGTTTATTCATCTATAAAATGGGGGTAATTGTATCATCTACCTCACAGGGTGCGTAGGAGAATCAAATGAGATGATATTTGTAAAATGCTCCCCAAACCTGAACATGCTTTAGCTACTGGCAGGCTGCTTGAGGAGTTTCCAAGACGGCGGCACATATGGCAGTCTCAAACTCCAAAGAAGTGACTGTTATATGGGCCTGGTCAGACTATTTGGACTTTCCCCAGACTCAGCACCTTTTTCTAAGCTGTCTCTCATTTGGGTGGCAGAGTTCCTACACACACTCATTCTTTTCCAAACTTTAGAATTTAAAGGGAGGAATTAGTAGAGTGCCTGAAGTCAGGGACACCTGAGTTCAAATCCAGCATTGGACATTTACTGGCTGTGTCACCTTGGGCAAGTGACTTACATGACTTAACTTCTGTTTGTTTCAGCTTCCTCAACTATAAAATCAGGATAACAAAAGCACCTACCTCATAGGGTTATTGTGGGGATCAAATGAGAAATATTTTTAAAAGCACTTAGCAAGGTACCTGGCACACAGTTGACACTATATAAAATATGTATTCCCTTCCCTTCCCCAAGTAGAACCCACAAGTTGCTCACAACTCTTTTCAGCCCTTTCCAGCTGCTGCAAATGAGTAGCCTCAAGTTCCAATTTCCTATTTTTCATAGTTAGCTGTTAGTATGTAGTACTAGTATTTAAATCTCTTTGTCTTTACAAAGTTCCAAAGTAGCCCAGATACCCTATAAATGAGCAGGGAGGGAGCTGAGGGTAGGATAAAACTAGAAACAGCTCTGCATGGCCTGGAGGTAGGGTACAGTAAAATTTCCTCAACTATGGAATGGAGATAGTGATAGCATGTAGTGGAGGGTAAAGTGAGAAGGGCTTAGCACAGTGATTGCCACATATTAGGTAGCTTCCTTCTCTCCATCCATCTTGAGGTAAGCACCCCTCAAAAAATAGTTAGACTTGTGCCTGGCCCCAAAAGGCAAAATTAGAAGAGATGGCTAGAAGCTACAAAGGGAACAAATTGAAAAAGCAAATCTTCCTATTAATTAGAGCTATTGCTCTCGGGAGTGAGAACTATTTTTTTTGGTGGTGATAGGTTCCCCTTCGTTGTGAGCCTTCGAGCAGAGTGGATGATGACTACTCATTGGGTAAGATGTAAACTTTCCAACTCTGAAATTCCAGGTTTGTACATGAAGCACAGCTGTCTTGTGCTATGAGGAGCCAAAATAACTTCTTTAGTTTGCCCCAGAGAGAAGTAACAATGTTGGGGGGAGTAGGCAATGATGAGGGTAATGAGCTAAGAAGAAGCATCTACTAAAGAGATCAATGGGATATGTGTGGGTGGGGTAAAGGGAATGGTAGAAGTGGCTCCCTAAGCCAGTTTTGATGCTTGTCGAATTTGTTCTAGCCAATCTCGATAAACTTGGGTAAGTGAGGTACACTGGAGAGACTGTCCTGGTCTCTGTTTTAATTTTACAGATCATAGAAATCTGTTTTGTAGGCCATAAAATGTCATAGGAAATGACTTCCTCAGTTGTCACACAGCCAGTCGATGGCAGAAGTGGGACTGGAGGTTTAATCCAGTATTTTATCCATTACACCAATGATAGCTGAGCATTCTGCCTAACTTATCATGATTTCTGAGCATCTTGGGTCCTAAAGTAGTCTGACCATGTCACGAGATTACCATGAATTCCATACTCTGGCATGATTAGGGAATGGGACAAACTGGTTAATAAAGCCTCTTTATTATTAGAGTTACCCTATTCAGTTTTTAAAATAATTAGCACATAATTAGATACAGCTAACCCTGAAATTATGTGAAATATAATTTAATTGTTGTTAATTCCAATTCATTTGCAATGTTTTCTGGGGAGTTTCCATAAGAACAATTTGTTGTTTAGTCATTTCAACCATGTCTGACTCCTTTTGATCCCATTTGGGATTTTCTTGGCAACTATACTGGACTGGTTTGCCATTTCCTTCTCCAATTCATTCTACAGAAAAGGAGGCTGAGGCAAATAGTGTTAAAGTGACTTACCCAAGGTCACATAGCTAGTAAGTGTCTGAGGCCAGATTTGAACTCAGAAAAAGGAGTCTTGTTGATTTCAAGCCTTGTGCTTTATCCACTGGGCCACCTAGCTGCACCAAGAATAATAATGGCCAACAGTTAAGTAGCACTTTCAAGTTTGCAAAGCATTTCACATGTGTTACCTCATTCAATCTTCACAACAACTCTGTGGGATAGTTGCTAGTATTATCCCCATTTTACAGGTGAAGAAACTAAGGCTGAGAGAGGTTAAATTACTTAGCAAGTAAATATCAGAGACAGGATTTGAATTCTGATCTTCCCAACTCCAATGCTCCATCCACTGTGTCACCTTGGGAGGTAACGATTAACTGATAGATGTGTGATACTCTGACTTCCAAAGTGCTAGGTAAGACAGAGCTCTGGTTGCCAGTGCTGGGTCATAGGAAGTTGACCAAGCTGCTGTCCTGGTCACAGCTCCCACATGTTGCTATGAGGATTTTCAGTGCTGTCTCTGAACAGAGAAGAGCAAATTCCATCTGTTCCATTATTTTCTCTGGCCTGAAAAACAGCTTCCTGAGGTCAGATGACTTTGAGGGCTTCTGATCGTGTAGGAAAATGTAAAGGGATAGAATTCACATGTGTTAGAAGGCAGGAAGATGTAAAATGTATTTATACCATTCACACTCAATCACTTAAACTTTTCCAGCTCTGCCTGAGTGTCTTTAGAAGCTGAAATATGGGACTTAAGCCTTCAGTCTTTTCAGATCAGAGTCAAGCTTTTTTTTTTTTTTTGGCAACCTGCCTCAGTTTTAAGCAGGACAGTGCTGACTTGCCAAAGCATGGGCTGGCTGAGATTTTTAATAGCATTTATCTTTGGCAGTTTTAAAATCCTTACTTTTAATTTAAAAAATCTTTAAGGTGCCCTTTGATGTCTCTTTTTTAAAGAATACTTTAGTTTTTAAAGCTCCTAAGTCATTCTCATCTCTCTAGAATGAGAATGCATCTTAAAGAGGTTTTACCACTAAATTTGCTAAGACTACATATACGTCTGTTGTCAGAAATACCAGATTTCATAAATTAATATGTTCTACAAGGTATTATTTAAATTTTTTTTCAAAGTGTGCCTACTATAATTGAGAGACGGTGTGGTGTACTGGATAAAAAATTGCCCTTAGAGCCAGGAAGCTTCTGGTTCTTCCTCTCATAGAGATTGGTAGGGTGATCTTGGGCAAGCCACTTAAACTCTTAGTACCCCAGCAAACCCTCTAAATCTAGAAGTTGGAGAATTGTTGCCAATTTGCTCTCTAAACACAGCAGTTGAACTGATTTCCTTCCTTCCTCCCTCCCTTCCCTCCTTCCTTCTTTCCTTCCTTCCTTCCTTCCTTCCTTCCTTCCTTCCTTCCTTCCTTCTTTCCTTCCTTCCTTCCTTCCTTTCCTTGGAGGCAGTTGGTGTTGTGACTTGTCCAGGGTCACACAGCTAGTAAGTGTCTGAGGTTACATTTAAATTCAAGTCTTCCTGACTCCAGGGCCAGTGTTCTATCCCTATGCTACCTAGCTATCTATTATCCTGTCTTACCAACATTATTATTTTGGCCATGTAATTCTCATTGGCCCCATAGGGTTTAGGTTTTCACTGTTGTTACTAGACTTACCATAATTAGAAGTGACTTAGAATCCTCCTACAGATAATTATATCCTTATAGGGACAACTGAGGCACACAAAGATGACTCAGTCCAGTGCAGAAAGAGTGCTGGATATGGAAGTCAACAATTCTGGGTTCATGTCCTCGCTCTTGCAGTCACTTGCTGGAGAAATTTGGGGAGGGAGAGTTCACTTCCATCTGGTGAAAGCAAAGAGGAGATAGCAGTAGATTTGGGTTTTAAAGGAACCCAGGCATTTCAGTAAGCAGGGAAGGGCATGGGATTCACTCCTCAGAATGGGATGAACAAGGACATGAAGGTGGGTGAGGGCACAAGAAAGATGGGGGATAAAAAAATTGATGCAAAGAAGAAGTCTTAGGAGATAAGCCTGGAAAGGTAAGTTGTAGATAGATTACCTTTATTGGGTCTTGAATTCCATGACAACAAGTCTATTATTTGTCTATTTATTTAGAGGTAAACAGTGAGAAACCAAGGAAGGTTTCTGAATAGAGAAGGGATGATTAGAAGGGTTCATTAGGAAAATTACTTTGGCAGCCATGCCAAAGATGGATTGGGAAAGGGAGAGTCGACCAGCTTCTCTGTTGCAGCTGTCCAAACCAGAAGCTAAGAGAGCCGGAATTTAGAATGTCTATAGTGGGAACAGAAAGGAGGGGATGAAGTGCTTAGATAGAAATGATAGGACCTGAATGACAACTGACTGAGTGTGCCAGGGAGACGAGTCATGGTGGGTGAAGAAGTGGAGTGTAAGTTTCTCTTTCTAGAAGTTTGGCAGTGAGGTGGAGGGCAAATATAGACTGATAACTTGAAGGAGCAGTAGGGTACACAAAAAGGGGAGAGATTTTGGTAAGATATAGGAATAAAAAAGGAGCTAGTTGATAAGGAAAGAGAGGAGATGAATAGAAATGGGTTCAAGGACATGACTGAGAAAGGGAGAGGAAGGGAATAAGCATTTATTAAGCACCTACTATGTGTTAGGTACATATGTGCCAAGCACTTTACAAATATTATCTCATTTGATTCTTACAACAATCCTGTTCTACTATTTATCCCCTTTTTTTAGAGTTGGGGAAACAGAGGCAGGTAGCCATTAAGTAGCATGCTCAGAATCACACAGCTAGTAAGTGTCTAGGGCAAAGGAGGGGAACCTGTGGCCAAGTGGCCTTCTAGGTCCTCAAGTGCAGCCTTTTGACTGAATTTAAACTTCATGGAACAAAGCCCTTTAGTAAAAGTATTAGTTCTGTAAAACTTGGAATCAGTCAAAAGGCCGTATCCAAGGACTAGACTCCAGGCTCAGTGCCTTGTCTGTGAGTGTGAAGAAGAGGGAGTTGTAGGGATAAGTCTGGAAAGGTAAATTGTAGATAGATTGTGTAGGGTCTTGAAAAGCACAAGTCTATTATTTGTTTATTTATTTAGGGGTAAACAGTGAGAAACCTGTGGAAGTTTTTTGCCTCCTAGCTGGGAGAAGGGGTAAACCTTGGCATCCTCTCAGTCTCTGAGATTGGAGGGGTGGAGGAGGGGCTAGGTAAAGAGAATACAGAGAAGTGCAGAGGAAATTCAAATCAGATGGCCTTAATCTTTCCAGCAGGTGGTGAGGCCATTTCAGTGTAGAGAATGAAGGGAGAGAGGGTAGAAGTGGAGGCCAGAGAGAAGAGAACCCTTGGAACAACAGGCCTCCTTCTCCACCCACCCCTCGTCCAGGTAGCAGGTGGCAGGGTAGGCTTGTATTATGAATCTAGCAGACTTTGATTGTCAGCTGACCTTTCTACTGAATAGATAAGCTTCCCACAGAGTCAGAATACTCTGGTCTCTTCCATAACACACAGTATTACACAAAGACCCCAGTCCATTGTTTTCTGTTTGTAAAAAAAAATCAGAAGGAGCTCAGGTTTGTTCTCTCTCTTCTTCCCATGTTTATCAAGAATGTTTTACCATGTCCCTCCCAAGGAAACATGAATTAGCAAGTCACTGAAGATACCTGTCCTAATTACATAGAGAACAGGAATAAAGTCACAAAGCAAGCTTATCTTCATGCTCAGAGTAAGCAGAGTACTTTCAGAAGCTTGGAATTCAGAGGAACACAGAGGGGTAGTTTGGTGTGGGAGAGGTTGTGCCAAGCCTAGATCATCAATGTCAGTGGCAATGGCTTGCTGGAAGGCTTATTCGCTTTGTGACTACAGACAGCCTCATGTAAAGTCTCAGAGCCTCATTCTCCTCACTTATAAAGTAAGGATAAGGTTTGTACAGTTTGTTCACAGGGTCATTATAAGGGAAGTGCTTTGTGAGCCTTAAAGCAATCTACAAACACGAGGAGTCGTTCTGATTCTTATTGCCCCTGGGCTCAAGAATTCAATAGAGTTGACACAAGTACTTCATTTATTCCCTAGGAGACATTTAGTTATTGAGGAAATCAGGCTCAATGTGGCTTGAATGCAAGACAAATTCAAATGAGAGTGGGGGAAGGGAGGAGACCTCAGACCAGGACAGACCCAAATGATATAGAAAGCACTTTGCCAACTTCAAAGAGCTATGCGAATGCTAAATGATGATTCCTTAGTTTACATTCATTGAGTGCTACCTGGTACACTTGTAGAATCAAAGGAGGACATACTCTTTGAAAGGAACTAACTAGTGATTGGAGCTTGGAAAGTAGTACAGGCTTGTGTATGCATGCATTATTGTTCAGAGGGGCAGCTAGATGGCTCAGGGATCTGGAGTCAGGAAGACTCCTCTTCCTGATTTCAAATCTGGTCTCAGACATTTTAGCAGCTGTGTGACCCTGGGCAAGTCTATTAACCCTTTTTGCCTCAGTTTCCTCATCTGTCAAAAGATCTGGAGAAGGAAATGGCAAACCACTTCAGTATCTTTGCCAAGAAAACCCCAAATGGGGTCATGATGAAACTGAAATGACCAAACAACAACAAAATTATCTTTAAAGAAACAGCTAGATGGTTCAGTGGATAAAGCATGGGCCTAGATTCAGGAAGACCTGAGTTCAAAGGTAGTCTCAGACCCTAGCTGTGTGACCCTGGGCAAGTCAGTTGGTCTCTTTCTGCCTTAATCCATTGGAAAAGGAAATGGCAATCCACTCCAGTATCTTTGCCAAGAAAACCCCATGGACACCATGGTCCACAGGGTCAAAAAGTCAGAGCACAACTGAACAAGTATTGTTTGAGGTTTGGTGGTGATATTTTTCGTGAGGTAGTTAGTACATCTATTATTCTTAACCCCCATTTGCACAGATGAAGAAACTGAAGCTCAGAGAGATTACCTCTACGGGAAATATTGGGGCTAGGACTTAACCCCAAATCCGGTCCCCTTCTCTGCCACTCCACAATGTTTTCCTGATGAGTATGACTGGTAGATACAAAATGTAACAAAAAAAATTGCCTTTGCTCCTAATTACATAAATAACCAAGGAGCTAGATCTGCTAAGGAATATTCCAGGGCTGCCTTTCCACAGAGTGATTGCTGATGCTAAATATTTTCTTCCAATATTTGGTATTTTTCACCTTTAGTTAAAACAGAATTAAAAAAGAAAAAAAAGGAATGCCATGCCATTGGGTTCACAAGCAAACTTCCAACTTCTTCCAACCTGTGATTACACTTAGGTTTTACTCGGCTCCTCTCTCTCCTCCACTGCACTCACCCCAATCAGTTACCAGATATTTCCCTTTCTACTTCTGCAGCATCTCCTGCATTGTCCCTTTATTGCTACTTACACAGTCACCAACCAGCTTGGCTCTAGCCTTCACGCCCTCTTGCCTGGATGATGGGGTAGACTTCTCATGGCTTTCCATCAGCCATGTCCCTCTCCATTCTAATCCATCCTCCAGACAGCTGCTAAAGGGATTTTCCTAAAGCACCAATCTGACCACGTCACTCCTTCTCCCCATAAATTCTTCCCCCCAATAAACTCTAATGGTGCCCTATTATTGCCTCTCAAATCATCTTCTGTTTGACTTTTACAGCCATTCACAATCTGACCCCAATGTTCCTTTCAGAACTCATTATACGAGGTGAACCAAAATTTAACTGACACTTTGGGGTTACCCTGCAGAGTGCTGCCCTCCCCATCCTTCTGTCTCCATGACTTTTCATTGGCTGGTCTTCTGTGCCTGGAATACTCTCTCTCCTTTACCTTTGCCTCTTAAGAGAGTCTTACTTCTCACAGTCCAGCTCAAGAAGCCTTTCCTGATCCCCACCTGCTGGGGGAGGTGGTGCAGTGGGTAGAGCATTGGACCTGGAGTCAGAAAGACTTGAGTTCAAATGTAGCTTCAGATACTTACTAGCTGTGTGACACTGAGCAAGTCACTTAACCTCTCTGCCTCCATTTCCTCAACTCCAATATTGGCAGGCATGTCCTGAGTGTGGCTCCTAGAATAAACACCATCCTGTGTTTAATAGATTTCTACAATGAGTTTGAATTCCTTTTTGTCTGGGCTGCTTTTAATTCTCTCTATGAAGTGATTTTGAAGAGATAATTGAAATAATGATAGACCCTACCTCCCAGGGTTGTTTTGAGGATCAAATAAGATAATACTCGTATTGCACTTAGCATAGGGCCTCACATATAGTGTTACTTAATACATCCATCTTTCCTTCCTTCTTTCTTTCCTCCCTCCTTCCCTTCCTTCTTTCTTTCCTTCTTCCCTTCCTTCCTTCTCTCCTTTTTTCCTTTCTCTTTCTCTTCCTCCCTCCTTCCTTCTCTCTCTTCTCTCCTTCCCTCTCCTCCCTTCCCCCTCTTCTTCTCTTTCCCTCCCTCTCTTCCTCTATCTCTCCCTCTCTCCCTTCCCCTCTCCCTCACCATTCCCTAGCTCCTTTCTTCTCTTCCCCCCTTCTTTCCCTGTTTCCCTTCTTTCCTTCCCCTCTCCATTCCTTCTTTCCTTCCTTCCTTCCTCCCACACTTCCCTACCTCCCTCTCTTCATAAATTGTCTTGTATTTATTTTGGACATACTTATGAATCATCTCACCCACTAGAATTTAAGCTCCCCATGGGGCAAGGCTGTTTCATTTTTGACTTTGTCTCTCCAGCAAAAAGCACAGTTTATGGCACATAGTGCCTACTTAATAAGTGTTTATTGATTGATCAATTGTTCCATCATGCTTTTATAGTCCTTGGTTGTAACTAACCTTCTTGGGGAAATAAACTTTAGAAATATTACGTACAGAATGTGATGTTCATTATTTGTAAGTGCCACAATTTCTAGACCTCATATTCCCCTTAGGGGAATGGAAGGGTTTTGAATCTTTTTGGTGTGTCATGGACTCTTTGGGCAGTCTGGTGAAGCTTTGGCACCTCCTCTCAGAATGATGTTCCTAAATGCATAAAATAAAATATATAGGACTACAAATAAAACCAATTATGTTGAAATAGAGCTATCAAGATATTTTAAAGAAAGTTTACAGGACTCACATTGAAAACCCTTGTCCTATAGAATCATCAAATATTACAGTGAGAAGCAACTCTAGTAGCCATCTAATCTAATTCATATCTTAAAAAGAATTTCCTTCCCAAAATTCATATCTTATTTATTTGCTTGTTGTCTCCTCTTTAGATTATGATCTCCTTGAGGGCAGGGACTGTGGTTTTCCTTCCTTTTGTATCCCCAGTGCTTGGCACAGTTCCTAGAAGATACTAGATGCTTAATAAATGTTTATTGACTGAAAATACCCAACAAGTGGGTCTCTAGTTAAGAGGAACTCAGCCCCTCTCAATGCAGCCCATTCCAATGGTTTGAAAACTTTCCCTGATGCCAAGATTAAATTTGATTTGTGACTTCCACTTATCATTCCTGGTTTAGTCCTCTGGACAAGTGTAATTCCTCATTCCAATGACACCTCTTTGAACAAGTGAAGATAACTCACAATGCCCTGCTTTTAAGTCTTTTCTTCTCCAGGGTAAACATTTTCAATTGTTTCATCCAGTCATTGTGTCAAAAACACAAGACCTTTCACCATATTGGTTGCCCCACTTTGATTCCTTTCCAACTTATATCTATGTCCTTCCTGAAATGGAGAGCCCTGAACTCAGCACGATGTTCCAGATGTGCTGTGGGCAAGGGAGAGTATGGTGTACTCTATATTCCATAAGGACTATCACTTCTTTATTCCTGGAAGCCAGGGAATAATACAGTCCAAGATCCCATTAGATTTTTTATCAGCAAAAAGATATCCAGACTCAGCCAAGAACATCTAACTTGATATTAGCTGTGTGGCCCTGGTCCAGTCCTTTAACCTCTAGGACTGTAAAATGCCAAACAGTTGCCCATCTACATTGGTAGAAAGACTTTCCCCATTGGGAGTTCTCTATACCAAGTAAAACCACAGATCTGAACCCCCCCAAAAATCACATTGTTCATGTTTATTGAGCTTATGGCCTAATAAATTCCCAATTTTGCCATGAAATCATTGTAGACTAATTTGAAATAAATAGGATTTAGAATAGATGTACAATGTAAACCAGCAAAGCTTGATAGAGAGCTGGACCAGCAGTCAAAAAATCCAGGTTCTAGTGTTGGCTCTGTTACTGCTTTATAAATTTGGGCAGGGCCCTTTCCCTCCTTAGGCCATTCCTCATCTATAAAAGAAGTCAGACTGGATAGCCCCTATATTTCCTTTGGATTCAAGTATACTCTGTTCCCTCTCCATCCACAGCTTCATTTATCCTTTGTTCCATCTCTAATAAAGACTCAAAGGTAGCATTGTCAGAACCTGGGGGATGATTGTGCAAGAGAACAAAAAACAGAGACATAGGCAATATACTGATGGTTACCTCTGGTAGAGCAGTGTTGTTTTGTATGTCTGGTATCCCTTTCTTCAGGTCTCCCAATCACCCTAAAGGGGAAGTGGGCATGTTTTAGCATACGATATAGACAATACAGAGCATTTGGAGGTGAGAGGTCATCTCATTTCAGCGATCAGCTTAAAATGAGCAATATGGCTTTTTGTCTATGGACCCCAATTATGATATGCTTGTTACCATATAAAATGCTGTAATTCTTTGCTCCAAACCCAAAAAGGCATTCATTGTTTGGATATTGGAGCCTTGTCTTCAACTGGGTTCAGGGAGCATTTGTGTATTTCTTTGATTCTCGTCTTTTCTTGCATACTTTCTTAACAGACTCTATTTTTCTAGTGGGCACAGCATTCAAATGTCATGAGTAAAGAGAACACTGGACAGGACCAATCATCATAATTCCTTTCCCCTTACAGCATCGAAAAATTAAGCTGCTCTCCCTCTCTTAAAATTTTCTTGTGTTAATAGCTTATTCCATGTTCACTCTTAGGCTTTTTTTAGCTCTTACTGAACTATGTACACGTAATCTGATATTTTATCATGTCTCAAAGTCATCTGAAATCCCAATGTGAAAAATTGTATCCTTTGACTATCTGAACAAAGAGGCAAAAATGCTGACTTGCTCTGGTTTATTTTTTCCTAATTAGATATCCTCCTTAAAGGCTTCAATTAACTGCCAGATTTCTGGTTCTGTACACTGTAGGTCAAAAATAGCTGCCAATGTGTCACCTTAAGTAGTTCAGTCCTATGAATTATTTCTCTAAATCTCATCCTATTAATACATTGGGGTTTTTGAGATGAAAGCTTTATTCTATAATGAACCTGAATAAAACGGAAGCACCACAAACATGGATGTAAATTAATACAAATTTCTGGGAACTTAGAAACTACTACATAGAGAGAGTCCTCTTGCTACACAGCATAACTTTTA
Source organism: Trichosurus vulpecula (assembly GCF_011100635.1). Lineage (NCBI taxonomy): Eukaryota > Metazoa > Chordata > Mammalia > Diprotodontia > Phalangeridae > Trichosurus > Trichosurus vulpecula. The sequence goes on from NC_050577.1 coordinate 57,734,936, forward strand.
TTAAGATCAATTTTGCAACTGTATGAAATCCTCTCTTCTCACTTTCATATGTTAGGTACTATAACATATGGCTTTGCTTATTAGGATTTTTTCCTTTGCTTTTTAAAACCTAGATTAACTCTGATTTATTTGTTTATTTTATAGTAGAGACCTAAATTATGGTCATAATCCACCACATTTAAAATTGGAGTGCAGATGTTTGACCACCAATTTTTATTAGGGATATGGACTGAAATTTCTCAAAATCATCCCTAATATATGAATCTTATAAAAATAAACAATACAAAATAAAATCTCATAAAATGACTTTTGTCTCTTTTCTGGTCATCTGATGCAAAGGTCAGAAATAAATCATAAAATACAAAAATTATACATTTGCTAATACTTCTAAATCAATATAAAATGTGAACTAATCCATAAATACCTGATATCCTCAAGTAAGATTTGGATGACATTTCATATTTTCAGGTAGAGTCTGATTAGTGTAAGTAATAAATTCTCCCTGAAGTGGTCTCATTATTCAAGTTTGCTCTGCATATTTCCATTGGGTTAATTATAATTTCTAATAGTACAAATTTGAATACATGTGACCTCTTTAAGGGATTCCTTATCCATACTAATCAGGATACAGCTGTACATTGAGCTTCATGATTTATAAAGTACTACATATATGATCTCATTTGTCCCTCACCACAAATCCATGAGGCAGTGATGCTATTAGCCACATTTCAGAGATGAAACTGAGGCTCGGAGAGGTTTAATGATTCACCCAGGGTCACAAAACTAGTGTCTAGGGTGGAACTTGGACCCAGTCCTTTGTGACTTCAAGTTTTCTGACTGTAAATCTATTGACCTGTCCTGGAGTGAACATTATTCAGTAAGATAGAAGCTCTAAGAGGACAAGGATTATTTTTCCTCTCACTTTTGCATCCCCAGTATCTTGCACAAAGTAGAGACTTAAAAAATGCTTCTTCGATTGGATTCTATATCTTGGACTAACCTAGAAAGAGATTTCTTTTGGCTAAAATTTTTACAAAAATTAAGAAGCAGTCACTGTTCTCACTTCAAGCACACAGAAGTAGGTTTTTCCCTTTAGTGCTATGACTTTTGAGGGGCTCCAAAAAGTTATAATTTTCTTTAATTTCTCCTACCCTAAAGTCTTTAGTGTTTTAGTTTGGTTTAGATTGGTTTTGGTGTTATGAAAGTCTGAACTCTTGATAACAACAACTCACAATTATACAATGTTTTAAATTTTACAAAACAAGAAAATCTTGGAGGGGGGGTAATGGTCAATATTACTTTCTCCGTTTCATTGATGAGGAAACAGAGATCCAGAAAGGATATGTGACTAACTGAATGTCGTAGGTGGAATAGGAAGCCAGGATTCTTTTGACCAAGTCCAATGATTTTTTTTTCTAGTATACTATATTGCTTCTCATTATTCTGTGCTGATTAGCTGTTGACTCTCCATGCTAACCAACAGTACCTGCCATTTAATCTAGTGAATAACAAACGCTCAATTATTTTCACTCAAAAATTCATTTTTAATTAACTTCATTCTCTTTTAAGGGCTCTTTTAAGTCCTGGATTGAGACTTTTTCCTGTAATTGAACAGGTTATTCGATCCAATTTAAAGGTAGTCTGCTCTTATGCAAATAGACATGTAACTTTTATTTTGGATTACAAATGACTATGTTTTAGCTGTTTTTTGCAGAGACAAACCTATCTGTATCTATCTGTATCAGAGAGACAAACCTATCCCTAAAAGAGTCAGCTAGCCATGAACAAGTATTGGGGAACATTTAGGACCCAACTAAGCCATTGGAATGGTTGTCTTTAAATGACATTAAGTGCTTTTTTTAATGCAACAGAATCCATTTGGATAAGCCTGTGTTTATCTCAAAAATAAAAAATGTTATGGCGGATAGAATACTGGAATTGGAGTTAGAAGACATGAGGTTTAATCCTGCCTCTGATAGTATCTGTGTGACCCTGTGCAAGTGGTATAAATTCTCTCAGCCTCAAGTTTCCTCATCTGTAAAAGGAGGGAATTAAACAATCTTCAGATGTGTGTGATCCTGTCAAGTTAAAATGAGCTTTTGCTTTAATTTTGATACTTTTCACTTCTAATATTGTCAATAGCGAAAAAAATCCTCACATCCTAGGAAATCTAACCATATTAATTTAGTGATAGTTAAGTTTTGAAATTGCTAACCAAATTGGGCATAACATGGTTAGCCTACAAGGTGAAAGTCACTTCTGCCTGCCAGCCAGCAGTGAAATTTGTAATTGGCATTGCTTATGGACCTGTGACATAATTCAAGACCATAGAATTAACTACTTATGGCAAAGTTCAATAAATCAAAATTCATATGGAGGTAGAAATTAATTTAATCTAAGCAGCTGTTGCCTTGAGCCTCTGGGTTCTTGAACTAATGTTTCAGTGACTATGTTCAAGGGAGAGGTATAAAGTACCAGATGTTTCTCAGCTTAATTTTATAAGATGGATGGAGCTCATGGCAGTACGGCGCTGTAACCAGGGCAGAACTTTTCATTCAGTTGTTTAGCCTAAGGTGGCTCCAAAGAGAACTTACACACTAAACTTAATTCAAAAGCTATGTTTTCCCAAGGTCACATTGTTTTTTGTTGTGTTTGGTTGGTTTATTTTTGTGGCTTTTAAGCAAGCTTTTTTTTAGGATCCAAATGAATTTTTTTTCAAATTTCTTATAAAATATGCAAAAGATCTCTATCAAGTGAAGTGCAGTGAATGAGGCACAATTATTATCCATATTTTCCTCAGATGAAGAAATTGAGGCTGAAAGAAATTAGCAATTGCCCACAGTGACTCAACTAGTTAGTGTTCCAGTTGGGTTGAACTCCTAAGTTTTCTTACCTCCTGCTTTCTGACTTCCATTCACATAAAAGTATTCATAGGAAGAGATAAAGGCAAGGATGGTTACTGGCTAGTCAGACCTCTCTCTCTTGAGAGTCCAGCTACAACCTATTCCTCTCCTTCTGTTAGTTAATAGACTAGAGTGTGTGAATAATCTTCAGTGGCAGATACTTTAGGAATAACTTATTTTTGGCTTTCTAATAGGTTGTTTGGGCATTTAAGAATCAGTTAAAGTCAGACAAAAATAACTGAGTCCCAAACACCTGTTTGGAAATGAGAAAACTATTCAATTTCAGCATACCTTCTTGCTGTATTATTGTGTCAGGCCATTGCATGCTGGGAAATGGACAGCTCATCTTTCAGGCTGGCGTAGGGCACCATGCTAAGCGGAGCTGCACTTTCTCAATATCATTTGAATGAAAGAATGAGTGCTTACAGAAAAAGCAAATAATTGAACACCTGAGATTCTGGCACTACTTTCCAAGCTAACATTATCAGAGGTTTTCAATTTTGTTTTTTTTCTTTTTAATCTGATCTTTTTAAATGTGTCTTAATTCTGTTGCTTGATTGACTTGGTTATCGCATTGAATATTTGTGTTAAGGAAGTGAGGTGTAATGGAGAGGACATTGAACCTAAAATTGGATAATGGGAGTTCTGGTCCTAGCTTTTCTGTTGCCTAGCTGTGTAATGATGACAAGTCACTGGGACTCAGTTTCTCCATGAAGGGCTTGTACTAGATAATCAATAAAGGTCCTTTGAGATTTTCTGGGATTCTGTTGGGAGACATCACTGTGTAGAGCTTCCAGTTTGTGAAGTGCTAGGTAGTTCAGTTTTTAATGTAGTATGTTGTCATTTGTCCCAAAATGATATTAATAAGTGAGAATTATTTTTATAGGATGTTTTCAGGCTTGCAAAACTCTTTACATATATTATTTCATGTGATCCTCTCAACAATCTAATGGAATAGGTGATGTTATTATCCATATTTTCCTCAAATGAAGAAACCGAGGCTGAAAAAAGTTAAGCGTTGCCCAGGGTCTCTTAACTAGTAAGTGTCTGAGTCAGGATCTGAACTCCTGACTTCAAGTCCACCATTCAGTCCACTCTAGTAAGTCTCAGACCAACTATATGTAAAGCACATTCTTAGAGACATTCTTCCTCCATACCTTTTTGCCCTTATAATTACTGTGCTTTTGTGGAATAACATAAAGTTCTCTTTCTTCTTATAGGGACTGAACTCATAATCAAATAATCTAAATTTTTACACAAATGGAAATTTGTGAGAAAACAACAAAAATGGCTTACTTTTTAAGGAAGAGCAAAGATTGTCTTCTTATGTGGGCTAGGCTACATGATAGTAGAGTTGTGTTAATTCAAGTCTGGGTGAATGAGCAGACTCAAAAAGTAGTCATTGATGGAGCAATGTCAACATCCATGAAGGTCTTTAGTGGAGTGCCCCAGAGATCTATCCTTATACTTATGTTGTTTCTTATTATTATCAGTGACTTTGATAAAGGTGTAGGTATTACAGGTATCAATTGTACAGAAGGCACAAAGCTGGAAGGGTTCTCTAACACATAGTATGTCAGAGCCTTGTTCTTAAAAGATTTCAACAGCTTAGAGTCCCAGGGGTGGGGAACCTGTGGCCTCAAGGCCACATGTGGCCCTCTAGGTCCTCAAGTACAGCCCTACAGGGGGCCATATGTGGCCTTGAGGCCACAGGTTCCCTATCCCTGGTTAGACATTGGACCAAATTTAATGAGATAAAATCAAATAGGGACAAATGTAAAGTCTTGCATTTCTATTTTTTTTAAAAAATCAGTTTCATCATTGTATAATAGGGGGACAGCAGTTGGTCTGAAAGATCTAAGGTGGACTGCAAGCTCCATATGGTCAACAATGTGATATGGCAACCAAAAAAGGTATTTTAAACAGACTGCATTAAGAGAAGCATGATGTTCGAGACAAGGAACATGGGAATCACACTCACTGTGTATCCTCTTCCCTAGTCAGACCATACCTGGAATATTGCATTCTATTTTTGGTACTGCATTTTAGAATGGACATTGACAAACTAGAGAGCTAACAGAAGAAAGTAGCCAAGAGTGGTGTGAGGCCTTGAGTTTTGGGTCGTCAATCAGTGTTCTCTCAACCAATGGTAGTAGGGCCCAAATCTCAAGGCCTTCCACCATTGGTCAAGAGAACATGGGATATTTGTTCTGGAGGAGAGAAGACCTAGGGGAGATATCATAACTGTCTTCAATTGTCTGAAGGGTTGGCACATGGATAGAGGGTTAGACTTTTTTCCGTTTTGGCCCAAGAGTGATAAGGGAAATTGCATCAGGGTCAATTCAGCCTTGAGGGGAGGAAAAGCTTCCTGAGAAAAAAACTGTCCAAAAGTATAAAGTATAAAAATAGGTTCCTCTTCATGTTAGGTCTTCAGACTAAGGATGTTATTGTTGTTCAGTTATTTCAGTCATGTCTGACCCTTTGTGATTCCATTTAGGGTTTTATTGGCAAAGATACTGGAGTGGTTCACCATTTCCTTCTCCAGCACATTTTACATATGAGGAAACTGAGGCAAACAGGGTTAAGTGACTTGCCCAGGGTCACACAGCTAGTCAATGTCTGAATCTAGATTTGAACTCAGGAAGAGAAGTCTTCCTGACTCCCCAGAGCCCCATTCACTGGACCACCTAGCTGCCCTTCAAACTAAAACTAGAGGGCCATTTTGGAGAATTTGTAGAGCAAATTCTTTGTTGAAGTATAAGTTGAATTAGATGACCTCTAAAGTTCCTTCTACCTGAGATTCTGTGATTTTGTGAGGTTTTTCAAATTTCCTAGAGGACTCTTCAAATTTCTTCCAAAACATGAAACTGCCACATGCATTCAACAAAAGAATTCTATATTCCCAGTATTAGAGGGATATAAATTGAATACTTGTAAGAAGAAAATGAATCAAATTTTATTTGTTAAATGCCTCTGTGCCCAGCACTGAGCTACAACATTGTGCTAGGTCAGCTGGAAAATGCATATGGAACCCTTTATCGTAGCGCTTATGAGCCTGTTAGGGGAACATAATTTATACACATGAAACAAACAATAAATTGGTACAATATCATATACTAAAATCTCACCTTCTACAGGAAGCCTTTCCCAGTCCCTCTTAATTCTAGTGCCTTCCCTCTGTTAATTATTTCCTTTTTATCTTGTATCCAGTTTGTTTGTATATACGTGTGGACTTTCTGTCTCCCTATTAGATTATGAACTCCTTGAGAGCAGGGAATGTCTTTTGCCTTTCTTTGTCTCTCTAGCCATACAACAGTGCCTGGTAAATAGTAGGTGCTTAATAAAGGCTTGTTGACTGATTAAAAATTGCACAGCTATGGGGCAGCTAGGTGGCACAATGCATAGATCACCAGCCCTGGAGTCAAGAGGACCTGAGTTGAAATCTGACCTCAAGCACTTGACACACCTACTAGCTGTGTGACCTTGAGCAAGTCACTTAAACCCAGTTGCCCTGCCTTCCCCCCTCCCAAAGAACCAAAACCAAACCAAGAAAAAAAAAATTGCACAGCTATGAAATAAGTAAAATACTAGTTTAGATAAGAGATTAATTTGCATTGCAATAGTCAAAGAAAGAATGATTCCATTTAAGTAAAACTCTAAGAGCTACAAAGTGCTCTATATATGTTATCTCATTTGAAGAGATTCTTTTATGAACAAGTACGATTTGGGTAGATAGAGAAAAAGGTACTTTAGAGAAAGGAACATTGTGAACCAGGGTACAATGATAGGAATAAAGATGACATTGACAGAGAACAGCAAAGAAACCATCCTGACCAGGGCAGAAGGCTCCTGTTGGCTAGCAGTCATTAAAAGCCCTTGGTTCCACCTGCTGCCCTGGGGGAAGAGGGATGAGTCAGCTAGGGTTTGCTCACACAAGCAGCAGCCACTACTGTGAGCACTAATATATCCCAGGTGGATTCCCCTTGGTGAGGTTCTGCACCGACTGCTTCCTCAGGCCTGCATAGACATGGCCAGTGCCAACCTCCAGCTTCCTTTCCACGGGAAACTCAAATTCAGAAACATTCGAAGGTTTGTCCATTGAAAGCCAAACAAAACCCTCTGGGAAGCACAGAAAATACTTCATGGGATAATGCGAAAGTGCAGACTTCCCAAAAGCCTGGGGTTACTTCTTATGTCATGAGAGAGCTTGCTTCCAGGTCTTTCTCATGCTTTAAAACATAACCCTATGCTTCATTGTCTAGACTTAAGTGGGGCACTCAATAAATGCTTGTTGATTTAGTGATTAACTTTTTTATGACAATTCAATGTATATACTTTCAGTACTGGGAATACAATTTTTTCTTGTTGAATCAATCTTGCAAGATATTATTCTAGCAGAAATATAAATGTTGTAAGAAATTTGAAAATTGTCTCATAATCACAAATTCTCAGAGTTAAAAGGTCCTTACAGGGCCCTTAAACTCTACCTGACCAATATGGAAATGTGTTTTCCTTGACTACACATATTTGTTACAAGGGTTACAACTCTTTTAGAGGGGGAGGAGAGAGGGAGAGAAAAAAATGCTTGCTAATTGAAAAAAAATAAACTATACTTGAGTAACATTTCCCTCCACAACATCTTTCAAAGTACTCATCCATCATTCATCTGAAAATGCCCAATGGGGATGAACCTGTTCTCTTCATTTGATTTTTGGACAATTCAAATTCTTAGGAAGCTTTTCCTTGTAGCAAGTCTAAATAATGCTCTTGGCAATTTTCACAGTTGCTCCTTGTAATGGCAAGCAAAATGGGACTTTTTGCTGTTTTTTTTTCTTAGCACTAAGGCAATCAAGTGCATTTGATTGAGTCTTGCCTTTGATTGAATCAAGAGTCTTTGATGACCTGCTTAAGTCACAAGCAAGCTTAAGTCACTTGAGTTTGAGTCACATGGTTGTGATGCCCTCTGACCCTGAAGAAGTGTATATATACTCTGAGGTTACCATTTTGCTTTGGGGCTCACTCATTGGAAGAGTGTTCCTGGCCAGATGAGACTCTGGGTAGCCATTAAGGAGCCCCTCCCCCCAGCTTTGAAAACCCAGATGCTTGTGCTTCTCTCCCTAGTAACTTTGTATGTATTGCTATGGACAGACAGAAGCCCTATCTGCTGATTTGTGTTATTTGCTCTGTTTATATAATTTCTGCTTGTAATTTCTGTTTGTGTTTTCTCTGAAGTTCAGGGTGTTGACTTCTCCCCCTGAACAAAGTGAATGATATATGTGGGTTTAATTAAAGTGAGATTGTAAACCCTTTAAAGTTGCTTTCCTTAGAAAAGCAGATCAAAGAACCTGTGCTAGCAGCCCTCCTGTGTGCTGGTGTTATTGTCCTTACACCTCCACAGCAACTAAAAGCAGCATTGTTGTTACACTCCTAGAATACCACAGAGTGGAGAGGAGGAATGGGGGATAAGAGTTAGCTTTATGTTTTTATTACAAGCCCTCACATGTTGGTTGAACCAATAGATACCTGGAAGATGTACCCTGCTCCTTCAAGGTGGTCTTCTCTAAAGATGGGCTAGTACCTTTTATGTTCTCTATACTAATACACAAACCACTATACTCTCGAACCATCTTCTCCTAGTCCTTATCTGCAAGGCAACTGATGAGACTAAGAAAGGATAAATGGTTAGCGTAAAGCTAGAATATGAAAGTAAAGCACAGGCCTTTATTCAATCCACTAAACAAAAGTCTTTATTTAGTATTTAGTAGCATTTTGCTAGGTACGCTACACAGAAACGGTTTGCCTTTGCATTTATTATCTTCTTAGGAGTTAAGCATGCCCATAAATAACTCCAGTGCAAGGCAGTTGTTGAGTGTCAGCACAGTTATTTTGTACATAGTAAGTACTTAATAAATGTAGCATGAATGGATTGAGGTGCAAACAATAAAAAAACACAAAAGTTGAAAAGAAGAAAAGATTGCTTCCAGCTGGAGTGATCAAGTAAGTTGTCCTAGAGGAGAGGAGGATACTAAGGACCCATCTAAAACCCCAGCCTTGACGTTCTTCAGTCCGCTCAATGCCAATGACTTTCACAGCTATTCTTCCTCAGCAGCCAATGGGATGGTCAACAGTCACATTTTGTACCTATCACTGGAAATTACTCTACCTTGGAATTCTAGAATTCCCCTTTCTGCTCACAATTTCCTCTGTTTGCCTCTCCTACTGCATGCTTCTGTCTGAACTGGCTCTTGAGTCTCATCACGCTCTAGAGGCCCTGGGACCCCTTCTTCCTAGTCCATTCTCCATGTTCTGGCTCTCCTTCCTTCCTTTTATACTCTTGATCCTTTGGTTACTTGTTTGTGCCATCACTGTCATCTACTTTCAAGGCCCTTGAATAATTTTCTAATCTTCCCACATCCATCAGTCACCAAGTCCTTTCAGTTATACTTTTTGTAAATCTTATAGATCCCTCCTCTCTGCTCATAGTGCTCTCACCCCCACTCTGGCTTCATTACATCCCAGCTGAATTATTGTTATAGTCTTTAGGACTCCAGGTGGGAGGTAGCTACAGTAATCTCAGTGAGAAATTATTAGACCTTGGGCTAGGAAGGTAGGAGTGAAAATTTAGAAGAACCAAATATGAGAGAAATAAATATGGTAATCTTTTTTTTTTCCTTTGCTTTTCTTTTCTAAAGTTTTACTTGTTTGTAAATCAGGCTGAGTTGCTATGTCTGTAAAAGGGCCTAGAGTCCTAATTATCCTTGTCCTTTTTTTATTGTGTATTTTGGCAGCTCTCCCTGCAAATATACCATTTTTCCCTATGCTAAGAGGTGTGTGAAATTAAAGACATTGAAATTTTCATCAGCCTCAGCTATATATCCTTTCAAATAGGTTTTTTTTTTCATTCCTTCAAGGACATTTTAATTTACTTGTTTGGCTGAATTAATCAGATCTGAATTGATTTGGCTGTCTTCTTGAAAGCCAGTCCAAAACTGCTGAAGACAAATGGTTCTTTTTTTTTTTCCTGGAAGAATTTCAACCAACCTTGCAACACGGGTCCTCTCTTCCCTATCACAAATGGGAGCTGAAAGAGTAGCTTTGTGACCATTATTAAAATTGACACCTGCTTAGAAATAAACACACCATTTAACCACATTATCTATGTCCTTTATCATCTTTAGGCTATGCTGTTTGGGGTATTTTCTATTTGGATGTAACTTTGAGGATCATTTGGCTGCTCCCGTCACCATCATTATTATCAACTAATCTTTTTTGTGCATTGGCATATTATATTAACTACCAACTTTCGCATGAACTTTGTCCATGAGAATTTACAATCCAAGACAGTTTTGTTGATCTACTAGACTGTAAACTCCTTGAGGGCAGGGACTGTTTTTTAATTTACCCAACTCCCTCAAGTTCTAGCAGTGTAATTTGTATATGATACTAGGTTCCTATTAGTGTGATAAATGAAGTGGTCAAATGTATTCAGATTTGCACTATTCAAAGTTATAATTATGTAAAATATGGCTATCAGATCTAGCCAGTGGAAATATACAGTGATAATTCAAATAATAGGATCATTTCCATGGATTCATTATTTATACTAAACGGGATTTACTGCTGTAGTGTAGCTGTAGTAAACAATTATATTTGTTGAAAGTATATTTGATAGATGAATAAAGGAAGGGGAGGGAATAAGCACTTATATCATACCTGCTATATGCCAGGTACTGTGTTATTATTAATTAATTAATATTATCTCATTTGGTCCTCATAACAATTCTGAGAGATTAGATGTTGTTCTAAATCTCTATTTTACAGTTGAGGAAACTAAGGCAAATAGGGTTAAGTGACTTGTCCAAGGTCACACAGTTAGTAAGAGTCTGGGGTCACATTTGAACTCAGGTCTCCTGATTCCAGGCCCAGTGCACTATCCACTGTGCCACTTATTTTCCTCATGCTCCGTAGCATGGCTCTCCCATAGCATATTTACTTCTACCTGTCTTTCTAATCTTATATTCTTTCTTCAGACAGGCAAATTCCCATCAAGTGACAGATAGGTGGCACAGTGGAGAGACTTGGCCTTAGTGTCAGGAAGATATGAATTCAAATCCTGCCTCAAACACATAACTGTTTGTGTAACCCTGGGCAAATCGCTTTACCTCTCTGAGTCCCTGTTTCCTTATACATCAAATGGTGGGGATCAAATGAGATTGCATGTCTAAAATGCTTTGCAACCCTTAAAACTCTATATAAATGCTAATTATGATTTGAAAATGGGGTTTCTCATTATTTTTTTCTAATTTTGTGCCTACCTTCCTCTAGCTAGGCATCCTTGCCTTTACTGGACCCTACGCTGAGAACAGCCTCTCTGCATTTCACCTGTTGAAATATCTCCCTTCCTTCCTTGGTGCCCCTGGTCACATCCTACCATATCTCTGAATCCTAGGACCATAGCTGAAGAGCTAGGAGGGACCTCGGAGGCCACAGATTCCAACCCACTTATCTTATTCATGAGGAAATTGAAGCTTAGGAGGTTATAGTCCTAGTTGATAAGCATCAGAGAACTTGAGGGAGATAAAAAGATAAATTAAAAAACAATCCCTACCCTTAAGGAGCTTAGAGTCTAGAGTTAGAATCAGGGATTCAAACTCAAGACCTCTGACTAATAAAAAACAACAGACAATGCTCTTTCCGACGCACCTTACTGTCTATTATGTCGTCTGTGATTCTCCCTCAGTTAAAAGTGGTCTCTACCTCTTTAGTTTTCTCATGATACTCCATTTGAATCTCACCTGTGCAATTATATTCTAACATTACATTGGGCTTAATTTTCATCCATGTGTAAGCTCTGTGAAAACAAACGGTGTCTGGTTTTATCATCTTATCTCCTGAGCCTGGCACAATGCCCTATGCGTAGTGTGCACTTGATGGATGTTCATTGGATTGAATTGAATCAAATCAATGTTTTGCTGCCACATGTTAGGGAAGATATTGAAAAGTCAGATAATGTTCAGAGGAGGGCATCCAGAATGGCAAAGGGCCCAGGGGTCATGTAATTGAGGATAGGTTCCAGACGATAGAGGATAGAGATGTTTAGTCTGGAGAAGAGAATGCCTAGGATGGATGCAATAGCTACCTTCAGGTATCTGAAAGACAATGACGTAGATAAGAGAGAGAATAAACATATCTACTTGTCCTTGAGGAGCAAGCAATGAGTGGTTGCAAAGAGGTAGATTGAGGCTTTGGAGAGAAGAAAAACTTCGTAAAATTGAAAACTATTCCCAAATGAAATATACTGCCTTAGGGGGTCATTAAAGAAAAGCTGGATGCTCACTGGTTCAATAAGTTGGAGAAGAGATTGTTATTCACACAGAAGTTGGACTATAGGGCTTCTGAGGCCCTTCCCAACCCTGACTTCCTGTGGTTCCTACTGGCTCATTTGGTTCTTTCCAAATACAGAAAGCTATTTAGAATTATTCAAAATTATTAGTGGGCTAGATAGCTTTTAGGTCCTCTCCTAACTCTACATTTATGATCCTATAACTTGAATTAGCAAAAGAAGCAGCTAAGTGGTACAATGGGCTTGGAATCAGGAAGACTCATCTCCCTGAGTTCAAATCCGGCCTCAAACATTTACCAGCTGCGTGACCCTGGACAATTCACTCAACCCTATTTGTCTCAGTTTTCTCATCTATAAAATGAGTTAGAGAAGGAAATGGCAAACCACTCCAATAGCTTTGCCAAGAAAACCCCAAAAGGGGATGATGAAGAGTTGTACACAGCTGAACAACAGCAATAAGCAAAAGAAATCCCTGATGAAGAACAGACCCATTCTGCTACCGTTGACATTTTCACAGGAAGGGTCTGAAAATATTTAATGTTCCCAATTACTTTTTGGATTCTAATTTTTCTCATTTGTCAATTTGCCTTTGCTGGTCATTTGCACTTGTTGTCTTATTTCACGGTATATGGACATGAAACTTGTTTGCAAATGGCCCCAAGCCATCTAAATTTGGGCACAAGTCACTGAAATGTAGACAAAGGGACATTGTTGACCTTGAAGTCAGGAGACATGAGTTTAACTCACAGCTTAGCCACTGACCCTCTGTGCCAGCTTGGCCAATTCATTTGACCTCTCCAATTTCAGTATCTCCATCTGTAAAATTGGGTAATAATTCTTGCCTCTTAGGTAAATTTCCTACCTTTCAATGCTTCTGTGAAAGGCAAATGAGATCATGTATATGGAAGCTCTGTTAGTCATAAAGTGCTTTTCAATTGTCAGCTGTAATTATGGGCAAATGCTCTCAGATGGGTCATAGTAGGTACTGGGTTAGAGGCCAGACCTGTGATTTATTTTCCTGGTATAGGGAACTCTCTAGATTAGAAAATTCCATCTAACAATTTAGATTGGTACCTTCTCTGACACTTCTAGTCCTAGAGACTTACCAATTGGACTGAGATATTGTGACCCGCTCAGGGAATATGTCAGAGGCAAGACTTAAACCTGGGTCTTCCTGATTCTGCGGTCTGCTTTCTATCTACTACGCCATGTTGCCTATTATGAGACATAACAAAAAGTTATCTCTTCGGCATGTCCAGTGAAGTTTTAAGCTATTAAAGTTTTGATGCATTATGACTTTTGGGACAGCCAGTATTTAATAATTTGTTGTTGTCAAGTAGTTTCAGTTGTATCCAATTCTTTGTGACCTCATTTTGGGGTTTTCTTGGCAAACATACTGGAGTGGTTTGCCCTTAATAACAATATATTAATTTATATAGCATTGTAGAGGTTTCAGGATGCTTTCCCTTAAATTTTCTGATATGATGATCAAAATTATGAAGAAGATAAGGAAAGTGCCATTATCTTCATTTTTACAATTGAGAAAATGAGCTCAGAGATATTAAGTGATTTCTGCGGGAAATGCTGTATACAATGCTATGACAATGTGCTGTGAATTATTAACGCTTTTGTGACGAATGAAAAGTTTGAGACACATAATTTCTGGGTAGTCATTTTATTATGGCTAGTGAATAATTAATATAAGGATGGTCATTTGGCTGTCTCTCATAAACCAAACACCCCTCCCTCCTGGAGGCCTCTTGACACTTTTATACCTCTAGAAGAGTGGGTGTTCCTGACAAACAGCAATCAACTCTGATTGGTTAACAACTGAGGAAAGAATGATTATTATAATGACAGGTGGGCTTATTCTAATGAGATGCTGAGGGACCTGACTCTGATCACTCAGTCTTGGACAAAGAGACTTATCTCTACCCAGACCACCCCTGCCTAAGGCAATCTAGACCAGCACTTGGTCCAACCCCTAGTTTGAGAAGTGCTGTGAAGGGGTGGCAAGTGGGAAAAATTTAAAAAACCCTGAAATTTCTAGATAAAAGGGATTCAGTTCCATTCAGATCTATCTGACTAGAACACAATGGCCTGGAATTCACCTGAACTGGAATCTCTTTACCTTTTGGTCAGATCTAAGTTTTCCCAGTTGGGTAAGTCTCCACCCAAGATTTTATCTCATCATCATCCCTGCCCTTCAGAGAACTAAGCTTTGACCTAATTTCGAAAAAAGGAAGTAGGAAGGGAAAAAATCCTCCAATATTAACAATTGGGTATTTAATAATCATTTGTCTCATTATAAAGTGTACGTAAAAACTCATTAATGTATTATTTGTAAAGCATTTTGTAAACCCCGAAGCACTGTGTAAATGCTCTTATTTATCATCATTATGATTAACAATAACATGGACCTGCATGGAGCCTGCGCCAGGTGTCTCATGCTTTGCATGCCTGTAGTCATTGCTACTTTTTATCCAGGGCGGCAATGTAGAGGTTTCAGGATGCTTTCTCTTCAATTTCCTGATCCGATGATTTAAATTATGAGGAAGATGAGGAAGGTGCCATTATTTGCCTTTTCACAGATGAGAAAACTGGGTTGGACTGACTCCTCAGCAGCAGAAATCCCTCTGAAGGCTCAAATTCTGTGATTCTGTATAAAGCGTCATTCTGGCAAACAGGCTAGCATATATCAATCTGGAATAATAAAACCTTTTAGTTCAACTTTAAGAAGCAGTAGAGACTTTGAGGATAGATAAAGTGTACATTATGTGGCTTCCCTCGAGCTCCACCTTCAAGCTCCCACCTTCTGCAAGAGATCTGTCCATTTACTTACGGGTACCTTCCCTCTGAAAATGCCTTCCATTTACACATATATGTGATTATCTTCAAATTGTTTCCCCTAATAAAATGGGAATTCCTTGAAGGCAGATACTATGCTTGTTTTCAGTTCTTAATAAGTATTTGATTACATAGTCCGTTAAGTAGAGGGAAGATTGGGGAATTTTTTTTCTTACATTTAACAGTAGCCATGTACTCCTATGCTCAAAAATCTTCTGTGGATCCCTATTGTCTCACAAGTAGGGTTCAGATTCCTTTCCTGACATTCAAAGTTCCACACAAAGAAGCCTACAGACATCTTCTCCAAATAATGTTTTAAAGACATAAAATACATAGCATTACAAAGGAAGCCAGTTATGTATATGGAAATTCATTTATCAAAAAAAAACCCACATTTTTTTCAAAGTTCACGGGCCTTCCTTGAAGAACCAATGATCTGGTGCCCCCTCTTCTTTACTACATTCTCTCTTATTACAATCCCCTTTGTCTTCTATATTCCAGCCAAATTAGAACTCAGAAACTTCTCTGTGAAGTCTTCCTGATCACTCAGACTTGTAATGACCTTCCCCCACCATCACACTCTGCATTTTTGTGTGCACTTTTCCAATGCATTTATCATATAACGTGTATTATAATTACTTGTATGTGTCATATGCCCCTTCTAGATACTAGACTGTAAGCCCAGTGAAGGAAGAAGCAATGTCTTATCTAAATTTTGTATGTCTCCCAGGGCCAAGCATAGCCTACTATTTGCAGTAAGTACTTAATACATTTTCTATGATTCTGTAATAAATCTTTCTAGAATAAATGAATCCATTATGATTTAATTAGATAATCAACCCAATGCAAGGTACCTATAGGTAATAGCTATAAGTAAATATGATAAACCTCACTGCACTGCAAAATTTATCCATTAATAAAATATCTCACATATGATATAATGTTAGTCCAAAAGAGAGGAATCCAATTTTATAGGATCATAAACATAGATCAAAAGAATAAATTCAGCAGATGCACTTTTATATCACCAACCAAAATAAATGCATTAAAAAAAAACTCCTAACAGTATACCTAACAGTTTCCTATTTGTCTTTATTCTAGTATTTCAGAAACATGTTCCTTTTTCTCTCCTAATTGAGAATGTTTGGACCTACCTCATTTGTTTGTGACCATCTCCAGTGGTTCAAAGGGTTATTGTAGCCTATTATTACAGGCTATTTTTGTGTGTATAAGCTAATCCATGATTTGAGTGGTCAGGATAATGACAAGCAGAACTAAAATCAATCCTGCTTGGTCTTTCTAATGCTGCTACTACTGCTTACTAGCCATTTACCATGGTGAGTCCAGCAATAACATAGAGGGTCAACACTGAGCCCTCGGAGTTCAACAGAGTGTTACTTTTGCACCATCCCTATGGGTGGCACCATGCTTTAATGACCTCAAATTGTGTTTATTGGTTATAAAATCATTCTCCCTCGTTAATGGAAGATCCGGCCATCACAGCAGCCTGGTGCAGCAGTGGTGTTTGTGTAGGAGTAGACGTACTGTGACCATAGTGAATATGAACCATGAAGGGGAGAGATAGGGATTCCATTGAAACTGTCATGTTTTAAGATCAATTTTAAATCTATGCTACAACATATCATCGAGATCATAAGATGGCAATCTAGGAGGAATCTTAGAGGTCATCTAGTCCAGGGCTATGAAACTCAAATAGACATTGAAGGCTAATGATCCATAGATCCCACCAATCCCTGTGGGATGCTAATTGACTTAATTTTAAAATGTAATGATGGTTATTTTAATTGTATTTTTAAAATATCTCCCAATTACATTTTAATCTAGTTTGGGCCACACTCAGGAGTGGGATTGCTTGACACCTCTGATCTAGCCTGACCCCCCTCACTTGGCAGAGCACAGAGTAGGAAGGACGTCCAAAGGAATCTACTCTAACATTCACATTTAACAGATGAGGAAACCAAAGGAGAAATCATTGGACCAGTCACAAAGTGCTTCCAACACCAAACTGGCTACTCTCTGTCACACCAAATCGATCCCATCAGTGTTCTTACTTCATGCCAACTCCTTCACAAAACCAGTCTCAAACTGGACATTCTAATAGAAGTTTGGTAATATGGTAATGGGAAGATTTATTTCTATTTATAGGTGCCACAATGGATACAGTGCTGGGTCTGGAGTCGGGAAGACTCGTCTTCCTGAGTTCAAATCTGGCCTCAAACACTTACTAGCTGTGTGATCCTGGACAAGTCACTTTAACTCTGCCTCAGTTTCCCCATCTGTAAAAATGAACTGGAGAAGGAAATCGCAAGTCACTCTAATATCTCTGCCAAGAAAACCCCAAGAAAACAGAGTCACAAAGAGTCAGACACAACCAAAAATGACTGAACAGGATAGCTTTCCATAGTTTTATCAAAATACTAAGAAAAGAACAAGGCATAGTAGATAGAAAACCAGCTATAGAGTCAAGAGAGCTTTAGGCTCAAGTCCTTGGCTACATGACCCTGGCCAAGTCAATTAACTTCAAAGGACCGCAGGTAAGTAAGTTGCAAAATGGTTGCTGATCTCCTTAGGTAGAGAGTTTCCTCGCCAGAGAGCTTTCTGTGTTGATAAAACCACAAATTTTGACCAAATGTGAAAAAAAAAGTGAAAACATCAGATTCAAAAGCCCTTCTAACTTCCGACAACATGGTATCCCAGACAATGTTACCTGAATGAGTAATATTCAGGTAAGCTATTTAAAATTATTAATCGAGTTAATAATTAACCAATTATCAGCATTAATTGAACATTCATGATGTGCAGGAGTTGTATGCCCCCTGTAGAGAGATTCAAGAAAACAATAAACGGGGTCTGTGGCTTGAGGATCTTAATGATCTAAAGAGAGGAAATAGGACAAACAGCTGGTTTAAATTTGTTGAACTGAATATGAGCAACTCCCAGTTAAGATCTCCATTTTGTATTTTCTGGGGATATAGTCTCAGAATCATAGAATCATACCTGGAGGTACCTCAAAGCCCACCTAGTCCAATTCTCCCATTTTACAGATGAGAAAACCAAGGTCCAGGAGCTGTATTGTGCCCCCCCAGGAGAATGTAAGCTCATTGAGAGCTATCTCTTTGTATTTCAATCCCCAGTGTGGCACACATAGTAGGCATGTAATATACTTTGGCTTGGGTTGAATCCACTGGCTGATATTGTGCACTAGAATATCCTTTCACTGCAACCAACTGATCCTCTGTTTTCTCTTTTACAATGTAGAAACTCTACCTGAACATCTTTAGAGAACTGTGTGCTGACATAAGGGGCAGCTAGATGGCGCCATAGTGCATAGAGTGCCGGTCCTGAAGTCAGGAAGACTCATCTTCCTGGATTCGAATTTGACCTCAGATATTTACTAACTGTGTGACCCTGAGCAAGTCACTTAAGCCTGTTTGCCTCAGTTTGCTCATCTGTAAAATGAGCTGGAGAAGGAAAAGGCACAAACCACTCCAGTATCTTTGCCAAGAAAACCCTAAATGGGGTCACAAAGAGTCAGACACAACTGAAACATGATTCAGAAACAACATACTGATACAGTCTTCTAATAATTCTCTGGGCTCCCATTTTCTATTCACTTTTCCCAGCACTGTGTTCTGGGATTCCTAATGAGCTATTCCCTATGGCTTATTACCACCCTTAACCTAATATGGTTCAGGTTTAATTCTCTCAGACATTACAGAGCACTGAATGTGGGTCCTCTTTCTCAGAAGTACAGATTAGTCTAGGTGATAAATAGTTCAAATCACTGATGTTTCCAGTTGAATTAAATCCACCAAGTACGCATTAACAGCTGACTATATCACAAGCAGTATGCTAGATACTAGAGATAGAAAAAGAAAAACGAAACATTCCCTGCTCTTGAGGAGCTGACATTCTGCTGGGGAAAAGAACATGTACACGGAAAAAGTAGAAAGTGATTTTCTTTTGTTGGAAGAGAACATAGCTTTATACTATATATTCAATAGACACTGTGTGAAGTGAGCAGACTCAAGAGAACAATTTATACAACAACATTGGGTAATCAACTTTGAAAGACAGCAACTGTGATCGACAGAATGACCAGCCATAGTCCCAAAGCTCTCATGATAAAAAATGCTATCCATCTCCCGATTGAAAGCTAATGGATTCAGAGTGCACGTGAAGCTTATTTTCTTTACTTTCTTTCTATCCTCCTTACTTCTTTCTTTCTTCCTCCAGCTCCTCCGCCTGCTTCTTGGTAATGAGAGAAATTTGTTTGGGCATGACCATTACGTATTTGACAAATGGACTTAGGTTTTTTCTTGCTTTCATCTATGGCGAAGGAAGGGAAGGCAGGAAGGTAAAGAATTCAGAAGCAGACAAAATAAATATGATTGAATTAAAAAGTAACACAACAGGTAGTGTATGCAAGACCTGGGACTAAATGCCAGCAAGGGTTGCAAAGGTGAAATAAACCACAGCTCCTTTCTCTGATGAGTTTGTACTCTAATATGAGAGACAAGACATGCACAGATAATGCTGTAATATAAATTAGGTTATAATATGTATATTAATGAAGCTTTTGATCAAATACTTCTGCCCCTTTCTTCATCCTGGAAGAAGCAGCTGAAGAATAGATCTTTTGATTTAGCCTTTCCACTTTTCCTATTCCTATAGCTCAATTTCAGTCAGAAGAATCTCGAGAGTTTTCTAGGGAGTCACGGGAAAAAAAATTAGGGCAAAGTTTTTACAAATTCTGAAATCTACCCTTCTGTCCAACCTGTGAGGCAAAAATCATAAGAAATTCACTTTTATTTTCAAAGTAATCAAGGTTTCAAAAGTAAGTTTGCAGATTACTTTGACTTCCAGTATTTGAGTACAAATTATCAACTAAATAATCATAACTGAACATCTAGATTTTCTAAGAGAAAGAATGAAGGCAGAAAAAGACCTTTTGTTTTCTGATAGTTGAAAACATTTAAACCTCTTTAATGTTGTTCTCTATGTAAATAATTTCAATTTAAATAATATATCAGACTATTACCTTGTAATTTTCCTTTCATTCTTGAGGAGGAATCATTTCAAATGAAGGTTTAAAAATAATGTTGTTATCTAGCTATAGTAAGAATGTTTAATAGCCCAAATTTGACTAAAGAGATTGAAATAGTTGGTTCATTCGTGTTCTCAAAGTGGTATTCTGCATCTGATGTTTGAAAAATACTGTTTGGTTTTTTTTCCTTACATGATGAGTTATAAATAATTAGTATTCACAGCCTCTTTGAATTTACTCTTAAACTCTGGCACATTTCTTTTTTAAAGAACTTGACAATTTGGAACCGCTGTTAATTCAGCTTCAGGGACAGGGAAGCACTTCATTTGTGACTTTTGCAGAGTCACTTAGCTTCTTGGAGTAAAAGGAAAGCTGTAGAGAAGATGGCCCCTTCATCCCTTCCAGTTCTTCAAACTCTCTGATTCTAGGGTTCCCTTCTCTTTCAGAAACATCTCTAGTCTAGAACATCCCCCCACCAGGTAGAACCCTTTCAGAATGTTTCAGTGTTATAAGATGAAGTAGAAGTGGTTTCAAATAGTCCTGTCTTGCCTGCTGAGTATTAGGCATAGGACTCCCTGTATAATCCGATTTCAATCAACTCACTCTAATCACTACTGATAGTAGCAAAATTAGCCTGGATCTACTTTGTTAATCTAGATTGACGGAGCTAAAGTAAAGGGACAGAAGGGCACAGAAAACAAAGAAAAACTAGCGGGCACACTGATTTCCTGCCTCTGCTCTCCCTTCTGGGGCTTTTCTTTCTCCTATCTTCTAAAGCACACCGGTATTTGGTTGTTAGGTTACCAGCCTTCCACTGAGGACTTGTATCAACAACAGGTGCGTTTGGAGCCTCTGAAACAGCAGCCCGCAGGAGCACCCCCACCACGAGCCTGCGCAGAAGGTAGCAACAGGTGCACATTGTACCTGGGCGGATGTATAATTTATTGAAACTGAGATCTTCCCTTTTTTCTCCTTCTGGAGCCGTCCTGGAGTCCGGTGCCTCTTAAATAGATGTCACCAGCAGCTAGACTTCAAGGCCTTCACTTGCTAGTTGCTCTGACCATCTCTCAATATTATTGTGAACCCTTACCTTTCACTAAAGCTTTGGAGGGTGATGGAGAATTACGATTTCACAGTTGAGAGATGAACACTTCAGTGATTTTCTATGTTTTCATGTGGATTTCAACTTGTCTGTTTTCTGAGAGAAGAGTTGAGTTCTGAGGTTTGCCGGATGCACAGAGTGTTATATAATACATTGCTGCAACTGACGAACTTGGCTTGGTGTCTTCATCGGTGATCTGACTTCAGTCAGATTACTGGGTTCTGGTTATTGCTAAAATGAACCATGGAATTTCAGAGAGCGGTCTTTCTTGATGCCTCAGCATGCTGGCGTCAGGCAAATCAGGAAACTTTTTACATTTGGGTAACAAAGACGTGTGGAATCTACCTCCATCTGATTTTCCATGCTGGTGGGAGTTGTTGTTGGTCATCTCAGCACTGCATGTGCCATGCTAAGACACCCAAGGTAAAAATGTGTCCTGGTAAGTACGGGAAGGTTATTTTATCTCCTGGGGTGACACTATTCAGTGAAATAGAGTTACTTAAACCTGAAAACAATCTACAGAGTTAGGATGTCCTGTAGGAAAGATAGTTTGTAATAGCTCTCTGGCTGTATTGTTTGAGAAATACTGTTTAACAATGTGGCAGTTATCAACAGTTATTGGTAGCAGAAACTATGGGGAAAATTATCCTTTGTGATCAATAGACTGTAAAATAGAAGGAGAAAGTTTCTTAAAGGATTTGCTCTCAGGATCATTTATTTTTATCACGCTTTTGTTTGCATTAGTAGGGAACATGCATAATATTCAAATATTAAGTCAGGGCATCCATTTTTTGCTTTTAAATGACTAAAAAAACACTTCCTTAATGCCTAGAACTAGATTTATAGACACTTGTATTCAGTAATTGTAGTACAGATTGCTGTTAAGTGGAATTTTCAGGCTGGAAGTGAATGAAATGTCATTTGGGAATGATTCCTCTTCATTAAGTATTTCTTCTTAGATACCTCAAAATAGAAATAGGCATATCTTAACTATAAATGTCTAAGTTGTCTCTTCATATCAAATATCATTTATAATGCAAGCATGACAGTCCAGGAACGTGTGTGTTACACCTGACCAAAAGTGGTAATTTAATTAAAAATCATTCTGTACTGCCAAGAGGGGGAAGGCAGTTAAGGATTACCATATTCATATATTTCAGAAATGATTGGGGAAAAGGAAAAACATTATTTTGCTTGTCTCTACAGGGTAGAACCAGTGTTCTACAGGGATACCAGGGTGCAGATTTTTGTATCGGTATAAAGAACTTCCTAATATTTATCATTGTTCTGAAAATAGATTGGACTGGCCATCGTGACGTAATGAGTTCCTTATCACTCCAGATAGCCAGAAGAGCTGGATGATCACTTGTCAGGGATATTTGAGGACAGACATGCTTCAGGTCAAGGCTAGAAGGGAAGACTGCAAAGATTCAGAGAGTGCAAAAATTGTACAAAATACAAAACAATGAGACAGTATATGGTGATGAAAAGTGACTTGGCAATTTCTAAATATTAAAGACCTCCATTTCCTAGATTCATCGAACTAAGACTAAAAGGAAGAGGGAAATCACTTCCCTTAGCTGTCTTCTTTTAACGCTACGTTTTCCAGTACCAATTCTTTTAGCCATCAGAAGGCCACCTGAAATTTAATCTAATGCACTTGTTTTGTTTTGGTGTCAGAATGTAATTATCAGGTTTAGTGGGATTTATATGTCAGGATGTTGTAAATGGAAATTGTACAAATATTTTTCAAAATATTCAAAGTGCTGTCATTTTTTCTGTTATTACAGTATGTGCAATTAAAAATAATTTGAAATTTAGTTCTGTCTTTTAAGGATTAATTACTTTGGCAGTTGAAAACCAGGGAAGAAGATCAAATTTAGTTTGTAATTATCAGGGATTTGTTTTTTTTTTCCTTTGACTACTGAACTATTGAATGCAGTATCATTTTCAATTAATAATTATTTTCTAGTGAGAATATAAGAAATAAAAATATATATTTATCATTAGTGAAAATAAACCCTTAAATTCTCATTGCTATTAAATTCAACACATGTTTTGGGCAGTGAGAAATACTATTTCCTTGCCTGCTATTTATTTACCATTTCACTGAAATCTCTATGGATACACCACCAGCATTTCTTATTCTCATTGTAGGACTGTGGTTTTGGGGCCTATTAGAAATATTTTGCTAAGAAATAGTGAAATAATCATTATTGTTAAAGTTCTATGTAAATTAATCTTTAAATCTAAACATTTTGTACAAATTTGTATTTGTACGAAATCTTTGCAGTCATCCATTCCAGCCCTGACCTAAGCATGACTGTCCTCAAATCTATGTTTAATTAGATTTTAAGTGTCAAAATCAGTGGAAGATTTGTCATTGGAGATTTGTCATCATAAAAATGCCTGTGGTTACGTTTGACTTTCCTATGCAAATGAAGTTTTAGTATTGTTACCAAAAACTGTTTGACCTGAACTCTTGAAACAGATTCTAGAGATCACAGGATTTAGAGCTGGGAAGAAACCTTAGGATTAGTGAATTCAAATCCCTCATAGTGCAGAGAAGAGAATTAAGGCACCAAGAGTAAAAAAATACTTGCCCAAGGTCATATTGGTTGTATTTAACAACTGACTGTAGAATCTGAGCCCAGGTCTTCCTGGGCTTAGGAATCCAGTTTCAAATCTAGTTCACTTTCAATTTATCACATTGCCAACTGCTGAGTTGGGGGTGGGGCTAGGGTGGTGAGAATTCTTTCATTTTTAGTGGTATCTCATTTCTTGTGTAATTCTAAAGAAATGTGCAGTATTTTGATATAGGTGGTGAAGTAGATTTTGCAGTGGGCCTGGAGGCAGTAAGATGAGTTCAAATCCAGCTTCAGACACTCACTAACTGTGTGACCCTGGCCAGGTCACTTAACCTCTGTTTGCCCCAATTTCCTCATCTGTAAAATGAGGAAAATAATATCACCTACCTACCAGGGTTGTTATGAGGGTCAAATGAAATAATAATTGCAAATTGCTTAGCACAGTGCCTGGCACTATATATAGCATTATTATTAAATAGTACTAGTATAGTATTATGCTGTACTATTATATAGTAACTATGTATGTTAGGTATTCTAATTATATAAAGCCTATGAATTCATCAGGATGGAAATATTATTATTGTTCATAATTTGCATTTACTTAAGGTTCTTCTTTCTGTTGAACAAGGCATGTATGGTTATAGTAAGTACTTGACCAGATATTGAATTATCTTGGTCAGTCTCTACTTCTTCATTTAATATACCACAGCTTTGCCTCCCACCATCATTGTAAGATGAAAGACAAGGGGTAATTAAGAGAGGCAGTAATATTGAATAGCTAATAAATATGTTTTTATACCTGTTTCCTCACAATTTTATGTATCAATTTTGAAACATTCCAAAGGGTGGAGGGTCACAGATGTAAAGCCAGAAGGGGCCTAAGAGATAGTGGAAAGCATGCTGAATTTATCATGATAATCATCTCAAATTTAGTTTAGAAAAGGGATTTTTAACCATTGTTCAATCATGAGACCTCTTTGGAAGTCTTCCGAAGCCTATGGCTCCTTCCTCAGAATCATATTTTTTAAAAAAATAAGATACACAAAATCATTTATATTGGAATACAATCATGAAAAGATATTTTTTAGAGGTCCACACTTCTCAGATTAAGAAGCCCTGGTTTAGAAGCATCTAAAAATCTTTAGGAAAAATTCTTAAGTGATGTAATTTTGTAAATTGCTTTTTCTAATAAAACCTATGAAAAGTTATTCAAAGGAGCTTGCCAAACCAATGGTTTATTTTTGTTGTTGTTGATCCTGATTCATACCAGATGATCCAAGAGGGAATTCTGAATCATCAGAAAGTACTTTCTCCTCTTCCCCTAGTGTTGTTCTATCCCATTGCACACAGCAGGCAGGAAAACATTCAGAGCCATAGCCATACCTTCTCCATCCCAATAATCTTCCTAAAAGATTACTCTCCTCCAAGCAATACACAGCTAATGGGGTGGAAGGCAAAATGTGAAACATATTTTGTATGGCTATTATTTACTTTAAAAAAAGAATTTATTTCACATTTATTTCAGAGCCAATTATTCTGATATTTTCTGGGAAAGGTCAAGTTGTAGCATAAAAATGTTAGAAGTAGTTATAATTGAAGTCAAGTGTAATTGTTGTATTCTTATAGTAGAAATTTACTATATAGAAATTTACTCAATAGTGTCATTCAATTCTTAATTCGGGCTCTGCCTCCTTAATTTAAAAAGAAAAGATATGTAAATGAAAGTTATTCATATGATAAGTTTACAAGGCTTATTACAGAACAGACATGAATTCTGTAAGTGGTAAGATGTTTTGTTAGGCATGTGTGGTGACAATCTCAAGTAACTCAGCTATAATCATATATGACTTAGTGTATCCTTGTGAAAAAATATCTAGACATCTGGGCCCCAGATGAAATTTCATGCCTGGTTCTGTGCCTTCCTTCCTTTCTCAAACTTTGCACACAACTTGGAACTACTTCTCTGACTGGAAGTCTTCTCTCTTTAAAGTCCGTCAAGTCCGTAGTCCAAAAGGCAAGCTAACTCACGTGGTCCGAGTCAGGAACTACTAAGTATCGGAAAGAATATCTCCAATCAATCATTAAATCAGCCAGTGTTTATTAAGTGCCTACTATATGTAAGGCACTGCACTAGATGCTGGAGATACAAATTCAGTATGTTAAAAAATCCCTACTTTTAATCTTACTTTATAATGGATGAGATGAGCTGCATACATAAGTAGATATAGAATGAATTTAAAGTGAATAAATGCAAATAAACCCAGTCACTAAGTACAGGGTAGTTTGAGGGGAAAGCCACTAGGAGTTGAGGGGATCAGGAAGGGTTTCATGTAGAAGGTGGTACTTGAGCTGGGAAGGGGGCAGGCACATTTGTCCACCCCTGACCGTTCTGCTTGATCTTCGAAGGAACTGGATGAGCCCTTCTGGCATTTCTTCTCTGTCATTAAGCTCAGCAACCAGTGGCTTTGGGAATATCAAAGCACTCTGTAAATTAAAGTTATTTAGTGCCTAAATCCATGCCTGCTACTCTAATAGTGAACAATGATACAAAGTAGTCTGAAGTGTGGGATACCATTGTTGACTTTATAACTTAAGTAACTGGGGGAAAGGAAAGGAATTGTCCACAAGACTGGGCTAAGGAACCAGCTACCTCTATGCATGTCATTAAATGAGGAAAGCGAGGCTTTCCCTAGCTAATAGGGGTCTGCCCTGTAGTATCTGGAAGGAAAGGGCCCATGCAAAGCCCCATTCTATTCCTCGATCCCCACCTTCCAATGCCCAGCTTCATTTACTCATTCATTTATTTATCCACCACCCATGTAAGATGTGAGTACTCTGAAACATACAGACAATTCAAAGATATATATGTGTGTGTGTTTGTATGTATGTATATATGGAACATATATGTATGTGTATAATGCTAACTTTACTTACAGCCTAATTAATAAAGACTTAAATGCAAATGACTGCGGTGTCATTTCAGAAAGAGCACTGAATCTGGTGTGAATGATATTAAATTCACAGCTCTGCTCCTGATGACCTGTGTGACCTTGAAGAAATAATTCCAAATAATTCCAGGTCTTAGTTTTCCCACCTTTTAATGAGGAGGTTGGACTAGATGCCCTATTTACAGCTCTAAAATTCCAGTGCTTTGAGCTGTCATACAAAGGAGAATGAAATAAGGCAAAAGGAGAGGGAGGGGCGAAGTGCTATGAAATTTGAGAAGGGAGAGATTGTTTTCTCCCATAGGGAAATAAGAATGGGAGTTAGGGAAAGCTTTGTGAAGGATGTGGCACATGAGGTGGCCTTTGAAATGGGAAGGGACTCCAACAGCTTAATCCTCTGAACAGACAGAGATGGGAGCTGCCCATTCCAGCCAAGGGGGCTGGGATGAGCAAAGGCACCAAGGTAAGAGAAGGGATGATGTGCATGAAGGATTGGGAGCAGTCCCCTTTGGCTGGAATGTCGCATATGGGAAGGCAAATAGTATGTGATAAGGCTGGAAATAAAGGATTGTAGATTTAGAGATGGAAAGGACTCCACACATCATCTAGCCTAATCTCATTTTACAGATGAAGAATCTGAAGCCCATGAAAATTGTGACCTACCCAAGGTTATACAGGTCTAGAATTTGAACCTAGTCTCTGTGACTCCAAATCCAGAACTCTTTGATTAAAGTGTCCTGACTTGTAATGACAATTTCCTTTAGGTCAGATCTAGATGATAGAGGTCCTTGAATGCCAGGATCAGGAGTTTATGCTTTATTCTGTAAATGATTGGGATTTTGAGTAGAGGGTCATGATCAGTTGGTGACCCTGAGTTCTCCAGGAGGTCTCATTTATTCAAGCCAGTGGTATTACAAATGACAGTAGAGCAGAGATGAATACGTTCAATCAAGGCATGGGCACAGATGAGCACATTTGGAGGGAGGCAGGTGATATTTCTTATTTGCTGTGATCTCATCTGCGCCATACTGACTGCTAACTTCTCAGCTTCTCCAAAGTTGAGCTATAATGTTGACTACCTTTCCTCCAGTGATCTGCCTGGCTTTCCTACTCTGGTAAAGAGTCCGTGTGTCTGATCTGCACCTGCCACTTGATCTGCTTTTGCCTTTACCCCTTCAAATCGCTCAATATAAAGCTCCCACTTGGCCTAACCAGTCACTCCACATTAACTAGGTAGATCCAGCATCTGTGGGCTGAACCAAACTGCCAGCTGCACTCCTTTATATCTGTCAGGCCTTCTTACTTTTCCCTCACCAGTCCTGGGAATTCCCAGGACACAACTTAGTTAAACCTTGATATATCAGGCTTACCCCTCAGTGATCATATCATAAAAGATTGTGGATAGGGTCTTGGTCTGAGATTAGGTTTTGTCCCTAGCTTCCTTGTTGATTTGTCATGTGATAGAGGCATTTTAAGCTCTCTCTGGCAATTTACCCCATCTATAAAAAGGTAATATTGGATTTTCTGCTTATTTCATGTTGTGAGCATCATCTTATTAACCTTGTCAATAGTTTCTAAAAGTATTTTAAGTACTATCCCGGTTAAGCAAAGAAGGGACAGCTGTCCTTATAGCCATGATGTATTTGTACATCAACTTAGGAGCTTAAACTTCCATATCTAGACCTTTATTGAGTAATGTATTTGAAGAAATCCTAGGAAGTTACTGGGGGAAGCCAGCCAAAAATGTCTCTCTAGTACATCTCTTCTCTCCCCAACCCTACCCCCTACATCTTCTCTCCTACCAAAAGCTATAGACAGCAGGAGGGACATGGAGCCGTGTAGTAAAGTGTGACGGGTAGGCACAGCCTCCCATAAGTGTAGGTTGAAAACAATATTATATCTTAGATCTATACACATCCATTCATTCCCATTTAAATTGTACCCTAGAACAGATCATGACTCTCAAGAGTTATTATTTTTCAGAATCAGCCTAGGGTCCTTGCCCATGTTCCATCCAACACCAAAGATGCTGTAGCTAGGTTGAGTTTGAGGTGATGATAGTTAGGTAATGTTGTTATTGTTCAGTCTTCATGACCCCATTTGGGGTTTTCTTGGCAAAGATACTAGAGTGGTTTGCTATTTTCTTCTCTAGCTCATTTTACAGATGAGGAAACTGAGGCAAACAAGATTACATGACTTGCCCAGGGTCACACAGCTATTAAGTGTCTGATTCTTGATTTGAACTTCTTCCTGATTCCAAGGCCCGTGCTCTATCCACTGCTTCATTTCTCTGCCCTTAGGTAATGTTAGCAGTAGGCTGTTTCCGATGCTCAGGATGAGCTCTTCTCCTCTCCGCTAGTCTTAGGCTCATTTCCTTTTTTCCTTCAAAATCATCCAGGCACTACTTTCTACATAAAGCCTCTCCTATTTCCTGCCCCCACTCCACCACTAGTGCCCTCACCTGTAAATTCCCCTATTTTTAAATATGTTTTACACGTACTTATTTATATGCCTGTTGTCTCCCTTGATAGAATGTAATCTCTTGAGGTTAGGCCCCTAGCTCCCTGCCTGGTATGTGGGTGGCACTTGATAAATGCTGATTGCTTGGTTGATTCAAAAATAGGAAAGAGTCACAAAATGAAATGATGTGCTTTGAATCACAATTCATAATTTTTATAGGAGCTACTAGAAGCAAAAAAATAGCACGATACTGTTGAGCATATAATTACCAAACCTCATTTTTGGAACTCTCATGCTCTTTTTTTTTTTCACTCTTAGCAAGTCTTGTAAAATCCTCTTTTTAAAGTAGGCTTGATCCAGCCAGGGGTGGGGAACGTGTGGCCCTGAGGCCACATGTGGCTCTCTAGATCCTTAAGTGCGGCCCTTGGACTGAATCCAAACTGCACAGAACAAATCCCTTCTGTGAAGTTTGGATTCAGTCCAAGGGCTGCACTTGAGGACCTAGAGGAAGGATTTGTTCCCCATCCCTGATCCAGTCACTGTGTTCTGCACAAGTTGTTCAAACCCATTAAGATTACAGATCCTGGTTTTTAGCCAGACTAAGCTATTCTCTAGGAATGACACTTTAAACTTGGAAATGCAAACAATAAATGACCCCATTTAGCATCCCAAAGCTACAAAATCTCCCCAGGAGCTAAAATCACCCATTCTGAAGTTCTGAAGTATATAGAAACATAGTTATTTATAATAGTGAGTACTTGAGCTTTTGTATCTGTGTGTGTTTATGTGTGGTCATTGAGCTTTTATTTTAAGGTGATTGGCTACCATTTTTTTTTTGGTCAAAATCTTTGAGTTGAGTTATAGTGGTAAGTGGGAAAGCTAGAATTTGAAACCCAGATCCTCTGACTTCAAATCCAGAATACTTTTTACTAAAAAGCCTTTTGGGACGAGGTTATGATAGGGAATTAAATGTCATGTTCATTTCCATCTAAAGAGTTGGCCAAGAAATTGATTCTTACACCTGCCTATTCTTTATATTTTTGAAATCTGCAAAAAAGCAAGGCCTCTTTGGTTGCCTCCAATTCATAGGTGAAAAGATTTTATCTAAAATTGACTGAAATACACGAACACATCTATAGATTTCTTTGTATAAATGCATGGATGATAAAGAATAGTCAAAGCTCTTTAGCCTAACATTCAGGGCCTTCCGCGATCTTGCAGCACCCTACCTTAACCAGAATGGTCTCCCTTCTTCCCCATTCATTCCACCTCCTATCCTCCCAATCCATTTGCCTATTCTCTACCCCACTCCCAAACACTTCTACCTAATGAAATTCTTCCTTCCTTCAGGGCCAAATTTAGGTACAATAAAGCTAATCTACCCACTTGTAAGTGGTTGCTCTGTCCTTGTATCCCTCATACCATCCTTTATAAACTTGTCCTGTGGACTTAAGTACAGGTCATCTCAAAAGCCAGCACAGTTTTAAGCCATTAAGCTATTAAGGCTTAAGACTGTACTAAGTCTTTTGGGACATCTTGTATAATGTGAATTTTAATATACTTGTCTCATCTCTATTAAAGCCTCAACAGCTTGAAGGGGGGAACCATGGCATGTGTCATCTTTGGAAAACTTATGCCTGACACAGTGTACCAGACTTAGTAGGATGCTTACCTCCTCCCCCCATCCTAATTTCACTTTACTCAACTTTACTCTAGGTATGTTCCAGCTGAGCTGAACTACTTAGAGTTCTACAACTGACATGCCATCTCTTGCCTATGACTACTTATGGCTCTCTAAATGTGACCTGGCAAAGGATGCCAGGGCACGTGCCCTCCCCCGTTCTTGAAATGTCCTCTTTCCTTATCTCCTTTCAACGATTTTATCTTCCTTTCAGGCTCCATTAAATACCACCTCTAATGTTAAGCATTCTCCATTCCTGCAGCAAGTAGCTCCCCTTCCTTAAATATACCTAGATTCTTCGAACCCTCCTTTGTCCATTCACTCCCTGTCTTACATTATATCAGTCTATTTGTATTGTTTTCTATTGATTGTAGATTCTGTTGTATTCTATTGTAGATTCTATTGTATTCTAATGATTTATTGTATTGCCCCAGTAATAATAGTAACTGACATTTATATTGTTTTAGGGTATGGAATGTCAGGTAATGGGACCATTGCTTCTGGGAAGATGAAATCATTTGACTGACTTGTTTATCAGCTCATCATCCTTGTGGCTCCCCAGAATCAAATTTTCTGCTCTGACCACTATTCCTATATAGAAGCACAGCAGGGCTTCATAAATGCTTACTGAATTGAATTTAATGGATCATATACCTTAAGGGTTGGCATTTTTTCCAAGTTAAACTTGTATTCTTGTCCATATTCCATACAACAAAGAAGATGATGTAGCTAGGTTGAGTTTGAGGTGATGGTAATTTGGTAATAATGTTAGTAGTAGGTTCTCCCCCATCCACTGGAAAGCAGCCCTTCTCCCTTTGCAGGCTTAGAATCAATTCCTCGTTTCCTTCAAAACTGCTAAAGAGTCCCATTCTATAGAAAGCCTTTTCTGATCCCCCTCGAGCTACTAATGCTTTCTCCTCCAGATTATCTCCATATTCATCTTGTATACATTTAATATACACTTATACATACTTACTTCATTAGTAAATAAACGTATATTGAACACCTACTGTGTGCTAGACACTGTGATAAGTGCTGAGGATACAAAAAAAGGCAGAAGATAATTCGTTTCCTCAAGTTCGCAGTCCAATAGAGGATACAACAAATAAAATATATACTTACACAAATATAAATACATAAATACACATGCACACATATATATTCATACAAACACGAATACAAGCTTTTTGCAGGTTAAATAGCAAAAATTAACAGCAGAAAGGCATGTTGATAAAATCTCCTTGAGAGCAGAGAAAAATTCATTTTTGTTTTCATATCCCAGGCCCCTGATTGACTGATGAATTATAGGAAGGAGTCACAAAGTGAAATATAATTCTTCTAATGACAACGCTTAGTGACAGAAGACAAGATCATTGCCCTAAGAGGAAATGAACATAACCTCTACCATATCTCCAGATGTGTAGTATTTAACACAATGACTAAACTGTTCTTTTTTTTAACTTTGAGATAAAGAAGATAAGTTTTTATTCCTAACTTTTTCATGTCTCTGTCATTTTTGTGGTCATTCACATGTTATTTTGAAAATCAAAACTAAACCTGTTAATATCTATATTCAGCTGAATTTCCACAGTTACCTGGCAACCAGGCTTCAGAGGGCTTGAAAGCCAGCCACCAAGAGGATACTGGGAGTACAGCAAATAAAACCTTGATTTATGTTGGTCTTGAAAAGGAAATTGTTCTCTGGTTTCCTTTTTTGCAAAATGTGTAAGCAAATTATGCGGCATTTTTACTGAAGGGTACAGATCAATATCATTAAGAAATTTAAAGAATTGGGCCATGTTAAACAATTGTACTAGTTGGATGAGTCAATGAAATATGTCTAAAACCAAATTCTTACTCCTCCCTCCATTAATTTTTAACGAATTCAGCTCTTTCTCATATTTTAGGCTATGTTGTCCTACTATAAATTTTATAGTATAAAATCTTCTCATGCATTAAAATATGGTGCTGGAGTTTGGAACATGGTAGCATCAAAACTAAAGCACTATAATTGTGTAATAGAAAGTAAAATTAATTGTCATCTATATTTGCATGTCTCACACGGCAGGGGAATAAGGAGAAATAGATACGACTTAGTCTTCTTATTAAATTAACCCAATATAGTTTAACAAATATATATTATGCACCTACTGAATGCAAGATATCATTCTACGTACTTCAGGGATATAAAGATTAAAAGGATATAGTTCCTGCCCTTTAAGAAACTTAGCAGTTTAATAGAGAGGGTGAGATAAGTGTGGTAACTAGAGGAAAACATGGATTGTAATTAATTAAAAATTATTATCATTATCATATTATCTTTGGGTCATAAAAGGGGTAAAAACAAAGTATTACATCATGAGGTTTCAGAAAAGGAAAGAATTGCCACTGGTTGGGGAGATAAGGGAAGGCTTCTGGGAGCAGATGACATTTAAACTGACTCCTGAAAGATGAATAGACATTTGAATGGAGGAGGGCTAATTAGGAGGAAGGAACAGCATGAGCAAAAGCATTGAGATAGTAAATCGAAGAGAGTATGTTTAGAAAACAATATGCAGGTGCTTCTATATTCCTGTAACTCAGCTCCATTCACCTCCCTTTTAAGAAATCTATCTAATGAATGTTCTGTCATTTCTAAAATTATAAAGGAAGACATCAATATAGGAAAGTGAGCCAAGTTCAGAATCATTCTCTATTCAGGTTCTTGATAAAATATATTCTGTCCAGCGAGAATGGAAGTAGATCCATCTGATTTAAGATGCATATAGTCCATTAGCCTATTGATCTTAGAACTCGTATTCATAGCATATGTCCCTGTGAATCATCTTTGCATTAAAGGAAAAGTAAACTAAAGGACAGAGTCTGTGAAGAGTGGCAGATGGTAGGTAGGGCATGGATGTGAATGGAATGCTAATACAAACAACTCTGGTCTACCTGTGACAATCAAATTTAGATACTTGAAATCTACAGATAATCTCCAATCTCATTTTTACCCTTTAATTAATAGCAATGCCTTTCCACCAAATTAGAAATTCTGTCAAAGCATACCTGATTGATTTGTGTTCCAGCAATTATTGATATTTTTTAACTTTTTTGCTGACCAGCAAAATTGTCCAAGGACAGAGAACAGAAAGAATAAGAAGCAGTATGGTCATGGATAAAATCAGGAATGGAAAATCACTCCAATATTCCCATGCATTTGTGGTCTCATCGATGAGGCATTCCCTTCAACAATGCAGATTGCAGACTAACCATGACTTCCCATCTTATGTGAATTTCATCTGCGTCTCCCTATAAATTCACCATAGAAGATCCATCCAGTGTGCTAGGGAGCCTTCCTTGTGGTCTCTTGACATTACTTGGATAAAGATGGAACACCTGGACTATATAATGGCTTTCCTTTGTAACATAACTGGCTCATCTTTTTTTCTGGCCATATAATTCCCTTACATAAGTGGTTGTAGTGGTAGTGAGTTAGCCTCAGAGTCAAAAAGACTTGAGTTCAGGTTCAACTTCTTGTGACTGTGGGCAAAATTTCTCTCCATGCTCTGGTTAGCTCTCTAAGACTATAAATTACAGATAAGGCACTAACCTGCATGAATAGAAGTTGTTTTCTCATATGGGATACATAACAACGAAATCACAGGTCTAATACCAATCCTTCCTATCCTTTACATTACTTCTCCTGGGAAGTTCTTCATTTATAATGTGTTATAACTGACTCCTGCTTCCCACGTGTGTTATCATTGCTCTTTGGTTTTATCAACAGTTTTAGTTGCTCAGACACAGTAATCTCCCATAAATCACAGTCATACCACGTCCCCAGAAGAACATTGGTGTGAGACAGCTGGACCTTTGTTTCAGGAAGGAAATTAGAGTGATCAAAACAATGATACAATTTCTCCCCCATTCAGATCCGGCCACGTCATTCTTTGGTGAGTCCCCTTTTTATGTAAATGATGAAACATTATTAAGAGGCAACTAGGTGGTACAGTGGATACAGCCCTGGACCTGAAATCAGGAAGATCTGTGTTCAAATCCCAATTCAGAAAAACTACTAGCTGTGTGACCTTGGGCAAGTCACTTAGCCTCTGTCTGTCTCAGTTTTCTCATCTGTGAAATAAAGATAATAATAGAACCTCTCTCCCAGAGTAATTATGAGGATAAAATAAGGTAATGTACAAAGCACTTCATATATCTCAAAGCTAACAGCAGCAGCATCTCTGAAAATGAAATGAAAATTTTATATCATATGTCAAAATTTAACTAAATGGTTACATCAAGTTAGTTATTAGGTATGCCTTATGCATAAGGCTTGTGCTAATCCCTAAGGATAAAAAATAAAATAAAAATAATATAGCCATTGCTTTCAATTAGCTCACTGTTATCAGATAATCAAATGACTCTAGCATCCGTTCATTTTAAATGTTGCAGAATAATTTTTGGATTTTCTTATACACACATGTACACACATATGTACAGAGATTTTTATGCAGCTCTTATTGATATGTAAGGTGGAGAATTCCACTGATGGGATATTAAGAGAAAAGAAATCTAAGCCTGTTTCGACCTCAGCTAAGTGGGGCTACAGCACAGTGGGCACGGAGCTATTTTGGCTGCACATTTAACTCTCATCTGCAGGGAGGATGCCAGGCCACTGCTGCTACTTTGCTGCCAAGCAGTCCTTCAGATAAAATGGACATTCTGCTTTCTTTCATATCTTTTCACCAAATGGCAGGAAGAAATTTTGTTCCTTTTTAATTAATAGAAGACATGGGGACTCACCAACCAAATCTTATTTATTTCATAATTATCCCTAACCCTTCCCAAGCATGAGACTGACTTTCCATAGCCAGATGTAAGTTCAAGCTGTCAGGCTTGTAAAGTGTGGTGTGCCATCTGTCTCTATCTATTATGGCTATTTACGTATTTGTGGCTGTTTTCTACATGAATCTAAGTAGAGATTTCTGGCCAAAAATTACTGCCCCTAATTTTTTAATTAAGAAAGAAAAATAATTGCATGTCTTCTATTTTGGCCTAAATTGTCAAAATTACTTCTATGTCTCACTCAGCTGATAGCATTTACCATTTATGGTGCTTGTAGCCCCATAGACCCTGCCAGTTTTTTTAAGTGTATGTTCAGTGTAGAGTTTAAGGAGGGCAACTTTTAAGTTAAGGAGGGGTGGTTTTTTTCCCTTGACTCAGAAATGTCATTGATGACATAAGTGCATTTTCCATGAATGACTTCACACTTAAGAATCCTCTACTGGTTTTCCAGAGAGCCCATTTGTGAAATTTCATGGTATTATTAGAGCTATATTGAGGAATTCTTCACCTGGGGTGAAAACAATTGGGTAGAGGTTAGGGAGTTGGCATGGTGGTAGACTACAAGTATAATCATGTAAATATGAAAGTGAGACAGACTCTGGGGGGTGAGTGCCCCCTCTCCTGGCATGAACATACTTGTGTTCTACTACCATGGCAACCTGCTCACCTCTACTAAGGTGAAGGAGGGTGAAGTAGGAGATGGGCCAAAGGAAGAGGGACATAAATGGGAGTAGCATTCCGAGGAGTAAGTTCACTTGCTAGGTAAGGTTGTGGATAAAGTGTGGGACTTGGTGTTAGGAGGACGTGAGTTTGAATCCTGTCTCCGACACTAGCTGTGTGCCACTGGACAAGTCACCTGAACTCTACCTCAGTTCCCCACCCCCACCCACCCCACCAGATTAGGTTTTCTGGGAGAATTTACCATCTGACCTATGCTAGTTCTAGCTACGGGTATTTTATAGATCCTCAGTGGAGAATATCACCAGAACTATTTTGTTCTGTTTTGAATTGTTTTGTTTTGTTTAATGATTGGTATCTTTTGTTTTTACACACATTTATTTCTAAATCTGTTATACCACCCCTCTTCCCCTTGTCTGGGAAACAATCCTTATAATAACCAAACATAAAAAAAGAAAAAAGATATATTAAAAAGTCCAGTAAAACTAACCAACACATCAACTAAGTCTGACAGTATATGCCATTTTCCACATCCATAGTTCCCCACTTCTATTGAAAAGAAGGGAGGTGAATTATCTCATCTCTTCTATGAAGCCAAGCTTGGCCATAACACTACACAGTTTTCAGTTTTATAGGGTTGTGCAGTAGAGAGAGCACTGGACTTGGTGTCAGCAGCACCTGAGTTCAAATCTGGTCTCAGACTCTTCTTACTTGATGTTTGCCTGTGAGCACTTACCTTCTCTCTGGCTCCGTTTCCTCATCTGTAAAATGAGGAGAATAATTGCACCTACCTCCCAAAGTTGTTGTAAGGATAAATTGCAAACCTTAAAAGCACTATATAAATGCTAGTTTTTATGATTGTTTATTCTCATTTTTATCATAATTATGCATATCATTTTCTCACTTCAGATTATTTGACTTTTCATCAGTTCTTATCTTCCCATGCTGCTCTGATTTTTTCCATAGTTAATTTTTTAATGGAGCATTAATATTCCATTACATCCATGTACCACAATTTTCTTTTGGCCATTTACCAATTAATGCATACCTACTTTGTTTCCATTTCTGCGCTACTAAGACAAATGCCTCTGTAAATATTTTGGTGTATATGGGATCTTTCTTTCTAGCTTTGACTTCTTGGAATCTAGTAGTGAGACTTGCCTAGAAGTGGGAATTCTGAGTCAAAGTGTAATATGGACATTTTAGTCACTTTCTTAGCACAATTCCCCATTACTTTCCCGAATATTTGGACTAATTCACAGCCCTGTTTTTCTAAATTAAAAAAAAAATGTTCATAGGTCTATTGAAACCCATATTGTAGTAGATCTGCACTAGAAAATGATTGAACTTAGCATTTAATGTATTTAAAGATATTTGTATATGCTGATATATAAAACACAAAACAGCCCATTAAACCTTGTTTGAATCTTTAGAATGGTATAGAATAGCAGGAGAAGGAAGATGTTATTGTGTAAGGAGGTGGACCGGCTACTTGGCAGAACCAAGAGATAACAAGTGGAGTGGCTGCATTCTCCAATGGTCTCATCTCAGTGTCTAGAGAAAGTGGGTAAGGCCTTTCAATGCATTGGATGGACCCTCAGTCGCAAGTTTATGGGAACACATGGAAAGATTGGAACAGGAGGGGCAAGCATGGCGGAGTAGGGGAAGGGGGTTTGAGGTCTACATCTTTGGAGGGAGACATCCCTGTCCTTGTTCCCACAGATTAATTACAGCTAAGTGGGGCTACAGCACAGTGGGCACGGAGCTATTTTGGCTGCACATTTAACTCTCATCTGCAGGGATTAGTCTTTAGAGTTCAGGTCTTACAGTAATTTTGTAAATTATATGGAAATTTTAAGTGAACAAGTTCTATAAAGGAAATATTCATTTAAAATGCTTCTTATTTCTGTCAGAAAACTTTTGTTTAGACAACTAGGTTGAAGATAATGTTTTGCTCACTTAAAATGTTACTTATAAACATTCAACTCTAAGAACTATAGGACAACATATCACAGTTCTTTCTTCCACACTGCAACTTTTCCCCTTGTGGTTTCTCTAAATTGCGGGTTGGCATAAGAAATTAAATGGGAATGGTCTTTGTTTTCTTTTACAATATGACTAATACGGAAATACATTTTGCATGACTATAAATGTATAACCTATATCCTTTTCAATGAGGGGGATGGGAAGGGACGGAGAGAATTTGGAACTCAATTTTTAAAACAAATGTTGAAAATTGTTTTCCTATGTAATTGGGGAAAAATAAAATATGAAATTTTAAAAAGCAATTAAATGGAAATTTTGGGGAGTGTTGTGGAAGCCACAGAGGACATGTGAAAGCCAGTAGATGAGACAGAAAAATATAGAAACCCAGAAATGCAGGATTGTTATTTAAAAAAAAAAGGTATTCCAGTAGACTCTGGCATCATATGAGAAAAGGCTAAGTCCTTATATGATTTCCTAAAGGGAAATGAAGGTGAAGGGTACACTTACAAAGCTTCTGGAAAAGTGGTAGATCTGAATTTAAATGGCAGGTGTGTAAAGGTGTCTACAATCTTTTATCATCATTTGTAAAAATGGGAGAAGGCTGGACAAGGTGACCTCTTCGGTCCCTACTAGCATTAGGTCCATGGTGCCAGGAGCCTATGTCCTACCAGTCAAAATCTGGCAAGCAGGCCTTGCTACAAGGTCATTTTCAAAGACTCACGAGATTATTGAGGTTGTCTCATTAGGTTCATAATGAACAAACAGTAAGTTGAATGTGTGTTGGGCTGCCAAAAAAGAATTTCTAAGTGTTCCAAGTATAGGAGCCAACAGAGTTATTGAAAGCATAAGGTATGCTTGATACCTTGAACTCTTGGCAAAATAAGTCAAGGGTATGACTTGACAGCTTTTGTGGGTGAATAAGTTGTCCCATTTAGAATGTCAACAGCTCAGTGGTAGATGCAGATTTGCTAATATTATCCAAAGTTAAGTGGCTCTTTCAGAATATGTGATTTTAAGGTAAATGAATATGCAGATTTAAACTTATCACAACTGAGCGTGTGTGAGCATTGCAATTATTTTGAGGTTTTTTTTTTCCCTAGGTCGATGCATACAGCATTGCTGTTTTACACACAAAAGTTAATCTTTTCTACTGCTAACAAAAAGCAAAGTCATTCTTAGAGTTAAAGCTTTCTCAAATGATGAGATACACTAGACAATATTAGGCTCTTCTTTCATGTGAGTGAGTGTGGGCAGGAGAAAATGGGTTATGGGAAATACAGAAAAGGAAGATCCTTCTTTCCTCCCTGAGTCACCTATATCATCCCCTCACCCCATTGCATAAATATGGTGGAGCTTCGAGTAGTGCTTAATGGATTCCCTCACCTAAAAGAGGAATGATTACAGTGGGGGAGGTCATAGAATAATAGACTTAGAAATGGAAATGACCGTAGAGGTCAGCAAATCTAACTTGCTCGTGTTAAAGATGAAGAAACTGAAGCTCTAAGAGGTAAGAGGGTCATGCAGCTGGAGAATATCTAAGGAGGGATTTGAACCCAGATCTTACTGACTTCAAGTGCAGCACTCTTTTCATCGTGCCACTTCCCTACCCTTGATCAGGATTCTGCCATCACACCTGGTGACTGGCCCAGAGTAGGTATGCAATAAATGATGGTCAGTTTAATCTAGCTCCTATCCCTGAGCCCTATTCTTGTTCCCAAATGGAAGATTACAAAAGCCTCTCCCTGCCCCAGACACCTGCTTAAAGGAACCTAAGAGAGCATATGTTTTCAAGTATCAAGCATGACACACAACCTCCTGCTAAGCCAAATAGACGGGAAATTGAGTTACAGCCAAGGAAGAGAAAACACAACGAAAGAGAAAGAAATCTAAATCAACTTGAGACTTCTCTGATTAGTAATAAATGAAGCATAAAGGATCCCTGAGAAGCAATTTCAGTCAAACAGCTCAGTTCCAGTGTGCTAAAATGATATGGCAAGGAGGAAAGGGAGGATGCATGTAACAGGGGTAAAAACCATTGACTCTTGGAATCAGAGGTCCTGGGTTCAAATCCTGGCTTTAATGCTTGCTACCTGTTACCTTCCTGGGCTTCAGTGCTCTCATATATAAAATGAGAGGGCTATACTAGATGGCCTCTGATCTATGATCCTGTGAAGAGGGCAGACTTTACTATTTAGTTTGGTGTTTATTCATATTTTATTTTATTAATGGGTTGTAAGAAATTTTACAAATATTTACAATTTTATCCCTGGATTCAATAAATGTTTTGTCTTCATTCGTATTTTATTTTTTTTAATCAATGGATTGTAAGAAGTTTTACAAATATTTACAATTTTATCTCTTAATTCAACCAATATTTATTAGATGTCCATGGTGTGAAGGGTAAGCCACAAAGTGCAGTAGTACACTGAGGAAGACAGTTTATACAGTGATACTTTTGCATTGGGAAGCAGAAGAAATGGAGGAAGGGAAGAAGAAGGCAGTGATCTTACAGACTACTAAGAGATAAAAGATACAGACATAAAAAATAATATAAAGTGTAACTTCTGCAAAATAATAATAATAGATGACCTTCTTTAGTACTTAAAGATTTTGCATGTTATGTTATTTGATCCTCAAACTGTCTGTATGAGGTAGATGCAATCATTATTCTCATTTTTCCAGACGAGGAACTGAGAAAGAGTTCGAGCGATCTGCCCAGTGGCACAGAGCTAGTGTCTAAGATAGGATTCGAGGTCAGGCCTTCTAACACCAAGTCCCATACTTTATCCACTATCCTACCAGGCAAGCAAAATGCTAGATGAGATCTGAGTAGACAAAAGTCATGACTAATTGGCAGGGTTAAGGAAAGATTCTTGAATACAGTAGCCTTTGAGTTAGCCTCTAAAGGGTGTATGGGAATTGAGTAGACCTCACTTTTGGGTGGGGTGGAGGCAGCATTATAAAATTCTAATTAAGCTTCTTGTTAAGAGTAAATGACAGACCAAGATGAAATGGGGTAAAATAGAAGAGAATCGAGTTAGCTCAGAAGCAAAAATCTACTAACCTTAATTTAAAGCTTTGATCGTCACTGGAATGACTAGTTTAAGAGAGACTTTTTTATCTCCTTCCTGGACATTTTGTGAGACAATCTCAGCACAGTTTCATCAGGTTTCCTACACAGTGCAAGAAAGATTGACTGAATTACTTCTAGAGGCATCTATGTGTATGTATATGTATACATACATACATATATACATGCATAAGTGATTTTAGAAATATTTCAATTCTGACCCTTGCTTTTTTTAGGCCTAGATTCATTAGCTCCAACTCCTAAAATTGGTATGTTAGAACACTGAAACATTCCTGCAGATATAATGAATATTGATGGAGGCTCAAATATTTGCTTGCTGTCTTAGCTTTTATGGTTGAACAGGCCTTCAGATTTTTTCTTATTATGGTCTCAGTGTGTGATTTCATCCCTCCACCAAAGCATATTAGCAACTTGTCTGTGACTGATGGTCTTATTAGATTCAGTGCCAGGGGACACCGAGAAGTTAAGTAAATTGCCTATGTACACTCGGCTTATATATGTCAGGGGCAGGACGTGAAGCCAAATCTTCCTGATTCCAAGTCTGGTCTGCTTTACTCTAAACTATGCTGCTTTTCTCATTCTATATATACTGTGCAAATATGCACTAAATTATACAGCTGGACTAAGCAGGGGGACAAAGAACTAGATGAAAAACTTTCTTAGTTACTTGGTGAAAAAGAGATGCCATCATCACCCCCATCACCCTGTTTGTATGGGTTCTTGCTTTTATCAAGTCAGTACCCCTCATTTATGGTGTCGACATATCAGAAGCTACAATTCAAGTAGACATTGGTTAGGAGGGTCATGGGCTGACTTCATAGTAATTCTAATTTTTATTCTTTGAAGATTGATTTTTTCTCTTTACTTACCTAAAGATATGGTGGAAGGAGAGTACTTTCTAGATTCAGCCCTGAAGAATAGCACAAAAAAACAGACCAACTCTGACAATATTTTCCCTGGCTCAGGAGTCTGAAGCTGATGACTTGACCAAGGTTAAGC
The DNA here is from genome assembly GCF_011100635.1 of Trichosurus vulpecula. Classification (NCBI taxonomy): domain Eukaryota; kingdom Metazoa; phylum Chordata; class Mammalia; order Diprotodontia; family Phalangeridae; genus Trichosurus; species Trichosurus vulpecula. The sequence continues at coordinate 57,777,454 of NC_050577.1, forward strand.
TCAACACATTTCATTTGTAATAAGCATCATCTGATTCCAAAGAAACTATACAGAACCCGTCAGTCACAGTTTCCCCTTGCGTGATTTAGAGGAGCAACGATTTAATCTGCTGATGAATATGGCATGTTCCCACACTAATGTAAAACACTGTTTTCTTCAAGTTCATTTTTAAAGAGAAATCTTTCATTATGGTTACTTTACAAATACTGAAAGCATTAGCTAGAGGAATTAGTGGTCTACTGGGAATGAAGAAAGTTCATTTCCACTGAAAATGCTACATGGGCTTTTGGTGAATAGAATTCATTTATAAGAAAGATATGAAAAAAATAAATTTTCTAACTTGGAATATGTTAATACCTCCAAAATATGATAACTTATGAATTAGTCAAATAATTACATAATAACCCCATAGTAACTGCCTATTTCAAAAGACAGGGAGTCACTATGTTTTTTTCCATAATAGGTATAATATAAAAGTTTAAAAGAGTATTTTTCATATAGAGACTATGTATTTGTAATTAACATAGAATAATGACAATATTTTTGTTGAATTCATAATCATTTCCCTAAAGAATGAATTTTTAAAAGTTTTTGAGCATTTATTGAAATTAAGGATCTATATTGGGAATTCAGAAGGAAAGGAGACCCCCTAGTCAATTAGCAGAAATTGTAAATAAACGTAGGTTTGAAGAATTGTTTTTGCTTATAAATTTGAATATTAATGCAAATGTTGACTTTGAAAACAAAGATTATATTCATGACTTGTGGCGTTTTTTGAAACAGGGGAAAAGGAACACATAGGATTTCAATTATGTTCACATATGGGAGGAAACTTGACCACTGACTAGATCAGATTTTGGCCAGAAGAGTAGGTCTTTCCCTCATTACACAAGCTTTAAATGTTTCCCTATCTGTTTCCCCTGACCAAATCTAAAGTGCTTTTTGTAGGAGAAATTTGTATCTTGAGACATCAGTATGCTTTTAAAAAATAAAATCATAAGAAATGAAACATTGGGTTATGTTTGTAGGAAAATCCAACCTCCCAATCCCATGCTAACACAAACTAAACTAATCCAACCTCAGTCGAACTCTCTCAGATATTTTCTGTAACAAACTAGACCATTTCTGTATAGGCCAACAGTATAGTTTCTACTAAGACAAATATTATTAAGCTGTTTAATTTCATTTCTTTTTAAAATTCAGCTTGTAGCTAATGGGTCTCTCTTTTCTTCAAGCAATATTCAATAAAACAAAAGAATTTGCACAATCCTTAAGCTTGAAAAATATATAATCAGGATTATTTTAGTAAGCCTTTAATTGTTCTTGGAATCCATTATGCATTACAATAATCAAAAATTTCATATACTAAAACTTCTTGCATTTACACCAATTAAGCCTACAAGAATTCTTAATATCCATGAACTTGTTTGTTTTTTTAAATATTTTGATAATTGTATATTGGTATGATTGAAATATTTCAATATGATTGAAAATCCTTTGTATTAGTATGTATTTTATTTTGTGCATTTAAAAACATTATTTTGTGAAGGGGCCCCACAGGCTTCAGCAGACCATCCAAGGGAAAGAAAAAAGTTAAAAATCCCTGAGGGAAAACTGATCTGCATTCTAAGGTGTTTTTTTAACAGATTCACTCTTGAAATATATTCAGTCACCCAAACTAAACTAACAAATTACTCCTTCAGGATCTAATGAGTAGATCACAATGAATTATATTTGGCATCTAGACTGTATGTAAATGTTTCTAAAGTACTGTAGGGTACTAGATACTGAAATATTTTTTTTAGTTATCAATATGCATTTTTGGGAAGAGATATTTTGATAAGCAAAAATAAGCTTTTGTGATGATGATACAGACCCTGGCTATATAATCACCCATTTCCAATTAGTGTGATACAAGATGGTTTTACTATAAAGAATGAATGAGAGACTTCCCTTGCTCATTTTTCCTTCCTAGGGTCAATCCCAGGGTTTATAGAATCCAGGCTTCCAGCAGTCCTTTTGTGTTTTGTCCACCATTTTCCATGCTTGAATCTACTGTGAAAGCTCATGTCCTTCTTAAAGAAATGGCGGCAAATATTGCTTTTATGGGAGAGAGTGTGTGTGTCCAATTCTATGGGAACCACATTAGTTGTTTCCTCAAATGGTGTGTCACATGGACCATCTCAAGGATTCTCTCATGTATATTGTAGTTATAGCCAAGAGGATTTAAAGACTTTAGTACTGACCTCTCCATAGGTCCCTTTTATTGTTCAGTCCTTTCAGTTGTGTCCAACTCTGCATGACCATATTTCGGGGTTGTCTTGGCAAAGATACTGGAGTGGTTTACCATTTCCTTCTCCAGCTCATTTTACAGATGAGAAACTGAAGCAAGTGACTTGCCCAGAGTCACACAGCTTGTAAGTGTCTGAGGCTGCATTTGAATTTACAAAGATTAGTCTTCCTGATTCCAAACCCAGTGCTCTGTCCACTGTACCACCCTCTTAGAGGCCCCACTTTAGTCCCAAGAATTGATTTTAATGTCAGGGAAAAGTGACATTTTCAGAATCATTTATTTTACTTTGCCCATTCTTTGAATTTATTTCAAAGGATCATGGGACTATACATGTAAAGCTGGAATAGACCTTAGGGACCATTATGGCCTATGCACTCTTCTTACAGATGAGGAAACAGAGGCTCACAGAGATTAAGTGAAGACCAGGGACTCTTGGAAAGCCCTGGGTAGTTTCATTTTTGTGTTTGTAATATCAGAACAGAATGCAGTGCCTTGCCCATGGTAGGTGCTGGAGAAGCGATTGTTGGTTTGTATTTAACTGAATTAGCTATCATTAAAAGACCTTGCATCACACCTTTATAGTTAAGTCAGAAATTAAGAGGAATGGATTTAGCATTCAGTTATGTGTCGAAGCCTGTGGTGTTTTTTTTTTTTTAGCAATTTTAGAAATACTTCAAAGAGAAGTTACTTTGATGTTTTGATGTGGAGAAAATATAGTCAAGAGACTAAGAGTTTGCCAAGAAATTATATTCATGTTTAATTTGAATTGTGCCTAGTACTATTAACAGCTTTGCAGGGAAATAGAAAACATACCTTTCTCCTGAAAAGATAATATTAATTAGATGTTGATTTTAAATGTCATTCAATAAAACTGTCTCATAGGAGCAGTTCACCCAGGTGTATGATTTACCCTATGCACAATTTTAAAAGAAAATACCACCCTTTGCATGGAAATAGGATGTGACTCAGGATGCAGGCTCTGAGTAGTTCTGGTAGTTGTAAAAGGTCAATTTCGAACACCCTCATACACAACCTTTTATGGAGTCAAAACATTTCTAGTATCGGTTTAGGTTAAGGATACAGTTAGTATTTATGAAACAAAATCTAGTCAACCTCTTTGAGTTAGTGGAACCTTAAAGGCCAGACCTTTGAAGCTTCATTAGCACCATTTTCTAAACAAATTAACTAATTCAGGCTTGGGCAGTTCTTTAATTACTATATGGCTGAGTTCTTTCTCTGGTCTGAAAAATACCTTAGCAACCTAAGGAACTTTCACAACTATACATCAGCCCTACCCTATGGAATACTGATACAAGCAAATAGATCAGCTAGTTGATAGTTGTAGGGCTGATCTGTGATGGCATCACTACTTACTCTTCCATGTATGCATACTCCAGGAGCTAAGCTACTAACATAGCAGTCTGGACAGTAGCCCTTAAAGATTGTTAAAGCTGTAATATCTTTTACTTGTTCTATCCTTGCGGGAAAAGTTAGATATAAGATAAATGATTGAATTTACAAAGATTAGTCTTCCTGATTCCAAACCCAGTGCTCTATCCACTGTACCAGTTAAGTCGATTCAGACTTGGTTAAAAGAACAGACCCAAAGATTAGTCATTAATTGAAAGAAGGATTCAGTAGAGAGGTTCTTACCTGATTGAGTGGTTAATTTAAGTGGGATGTTTGATTCAGCTGATCCCCACCCTTACATAATGGGAGAGGAATTATTAGGCAACAACTCAAGAAAAATCTGGGCTTTACTAATGGACTATAGGTCCAATCAATATGAGCCAATAGTGGACTATAGAAACCAAATAAAGAGGATACAATTTTATTCTGCTCTACTATACATAGAGTTTCCAGAATGTAAGAAGTTTTGGTTACTCTATGCTCATCACACCATGCTTGGAGGATTATGTTGCAGTCTGGGTGACACATTTGAGAAAGGACATTGAGATTTTTGAGCAAGTCCATAGGAGGATGACAAGGAAAATGAGGTGCCATGAAACCATGCTTCAAGGAAATGGGGATATTTAATCTGGAAAGAAGATTTTAGGAGGGGAGGGACATAATAGTTTTCTTCAAATATTTGAGGAACTGCTATGTGGAAGAAGAGTTAATTTAGGTTGTCCAAGAACTGTGAAGTAGGACAATGAATGGTTGGAAGTTGTAGAGAATAAGATTTTGACTTTATTTAAGGGGGAAAAAACACCACCACTTCCTATCAGGTATTTCAAAGTGTAATAATAGTCTGTCTCAGGATGTAATGGGCTGTTTTGCACTAGATGTCAAGTGAAGGATGGTACCTACTGGTTGGGTATATCAGAGGAAATTCTTGTTCAGGTATGGCTTAGACTAGAGTGGGCTTTCCAACACAGGAAATCTGTGTTGTAACCTTTGCCTCTTATCCTATCACTGTTTGATTATTACAAATACCCAAATTAACCACAAACAACATATGAAGGAAAATGCTATCTGCCCCCAGAGAAAGAACTGATAAATAGAAGTATGCGTAGAAGGATTTTACATAGGTACACACACATTTGTGTCTACTGGAAGCCTTTTTTAGGGTGGAGGGGAAGGAATAAAAAGAGGAAAAAAAAGAAATTTACATGATAACTTTATGTATTTAAAAGGAATAACAAGTTGTACATAATAGATTTTCAATTTCATATGCAATTTTTTATTATCACTATATTATGGAAATGTTTATTTTATTCCATAAAACAAAAATAAAATCAACAAAAAATTTTTAAAAGTTTTTCAGCATTCAGAGGCTTTTCTGAGCTGCCCAAATCCTTCAAAAGTAATCATCTCTGGTTAAACCCTGAAAGAGATATAATAAAGTGTTTATGAGAGTTTGACTGACCATAGGGGCAGCTTCTATTAAAGAGTATTAACTTTCATGGGTGAAAATTCATCTACATTTGGCTAACGTATCTTGCTGACATATTGAAATTTCATGGTGTGAAATATTTTATTGCTAAGATACGTCAGTCAACTAAATCAACCTTTTTTTGTTTTGTTTTTTCTTCTCTAACCATTTTTTTTTTGTTGTAGCTTATTTCCATTAACTAGAATAAGTCACTTTGGAAAAGATGAGATAAGCATATTGGAAACAATCAGTAGGGTTATAGGTTTAACTAAAATCTTGAAAAGGCGATTATTCATCATTAATATAATGTTTTTATCCAAAGATGTGTCTGTAAATTTGAAGAAAGTAGAGTGACATTCTAGACCAGTTATTTTAATCTGTGCTTTAAAAATAAATGAATAAAAAGGTACTGATTGCATTATATATCAGCTTCAAATATCTGGCACATTGTCAAAACATGACATTAAGGAGACAATTGAATTCTCCAAGTGGCTTGTTTGGGCACCAGAAGCCCAGCTAGGTTAGTCATTCTGATTAACTCATCTCATTTTCATGTCCACGTTGTTTATTTTAAATAGAAAAAAATAATCAAATTGAGAAGAATTGTGCTTTTTACCCAACAAACCAGCAAGAACAGTTTTTGTGTCTCTCTATTTTTTCCCTACCAACATCATTTTGATAATTCTTCTTGATCTTTCTAAATAGGTCCCTTTCTTGACCACATTTCATTCGAATCTTATGGTTTCAACCTTGTTTCGTTGCTTCCTGTTTATCATAGGACTATAGATCTAAAGCTGAAAGGAACTCAGAATCCATCTAATCCAATCTTCTCATGTTACAGAGGAGAAGACTGACGCCCAAGGAGGATGTGAATTTCTCAAGGTCACACTTTTAGTGTCAAAAATTTGAACCCTGTCAGTGCCCTTTGTATTCTACCAAGCTGTACTGCTATCTGCATCCTTCAACCAACCTACCTATTTATTACATTCTGGAACTTGTCTCTCCAGTCTGTCAATTAGCTTTTATAAATCGTCTCTTTGCTATATAGAAGAAAAAAAGCCATTTACTGCATCTCTTCCCTAATGTGTATTCATAGAACATAGATTGAAAGCTGAAGGAGACCTAATAGTTAATCTAGTTCAAACCTCTTATTTTACAGATGAGGCAATTGGGACCCAAAAAGATAAGTAATGTGCCTGGGTCACTCAGGTACTAAATAGCAGAGTCAGGCTTTGAACTGAGATCTCTGACTCCAAATCCAGGATTGTTTCAACTGCTCCACCAAAGAATTTTATAAGAGCAATTTTATCAATACAGTGTATACTTCAGATATGTGCTCTAGCTTCTAGTATATATTGTAGCATTTGTAGCAGTGAAAATGGAATGCATCATTCATGATTGCCTAAATTGTCTCATGTCCAATATTTGAAACCCAAGAATGTCACTCACAATGTGATGAAAATATTTTATTTGGCATAATTAAGATATAAATTATGTTTCAAATTATATAAATTCATAAATGTAAAGTAATATAGAAATTATAAATTACATTAATGTTGTATTGTGAAAACAGAATCCATGATGTTAGGATATTTTAAAAATATCCGATGTGATATTTTAAAATATGTAAAATTTTAAAATATTATGATATAGTTGTATCTGTTGTTATATTATAATACAAAGCTATTTTAATAAACACAATGGATATTCATTATATTATTATTGTTATTAATAAATATTACAGTTAATAATATCCCCCCCATTTATCCAGAAGTCAGATGTCTGGCAAACTCCATTTTCAGAACACCAACACATTTCCATAAACAAATGGAAAAGGCCTCTGAGCAGCAGAAATGCCTTACAGCCTCGTTAGTTGATTTTGATAGGGGAGAGAGAAAAAGCACTTAGGACTTAACCCAAACAATGCTTCATAATATTAGGCAAATGGGAAACAGTGAGGACCCATTGATAGTGCAGAGTGGCAGCTCATAGTGAGGGAGAAGACTCAAGAAACAGAAAAAGTAAATACAAGAAATATCAAAGTCACTATGTTAGGGTCATTTAATGTAGGAAGTAATGGCCCTAGATTCCTTTTAACATCTTAAGATTTCAATTTGTAAAGAGCCAGAAAAGACCATCTAGTCTGGGATTCTTAGCCTGGAGTCTATGAACTTTAAAAAAAATTGATAACCACATTTTAATATAATTTGTTTCCTTGGTAATCCTTTAAATTTGTATGTGTTTTATTTTTTGAGACAATTGTGGTTAAGTGACTTGCGCAGGGTCACACAGCTAATAAGTATCTGAGGTCAGATTTAAACTCAGGTCCTCCTGACGCCAGGGCTAATACTCTATCCACTATGCCACCTAACTGCCCCCTTTATATGTATTTTTAAACATTCTTCCGAGGGTGACCCTTTAGCACTCTGCCAAAGGACCCTTCAACATACAAAAGAGGTCCAGAAGCCCAAGTCTGGTCCAACTCTTCATTTTACAAGGAGGCAGCTTGGTATAGTGAAAAGAGCACCAACTCTGGATTCCAAGGACCTGGCTCACAATCCCACCTCTGACACTTAGCACTCAGGTGTATGACTTGGGGAAGGACATGTAGGCTCCCCTAGGCCTCTGTTTCTTCATCAGTAAAATAAAAAGGCTGAAGTAGATGCTCCCTGATCTCCAGATGTTTGAATGATAACTGGTAATGGATTATGGAATGCCCTTCTGCCAACTATGCTCTGCGCCCTGATGGGTCTCTTTCCCCCGACCGCAGCTGACATTCAATATGATATGTTTAGACAGCAGAGCTTAGTTCTGAAAGATTTGCATCGAAAAGGGTTAAAATTTCAAAGGTTTGGGTCGCTGATGGATTCTTTAGGTACCTAGAAATCCACTTATATTCATTGCTGAAAGGAAGCTCATTATCAATCTAGGTAAACTCCTTATTTTATAGATGAAGAAACTAAGGCACATGGATGAAATGAATTCATTTAGAATCAGAAGAGTAAGTCTAGTCCTGAATCTTTTAGATCTGGGAAAACGGAAGCTCCCTGCTTGGGGTTTGTTTTTCTCATTTCCCCAGCATCTTGGCTCAGTGCCTGCTACATAGAAAGTGCTTAATGAATGTTTATGGAATGGAATGGAATTGCTAACTATGTGATGATGGTGGTGGTGAGAATGAGTTCCCAGCAAATAAACCAAATCAAACAATGCATCGGTCAGCTGCTCTACAACTCCCAATTTTAGAAAGTTGTCTGGGGGCACTGAAAGGTTAAATGATTTGCCTAGGGTCACACAGCAAATTCATGTTCAAAACAGGATTTGAACCCAACTCTTCCTGGCCATAAGAGTACCTCATTATCTTATGCATCACATTAATTTCCTACGTAAATGATAATGCATGTCTAGTTTAATAAGAATACCTGGCATTATATAGCATCTCTTCCTTCCATTTCTCCATCTGGAAAATGAGTACAGAAACAGTTTTCTAACTGTTTTACGTGACTTTGCTCTGAAGACAGATTAAATGAAAATGGTTGCAGTATTTGAACCATCTCTGCAAAAGGTTATAATACAGTTATCTCTTCCACATTGTAGAGGTTAAGGGTGTGGCACCCCCATGATCTAGAAAATGCACATAAAATTTCTGACCCTCCCTTCTACCAAAGAAGTCTGAATTTTTTCTTTTTCTTTTTTTGGGTTATTTACAATATTAAAAGATAAAATATGTTGATATTATACAATACTATAAATATATTTTATGCATTTCTGAGTTTCAAAACTTTTTCTGTGTTGTCTGCGGCTTCTGCAAAAATTTCCAAAAAATTCCTGCAGTGAGGAAAATCATGATGTGGAAGGGATAACTGTTCATCAATTCAAAGTATTGCACGTTCCAACTATCTATCACTAGGATAATGACTCTATGATTGTCAACATTGTCATGTGAGTTGAATATAAATATCTAAAAACATTTTAGTCAATTTGCTTTCCCCCTTTCCCCCCCAAAAAAACACATGGATTCTTATTTAGAGTCGTGATCCAAGGAATGTTCCCTACCTTGGTCTCTACCTCTAAGAATCACAATCCACATTCTTCCCAACTGGCAACATGTCTTAGTCATTAAAGTGCAACAAAGTCAAGAAATGTCAACAAAGTCAAAACATGGTGTTGTGGTTAAGGTAAAAGAACCTTGACAGAGCAGGAGAGAACCATCCTATGATGCCACTGCAGAATGAGATTCAGTCATAGCTGCACATTCCCATAAGACTATTTAGTTAAATAACTGTGTTAGAGAGATAATATAGTGGTTAGAGGACCAACCTCAGAGTCAGGAAGACATAGATTCAATTCCGCTGACACACAGTAGCTGTCAGAGAGTGGGTAAGTCATTAAACCTTTCAGTGCACCCAGGCAATTCTCTAAGACTCTAAGTTCTAGATGAGTTGCTGATCTGCGTTGATAAAGCTGAAGTACCCAAAGCTGAAATCAATGTGTTCTAAGTTTTTAAAACTGGAAAGCATACAAATTTTGATAAAAATGTAAACCATGTATTGTTTGAGGATGACAGTCTGGGTTCAGTCTTAGAGATTTATCAGTAATTACATCTCTATTTTGTGTTTGCCCCCACTCAGGGTTTCCCTTGGCAACATCTGATTTTGGCTCACTTTTAGAGTATGAGTCAGCTCACCTGCTAGCTGTCAAAACAACCAATGAGCATTTTTAATGTAGACATATTTATCCCTCAAAAAGATAAGGACATAAATGGCACTTGGACACATATCACGTAACAGCAACAAAACTCTAAACATCAATAGGGAATTTCCAGTAAGCCATGTTTGCTGTGATTGTTGGTCCCATGGCAAATATAGACTCTGTACCGCTTTCTTCTGGTTACTCTGGCTGCTTGCTGCTGTTGCCACTTCTACAGTTGCCATCTGTCTCTCAAATTCCCCTGAGCATTGCCACCTGAACTGCCATGTCCTACTATGCATGTCTTGCTATTGGCTCCTACTGCTCCATGCCCCCATACTTGGCAAGGACTTTTTGTCCTTAAGTAAAGCCATACCATTGAAGATCTTCTTTCTTCCTCTCCACCATTACTTCCCTCTTCCAATCAGCGCTGCTGCTCTGTGTCTTTTCCCATGGACAAATAACATTCTAGAAAATGGTCTCCTCCATTTCAATGTATGTATACTTTCCTTCCTGGAGGTTGGAATGAGGGAGGAGAAGACTAAAAGCTCCCACACGTACCTTCTACAAACAAATTGCCTCATGTCATCTGAAGACCATCGGACTCAGAAGAGCAAATTTTGATTCTGGGTCTGATTCTTCCTACTTATATAACTACGGACTAGTCAGTTCATATCTTTGGAAAGCTATTTCACAACTGTAAAACTGACAAAATAAGCCAGCCGTAATGGTATACTGCAGTAGTCCCTGCTGTTGCTAGTCTAATTAGCAGGGTTGGTGAGGCTGAGGCTAGTGGATTGCTCAAGTTCAGGAGTTTTGAGCCTCAGTGGGCCAAAGCTGACTGAGTGTCCTGTCTGTACCATCTGGCACTAATATGGTGAGCACTTCAGAGTGGAAAGCTATCAGGTTGCCTGAGGAAGGGTGAATCAGCCCAAGTTGGAAAAATGGAGAAGGTTAAAGTTTCCATGCCAGTGGGTATTGATATCAGGGCTATGAGTGGCTGCCACATTTCCAGCCTAGGTAAGATAGGGAGACCTAATCTCAAAATAAAATAAACTATAAAATAAAATGGACATCCCAATTCTTACCCAGTCTATAGCATAGTGTTATTGTGAAGAACGTGTTTTGTAAATAAAGCTCTGTAGAATCAAAGGTTGGGAGCTGGAAAGAGCTCACTCTCATTTTATAGATGAGTGAAAAAAGAGTTTAAGTGAATTTCCCAAAATCAAACAGGTAGTAGAAATATGTAATGACAGCTGACATTCGTATAATGCTTTTGAGTGTATTAAGGTTGGCCAATCACCTTACATACATTATTTCATTTGACCTGGTCAAGAACCCTGTGAAGATGATACTGTAGGTATTCTTACCATTCAACAGATGAGTAAACTGGGGTCATAAAATTAGAAAGACCAGGCAATCTCTGTTTTCCTTCAGTTCTAAAACTTCCTTTTATTCCACAATTCAATTAAAAGTCTTTTGAATCTAATTATCCACCTCCTCCTTCATCATAATAGATACCAGGTATGACTCTCAAAGGGCAGTAAGGTTCTTTCACTCTAGAATTAAATTCTAAAAAGAAAGCTTAATAATTCAAGCCAGTTCACACGATGCCTATATCGAAGAGTTCTGCTGAGAATAACCCACATGAGAGCCAGTGCCAGCAAGGTCAGTTAAAACAAAAAAAAGTCAGAATTAAATGTTAGAGACAGAACACAGGATTGACCAACAGAATTTCATTGTATTCAAACTGAATTCATTTGATTCTAATTAAAATTTCCTGCCATTTTCTCTACTTATCCATTGATTTGCCTCCAAATATGTACATAGCCTTTTCTGTTTACACACTATACGTGACTTGCTATATAATTTGTTCCCTGTATCTCCAGTCTATCCAATTATTTAAGCTTTAAATACCTAGTATGATTTCTATCATTTAATTATGGCTATAGCCACATGGTAGATGCTTATGCTGTATTTCAAGCTGACATAAATATACACATGGCCCTTTTCACTTGGTGTGGTTCTTAATTAATCTCTGCGTGAGAGATTTGTAATGTAATGAGCTATACTTTTTTTAAAGTCCACTCACTGTAAAATGTTTTTTTAAAAATTCAGTAATTAAGTGCTTCCTAATTCTAAACTACAAACTTCGTAGGTCACTTATAAAGACTTGTTTACCTTTCTCTGTAATGCCTGTGGCTTGTTGGAAGGGATGCCCTATTTATCACCAGTGCCAAAAATATTTTAGTATCTTCAGAAGCCTTTTTTTTAGACAGGGTAGACATGATTCATCCTTTGCTTTCTGAAGCATATAAAACTAAAGACTTTTTTATTGGTTTTACTGTATATGGAATTTCTGGATGTACCATGAACAAACAGTACTCTCATTCCTATTAAAAAAAATAGTAATCCTGTCCAGCTCCATGTTGGCAGGGACTGTGGCTTATTGAATGATTATATCTCCCATAATGCATTGCATATAGTGGGTACTTCACAATTATTTGCTGATCAGGATATTTTAACATTTCAAAGCTTTCCTTAAGAGCAATATATTTTCCCAAGAGATTCTTCTCCCATTCTCAGCCAGCGCTGAGTATCTATGTCGACAGGATATACAGCTCATTCATGCCCACCTCAGAAGACACATATCCAAATCAGGAAGCCAATGGCAACAGCCAAGTGAACAAGAGAATCAATAGAGAAGAGACTTAGCAGAGAAGCCTATTGTGTTCCTGATGTAATGGACCATCCCAGATCACTAAGCAATATTCATATGATGTTGGCAAAGAGTTAACAGCTGCAAATCACTCCATTTTCTACATTGAGATGTGAAAGACAAATATGACCCTGGAGAGAGTTCACATGAGATTAGCTGGTTTGAAGAATTTGTAAAATGTAATAAATGCAAGTACAGGGATTTCTTCTCTAAATATGGATACACACATACACAAACACACACACACACACACCCCAAATTTTAACAAGTCTGTAATTAGGATATAGGTCAGTCTCATCAGTCCTAAAAGAAGAATTCAGGGTTCAAAGTTTTAATTCTCCTTTGTACTATGAGTGTTGTTATTATCTTCGTTTTACACCTGAAGAAACTAAGGCACAGAGAGGTTAAATTACTTTCCTGTGGTCACATAGGAGGTAAGTGTTAGAGAGAAGATTTGAACGCAGGTTTCTCCTAACGTGAGATTTTTTTTATTCATTCCAATATATAGAGATATATCTTTAACTATCTGTGCCTGCAAGAATCATTCTACACCTAGTTTCTTCAGTTGGAAAATGAAGATAAGAATACTTGTATGGCCTATTTCACAAGATTTTTGTGAAGATCAGTGAGAAACCACATGTAAATTCCTCATTAAACAGTAAAGTTCGAAGCAAAAAGGTTTCTTTATTTCAAACATTTCTAATGTAATCCCAGTCCCAAAGCCCATTGATGTGGGACTCTCTCCTCACTGATGGACATGAATGCCCTGCCCTACTTGAGACTCAAGGTGCAGAAGAAAGGAGAGCTCTTGACTTCTCTTCAATCTCTTCAAGCTTATCTCTAGTATATTGATGTAAATATTTTTTTGAAAAAGTAAGTTGAGGAAGGCACTTGAGCCTAAAGAAAACAAAAGGCAAAGGAAAGAGCTTCCTGAAATGGTTTCACTTTGAAGGATGATAAGGATTATGAAAAAGATGAGGAGGGGCTCCATTCCAGGCATGGGGAATGGCTTTTGCAAATATACAAAGAGGGAGAATGTCAAGTTTGGGAAATAGCGCAATATGACTGGAAGGTAGAATGTATGAATGGGAGTAATATGAAATATAGCCAAAAAGGTAAATTAGACCCAGATTGAGGGCAACTTTAAGTTCCACAGTCAAGAGTTTGTACTTCATCTCAGAGGCAATAGGGAGCCAGTGATTGTTTTTGAGCAGGGGAATAACTTGATCAGGTCTTTGCCTTGGAAAGGTTTCAGTAGCAGGGAGACAAAGGGATTGGTAAAGAAAGAAAGTGGAAGCAGGAGAAAGCAATCAGGAGGCTCTCACCTCAGAGGTGTGAGACCAGAGGTGATGAGGGTATTATAACTAGAGTAATGGCCGCCATGTAAGTGGAGAGGAGGAAGAAGAGGGAGATATGTTGTGGCAGGATTGCTATTCACTAACAATAGTAATCAATGCAGAAGGTTGAAAAATAAAACATATATTCAATCAAATACATCTTTTTAAAAGCAAAATTTAACCCTGATAGAAGTAGACATAGTTCATTGACTGTAGAAAGAGATAAATATCTATCTTTCTGTTTTACAAAAGTTATAATTCTAGGATAGTCCTTTCTAATTTCTTATGTTGTAAAAATTTGTAGGATCTCATTCAATATATTTCACATGAAAGAAGCAATGTCATTTAGTAGGAAGAGCCCTGGATTTGGCATTTGAAGACCTAGATTTCCTAGTTCCCAGTTATGTTGCCTTAGATAAGCCATTTACCTTTTATAGGTCTCAGTTTTCTCATCTATAAAATGGGAATAATATCTATAATATTTATACTATCTCTAATTTCTATAATATTTTAATACCTATGGTAGTTATACTACCTATAATAATTATAATACCAATAATATTTATACTGTGTATAACTCCTATAATATTTATACTTATTTATACTACCTATAATATTTATGATACTGATATTTATGCTTTCTATAATTACTATAAAATTTAGAATACCTATAATATTTATACTACCTATATTTATAATACTGATATTTATGCTATCTATAAATCTTATAACATTTAGAATGACTATAGTATTTATACTACTTATAATATTTATAACTGATATTTATACTATCTATAAATCCTATAATATTTAGAATGCCTATAGTATTTATACTACTTATAATATTTATAATACTGACATTTATACTGTCTACATATATCCTACAATATTTAGAATACCTATAGCATTTATATTATCCATGATAATTACAATATTTGATATTTATGCTAATTATCATTCTGATAATATTCATATTATCTATAGTATTTATACTACCTATAATATTTATAATAAGATTTATACTAGCTATAATTCCTATATTTATACCTATAGTATTTATACCACCTATGTTATTTGTAATACTTATATTTATGTCATCTATAATTCCAATAATATTTATCATGCCTATAGTATTTATACTAATCCTATAATATTTAGTAGGGTTATTGTGAAGATCAGTGATAAAAAGGTTGCCCCACGTCTTGTAAGCAATAAAGTGCTAGTAAAAGTCAGTGATTAGGATGATTCACCCATCGTCAGGTGGACTGGTTTTCCAGCCTGCCACAGTCCCTTGCTGAGGCTGGGGTGAAGGGAAAGGAGCCAGCTAACTTGTCCAAAGTGTTTTTAGTGACAATAGGGGTTTGAAATCAATATACACCCTTTGCTGAAAGATAAAATATTCATCTCTAGGTATATCCCTCTCCCATAAACCAGAAAATACAGCAGAAAGATAACATCTATCTATAGCTCTGAGTTATTTAATTATGAGTCAATGTTGTTCTTGTTCATATGAATTCACTTTCCTTTTATAACATATCAATCTGGCACACTTAAAATGTGCACTGTAATACAATAATATGAAGGTAGGCGCTGTCCTTTATGGAGAAAAGGACAAAAAGCTCGACCAAGTTTGTTTTAAGGATCCATGTTTGCCACTCTCTTTTACAAGCAAGGCAGCATAGAACAGGGATTAGAGAATCAGACAGGCTGCTGAGTAGTGGAGTATTGGGCCTGGAGTCAGGAAGATCTGGCTTAGTTAGCATCTTGCCTGACACACAGATGCTGGCACATAGACACACAGGTGTAGATGCTTAATAAATGCTTGTTTCATCTCTTCCTTCCATTGCAGAGTCAGGAAGACTTGAGTTTATATGTGAGTAATAGCTCTATGACCCTAGATAAGTCATTTAGCCTTTCTCAGCCTCAGTTTCTTCATCTGTAAAATGGAGATAATAGGATAATAGTAAGACTAATTGAGATAATATCTGTTTGCCTCACAAACCTCCAGTTACTGTGTAAGTATTAGGTATTGTTATGGTTGTTGAGGTGATTCTCATCTTTTTCTATGGTTCTGGGGCAAGTAACTACTATCCAACTATTATTTCTTTATAGTCATTTTAATTGGATAAAATAACTGTTTGTGTAGTTAAATAAAAGCATTAGGAGGTAAGCTCGTTTTTTGTGGGCTCAACAAAAGCATCTTTGGTATATTTCTAGTAGGAGACTGGCCTGATATTTGCACGTGGTGGTCTCCAAAAAACAGCTGATCTCAGAAAAAAACAAAGTGCATTTAAGGCACACTTTTAAGTTTGATTTGAATTAACACTTTGTCCATCACATTTTTAAGTTTAGAAAATCAACAAAAGAATAAATCAAACCCTGATTGTAGCTTTTGTCAGAGTCCAAGGTGTAAGTATTCACACTGATAATAAACAATTGGCCCAAGAACTGGTATGAGCTGGTGGTTCTCAGGCACCCCACTCATCCTGATCCCACATGATTTTGATCTCACCCAGGTCTCAGTATTTTGAAAGCTTTTTATTCCATGTATCTCAGAGATGATTGGTATTGGAATGGCAACATCTTTTAAATGTTATTCTTAAGTTTTTGTAAATCAATGTTATAGCCGGGTGAGTATCACAACCTGTTTGGTCTGCATAATGGTAAGGTATGAGGGCAGTTTTTTTGGTTGAATTCTCTAAGATATTTTAAGGACTTTATTTCTAGATTGAGGATTTGTGACTGCTGGCGCATGAAAAGATATCGAGTTTATGATGCATAGTTACAATTCCCAGGTAACATCTTAGTAGGTATTCAACAGGTACTAAATTTTTACAGCTTGAAGTGATATGTTGCACTGTCAGCATTGTTCTTTGGCAAAATCTACTTTAAGATTGGGCTCCTTTAAGATAACCTTTCTGTAATTTCTTGAAGTGATTAGCTGGTCCTGAACTGCCATGATAAACTCTTCTAGTTACACAAAGAAATCTGCGTGCCTTAAGTGTGCCACTTCTGTGACAACATATTCTTGGCTGACTTTATGTGGATGTTGCCCATGAAGGGCCTTTTGATTCTATTCTTGGGTCTTAGTTGTTCCATAAGCTCCATCCAAAGGCAAGCCATTTGCAACCACATTCGATAAATTCAATGCCATTATTATTATCATTATTACTATTATTGCTAGCTATGTGGGCAGCTAGGTGGCACAGTGGACATAGTGCTAGGCCTGGAGTCAAGAAGACTCATCTTCCAGAGTTCAAATCTGGCCTCAGACACTTACTAGCTGTGTGGCCCAGGGCAAGTCACCCAACCCTGTTTGCCTCAGTTTCATCATTTGTAACATGAGCTGGAGAAGGAAACGGCAAACCACTCCAGTGTCTTTGCCAGGAAAACCCCAAGTGGCATCATGAAGAGTTGGACAAAACTGAAAAACTACTCAACAGTGTGACCAGGGTGATTTCTCTTCATCTCAGTTTCAACGTAGTAACTGTAGTATCTTAAGACTTCACAAGATTATTTTGTGTCTCAGATGAAATAGTGTATGTAAAACGCTTTGCCAAATTTAAAGTGCTATTGAAACATAAATTATTATAAGACGGAATACTAATAGTTAATATTTATATTTACAGAATGTTTCTATCACAGGAACCCTGTAAGGTCCATGGTTTGTTTTAAAGACTGAATTTCTCTATTTTGTCCAGACTGGATGTACAGTATCCACTTACTGAACTGATCCCAATATTAGGAGTTTTGATATTCTCTATTTCCAACCTGGTTTCTTAATCAGCTGGGGCGAGACGGGGCAGAGGGGAGGGGGAGGGAGGGAGGCAGGCAGGCAGGCAGGCAGGCAGGCGGGCGGGAAGCAGGAAGTGGAGGTAGGGAGAAAGACTCTTCTCTTGACATCTCATCATATTGGTGCCAGGCTTAGAGCAGATAGCCAATCAGCTTAGTAGCTCAGAGCTCCCAGAATGAAGCAATCCACCAGCCTCAGCTTTCCCAGCAGCAGGAATTTCAGGCATGCACCCAACTCAAGTATTGTTTTCACCATTTTACTGTTTAGGAAACTGAGACTCCTGGTAGTTAGATAGCTTCCTGGCTAGTAAGGGGAGTGATTCAAAGCTGGGGCTTAAGCCTCTAATCCCAACCCTCTTCCCACTATGCCATGCGGAAAACTGCATTGTATGAATTCTAAGTACTAGACGGTGGTCATCTCCCCCTCCAGGGTGGCTTATAAAATCATGGGTGACTTTGGCAGGAAACGATTCTGTGTAAAAATCGGAATCCAAATTGTAAGAGAACAATTTAATAAGAGCTGAGGCTCAGATATTGCTTTGTTCTTTTGCCACAGCTTTCTCAATCAATAGCCAAGCATTCTATTCAGTTTTGTTTTTTTTTTTTAAGCAAGCATTTACAGTTAGTTATCACTGACAGTGTAACTTGTTTTGCAGAAAGAAAATTTGATTTTGATTTGTGTGTGCGTATGTGTGTGTGTGTGTGTGTGTGAGACCCTTTTGCATTTTTCCCAGCTATTATATGTAACCATGTAACCCTTGCAAAGGTTGTTTCCTCATTTCCACTTCAGGAAAAATAGAATTTGGCTGTTATCAAAAACACATGTGGGCTTTTGTGTGTGTGTTTTCCTTTGTTATTATGATTCATGAGCTGGCTGGCAGCAGTCATGAATATTCATGTTTGCACACAACCTAACGAGCCATGGGTGGCATTAGCTCTGAAGGTATGTGGGGTCAAGGGGGCCTTCTCACATGGCCCATGCTAGTTTCCTAAATAGGCTGAATTGCAGTAAGACCTGCAAGGTGCCCTGTGAGTTTCTGCCACTGGGGACTTCTGGTAAAATAACATCCTTATTCCTGAGCCATGACTCCTAAGCACAGGAACAGGAGCCGATTCGTCTATTTAAAGACAAAGTTGCCTAACAGAAAGCTGCTTCTGAGTGTACCTTCGTTGTAACTTCTCATGCCTTCTGTTTGTATAAACAGTAATTGTTTGGTACTCAGGGAGCAACAGGAAAACCACCATCCTTCCTATAGACAGCCTCGGTCAGTATATAGAGTGATGGCTTTGGAATCAAAAGATCTGGGTTCAAATCCTAGTGACCTTGGGAAAGTCTCACCTAATGTCTCTAGACCCCTAAGGTCTCTTCTACTTCTCAACCTATGATTCATTTATCTTAAGATCCCAGGTTAAAGGTGTTAAAAAAAATAAAAAAAAAACTTTTTAAAAAAGGCCATAAAGCGAAATGAGCAGAACCAAGGGAACATTGTTTACAGTAATAGCAATATTGTTTTTAAGAATGACTTTGAGTGAATAAGTTGTTTTGACTATTATAAACACCCATATTAATTATAAGGAATATATGAAGAAAGATGCTATCTGCATGCAGAGAAAGAACTGTTAAAGAGAAGTATGTATAGAATTTTACATATATACATATATGCACATATATAACATATATGTATATAAACACACACATACACACATACACCTATTTGTATCTAATGGTAGCCATCTCTGGGGCAAGGAGAAGGAGGTAGGGAAGAAAAAAAAGGAAAAAAAGAAATTTACACAATAATTTTGTGGTGTATTTGAAAGGACTAGCAAGTTATACATAATGGATTTGCAGTTTGATGTGCAAGCAACTTTTTTATTGTACTATGTCATGGAAATGCTTGTTTTATTCTATAAATTAAAAATAAAATATTTTCTTTTAAAAAGTGTAATATCAATAAAAAAAAAGAAATAAGGCCATAGGGAATGGAAGAGGTGTGGCCCGATTTAAAAGAACAGGTATTATCTTGATTTTTTTTTTTTGAAAAGGGAAAGGAGCAGACTCTGCAAACTAGAAGTCATCTTCATTAGTAGAGGAGAATTTCCTCTTCCAAGAGGTCTCACTATCATTAAATTAAGTTTGGTACCTGTCCCTATACCTTGTGAATATTTGGGAAAGGAAGCAAGTGACCCAAAGACTAAGTATGACTTTTTTCAAGAGCTCATTATTCTAAAGGTGAGGCGTGGCTCTCCAAGACTTGATTTTTACCAACAAGGAGGAACTGGTTGCAAGAAATATAAGGAAACAAAATCGAATTCATGATTGAGGCAGGTTGGTGGTGCAGTGGCTAAAGGACCAGATTTAGAGTCAGGAAGGCCTGAGTTCAAATTCAGCTTCAGACACTTCTTAACTGTGTGACCCTGGGCAAGTCACTTAACCTCTGTCTTCCTCAGTTTCTTCATCGCTAAAAATGGGGATAACAGTAGCACCTACCTGACAGCATTGTCTTGAGCTTGATCAAACGAATGTTTTGCCAATCTTAAATGCTATGTAAAGTTAATATTATATTATATTATATTATATCATATCATATCATATTATATTATATTATTATGGAAAGGAAATCAATGTCTGACTTGCACTCTATCTTTG
The DNA here is from genome assembly GCF_011100635.1 of Trichosurus vulpecula. Taxonomy (NCBI): domain Eukaryota; kingdom Metazoa; phylum Chordata; class Mammalia; order Diprotodontia; family Phalangeridae; genus Trichosurus; species Trichosurus vulpecula. The sequence goes on from NC_050577.1 coordinate 57,797,803, forward strand.
GAGATAATGAATTTCAAAGGGTGTAGAGTACAGGTAGGGAACCTGCAGTCTTTATTCTGTGAAGTTTGGATTCAGTCAAAGGGCCACACTTGAGGCTACATATGGCCTCGAGGTACAATCACATGGAATCCAATTCTACATACAAGACAGCCCAGGAGAGGTGGAAATCTATATTCTGCAGACATAAGTAGAATTCTCATGAGGAAAAGGAGAGATACCTAAAAAAAACTGATGTGAATTCAGAGACGGCCTCATCAACACTCTAAAAGATGAAAGTACAAGTAACTTTGGATGAATGTATAGAAGATTGAAGATTTTTTTTGAAAGAGTAGCACCCACACGTGTATATATAGCACCCTGTTGCAAGGGTGAATGCCAAAATAAGCTAAAGCTGCCCAATGATACTAAAAATAGGATGGAAAAAAGACAGTGTTTTTGAGGAGGAAGAGGATTTTAAAGTAGATTGGGGATTGGGGACAAGAGGAGTTTTTTTAATTATTATTATTAAAGGCTGCATTGCCACTTGAAGTAAATAGGATTATGATAGAAGATAGTGAGAATTCTAAACTGTGGTTTAACTTTGCTATCCTTCTGAAGCCTTTTTTATAAAATAAAAAGGGTTAGCAAGAAGTAGAAGCCAAAGATAAGGAGGCAGACGGCAATCTCGAGCTACTGGGGATGACCCCCAAATACCTCAGGATTGGTCTGAGCCAAGGAAGTATGGCGGCCACTAGGAAGAAACGGGCCTTGAACACCTTGAGGCTGCTTCTAGGGAGACTCTCTGGGGAGGGTGGCCATTTTGGAGCTTACCTCAGAGCTAGGTCTCCAAAGAAGGAAACTTCTTGAGCCTCCCCTTTTAATGAAAATTGCTTGCTAAGTAAAAGCCATGTTCAGTAATTTCTGTACTCATGAAAGACAAGTGCCCCCTCCAAATTTCAGTGACCTACAAGGAAGGTCTAGCAGCCCCACCCTAGGTATGTCTCTGATGTGGGAGAGAAAGGCAAGTTTTTTGTTTACTTGGAAAAGGATTGAATGGAAGGAGGCTTTTTTCAAGACTGAAAAATGATCTTTCCCCTTGATTCCAGAATATATTTCAGGACAGTAGTCAACTTGAATAGGACCAGCTTGTTTTTCAGTTGTTCAAGTTATTGTGTGTTTGAGAGACTATCACTCCCCAGGATTCTGGCTTGCTCCTGCTTCAAGACATGCAGCTGATATTAATGAAATGCCCCCTCTGCTTTGACAAGTCTGCTGCTCTTCCCCTCTCTGCCGGCTGACGTCATTCAAATTTGAGAGGAGCCCTCCCACTCTGGTTTCTTAATTGAGTGTGATGGGCTTCTCTGCTCTGCTGAGGCCATTCTGGAGTAGAGAAAAAACTAGTTTGAAAAAGTGCAATCTGAGAAACTTTATAGCGACACACTGGCTAATGCTATATACCCCAAGCCAAGAAGGAAAAGGAAACCAGTTGATATGTTGTTCCGACAAACAAGACTGCTTGCTTTTAGATTTTACTGAGTTTTCGTTCCTGTGAGAACTATTCCCGCTGGAGTGGCTGGCCCACTTGGAACTAGTCTGGTATGCTTGACAGACGCCTGCTGTCTCCTCAAACTAAGTGCATTATTCCTGGGGTAAGCATATGGTAAAGGAGTTCAGGCCAGATGCCCAGTGTGGTCAAGAGAGGAAAAAAAGGGAGAGTGCAGACTTACTAACAAACTTAAGTTAATTGAATTTTACTTTTCTTGCTTTTCAACATTTTTCATATCTTGCCAGAAATGTTACAATTCCAGAGAAACTGTGGATCGTGTTAACGACTTATGTCTTGGGGGTATTTAAACAAGGACGGCTCCTTGTTTTTAAAGCAGTTAATGTTAAGTCAGGTACATTGGTGGATCATGGATGGGTGATGTGTGTCTGTTTACTGTGGGAAGTGGAAATACTTCTTATAGCCTCTGCAAAAGATTACTTAGACTACGTTGAATCCGGGCTGTCAGAACATCTGAGTGAGCACTTTTGTGTCTGGGGCCTTTTAATGTAATCAACATGATTCTTGCTTCCTGCGTGTTGCTGCGTAATGAGATTTGGTCATTGTTTGCCACTTCTAAACCCTGAATCCATGATCCGAATCATGCAATTAGGCTGTAATGAAAGGCAAATGTATTGTTAATGACCAGGAAGTACAGGATATCCCTGTACAAACATAAAAGAACTGTGGGGTCGTAGGGGCTCAGTTTACACTTATTTATAAAAGAATAGATTTTTTTCCCCTATGGGTAGGACAAGTTTCACAACAAGCTATAACTTCTGAATATAACATTAAAACAGAGCATCGAATCATAAGATTTTAAATTCCATGAATATTTATAAAATGCTCTCTAGGCAAGGCAACTTGATTTTTTAAAAATCCAATATTAGAGTTCTGTTTTAAAATAGTTTTCCAGATATATACGGCGTGTCTCTAAAGGCTTAGTATAGTTTTCAGCTTTACCAACTTAAAAGTGCCCTAAGAGTTTGGGGACACTCTGTATGTTACTTCCTACTGTTCTAAGACATTCAACTTTTTTGAAAGAAAAAATGCTTCTTGAGATGTCTAAGAAATATTTCTTTATGCTTTTAATTCCATCTGTCTTATCTTTTCTGAAATTGCAGGTATAATCAATGTGTCTGACTAATTTCTTACCATTTTTATACATCACTGACTATTGGGATGATAGTTTATTGGGTAGCTGACTTTTATAAATGCGTGAATTGAATATTTAATGGAAACAATTTAGAATTTGACTCTTCATGCCAGTGACCATTAACATTTATTCTCAGAACTGTCATTATCTGTTTTCTCTAAGCTCTGACTTACCTACTAAGGCTTCTTTCCCCCATAAGCTTTGAGGACATTATCATTTTCTGAGATGTTTGCAAAAAGCAGTAGATGCTTCCCAGGGTTTCGAATATCTTCCCAAATAAATATGATCTAGAGGTAGAATGTGATTAAGGGCTAAAAAGAGGTCTAGCCAAAACTTCCCAAATGAGGCAAGCTTTCAGTAATACACGGCTGTTTCGACTGATAGCATAAACCATCCACCCCCTACTCCTAAAAAAAATTAAAAAAAAATTTTAAACCACTTTGCCAAGTTTCTAAGACTATTGGCCTCAGAATGGCTCCATTTTCCTGGGAGGTGGGCGGGAGGGAAATTGACAAAAACAGGATTCTCCAACCAAAAGGAAAAGGAATCCAACTTTGTGAATTATCTGAAACTTTCTAACAGCATAAGACATAAGTGGTTTTACACTCAATGTCTATAACTAGAATGTGAATTTCTTGAGGTAAACAAGTAGAATTAATTTATGATTAATTCACCAGAATAATACATCATTCTGATAGAATAAATTGTAATATTTTTTAAGTTGGCCTTTTGATGTAGACAAACTCATTCTTTAGACGATTTCTGTTCTATTTTAAAAGTATTTTGCATATCTGAATATGTTTAACTTAACTGTGGTGTAAGGAGCCTCTGGGATAGAGCTGAGTCATGAGACTAATAAATTCCTCTCAATGATAAGAAGCCTTCACCAAGTACAAAGAAAACTCTGAATCATTCATGAAAAAATTGTTTTCTCACTCTTCCCAATAATTAAAATAGAAGCAGTAAATTAAAATAGAACTTAAATAAAATTTAATTAAATATTGATTCTGTTAACCTAACTACTCATTCAACAAATATTTAAGCAGCCCCTGCTATGTGCTAGATATTTGGCATTAAAAGATAAAAATCATAATCTCTCACCTCAAGGAGCTTTTGTTCTAATAAAAGGGATAAGCCCTTTCTATGAATAAGTATGATATGAGGTTGAATGTGATTTAGGGCAAAGGGGAGCTATAAAAGTGGGATAAGAAATTTGCAGATAACGATCACTCTGAGGAAGGAGGTACACCTACACTGGGCCTTAAAGGAATCAGGATTTAAATAGTCTAAAATATGGCAGGAGTATATTCTAGGTATATAAGGTAGCATGTGTAAATGTATGGAGGCAGAAGGGGGCAGAATGAGATCAGGAAATAATGGAGTAGCCTGGTTTGACTGGAACATAAAGGATGTAAAGAGAAATGGGAAAAGTAGGTTGAAATCAGATAGATGTAGACCTTAAATACCAAGCTAAAAGTATTTCACCCTAATGGTAATGGGGAGCCACGAAGGGTTTATGAGGTAGAACATGATATGACCAGATCTGTGCATTAGTGAGATTATTTAGGCAACTTTGCTAAGGGCATATTAGATAGCAGTGATACCAAAGGCAGCTGGGAATCAACTATTTCTAATCCAAGTGAGAAGTAATGAGAACCACAGCTAGGGTTTACTGTAGTATGACCTGAGAAGAGGGGACAAGTTAAAAGAACAGAAATAGTATGGAGGAGGAAGAAGAGAGTTAGAATTCATGAGAACAACAAAATGTTGAGGCCAAGTGACTGGGAGGATGGTGATTCCATCTACAGAAACAGGAAAGTTGGGAGGAAGAGCAGTCTTTGCATGTGAAGCAGTCAGTCTGCAAATACTGAGTATCCACTATGTACAAGTTGCAATGTACTGTTTATCCAATCTTGCCTCAGTTTCATAGCAAAATCTCTCCTTTGTATGTAGGAGAATGTTATTAACATTCATTATATTAAACATATCAAAACATTTCAAAATATAAAAATGTGAAATATAACAGCTTGTATAAGAACCTGAAATTTTGTGTATAGTATGATGTTTTTAAGAAGTACATGCATGTGATATTTATATATATGTACACGTGCACACATGTGATATATATGCATATACATACATATATAAATATATGTGGAGATATGTTTATATATTTATACAATTTAATAAGGTAACGAGTTTACTAATAAGGTAAAAACTGCTTTGCTTTATTCCTGAATGTAATAGCAATTCGGGGAAGAGAATGACCTCACTTATCTTCCTCTACCCCAATATTCCATTGAAATGCTCAGTTCCTTCCTGCTTTTGTCACACTTTTCCTTTTTAGCCTCTCCATACTACCTTCCCCTACCCAACTCCTTCCCTCCTTCCCCCCTTCCCCGATGTCTTAAGATAAATCTCTTCAGAAGGACAGCATACTATAGCAGAAATAGAACTAGACCTGGAGTCAGTAGAGATTAGGGTTGAATCCTGCTTCTAACACTAAATTAGCTTTGTATCCATAGGGAAGTTGTTAAGTCTCTATGAACCTCAGTTACTTCACCTGTGAAATGGGGGTATAGGATGCAGTACGTACTCATGCTATGGTTTTGAACATAAAAAGAGGTAATGTATGTAAAGATATATATCATTTTATAAACCTATACAAATGTACTATATAGATGTCAGGAATTAATATTATCTGGGCCCTTGATGAGTTAGGTCAGCTGGTCACCAGATGTACTAACTTGATTCCCAGATAGTGAAAGCTATGACAGGTATGATTGCTGATTATCAGAGATCTTTGATAATCCAGGGAGAATGGAGAGGACCTTCATGGTTGGAGAAAAGATGTTGACTTGATTTTTTTTAAAAAGGGAAGAGAATAGAGTCTACAAACGGTAAGCCAATGGATTTTACTTCAATTGCTAGCCAGATTCTAGAACATACTATGAAAGAGCTAGTTAATGACTATAGAGAAACAAACAATGATCACAAAAAACCACTATGACTTCATCAAGAATAACTAAAGGCAGATGAACTTTATTTTCTTTTGGTAGGGTTCCTTGATTGATATATCAATAAGACCCATCAGTTTTGTCGATATTGTTTACCTGCTTTATCAAAGCATTTAGCAAGTTCTTTTGTACAATTCTTGTTTAAAAGATGTAGAGATGTGGGCTAGGCAATACTATAGTCTCTCCAATTCAAAACCACTTGAAGAACTGGACCTAAAGAGCACTTTAATGCCAACTCAAAGTAAAGCAAGGGACACGAGGGAAGTGTCTCAAGGATCTGTATTCGGCCTTGTATCATTTAAAGTGTTTATCAGTGACCTAGATATGAAATAAGAGATGTCTTGTTTATCAAATTTTCAAACAACACAAAGCAGGGAGGAATAAACGATACCTGTTGAATAGTGCAGTTAAAATTCAAAAAGATCGAAGACAAGAACATTGGACCATATCTAGTTAGATGAAATTGAATGAGGTTAAAGGAAAAGTTTTCTATTCCCCCAAAATCAGCTTTCTTAGTACAAGATGGGAGAAACTGTGACTAGACCTATTATTTAAACAAGAAATGGGGATTTTAGTAGGCTCTAAGCCTATTATGACCCAATTGGGAAACATGGCAGCCAACAAAAGCCAATGTCATTACTCTTAGGTTGTAGTAAGAGAGGCATGGTTTCCAAGAATGTTAGGGGGTGACAGTCCTGTATTCTTCCTTTGTCCAGCCTCATCTGTGGTATCGTGTTAGTTTCTGGGGAAAAAAAAACATTCAAAGTCTGAAGCTGATCTGTAGCAGAGTGACCAGCATGTTGAGGGGCCTGAAGATTACGCCACATGAAGATCGGTGAAGGAATAGGGGAAGTTTAGCCTGGAAGAGAAGACTTAGAAGGCACATAATTACAACATTCAAGTATCTAAAGGATCATCCCCTAGAAGAGGGATTAGAGAGGACTCCTGGGCAAGATATCTGCCTGAACAGTCATACAACTACTCCAACAAAAACCTAAAAACCAGAGCAAGTAGTGATAAAGAAATCCACTAAGGAAAAAAATAATCCAATGGAAAACACAGTAAGCTTCTTCTACTGCTGAACTACACAAAAAGTCAGCCCAGAGCCCATGGACAAAAAGAGACCTTAAAGGAGGTCACCAGCAAATGCAAAATCTGCAGCAGCACAGAAAAATAAAAAAGTATCTTCTTGGTATAACCAGGGACTTTCCAGAGGCATATTTTGCCTTCAGAGCTCTGTATCCAGAGATATATCAAGAACAGAGGGCTCCCCTATAACCGTGCCACTGTGGCAAAAAACCTGTACCATCAACTTTGGAAACAACTGGGAACAGCAGGAAAACAGCTCTTAGACTTAGAAGACTCAACACCCAGGGCCTCTAAGGTGCTTAGCACTCTGTCCTGAGAAGTCATGGAAACCCTAAAGATCCAGTCCTCTGAACCTCAAAGATCTAAGAGGGCCTAACCCTGGGAAGAGGTGAAGGTCAGCGAAGGAAGCTGTGGGCACCAGGACGAGATCCAGAGGAGTGGCCACAATAAACAAAAGCACAGGAAGGGACAGATCCTGGGTATTCCAAAAGGCAAAAGATACAGGCTTACAACCAAGAATAACTTGCCTGCACAACTAATTCTATAACGGGTGGGGAAAGGGGGAAATGGACCTTTAATGAAAAAAATGGCTTTCAAGCATTTCTGGTGAAAAGACCAGAACTGGAAGGTTTTCAAATGAGGGATTCTTGTTCAATTTTGATTCCAGAGGTCCCTTTTACCTCTGAGCCTCTCTGGTTCTGTGGACTTCTTTGACCCTTCATTTTAAGAACAGGATTGATTTAATTCAAGTGCTAGGGAGAAAAAGAAAACAAAAAGAAATCTTTGCCTCAAAAAGCTTACATTCTACTGTAGATAAAGACTATGCATACAAAGAAGTAGATATGAGATATTTCAAAATGAGGGCTGTTACAGGATTCTATTGAAGGAAAAGCATGCACACATATAAAAATATAAAATATATGCATGATGTATAAGTAATATATAATAATAAAAATGTTTTCTGCATATTATGTATAGTAAAATATATAAAAATATATAAAATAAAGGAGATGACTTCTAACAAAGGAGGGTATCAGGAAAGGCCTTGGATAAGCATTTGAGCTGAACCTTGAAGATAGCCCAGGAAACCAAGATTCAGAAGGAAGAAGGGACATCATTCCAGGTAAATGTAGATAGGTTTAATTGTAATACATTGATATCTATATTAGTTATTGCATCCTAATGTGAATTTAAACTTGGAGTTATTTACAATGTAAGATTTATATATGATTGCCAAATGAAAGGCTTTGTCCTCAGTTAAAATAATTTTAGGTTCCAGAGAGCATGTGGAAAAGGCCTACCCTTGAAATCACAACATATAGATTGACGCTGTCTCTCTTTCTCTCTCCAAAGGGTTCTATATCCTTTGATATAATGATAGAAGTTTCCACTTTTATATCATTCACTTGGTGTTATCCTAAGAATCTTTTGTACTTTTTCCCTTTGAAAAATGTGGACAGGAAGTGATATTGAATTGAAAATAGCAAGATGGTCTAGTGAGTTAATGATGGCCTGTAAAACAAGAAAACAAGGTTTTATTCTCAGCCATCTCACTGCTTTCAGCGGATTTCAGAGTAAGTCAATTAGCTCTTCTAAGCTTATTTTCTCATCTGTAAGATGAGGGTCATAATTCCTGGTCCTTCTAAGCTTTATAGTGTGGTTGTGAAGACTAATGAGGTAATATATGCAATGTACTTGGAGTGTCTTGGAAATGTATTTTATGGTCATTTCTTCCCAAAAAGCCCTAGCAGTGGCTAGAAGTAATTAGATATGTTATCTTCAGTCACAAAGCTCTAATGAGTAAGAGCCAACCTTTTTTTCTCCTAATTTGTGCTAATATAGTATTCTCTTGGGTTCGTCCTGTTTTGGCATCAAGACAGTGAGGCTGCTTTGGAACTTTTGAGTATGGGACTTTCCTTGGGCTGCTCAGGTTTGGGGTCATTTGACTGTTTCGGGACATCAAATCTCAAATGTGCTTGGAATTTGTCAAAACAAAATCCTACATACAGTACAGTGCTATACCTCTCGTCTGCTCGTCTACCACCAGGCTGATCTAGCATAAAAACAATTATGGAAGCTTCCAGACTGATCTGGGCACACTTAGTTCTGTCCCTTGAAATCCTTAATGCCCATCTTTTTTTTTCTGTTTTTTTTAAAAATAATTTATTTATTTAACATATTTGGTTTTCAGCATTGATTTTCACAACAGTTTGAATTACAAATTTTCTCCCCATTTCTACCCTCCCCCCCACTCCAAGATGGCATATATTCTGGTTGCCCTGTTCCCCAGTCAGCCCTCCCCTCTATCACCCCCCTCCCCTCTCATCCCCTTTTCCCTTCCTTTCTTGTAGGGCAAGATAAATTTCTATGCCCCATTGCCTGTGTATCTTATTTTTTAGTTGCATGCAAAAACTTTTTTTTGTTTTTGAACATCTGTTTCTAAAACTTTGAGTTCCAAATTCTCTCCCCTCTTCCCTTCCCACCCACCCTCCCTAAGAAGTCGAGCACTTCAACCTAGGCCACACATGTATCATTATGTATAACCCTTCCACAATACTCATGTTGTGAAAGGCTAACTACATTTTGCTCCTTTCCAACCCATCCCACTTTATTGAATTTTCTCCCTTGACCCTGTCCCCTTTCCAAAGTATTTGTTTTGATTACCTCCACCCCCATATGCCCTCCCCTCCATCATTCCCCCCCCTTTTATTTTTTTTTATCTTCCTCCCTCTTCTTTCCTGTAGGGTAAGATACCCAACTGAGTATGTATGGTATTCCCTCCTCAGGCCGAATCTGATGAGAGCAAGGTTCACTCATTCCCCCCTCACCTGCCCTCTCCCCTCCTCCCACAGAACTGCTTCCTCTTGCCACCTTTATGCGAGATAATCCACCCCATTCTATCTGTCCCTATCTCCCTCTCTCAGTATGTTGCTCTCTCATCCCTTAATTTCATTTTATTTCTTTTACATATCTTCCCTTCATCTTCAACTCACCCTGTGTCTGTTCTCTCTCTTTTACATATATATATATGTATATACATATATAAAAGCACACATATATATATACCTACATACACATGCATACATATACACATAGATACATACATACATACACATTCACTTATACATATACATAAACATATACATATATGAATATTCCCTTCAACTACTCTAATACTGAGGTCTCATGAATCATACACATCATCTTTCCATGTAGGAATGTAAACAAAACAGTTCAACTTTAGTAAGTCCCTTGCAATTTCTGTTTCTTGATTACCTTTTCATGCTTCTCTTGATTCTTGTGTTTGAAAGTCAAATTTTCTATTCAGTTCTGGTCTTTTCACTGAGAAAGCTTGAAAGTCCTCTATTTTATTGAAAATCCATATTTTGCCTTGGAACATGATACTCAGTTTTGCTGGGTAGGTGATTCTAGGTTTTAATCCTAGCTCCATTGACCTCCGGAATATCGCATTCCAAGCCCTTCGATCTCTTAATGTAGAAGCTGCCAGATCTTGGGTTATTCTGATCGGGTTTCCACAATACTCAAATTGTTTATTTCTGGCTGCTTGCAGTATTTTCTCCTTGATCTGGGAGCTCTGGAATTTGGTGACAATATTCCTAGGGGATTTCTTTTTGGGATCTATTTGAGGAGGTGATCGATGCATTCTTTCAATTTCCATTTTGCCCTGTGGCTCTAGAATATCAGGGCAGTTCTCCTTGATAATTTCTTGAAAGATGGTATCTAGGCTCTTTTTTTGATCATGGCTTTCAGGTAGTCCAATAATTTTTAAATTATCTCTCCTGGATCTATTTTCTAGGTCAGTGGTTTTTCCAAGGAGATATTTCACATTGTCTTCCATTTTTTCATTCCTTTGGTTCTGTTTTATAATATCCTGATTTCTCATAAAGTCACTAGCTTCCACTTGCTCCAATCTAATTTTTAAAGTAGTATTTTCTTCAGTGGTCTTTTGGACCTCCTTTTCCATTTGGCTAATTCTGCCTTTCAAGGCATTCTTCTCCTCATTGGCTTTTTGGAGCTCTTTTGCCATTTGAGTTAGTCTGTTTATTAAGGTGTTGTTTTCTTCAGCATATTTTTCAGTATTTTTTTGGGTCTCCTTTAGCAAGTCATTGACTTGTTTTTCATGGTTTTCTCGCATCCTTCTCATTTCTCTTCCCAATTTTTCCTCTACTTCTCTAACTTGCTTTTCCAACTCCTTTTTGAGCTCTTCCATGGCCTGAGACCAGTTCCTGTTTTTCTTGGAGGTTTCTGTTGTAGGCTCTTTGACTTTATTAATTTCTTCTGTCTGTATATTTTGGTCTTCTTTGTCAGCAAAGAAAGAATGCAAAGTCTGAGACTGAATCTCGGTGCCTTTTCGCTGCCTGGCCATATTCCCAGCCAACTAACTTGACCCTTGAGTTTTTTAGTGGGGTACGACAGCTTGTAGATTACAGTGTTCTATGTTCCACGTTTGGGGGGGAGGTGCCAGCTCTGCCACCCCAGCGCTGCTCCTTCCCCAGCCCCCAACCCGAACTGGGCTTAGATCTTCGGCAGGCTGTGCACCCCTGCTCTGATCTGCCACTTAATTCCTCCCACCAGGTGGGCCTGGAGCCGGAAGTAACAACAGCTGTAGCTGCCCCACCTCCACTGCCCCCGGGGCTGGAAGCCGAACCGCGAACTCCTTCTACTCCTGCAGCTTTTCCCACTAACCTTCTCAGCAGTCTTTGGTGTTTGTGGGTTGAGAAGTCTCCTAACTGCCGCAGCTCGCTGAATCAGGGCGCTAGGGCCCCCTCCGCCCAGCTTCTAGTCTGGATGGTCCACGCCGCTCAGGCTGGGCTCTGCTCCACTCCGTTCCCAGCTCCCAGCTCCCAGCTCTGAGCTCCGTGTGGGATAGACCTCACCCAGAGACCATCCAGGCTGTCCTGGGCTGGAGCCCTGCTTCCCTCTGCTGTTTTGTGGGTTCAGCCATTCTATAATTGGTACAGAGCCATTTTTTATAAGTTTTTGGAGGGTCTCCGAAGGGAGCTCACATTATTCTCTCCTTACCAGCCACCATCTTGGCTCCGCCCCCTCCTTAATGCCCATCTTAATTGATGTAAGCCCCTTAAAGATAAAGACTTTTTCACTTTTGTCTTTATTTTTATCTCCAGTGCCTGGCACAAAGTAGACATTTAATAAATGCTTATCAATTGGGTGAGGATGGGGTGGTACAGAGAGGACACATGCTTCTAACAACCTTTTTGTCCGTCTCTGTGTTCCATTTACTGAGCATTTTGATCAATCATTTCATCCTTGAATAAATGAATGAAAGGCTAGCTCATAGTTATTCTAAGAAGCTTAGAGTTATACGCTCGTAATTTATTATGAACAATATTAAGCACCTTTATACACAAAGTGTTATTGGGTTTTGAACAGCACTTGAACTCTGTTCTCTAGAGATAGCAATAGTTGACTTATATTTTAAGGCAGAGTTCTTTATCTCATTGAAGCCCCACAAACACTCTGTGAGGTAAAAGTTCTATTATTTCCTTCTTGCAGACAAGGCAACAGAGACCCAGAGAAGTTAAGCCTGGAGTTATAGCATTAGAGACAGGATTCGAACGCAGGTCTTCCTGACTCTCAAATCCAGTATGCTATATATTAAACTATCCTATAGCTTCTAGTCTGAAGCAGATAACATACGCCATAACGCCATCATCATTGAATACATTGTTCTCCTCACCTTGTTTACTTCACTCTGTATCAGTTCATAAAAGTCTTACAAGTTTCTTCTGAAACCATATTTTCTTATTTCTGAATAATATTTCATTACACTAATACGTTTAATGGCAATCTTACAGAACAGATTTGTCACCTGTCATTTAAAATAGTTCAGTCCAGTCCTCTGTGGGGAAGTCTAAATAATCATTAAGATTTCCTGCCTAAGTTTTCACAAAGGTCAATTTTAAACTTGTGTTTCAGAGATTTTAAACCCTTCTTGCTTTCCTCTAGACAGTGGGGTGATAAGACATCAGAGGTACAGTCTGTTTTCAAGCCTGGAAGAAGTTAAGTTCCACAGATCAGGTACCTTTTATAAGTCTGTTGCCTGGGGCTCAAAATCATTCCTTTATTGGAATGTTGGTTAATAGGACATGATGGTCCATGTCCTATTGGTTCATTAAAGTCTCCTCAAGTTATGGTGCACCAGTATCAGTTTCTCACAATGGGCATGAGGTGTGCCCATGGTAGGCACTTGGAAGTTTGTCAAAGTATGTTAAATTTGACAGGTAGGTAAGAGTAATGGCTAAGCTTTAAAGGAAATTCTCCCATGGGAGAAGAGAAGCATATTCAAAGCAAAAGGCCTAGCCAGCTGCTTTGCAGTATCCAATCCAAAGACTTGGGGCAGGCACGAGAAGTGGGTGACTAGAACCATAGCTTGGGCCAGGATGATCTGTGGGGAGCTCAGGGGTTCTGCTGCTGGAAGTATCGGTGACCATGCCACTGCCTGAGGTTTTGCCCTTTTCTGCCAGAAGCCTGCTTCCCTGACTGCTACCTGATGCCTCACTCTGGAGAAGTTGAGGCTTCTCCCCTCCTCCAGCGAGGTCCATGAGGCTGTGAGTTCAGACATCCGAAAGCCTGTGATGCCATGTGTTCTAACATGAATGTTCCAATCCTCTCCTCAGCCCCTCCCATGTCTTTTCCATCTCCCTACCCGATGGAGCATGGAAGAAAACCACTTCCAGTTCTTCCAAGCCACTGTTGATGAGTGTTACTCCTACGGCCTGAGGCAGAGGACTAGACATGGAGGTCAAGGGGATGAGAGCCTGGGAGTGGAGAAATGAATCATGGAAACCAGGGTAAAATGAGGTGAGAGTATGTCAAAGGGTGGGGAGGAGTGAAGATCTGGGGTGAGTGAGGGTTTGACTCTCAGGGCAGTGAGGAACTGAGATGGAGGTTCTATGCAGAGGAGTTCTGGGGAGGGAAGCATGTGTGTACACTCTTTTGTGGGGTGGAGGAAAAGACAAAAACAACTTTTCACTAATCCTCTTTCCTTCTGTTCTTTCTACTGAGGGCCAGAGCTTTCAGCTGAAATTAACCCCCCAGGAGACCAGAACTGGTCAGCCCACTTCCTTTTTCATGGTCACCAGCTGTTCTTTCTGGTCATCCTAGCATCACAGATTTAGAGCTGGAGGGCCCACAAAGGTCATTGCATCCAACCCTCTCCTTCTACAGATGAGAATCATGGCGGCTCCCATTCCCAGAGCCAGCTGCAAAATGAGAATGTAGGTTCTTTCCCCAGTCTTCCTGTCCTCCCTGCAGACATTTAGTCTGAGATTTTGTAAGTGCCTTTCCTCCTAACAACAAGAAAGAAAGGAGATTAAAAACAAACAAAGGAAAAGTTATAGCTTCAGGAACAATAGATGTTGGCTTTGGTATTCACTGCAATGCCAATGGATATGAGAATCAAATGAGACAATGTATGGACAGTGGTTCGCCAGCTTTAAAATGCTGTGTCGATGTGTGCTATTTTTAATATCATTATTATTATTATTAAACCCTGACTCTTCGCTAGGCCTCAGTCCTGCTCATGTCTATGAGTTAATGACTTCCCTGTTTTCTGAATTGAGGATAGGGAGGCAATGTTGGATTTTCATAAGATTATATCCTGCATTTGTCCATCATTTGGAGTGGTTCTCTCTCAATTTACTTTAAAGTAATTCCTTAACTTGGAGTTGCTGTGTAGATTTCTAGAGATCTGACCTTGGATGAGGGAGAGAAATTACAGCTTTATTTTCACTAACTTTTGGTTTCCTTTGTAATAGTATATTCTAAGGAGGGAGCCATGACATAAAAACAGTTAAGAATTCTTGGTTTATAGGGTCATTGTGATCCAGCTAGGGCAGCTTAGTCAGTGGGGATCATGACCTTTACCTTGCTTAGGTGACAGTTTACACTAGGTCAGGGCTGCTATAATTTCAGGAGGCAAGATACTTTTTTTTTAAATGTTGGTTTTTCATCAGAAAGAAATGTTTTTCATGAGCCTGGCTCTCTTGGTATCCTTGATTCCCAAGGAGACAGGAGGTAATGAGGCAGGCTGGCTAGATAAATAATTAAGAATATTCAGATTATTTTTTGAAAATCCTGAGCCTTTTGTCTGTGTGCTGCTATGATAGCATTGATGGTGTGCTTTAAGGTTCGTCAAGCACTTCACTTAGGTAGGTGCTGTTTTCATCTCCACTTTACAGATGAAAAAAACTGAGATTGAGAGTAACGTTACTTTCCCAAGATCACACAGCTAGGAAATGTCTAAGGGAAGATTCGAACTTGGGTCCCACTGATTCCAAGTCCAACATTGTGTCCAGTGGACCGTTATGTTACCACTGAGGGTTCCCATTACCCCTACATCTAGCCGCCATTCAAACAGGAGCACTTTCACCTATGTCTTTCATAATCCTTGGCTCACACATCTCTATGGTCTATGTCTGTCTCTCTGTGTCTCCTTCTTTGTCTCTTTATTTCTATTTGTCTCTGAAAGAACTGAGATCATGGGTAAGAAGTCATAATACCAGGGGAAGAGGGAAATAACACTGTACCAAATGACATTTTGAAACCTTATTTCTTACAAATTGCACATTTCTTCCAAATTTTAGCATCCTAAAATTCTGCTCTCCATACTATATAGGTTTTTACTTTGTGCTAAGTCTAGAAATTAATTTTCTTTTATGGACAACATTTTTTATGGTCATGCAACTGACTGACAGGTTTAGCAAATACAGATCCTGCTGTGTTTGCTGTTTATTGATTTCATAAAAGCATTTCACTTTCTACATAAAAATGCCACCTGGAAGGCTTTCCTGGGACAAGATGTTTCTTCCAGTCACACTGAAGCTATATAGGACACCATGATGGACAGAATTACAGAGATAACTAATGTTGACATCAGTGTGAAAAACAAAGTTATGTATGTACGTCAAAAGGGTACATCAAAGTCATGGAAGATAAGACCTAAACAAAGATTTATCATTGGTTGTGAGGTTCTCCAAAAGCTTCCATTACTAGATGGCATTCTATTATTTACATCAAAACCAACATAGAATACTACAAGTACTCCACAGTGAAATCCATAGAAATAGGAGAAGCATGGGTCTAACAGTATACATTGGAAAAACCAAAGTAGATGAAAACAAATATTGCCCAAGTTCTGGCATGAAAATCTCATTGAATTAGGCCATTAATATAGTCCAGTAAATCTGTGATCTTGTCAATGTGAGGATGCAGTCTAAAGATGGAGATCGTAACCCGTCCATGTCCATGCCTGCCCATCCTTTGAGATTCTCCTTCATGTCTTCTATTAAATTCCCCACAAGGGTTCCATATTACGTGTTGAGGGCCTTCCTCATGTTCTTTTGCCATAGCATAGAAATCCCTTCCTTGGATACAAATCATCAACTTACCTATTAATTGTCATCTTAGTTGCCTACAGCATAGAAGGTAAAGGGTTTGCCCTTGTTTACATAACATATATATGTATATATATGCATTTTATATATATATATATATGTATATATATACATATACATATATCAGGACAGGAATTGAGCATTTTACATATATAATTGATGCTCAAAGGGGGAGAACTGAGTTGCCCAGGGTCAAAGGCCTAATAAATGTCAACACAAAACCCATAGAAGTTGTCACAGATTTCAGAACAAAAAGCCATTTCAGAGGTCATCTAGCCCATCTCATAGCTGAACAATAACGGTCATTACAACACAGTAAATAGACAGACATCCAGTCTTTAGTTGAAGACTTCCAGACATCCTCTTTTGAGGCTGCCCATTACTCTTTTGCATAGATCTAATTTTTAGGAAGTCGTTTTGACATTTCCTCACATTATGCCAAAGTTTGCCTCACTGTGCATTGTTCTGTCCTCTGGGGCCAGGCAGAATGAGTCTGAACCCTCCTCCGTAGGACTGTCATTTAGATATATGATGACAGCTGCCACATGCCCCTGAAGTCTTCTGTTCTCCAGGTAGATATCCACAATTACTTCCATTCATCATATCCAAAACAGAATTCAGTATCTTTTCCTCAAAACCTTCCCCTTTTAACCTCATTTCTGTTGAATGCAGTTTACTTCCTCAGTCACCCTTTTATACTTCACTCTCCCTCACTTACCGTATCCAAACAGTTACCGAGGTTTGTCGACTGTATTTTCACAATGTCTCTCGTTTCATCCCCCTTGCTCTGTGATCACAGCCGTTGCCCTAGGGCAGGACTTTACCATCTGTTTCCTGAAATATTTCTAAGGCTTCCAGTTGGTCGCCTTAACTCCGGTTTGTCCCCTCCCAAATCCTTCCTCCTCATGGTGACAAAGTGAAATCCCCAACGCAGAGATTTAACATGTCCCTCCCTTACGCAAAAGCACCTGTGGCTCCCTATTTCCACTGAGGTTAAAAAAAATTCTTTAGTTTGTCTTTCACAAACCTATCTTTCCAGACTTACTGTGCGTTTGTTGGTGGTGGTGTTCAGTCATTTCTGTCATGTGTGAATCTTTGTGACTCCATTTGGGGTTTTTGTATTAGCAAAGATACTGGGGTGATCAGCCATTTCTTTCTCTAGCTCATTTTACTGATGAGGAAACTGAAGCAAACAGGGTTAAATGACTTGCCCAGGGTCACATAGCTAGTGAGTGTCTGAGACTGGATTTGAACTCAGGTCTTCCTAACTCCAGGCCCAGTGCTCTTTGCACTGCACCATCCAGCTGACCCTATAAAGAGAATACAAATAAATCCAAAACAGTTAAATAGAAGGTAGTTTGGCAGGAAAGATAAGTCTTCCTGATTCCAAGCCCCCATTGCTCTATCCACTGAACCGTCTAGCTGCCCTGTTTTACATTACCTCCCTTAGAAGAACTGACCTATGCAGACGATCTGGGTTCAAATCCTTCCTCCAATTTTAAATAAGTAACCTTGGGCAAGTCATTTAACTGGTCAATTGAAAAGAGTAACTAGGTGGCCCAGAAGAAAGAACATTGCACCTGGAGTTAGGAGGAGCTCAAATGTGATCTCTGACACTATCCATGAGACCCTGGACAAGTGACTTAAGCTCTGCGTGCCTCAGTTTCCTTATGCCTATGCCTCAGTTTCTCAAGACCTCACAGGGTTGTTGTGAGGACAAAATGCAATAATATTTTTAAATCACTTTTCGAACCTTAAAGAGCTATATTAATGCTAGCTATCATTATCATTATCATAAATGAAGAAGGCAGACTAGATGGTCTCAGAGGTCTCTTCCAACAATAGATATTTGTAATACAAGGAAATACAAGGAAAATTAGGAACCCCCGAGAAACCCCTAGCTACTGACAAGCACCCCCAGAAAGAATGGACTCAGATATCTTTGGCATTTAGCAAACCCCCTGGGACTCCATGACTCCACCAAGGAATGTCAATAGATAGGACCATCCCACTGAAGGATAACCTGGCAGACCCTTTCTAGCAGATATCCCTGGGGCTCCGTGACTCCACCAAGGAATGTAAATGAGATTATCCCACTAGTATGATAACCTGACTGAATCTTTTGATCAGCCAGGACCTTTGTTCCTGTTCCCCCCCCACTCTGTACCCCCATATCCTATATAAGCCAAGCCATCACCCCAACACATTGCCATTGATTTGTAGTGCTGTACCCCAATGGCCGCCGGCTAATTAATTCTCCACTTAAAACTTATACTCTGTGGTGTGTCTCGCTCGCTTCTGGTACAACACTATGATCTCAAAAAAATAAAAATTACAAATGACCCAAAGGAGAATTTCAAAGCACTTGGTGGCTACAAGCAGATTGGAGTAGGTTGCCCATGTCAAATTATGTTCACAATGTTGTGGATTCTTCAAAAATGATACATTTGCCGTAGTAAAGCCTCAAAGCTCTTGGTGGCCTGTCACACAAAGGAAAGAGAATTTCCACTGCCTGGGACTGAAACTCTCAAGCTTCACCATTGTCTCTGCTCTACATTTCTTTCCCCTCTCCCCCTCCCCCACATTATTCTCGCAGCTCCCTTCCATACCTTTGGGTCTGAAGCCTTACAGGTTCCATGCACGTTTAAGCTCCTCCAAAGAGATGCAAAAATATTTTGTTTGCTAGTCCTCCCTGCAGTAGATGGGGTCAACAGCCTGCCTGCCTACCCTCCAAAGTCTTTGGGCATTTAGACAACCTTATCAGCTCCTCCCCCTGCAAAATCCAGACCCAAATGTTTATTTTTTTTGTTTAATCTTAAATCTGTTACATCAGAGTAAACAGAAAGTTAATTCATGTTTTAAATTCATTTCTATCCTCTTTGTAATTTATATTACAAATACTTACTACCTATAACCTATCTCTACCCAGCTATTGTAGCACAGCGGATAGAACACAAGGCTTGGAATCAGGAAGCCTCGTCTTCCTGAGTACAAATCCAAGCTCAGATACTTCCTAGCTGTGTGACCCTGGGCAAATCACTTAAACTTGTTTGCCTCAGTTTTTCATCTGTAAAATGAGATTTAGAAGGAAATGTCAAACGACTCCAGTATCTCTGCCAAGAAAACCCCAAATGGGGTCATGAAGGGTCAGACATGACTGAAAGAGCCAAACAACAGTCTTGCCAACCCCAACACACTCAACTACAAGTTTATTATCCTTCTCCCTACCCTTCTCCTCCTCCTGCTCCTCCTTGCAACCATAACTAATGTGTCTTGCAGTCTCCCCATAGCTTAGAATATGGTAAGCTCTGAAAGTAGTATCTGCACTCAGGCCCTTATTTGGATGTTGATCAGACAATAAATGAATGGGGCCTTTTCATTAAAATGATTTTCTTCTATGATGACCTATTTAAAAATAAAATGTCATTTTAAAAATGCGCCTATATACCTTAAAATAGCAACAAGAATTTGGAGTTTTGCCCAGGTAGCTTTACCAGCATTTTTAAAGGACAAAAGAATTCTCATTTAATATCTATGAGTGCAATGTGTAGATATTTGCCAAAGACATGCCACTTATTTTTCCATCCCCAAAGATCTGTTGATAATCCAATTTTTTTAGCAACAATTCATAGTACTTCTCTTGAGTTTTAGTAAAAGTAAGCATCCTTCTTTTAGACAAGTATTTCTCTTTATCCAGTTGAAATACATATTAGACCACAATTCATTCAGGAATAAATTAAGTGGTGAAAGACAAGAAAGGTGTTTGGGTAAGCAGAACAGTACTCTCTATTTCTTGCTCTGAGTATCATGACTTTATATATCTCTGCAATTTCATATTCTCAATGCATTAAATGGTCAGCTAAATGCAAGATTTGCTTTACAAAGTTTCTTTAGGAACATCTATTCTTGACAGCAGCTAAGTGGTTCAGTGCACTAGGCCTGGAGTTACAAAGAGCCAATTTCAAATCCAACCTCAGACATGAGCTGTGCAACCCTGGGCAAGTCACTTAACCCAGTAGGCCTCATTTTCCTCATCTGTAAAATGGGCTGGAGAAGCAAATGGAAAACCACTCCTGTATCTTTGCCAAGAAAACCCCAAATAAGGTCACAAAGAGTCACATACAACAACCATTGTTGAGATCATTCGTAGTATCACCTTACTGCTTTTATTAATTTACTACTTTGCAAAGTAAGTCCAGAAGAGCCCAGAGGAATGTTTTTATATTTTCAATTATTCTTGCATTAGAATTGCTTTCTGTAGTAAATCTTCTTAGTGTCTTCGCAAAGAACAAAAACAAAATATACAAAAATGATGAGAATCTCTTTCTTATAGTTATGCAACTTTAAATTTCTTGTCCATTTTGTTACAATCTAGCCAAGGTCGAATGTATTAGAAGATTTTTGTCTCATTCAATCTGAAGCCCCTGGCCCTCCCTACTTTCTTTTTCTTTTTTACGAAGAAGTAGCTGAAAATTTCTCTTTGGTCAGTTAGCACTTGGTTACAGTTCTTCCAGCTGTTCATATCTGCTTATAATGTTCACTGTACTCACCCTTCTGTGTGAGGATTTTCCAGAATTTAGTTAGGTCCTCAAAATTCAAAGGCTTAGTAGAAAATACAATAAATGTTCTTTAGTTAATCTTAAAAAAAAAAAAAATTTCTTGCATGACTTATTTCTGTTCCTGTACTCTTAAGTCAGAAACTGCTTCAAAGTCCTGTAAGAGGTCAGATCTGGATTCCTACCAAGACTCTATGAAAAATGGAGACTTCTTACAAATTCACCAAGTACCCCCCTTTTAAATGAAGTTTTTAATTGCTCTTTTCCCCATGGGTACAACAACACATTTCAGAATACACTCACATGACTATCACTATTTCTTTGAAGCCTAGAAGATATGAAAGCATAAAGAGAGGTGGTGGTTAAAATGGAGAGAGAAAAATTTCCAATTCTGCTCCCTCCTACTGGTTCTTCAAGGCTAGTCAATTCAATTAAATACAAAAAGTGACCTGCTTACAGGAGACAAGGATGCTATTTCTACAGATTCAATTCTTCTCTGTGTTCATTGTAGTTTCTGGGCTGCACTAGGTTGGTTTGTTCTTATTCACCTAAAGAAAAAAAAACGTTGGATCCAAAGGAAAGACAGCTTTCATCCTCAAAGTACATTTTAATAGCCATGCATGCTTTATTCTATTTGCCTTCTCATCCTTATAAAAAGATGGCACCTCTCTGATTCAGTTGGGCTGCGTGTTATCTTTCCAACTGTGTGAGTTGATGTGATTCTTACACCATGTAGCATCACATGGCCCCTCTGTAAAGCCAAGGAAAGAATGGCATCCAGGCAGATTAATTCTCCCAGCATGGAGAGAACATGATTGTTTTATCTTGTACAGCCATGAAGATAACACATGGCACCTTTGTACATATGTTCTTTATTTGTGGAACTTGCTTACCAGCTAACGTTATCATGGAGACCCTTGAAATAGAAACCAGTAGTGATGATAAATTGTGTAATAAAACTAACCAAGTAAGTGAATGATAAGCAACTACATGGCTTAAAAGCATTCCAAGAGTTCCATTCACTATTTTTTGGCTAGATTTTTTTTGTTTTTTTAATCCATAAATGTATCATTGACATCACCACTCCCATGGCCCTTAACCTCTACTCAGGTGAAAACACTAGATCCTTCCTCAAATTTACCTAGGTCACCCTGTCTGAATCTCTCCTTTGCCCCTAAAAAAATTATACTTTGGATTATAGGATTTAGATCTGCAAGAGATCTTATAGGTCACTAATCCACCTTCTTTTTCTCATGAAGAAATTGACATCCAGAAAGTGACATGGCTGACAATGCTAAAAATGTGAACTCATGTTCTGATTCTAATACCAAGGTTTTTTTTTTCCTGCTGTACCACTGTGTGATATTCTCCTCCCTGTCCTTCAATAAGTTATAAGTTCTATGAGGGCAGAGAATATGTTGTTTTTCAGCTTTTATGTTCCAGTCATGTAGCACAGTGCCTTACACATGGTAGGGACTGGATCTTCCTTGCACGAATGAATAATTTTAGTACCATCATTTTCCCCAAGTGGATTTTTAATTGCTTTGTGGAGACCCGGAAGAGTATCTTAAAACTATGGCACCTCAGCAAAATACTTTACCAAATAATGATGAAGTGAAACATTAGTTAACAGTCATCTACCTAGTAAATTCTTTTCTTAAAAGGACATTATCTTTGATTTCAACAATTTGTAAGATAAGAAATAAACATATTAGTCATCAGGCTCATCTGCTGAGAAAAATAAATAAATGCATTTAAGTTAATGGCTGCTACACAGGAGAACCTAAAGGCAGAACTTCATCTTTTAGGTCTTGTGTTGACTGTAGCTAATTTGTAAATTGTAGCATTTTCTTCAGTAGGGTAAAATTACCCATTCGTGAAATGTTATAAGCTGTTTGGCAGGAGGGAAAGATGAGTTCCTCAAATAAATGGAAAGGGTAATGACAGTTCTTTCTTTGTTTATTGGGGATTATGGAAAATCATCACTCGATCATAATAGAAATGGTCACAATTTAACTACCCTATATTGTGGGTAAAAAGAATGGAAACAAAAATAGAGCTATAATTCTGAATTCACTTTATATGCCTTTTTAACAATCACAGGTAAGTTTGTTATAACAATGTACTAGGCTAATTTCAGTTTACAAACCTTGCTATGTGAAATAAGTATGTTCTTGTCTCTCTTCTTTTTAGTTATTTTACTTACTGTCAGTTCAGTCAAAAGGAATTAGTGGATTGAAAGAAGCATAGTAAGGGCTTTTTAAAAAAAAAGGCAAAACAAAAACAAAAAAAAAATTTTAAGATAAGAAAGAACACCTCTCCCCGAAGGATTATATAGTAAGAAGTCCTTCCAAGTATTTAAACTGTTGACATTTCTCATTAATCTGAAGTTGATTTGTACATTTTGGCTTTGATCTCCATATTATGTCTTGGGAAGAAAAAAAGAAAAGATTCCCATACCATTACATTGAAGTTTCAGGCTTTATGTTTATCAAATAATGTCTGTTTAGTCTATTAACTTTGACAATGATATCCATGGATTTTCTGTTTGTCTTCCCAGAGGCATTATGATGAAAGATTATACACAAAGTTATTTCTAGTAAAAGCAATAAATCTCTCTAGGCATGATCAAAGCGTAAATGTCCTGTTTTTTAATTACTTCTGATAGCCATTAGTAATAGAAAGTAGTTACAAAGGTTCCCCTGATGAACAAAATTGTCAGGGTGGGGGGCAGAGTTTAAAATTCTAAGTAGTCTCCTATTTCTCTGGAATAGTTGGAGGTTAGTTAAATACTGTGGTTAAAAAATATGCCGTTTCATTGCTCAGCAGACATTGATGAAGTGTTTTCTTTATTCAAGGTACTAGGGGTTACAAAGATTAAAACAAAAAGGTCTCTGCTCTCAGGGTTCTTGTTGTAGGAGTGACCTGACATGGACAGAGATAAATAGAATGCAAATTAAAGTATGATTATTCCATAAGGATGAGATCAGGAGAAATATAATGATATCAGATGAAGAAAAAGAGTTCACTTATAGCTGAGGAAATTAGAAAAGGCCTCCTGAAAGAAGCTGAATTTGAGCCACGCCTTGTAAAAGAAGTAAGATGTCAGGAGGCAATGGGGACAAGTTATCCTAAATATAGGGAAGAGTATAAGCAAAGAGGTGAAGGTGGGAAAGCATGGTACCTATTCAGAAGAAAAGCGAGTCACCCAGTTTGACTGAAAGACGTAGTAGATGAAGCAGATTAGTGTGAAATAAGCCTCAGAACCTAGTGGTCTTTAAATGCCAGGGTCAGTTTTTTTGACATGAACAGAAGAATATCGTGTTAGGGAGGCTTAGCTGTCAGTGGCATGCAGGATCATTAGAAAGAGGTTGGAGACTTTTTAGATAAATTTAATCATCCATCCAAATCAATCACCCAGCTTTTACTAAGGACCTTGTATGTGCCATGCACCGTACTAACCACTTAGTATTCAAAGAAAGGCCAAAAAGCCCTCATCTTAAGGAGCTTATGGTCTGGTGGGGGAGACAATGTGCAAATAACTATGTGCAAATAAAGTTACATGGAGGATACATTAAGAATAGTCTCAGAGGGAAGGCCCTACGGTTAAGAAGGACTGGGAAAGGAAGCTTGCTGGAGGTGAGACTTGAAGGAAGCCAAGAGGCAGAGAGACAAGGAGGGAGAAAATTCCAGGCACAGAGGAAGTGGAGTGTTCTGTGGCAGGAACAGTAAGGACTCCAGTCTATTTCCTCCTGACTCTGGCTCTAATAACTACGACTAAGAAAACCATGCCAATCGGAGCCATTTTGGAGGAGTGGAATAATAATTTGTTGTTGTTGTTCAGTGCCTTACTTTCCAGTAGAAGAAAACTGGAGTTGGAGCCATCTGGAAATAAAGTTATATTAGTCCAAAGACAAGTTGAGCCCTCCAATTGGAGTTCCCTCTTTGTCCAGCCTGACATTCTGTTACTTGTTCCTTCTTAACTACTGTAACCTAACTCATGATTTTGCTTATCACTAGATCCATGGTATATAGGAATGACACATATTTTACATAGGCTGGGGTAATTTCCCCTTAAGAAAGCTAGGAGACCATCTCTTGTTGATCTGGAGGGTTAAGGGTATTAAAAAGGCAGCTAGGTGGTGCAGTGAATAGAGCAATGGGCTCAGGAAGACCTGAATTCAAATTCATTCTCAAATATCTGCTAGCTGTGTGACCCTGGGCAAGTCACTTAACCTCAGTCTGCCAGTTTCCTAACTAGTGAAATGGAGGATAATAATAGGGTTGTTGTGAAGATCAAATAAGATATTTGTAAAGCAGTTAGCATAGTGCCTGGCACACAGTAGGCACCATATGGATGCTAGCTATCACATCGTCAACATAGGGCCCAAAAACCAGTGTCACAGAGAGAAAATGGAAGATTCCAAGTTCTTTCCATATAAAGTTAATAGGACGTGTTATCTCTGTGTTTCAAATGTAGCTGAGGAATCTGATCTTGTGGCAATTAGGTGATTGACTGTTTGAAAGGGTTAATTCTGGCATTCACTTCAGCTTCCGTGACTCTGGTCCTGCAAAGCTCAAGCAGTCTGTAAAATCCATGTTATTAGAAGATAGTGTGGCAGGAAAGGTACTAACATTTAAAGAGATCAGGAAAGGCTTCACATAGCAGCGGAGTAAATATTAGATCCTTAAAAAGTATTTGTTGATTGATAGAAGTTGGTGGTTAACTTGTATCATGAAGGAAAAGAGGAATCCCACAAGACTAATTCCACATATGGCATTAGTGTTGGGGCTCTAACCCTAATTCCAAGGGATCTATCTATTCCCTTTAGTTATCATCTTTTGCCTCTCCTCTTCTGTGGCTACACTATTTGAGAAGGCTGTCCTTACTTCCTTTCCTCTCTCTTCCAAACTCTCTACATTCTGGCTTCTAATTATCATTCAAATGAAACTCCTCTCTTCGAAATTAATAGTGATCTCTTAATCACTAAATCTAATGGCCTTATCCAAATCCTCATCATCCTTGACCTCTGCAGTCTTTTCTCCTTTTGATACTCTCTTCTCTGTGGGTCACTGCTCTCTCTTATTTCTCCTTCTACCTAACTGCTTGCTTCTTCTCAGTCTCCTTAGTTGGATCTTCATCCAGGTCCTATCCTAACTATGATTGTCCCCTGAAGGTCTGTCCTAAATCTACTTCTCTTCTTTCCTTCCTCAATACTATTGCAGTTAGTGATCACATCAGCCCACATAGATTCAATGATTCTCAGACCTATTTAATCAGACTTAACCTCTCTCCCGACCTCTAATCTTGTATATTCAACTGCCTATTAGATATCTCAAAGTAGATGTCTCATAGACATCTTAAATTTACTATGTCTAAAGTTTAACTCATTATCTTTCCCCCCAAACCCTCACCTCTTCTCAATTTCTCCATTACTGTTGAGAACACCACCAGCCTCCCAATCCCAGCATGGTGGCATCCTAGGTAGCATTGGAGGTTCCTCGTTCTGCCTCACTTGCACATTCAAACCATTGCTAAATCCTGTTGATTATACCTTTGAAACATCTTTCACATAGTCTCCCTTCTCTCTTCTAATAGTGCCACCACCCTGGTACAGGACCTTATCACCTCACACCTGGACTACCACAATAGCCTGCTGGTTGGTCTTTCTGTCTCATGTCAAATTTACCTCCCTAAAGCACAGGTCTGATCATGTCACCTCCTACTCAATAAACTCTATTGGCTCCTAATTGCATACAGGATCAAATATAAAATCCTCCCTTTGACTTTTAAAGTATTTCATAATTTGATTTCTGACTGCCTTTCCAGTCTTATTAAATGTTATTCCTTTCCACATAATATGCAATACAGTGACGCTGGCCTCCTCAAACCAAATACCCTGTCTCCTGACCCTGAGCACTTTCCCTGGCTGTCCACCATGCCTGGAATTCTTCCTCCTTATATCCACATCCCAGCTCCCCTGGCCTCCCTCAAGTCTCAAATAAAATCCCACCTTCTACAAGAAGCCTTTCCCATTCCCCCTGCATGATAGTGCCTCCCTCCTGAAACTAACTTCAGTTCATTCTATTGTTGGAGCTCTCTCTCTCTTTCACTTCTCTCTCTCTTTTCTTTTCTCTTCTCTTCTCTTCCCTCCCTATCTCCCTCTCCCTCCCCCCCCCCGAAAGTTATTTACACGTTGTCTCTCCCATTAGGTTGTGAACTCCTTAAAGGCAGAAATTGTTTTTCCCTTAATTTGTATCTTCAGCACTTGGCACCATTCCTGGTACATAGTCAATACTTAACAATTGTTTCTTGACCTGGGGTGAGGGAAAATGAGCAGTCCAATACAATACTGAGTTTAAGAACCTGAGAGATTGGATGGAAGATTGGGCAAAAATCAGGAATTTGGGATATCATCCACTTAAAAGCCAGTTAGCCACATCCTCCCCTCCACCTCTTAAGTCTTTCCACAGACTAATAAAAATCTTAAGAACCACCATGGCCATCTAGTCCAACAATCCTCTCTAATATCTCAAAAGATTCTCCTCGAGGATCTGCATGAAGACGTGTAGTGATGGGGAATGCCCTGAGCAGCTGCCCGTCCCATCTCTTAACAGCTTTAGCCGTTAGGAAATACATGAGAAATAACAACTCATCCATTAATATGGTTATGTATGGTAAAAGCATTTTGTATCACGATGGTAGGAAAATGAAATATTGTTCTGAATTCTTTTTCCTGGATCCTAATGTTGAGACAGTTGAGGTGTGATCTCTTTGTTGTACTGTACCTGGGAGTTGTCAAGTGTTACATTGTTCCCCATTAGATCATCGTGGTTATCAGCCCCCATTAACCGATATCTTTGCCAACCTTCCCACGTATCTTCTTCCCAACGTGAAAGAAATACTGAGAAACAAAGAAATATGCAGAAATCATTTCTGTTAAAAGTTAATAATCTGGTAAGAAACTACCAGAAGAGATTTTTTTTAAAGGGGGGTTTGTTTTCTTTGCAAATTAACATGCTATTTAATTTTTATTGATTTTTTTCTGAATGGCATTGAATTTCCCCAAACTCCTTTTAAATTCATACAGAAAATATGCTGCCATGCACAGAAAGAGAAAGGAAATGATTTTTCATCATTGAATTCTGTCAACATCGCTTAGGTTACTAGAATATTTTCTTCCTTTCCCTAAGATCCAATCAGCTTGTAGATAGGCAACATGTGATTAACTCATCTAGCAGAACCTTGAATGAGTGCCCTCTACCCCCAGACTAGCCTTTGCTCTCGCTTTACAATTTTATTTCTAGTAATGGATTAATAAAACACCCCGAAAGGACCAAAATGGTGGTTGTTTGATTTGGAAGACTCAATCAGCTCACCAGGCTATCATTTCCTTGACTGTTGGCAGCAACAGTTTGTATCTTTGTGTGTCTGAGAATATATTTTAAAAGCATTGCAAGCGTGGAAACACATTGCTCTGGATTCCAGCTGTGGAAAGGACAATCGCTAAAATATCGCAGCTTAGTCTCCCTTGGGAGCAGTCTTTTGTGGACAAACAGGAAAACTGAAATAAGGAGTCTGAAAGCATGTACCTTTATGGCCATGAGGACTCCGAAGCGGTAAGAAACAGCTTTTTTGCTCATGAGTTCACGCCTAAAAGTTAGTTGACGCCAAGTTTTAAGGCTTTTTGTTGTTGTTGGGGTTGTTTTTTTTTTAAGTTGACCATGAAGGATTTGCCCGTTTAAAAACTTATTAAGCAAACAGCCTGTTTTCAGATCTGATGCTCATGTGGACATGTTTGGCAACATGGTTAGAATGTAAATATCAATCAGGTCTCTTCAATAGGCATCTCATTTAATAGTATTGAGATTGTGCTTATATCTTTAAAGTTGTCTGGATTCATGATACTGTGCTTGATAAGAATTGTGCAAAACATTTGTGCATGTTCGGACCTTTTTCTTCATTCAGTGATACATTTAACATTCTCTCATGGTCCCTGAGAAAATTAATTTATTTTTTGCAAGAACAAAACATAATGCTTTCTTTCTCTGTCAGGTAACTGAATTGGAAATGTCATGTTCTATCAGATAATTTTCTTTAACACATATGCCTAGAATTAGTAAACTGTCAGCGTGAACGTTCCCTAAGACTATTTTTAAAGTGATAATATATTAAAATTTGATAGAATCAGTGTATTACAATGCCCCTAATCCTCAGAATTATGGAAAAGTTCACATTTCTATATGCTTAAATTTTAACATGGAACAATTAACCATTAATCCTTGACCTAGATGTACATAAAATCTGAAATGAACCTTTTCAAGGGTTTTAGCAATTTTTTGAGATTGTTAAAACATATTGTGAACTGCTGTTTTTAAAGGTTTAGATTGGTTTCCTGTGTTTAATAAACTCTGCTAAGATAGAGCCAATATTTTTCCTCATTGATGAAGCTTTTTTTAAATTAGTGCTTATATTTTACAATGCAAAAAATGTACATTTTTCAAAATTCATGGCTAAATTCCTATTCTATGTTGTTAATGATTTAGCTATAAGGCTTTAGCACTGAATTTCAGTAATTATATTTCTGATTCATTAGTAATTTGATAAATCAATAACTCACTAATTCAGGCTCTGAAAAATCTAATGGATCCAAGTCTCCCTAATGGTACTGTGAGAGTTTGGTTAACTGTTAAGTAGCAAACCTGAGTTAAGGGATGAATTTTGGACTTTTGGCCTAGGGCTATTAGAAACTGATTCCCTTTTTTAGTTGTTTATGTAGAAGGAGGGGAGAATGGGGGATGATTTTATTTCTTAATGACTTGTTCTGGAAGAAAGAAAATTTCTTCCACATAACAAGCCCTCTTCTTTAAATGTTAACACATATATGAATTAACTGTTTCCTAATCATATTAAGCTTTGACATTTGTTTGCTTTTGGTTTTGTTGGGTTTTGGCCAATCAATGAGTCACTATGGTTATGAGAGGTAGTTTCAATTCACTGTTAAAACCCCTATAATTATAAAATGATCTACATAGCTTTATCAGACATGAGTATACTGGGAATATTCATAAATGAATGCAATCCATTTGTGCCTTTGGTCACTTTCATTCAGATCGTTTGCCAGGTTTAAAAAAATAACCTGTGATTCCTTATGAATATTCTCGGGAAGCTAAATATAAGTTGCCAGAATTATTCTGAAGAAATATCTACCGTATAAATGTTGCATGAATATTAAGCATACACATTGCGCTGAGAAACAAGCAGAATTTCTAAGATAGGTATCTCCTGACCTCAAGGTTTTATTGATCAAATGAAAAATTGTAAGGCAAGTCACATACTTGAGGAAAGCATGCTTAAAAATTAGTTCCGGGTTTTTAATATGTAATAATAATCAGCTAGCATTTAGATAATGCGCCCTGTATGCCAGGCACTGTGCTAAAAGCTTTAAAATTATTATCTCCTTTGAACCTCACAATAACCCTGGGAGGTAGGCGCTATTATCCCCATTTTACAGATGAGGAAACTGAGGCAAATAGAGGTTAAGTGATTTGCCCAGAGTCACATAACTAGTAGGTGTCTGAGGCTAGATCTGAACTCAGGTCTTCCTGACTATAGGCCCATCTATGCTCTATCCACTGTGCCACCTAGCTGTCTATATCATTTAAATAATCAGCAACATTTCATTTATCAATTTTTTTCTCAAAACATAGCCTAAAGGAAAAGTTGTATTCATCCACAGTCTCAGAGACTGAAACCTTTAACCTGCTGGATTATTTTTCATCTGATAATTTTATTGGAGTTTTTTTTTTCATTATTTGAGAAACCATATGCTCTTAATTCAAGAAAGGACACTCACGTAAGCAGATGAGTTAAACAGTAATTGCGTGAGTCATCATACCAAAAAGCACAGCCTTAAGTGTGGCAACAGGGAATACCCAAGTGATTTATTTTCATTTCAATTGTGTTAATGTACAGTCCCTGTAAATTCATTAATTTTAGCTCTTTCCGGCTGAGACCAAATTGGAATCTTTTCCTGGACTCTGCTATACCATGATGTACTGAAAAATATTGGATTTAGGGGCCAAGGACATGTGTTCAAAACCCACTTCTAACATTCCATATTTGTGTGACCTTGAGCAGATCCTGCAACCCCTTCTAGCAGTCTTTAAGCTGGAGGAGGCTAGACTTGATGGCCTCTAAAATAACTTCCAGCTCTGTCTTTATGATCCTGGGATCTTAAAAGTCAGTAGGTGGCATAGGTGGATAGAGCGTGGACCTTGGCATCCAGAAGACTTAAGTGCAAGATTTGTCTCGGACACATCCTGGCCATGACTGGGCAATTTCTGAGTCTTTGAGCCTCAGTTTCTTCATCCAGGAGATAAAGATCATAAATACGGAAGTAGAAAGGCTCTTCCAATGTTTTTCCTACCTGACCACAACCTCTTGTCATTCTGTCTGTCCCTCTGACTCACCCCTCCTGGACCTAATGTCTCCCACTGAAATCTCCAGTTCCTCTAACCCTTAATACATTGAAGCTGTTACCCCTGCTCTGATTTCCCTTTCCACCACCCCCAGTCTCAAGCTTACAGTTAACCAGTTCAGCTCCGTACCATTCTCTCTGCTCAGCCCCTTGTCCCCTTGCCTTACCAAACACCAGTCCCAGATTATTACTACCCTCTGCCTCTGCTCCAACTGACATGCTCTTGAATGGACAAGAAGTCACACAATCTTGCCGATTAGATGAAAATCGTGTGATACTCGGTCTCAACGATTTCCTCACATCAGCAAGGCAGGCCATTTATCCTTCTCTAATTAATTCTCTATCTTAGTCCCCATAGAAATTCTTTCAGATGTTTCCTTCTCTCTTCAAACTTTCTATACCTTTCCCCCTCCTACTCTCTCAGCTGAGTACATTGCCTCTTAATTTGGGGAGAGAAATGAGGACTTTTCCCATGAACTCCCACTTCTCTCCTCTTTATCTCAGAACTGTTTGAAATTGTTCCTTACTCTCTTCTCCTTTTGCCAAGGCTCTGATGAGGAAGGAGTCCTTCCCCTTGCCCTTGATCCTATCCCCTAGTGTCTTCTCCAGCATATCACCCCCACTCAAATATCCCCCCTTATCACCGTTGTTCAATATCTTGTTGTCTCCTAATTTCTCCCCATCCTTAAAACTTCCACTAGTCCCTACCATCTCTTCAAGTTACTGTATATTTCTCCTCCCTTTCTCAGACATACTCCTAGAAACAGTTGTCTGCACTTCCTTTATTCACTTCTTTTCCATTCACTCATTTCTCTAGATCCCTTGTAATCTCACTTTTGACTTCATCCCTGAACTGAAACGGCTCTCTCTAAAGTGACCAATGATCTCTTAATTGGCAAATCTGACAGTCTTTCTCATCTTCATCCTTTTTTTATTCCTCTGCTACATTTGACATAATTGACTATCCTCTCCCCCTGAGTTTTATCTTTTCTCTGGGTGTTCTCCTATTACTCTTTCCTCCTGATTCTTTTCTGAACACATCTCAAACTTCTTTGATGACTCAGAGTCTATATCATGTGCCCTGACTGTAGGTATTACCCAAGGCTCTATGCTGTGCCCTCTTCTTTTTATGTACTCTGTCACTTTATCAGCTACCATGGGTTTAGTTATCAACTCTATGCAGATAATGCACAGAGCTATATATCAAGCTCCAGTCTCTCCCCTGAGCTTCAGTCCCATATCACCAACTGCCTATTAGACATCTCAAACTAGATATCCTAGAGATATCTCAAACTTAACATAACCAAAACAGGATTCATTATCGTGCCCCTCTAAACTTAGCCCTCTTCCAAAATTCTCTATTGTTGCCAAACCCACCACCATTCTTCTAGATTCATAATCTTGGTATCATCTGATTTTCCCTCTCCCTCAATGGCTTACATCCTGAATCTCTTACTCTCCTGGATTTATTTTGTATTTTTTCTGTATATATGTATTTATATATACGTTATGCCCCCAATACAAAAAAGTATTGTTTCATTGTTTGTATTTGTATTCCTACTCAGTCTCCAGCACTTAATAGGTGCTTGATAAATGCTTACTGATTGATTCAAGAGTGCTTATATAATCAAAATATAGCATTGATGGAAGGTTTAGAAAGACATATTTTAATACGTTTTAGCTAATATATCCTTAGAATTGAGGTAAAAATACCTGTCATTCTTTGATCCCTTATAGAAACAGCATGCATCCCGGACCTTCCTAGGTCCAATTTCCTTTTGTTGTGTTTAATCATCTGAGATAGAGTTTGTGGAAGGCACCATATAATTGAAAAATCTCTTTTAAACTAATTGTCTATTGGCAATTCAGCTGCAATCACATCAAAAAGTGTAATTCCAATTCTGCTTACCAAACCAAAATGGCATCATTGAGTAGCATTCTGCTGAAGAGAGGCCAGAATTTTCTTTTCAATAAATTCAATGTTTTATAAAGGATGAACTCAGGGCAAGCCATGTGTCATATTTTCTAAATCCTGCCAGAAGGATTTAGAACTTTTTTCAGTTGATGAATGCAAAAGGAGGTTTTGTTTGTTTGTTTTTGCTTTTTTTTTTTGCAGAATGTGGATTGGGAAGGGATGGGAATAGAGCAGGTTTAGAGAAAGCTATATATTTAGAGTTCCCAGAAGGAGAGTATTAGATTAGATCTCAAAGAAGTGATAGAATCTATTCCTTCTATTAATTCTGAGTGAGGCAAATTTGGCTTGAATTAGGAAGAGGTAAATTGGAAGATGCTATTCCCAAGTTTCTCATTAAAAACACTTTCAAGGGTTTCCTACACAGTTAAGAAAGAGAGAGAATCATCACTTCTAGGAATTTCATTGTCATGCATATCCCTTGTGAGATAACTCTCCCTTGTGAAGGGAAGTATGGCATAGTGAAGAAAGAGTTAGCCATGGAGTCAAAGAGATTGGGGTTCAGATCCTGATTCTGACATAGACCCTGGATGTGTGATCCAGGACAAATGAAGGTTTTCGAAAGTTAGGATTCTACACGACAGGATTCTATAAGAGGTAGAATCATAGGTGTGGACTAGCAAAAAAATAAACAACAGAAGAACCTTGTCAGAGAAGCTGGCACAAAATCAGTGACCACAAAGAGTTCTCAAAGTCCAGATTACCTTTTAGGACTCTCATACTTTGGCTCAAATCTCCATCCAGAAACCTAAGAACATCTCTCCAATGGACCCAGTAGATTCTCAGCCACTTCCTCTCACATTAGCACACTGATCCCAACATAGCAAAAGGAAGTTTTATTAAAACCCGGAGCACCAATATTTGTTGTGTAAGTGCGAAATTATAAACAGGCTGGTCCCACAATGAACATTGCCCAACGTCATTTAATATTCTTGGATAAAGGATCTCTTTGTACCAAGATCTGTGCCTGATGTCCACCCCGACTCCCCACTCCAAGGGTCAATTAAGGCCAATGAAGCCTGTTCTCCAGCCCTGTAAAATGAGGAAACTTGCTTTCCATGTGCTTACCAGGTTAAGTGACAGCTACTGGGAATAATGGGAGACGTGGTTCACCTGCCATCAGCAGCCCCTATGATCCTTAGCTTAAACAAGTCTGTAGAAATACTTGGCCAATCAGTCACAATCAGAACACAGGAAGGAGCCAAGCGTAGTGGAGAAAGATCTGGACTGGAGGTTGGGACATCTGGACTAGAGTCTTAATTATGCCACTGATTCAATCAATGACTTTTCTGAGCCCTAAGTTTCCTGGTTTGTTTTTTAATTACGGTGTTAGACTATGTGATCTCTGAAATTCCATCTTTTCCATCCTATGATTACTCAGAATCGGTCTCTGTGTTTTTCTGCAGAGACAAATAACATTTCCTTTGGCAGTTTCTTTTCTCCTAGATGTCTTATTTAAAAATATAAACTTAATAACTATCTTTTTTAAAGGTACAAAATGGGGATGATAATTATAATGAAATGACAAATGTCAAACTATTTCTAGAGGATCTTAATATTTTTTTGTTGTGGACTTCTTTGACAGTACGATGAAGCCTATGGACCCTTCTCAGAAGGATGCTTTTAAATGCATAAAGCAAAATATATTGGATTACAAAGGAAGACAATTATGTTTAAATACTGTTATTAAAATATTTAAAATAATTTAATATTTTAAATTTAATATTTAAAAATACTTTTGCACAGCTCAGGTTAAAAGCTCCTGATATACATATTTACATTTTGCTAAAAAAAATTAACAGTCCAAATTTTTTTTTTAAAAAGTAAAACATTAGGAGTCGTCCCCAGCCCCACCGTCGGGCTCCACCTTCAGCGGGTGTATCTCTTGCAGGTGTAGGGAGCATCCCCGAGGAAGGAAGGGGCCCATCATGATGGATGATTTGAAGAGATTACTCTACAAAAAGTTACCAAGTGTTGAAGGTCTTCATGCCATTATAGTCTCAGACAGGGATGGAGTGCCTGTTGTCAAAGTGGCAAAAGATAATGCTCCAGAGCATGCATTAAGACATGGTTTCTTGTCTACTATTGCACTTGCAACAAACCTGGGCAGCAAACTTGGACTTTCAAAAAACGAAAGTATCATTTGCTACTACGACGCATACCAAGTAGTCCAATTCAATCAGTTACCATTGGTGGTGAGTTTCATAGCAAGCAGCAGTGCAAATAGTGGACTGATTGTCAGCCTAGAAAAGGAACTTGCCCCATTATTTGAAGAGTTGAGACAGGTCATGGAAGGTTCTTAACCTGACTGTGGCCTGACCCTGGCCATGTTGTGATCCTAGTGAGTCCAGTCCAGCAACCTTGACTGCATCAAGTAACGTGACTCCACACACTCAGAAAAGATGACTTTCCCCAACTTAGACTGAAGAAGAAGATTTTATTTATTATTTCTAAATGGATGGACTGTTGTATTGGGGTTTAGGCTCAATTCTTCTGTAGTATGATTTCTGGGGAGACCACTAAAAATGGTTCAGTGTCTATCACAGCTCCCATGGAGTTTAGTTCAGCCACCAATGAGGGATAAGATTCTCATCCAGTGTATCAAAATCCAGATGAGCCACCTAAAGCTCCCCTGTTGTGTACAGTACATATAGGCCCTGCTCTGTATATGCTAGTGCTTTATTGTGAATAATAGAGAACTTATTTTTGAGTGTGCCATGGCATATGTCTGCACTGAGTGAGAGGAAGATAACCTGTAACAGCAGTAATGAACCAGCACAATCACTAACTACCCTTGTTTATATCATTGTGAGGTAGAGATTTAAGAAAGCATTACTAATTGGTATTTCTCTTTAGGGTGTTATATGTCTAAAAAGAAATCTCTTGCTTTGGATTTACTTTTACATTCAGTTATCAATAACCAATCAGTATTTTGATGTTTTTCTCTTTGTATAATTTACAGGTGAAAATCAATACCAAGCTTTGGTTTGAAACATTTATATGAATACCATAATACAGCAGTTCTTTTTTCCTTTTGCTAAATAAGGGTCTAAATAAAACAGTATTTTGTAAAATTAAAAAAAAAATAAAACATTATTTGTTCTTTATTCTCTTCCAATGTCTTCTATCTTTTTTCTTAAGTTTTTATTGTCCGTGTTTGTGAAGTCATAGTTGTGAATGTTTTTTCTGGCTCTGCTTTCTTTACCCTACATCACTTTATATAAATCACATTTTTATGTGTTCTTCAATTTTATCCTTTTATAGTATGATTCTATTACACTGATGTGCCGGAATATATTCAGATTTCTTAAAAATTGGATATTCAAGCTACTTCAAATTTTTTGCTATTGAAAATAAAGTTTCTATGAGAATGTATAGTTGAGGTCTTATTTTTCTTTTAATAACATGTTCTAGTAAGGGGATCACTGAATCAAAGGTTATAATGAATTTCAAAACACTCGTATATTGCTAAATTGCTTGGCAAAAAGATTTTGTCATTTCACTGCACCAACAATATAATGGTATACCTATTTCCTCACAGCCCTACCAGCATCAAATTTTATTTTTAGTTACCTTTTAATCTAGTACTCCAGTTGTTTGAATTTGTATTTCTATAATTATTAGAGTTTGGGCAATTTTTGAATAGTTATTATCAAGGTGTTTTTCCTTCTTGGGTAACACATCCTTTGATCCATTAGGGAATGAATAATTCATTCATCTGTTCAATAAACATTGGTCATGACAGAATCTAAGCCCTTGCAAGGGGCCGTCTAATGTAACCTATACCTGATCTAGGATTTTCTCTACAATGTCCCCAATAAGTATTCATCCACTGTTCTCGAAGATGTCCAGTTAGGGAGAACTGTCATGGAGGGCTTCCCAGGGGAAGCCCTTTCCACTCTTGGACAACTCTAATTACTACTGAGTTTTCTCTTTGAGCTGAAATTTGCCCTTGTAGTTTTTACTCATTGTTTCTCCCTTTGGCCCCTGGCGCCAAGCAGAATAAGACTAACCTTTCTTTTGTAAGATAGCCTTTAACATGCTCATAGGTTGATCTCCCTTCTTAGCTAAGTGTTCTCTTATTCAGGCTAGGCATCCCCAGTTCTTTCAGTTAGTCTTTGTATGGTCTCTGAGTCCCATCACTATCTTGATTGTTACTCTAGGTTATTTATGTTATTTGCAAAATGTGGCGCCTAGAAATGAACAGAGTGCTCCAGATACCTGAGCAGGACAGAGTACTATGGAACTACCACTTTCATTATTGGGAAAAACATTCCTTTTTAATGCCAACTAGTATGGCATTTTTGGCTGCCATTGTTACCAAACACTGTTGACTCAGATTGATCCTGTAGTTCACTAAAATAAAAACCCAAAAAACAAAAACAAAAAACACCCAGATAGTTTTTAGACAAATTTCAATCTAACCATGCTTCTACTTGTGAAATGGATTTTTTATCCTGAGTATAAGACTTTATGTTTGTTCCTATTAAATTTCTTCTTAATAGATTCAGCCCATCATTTTAGCTTATTGTGTTCTTTTCGGATCCTTACCATAATGCAGTGTTTTAGATATCCTCTATCATCTATAAATTTTACAAGTGTACCTTCTACTATAAATTCATCTTTATAGATTTTTAATAAAAATTTTCAGTCTCAGCACCATAGATAGATTCATAAAATACTAAAGAACTCCCTCCAGTATGACATTGAGCTGAACCACTAGTCTTTGGGTATGGCCATTTACCCAGCTTTGAATCAACCAAATGATAGTATCATTTAGCCTGTATCTCTCCATTTTATCTACAAATCTCTTGAGAGACTCTGTAAAATACTTTCTTGAAATCTAAATATGCTATGTCTATATCATTCCCTCAATATAGTCTTGTTATCTTGTCCATTAAAAAAAAGTAAGATTAATTGGAATTTTGATTATTTGGTTGATTTATTTTTTTTTACTAAATTAGCTCAGTCTAAGTACCTGTATATGTAAGCTGCTCCTCCTGTGAGTGCACCATTAAATCTCTCTTCCAGGAAAGGCTCTGATTCTGGCCCTGTCATGGCCAAAATTTTCAGGGAATGGTTTGGTCTTAGACATGGAAGGCATACACTTTCAAAAATTTGTGAGTAACAGGAGATGAGGAATAACATACTTTGAGTGACAGAATTAAAATCTAAAAAGATAGGACATCACTTATCAGATAAAAATTTTAAGTGAATAATTGTAAAATCCTATACTTGGTTTAAAAGAAAACAAGCTTTTGTAAATGCAAGGTTATGGAGACCTGAATCAACAGTAGTTCAAGCTAAAAATGAGTCAATAGTGTTATGTGGCTGTCCAAAAAAACTAATGCAATTTTAGTCTGCATTAATAGAAGTACACTTTCTAAGAAAAAAAAATGAAGTAAATGAAACTATTCCATTCTGCTCAGACCATATCTGACATATTTAGCTCTAAGTGAAACATATCAAGAAGCACTTTGACAAACTGTAGTTGTCTAGAGCAGTGGTGTCAAACTCAGAAACTGATCCTTGCAGGTTGCTTATTGACTTAAAATACTACAAATGAGCATTATTTATGTTGTATTGTATTTTTACTTATTTTGTTGAACATTTCCCAATTACATTTTAATCTGATGAGGGCTGCACTCAGGAGTTTTGCAAGCAGAATGAGTTTTATGTACCTCTGTTTTAGAGAAGGGTACCATAATGGTGAAGAGATCACATCTTGAGGAATGGTTGAAGGAATAAAGAATGTCCAGCCTGGAAAAGAGGAGATGTAGAATAAATGTAGTGACCAATGTCGATTTGAGAGGCGAGATGACTATTTTGGACTCAGACATGTGATCAATGGATTGGGTGGTTCTGCTTAACTGTTTTTCTTTGTTATAAAAGAAGGTTTGGTGGAAGGTCGGGTGAGAAGGGCATTTTCAAGAATGAATCCAACAGATAACTTAGCAGGGATTAACTATTCATAGACTATTCATTCAGCAATAAAAATGTTTATATGTACATTCCCCAGCATGCTCATGTAGTACTCCATCTCCCATTTCCTTGCTCTTGTACTGGCTGACCCCATGCCTGGAATGCCCTTCCTTCTCGGCACCACAAGTTGGGTTCCTTGCCATCTGTTCAGAGCCAGCTGAGATTCTGCCTTCCACAGAAGCCTCTCCCAATCCCAATGTGGCTAAGTGCTTTCCAGCTCCGCTCTGTTTACCTTGTATGTCCCTAGTTCTTTTCACGTCTTGCCCATTACAATATGAGCTTTTGTATAGACATGACAGAGTTCATATCCCTAGCACTCGGCGCAGTATCTGAAACGCACTAAGTGCTTAATAAATGCTCGCTGACCAATTTTGCTCTGGGCTGTTCCCTGTGCCTAGGGTGCACTACTCCTCCCCCTTTGCCTCAGAGAACCCTACTCTTCCTTTAGTAAACAGGTCAATGAAGCCTGTCCTGATCCCCTCGACTGCTAGTATCTTCCATCACAAACTACTTCATATTTATTTTTATTCTTTTTATTTTTATTTGTGTATATGTATTTTGTATTTATTTGTATGTATGTATATATTTTGTTTTTATTTGTATGTATATATGTATTTTCTATTGATTCTGTATACATGCATGTGTGCATATATATCTATGTCTATCTGTCTGTCTGTCTATCTATCTATCTATAGCATTGTTGTCTCTTGCATTAAAATATAAGCATCTTACCAGTAGGTATTATTTCATTCAGGGACAGCTAGGTGGTACACTGAATAGAGTGCTGGGCCTGGAGTCAAGAAGACCCATATTCCTGAGTTCAAATCTGGCCTCACACACTGACTAGCTGTGTGACCCTGGGCAAGTCACTTAACCCCTTTTGCCTCAGTTTCCTCATCTGCAAAATGATCTGGAGAAGGAAAAGGCAAACCACTCCAGGATCTTTGCCAAGAACACCCCAAATGAGGTCATGAAGAGTCCACACAACTGAAAAACTAGTGAACGACAACAATGAGTTCAATTAGTTATGTTTGAATCTCCATTGAATGGCACATAGTAGGTGCATAATAAATTATTGATGGATTATGTGATTAAGAAAGCACTGATTGCATTTATTCTGTGTTGCTTCATAGAGCAGAACTCTGGTATCAGATATATAAAAATCCTATGTTGAGTTTTTCCAACCTTTCCAATCTCCTCTCCCTGCATTATGGCAATCCTGCCAGCTTCCTTGCTCTTCCTCACACATGACATTCTATCTCCCGTCTCCATGTCACTGCCCTGCCTGAGACATTCTCCCTCCCAAATTCTCAATCTTAGAATCCCCACTTCCTTCAAGATTTCACTCAAATGCCACCTTCTATAGAAGGCCTCCTTGGCCCAGTTGCTAGTGCCATCATCCCTAAGAATCCTTCCGTCTATACTCTGTATTTACCTCATGTCTTCTGATGTTGTATATGTGTTGTCAACAGCCAGAACACACACACACACACACACACACACACACACACACCCAAATATGATCTCCTTAAGGGCTTTTTCTTTGTATCCCCCGATCAGTTAAGGGTAGACATGACAGTCGATTTTTTACTTAATACAAGGAAATTTTACCTAGTGATAAAAGCTCCCCAGGTTGTGGGTTTAGGCATGTTTTGAGATGGATTTCTAGCATGGAGAGTCAGAGTGTTTTGTTGGAAAGAACACTGGATTTAGCATTATTAGCTCTGGGTTCAAGGCTTGGTTTCAGCCTTTACTTGACAGGTTATTGAATTACCTAATACCACTGAGTCTCTGTTTCACACCAGATAAAGAACTGGTATTTGAACTTCTTACCTATTTATTGTAAGAAACAAATGAGATAATGTTTGGTCTATGTTCTATAATCATTACATATTTGCAATGTATTGTTATTGGATAGGAGATTAGATTAAGTGACCCCTAAAGCCCCTTCTGATTAGGTAGGCTATGTAGATATAACCCTGGAGCTTTTTTAAAATAAATTGCTATGTATGTATTCTATAGGAGGGAATGAGGAGGGTTTAGCATTTGGGGCTTAAGATGATTTGCAAAAATTGGTATTTAAGGTAAAAAAAATCACATTTGTGTGTGACACTACTGAGGCATTGTTTTCTAATGGGTAAACCTTAGAGTCAGGAAATCTGGGTTCGAGTACCACCCCTTATGTGTACCAGCCTATACATACATGGCTGGCCCCAAAATTTAACTTCTCAGTGACCCCAGGAGCTCTAAGACTATAAATTACAGACAAGTTGTTAGTCTGAATCAGTGGAAGACATTTCCACACCTAGAATTCCTTATGCCTATAAAAACACAAGTATGGAGCCCTGCTCAGCTCCTCCCTCCCAACAAAGAAAAAGCCTTTGTTCCATTCAATTCTGTAAATCCTGGAATGCCTTCCAGTTCTAGGGGTTGCCAACATTAAGAGATTCTAAAATCCAAGATTCTAAAACTATGTACATAGTGCTTTAGACCTTTCAGGAAGGTAATTGTGATTAGACAAATAGTCCAATCAAGAGCCGTAAGGGAGGGGAAAAAAATAATAAGCCTCTGGTAATGATGGTGCCGTGACAGCAAAGAGAAAAACCTATAATTATAGTAAACTCACAGAGCCCAAATAAATCCCTGAGATATGTCAATTTTCCTGTTGAGTTATTATATCTTATTAATGATGGCAGAGTATGTTGGGGAATACAAATGTCAACATTTTTTCATTGAAGAATAAGAGGTAATTAGGTGGTTAATACTAGGGCTCTTTGTTATGTAAAACACTGACACACTAGAATTCCTCTGGGGTGTGTGTGTGTGTGTGTGTGTGTGTGTGTGTGTGTGCATGTGTATTGGTGGTGGTTGTTGTTGTTTTCACTCTTACAAAACATATGCCTAATTGCTTTCTCCAGATTTGTTTCCTTTATCCAAAATGTAACTATGACATGAATGTTGGAAGCAAACTACCCTCCTTCCATCAATAGAGCAATACGGTCTTTACAAGGACAGAATTGTAAGAATCTTCTGGAAAGCCTCTCGCTCTCAGCTCGGAGCATTTTAAGGGGATGATTAGAATGTGAACTCTAGCTACTGCTTTATTTAACATATCTGTTCACTTGACTTAGAAAAACATAGATTTTTGTATGTTGATTTGGAAGCTTCTTGAAGTCTTTGATTTTTCTACTTGAAATAGTCCTTCTTCATAGCTTTTCTTAGAATTGTTAGAGCCAAATCAATGGAATTAAGACTTCCTAGCCTCAAACAAGAGCAGTGCTTTCAATTCCATCAAAAATAAAAATCTTAAAATAAATGTTGACTGAAACCCCAAACAATGTTTTTATTTTTTGGTTACTTTAGAGCCAAAAAGGAGAGATTTTTATTAGTTCAAAACCCATGGGTATTACAGGCAAACTGTGAGAACCAAAGAGGATTCTTTGCCTAGTGCTAAAAAAAGCTATTTTGAGCATGACCCTGCTTTTAATGTTTTCCTTGAAGTTATACAGGAAAACTAATTCTAAAAGATTTGCTCTTAATAAGGTACAACTGCCCAGTCTTGATTTTTCTAATCATTAGTATAGGAAAGTACAGATAGGAAAGTAAATCATATTAATTAAAGGAGAAAATCTTACTTTTTAGAAAATATGAACACTTACCCCCTCCCCCAATACAAACACTTTTTGAAAAAAAAATAGTCCTAAGTATTTGCTACCATATGCCCAATTTTGAGAAAGATAAGTGATGGGGGCCCTGGGGGAGGGAGACTGGCTTCCATGTTATTTTGCTATTGGCAGGAAGTTTTGGCAATAAGCTACAAGAGAAGCCCTTATGAGTATAGGATCTAGAAGGTATTTTCTGAAAGTAATAACAAGCTAATGTTTAGCTATTTGGACTGAGTTACCAGTGGCTTTACTTGGAGTGTATTTGCATCCCCAGTAAATAGCACATAGTAGGTACTCTTTCTAATTTAATTTTTAAATATTCATTATGTACCTATTGTATACAAAACACTGTATTAGGTGCTAGCTGTACTGTCAGCAGGAGCAAATAGGAATCTCCCTCTACTTTTAATCAGCTAAAGGAGGGAGTTGAAGGGGAGGATAGAGAGGAGTAGAGAGATTGTGAGACTTGGTGTCCAGAAGACCACTGTTAGAATTCTGTCTTATTTATCAGCTGTGTGTATTTGGCCAAGTGACTTACCCTCTCTGCACCTTATTTTTCTTACTGTACGGTGAATTTATCTAGATAATGTCTAATACTCTTTTTAGCCCTGAGTCCTATGATTTTGAGTATAACTACATGAATTGATGCAATATAATAACTGACACAATTTCAGTGTAGCATATATTTCTAGACTGATTTTAATTTCATTCCTCCTGCCATATACTCTACAATTCCAAGTGGCTTTCTTGCAGCCCAAATACAAAACGAGTCATCTCTCTCTATGCCTTTGTGAGGCAAGCGTATTCCTAGAATGCACCCCCTCCTCACCTCTGCCTCTTGTCCTTAGATCTCTCAAAACTCTGCTCAAATGCCACTTCTTAAAGGAAGCCTATTAAGATTCCTTCTCCACTCTTCATAGAGAGTACTCCTTCCCCATCCCCTTGGGTTATTTTTAATTTATTTTTTTATATG
The DNA here is from genome assembly GCF_011100635.1 of Trichosurus vulpecula. Taxonomy (NCBI): domain Eukaryota; kingdom Metazoa; phylum Chordata; class Mammalia; order Diprotodontia; family Phalangeridae; genus Trichosurus; species Trichosurus vulpecula. The sequence continues at coordinate 57,841,653 of NC_050577.1, forward strand.
TAAATACACCAGGTCAAACTGTCTGTCAAAGTTTAGGGGTTTCGGGGAGAAAGTGAAAGAGGAGACTCTTCTGACTTCCTCCCATCCTAGGAATTTGACAGTGAAAGGCCAGGTGTGTCCCCACCTATTTTTCCTCCCACTGGATTGTTCCTGTTCCCTACATCCTCAACTCTGCCTCTGTAGAGAGCAAGAAATGGGGATGCTGAGGATATGTGACCTGATATTATCCCTGAAAGGAAAAACAGTGATCTGACTTGTATTAGCCTAAAGCCTTAGGCTACAGTAAATGGTGGGAAAAGAGGGAAGAGTTAATTTAGTGCTGCCTTTTATGGAATTGTTCAAGAATTATTCATCACAGTTCATTGATATTCTCTCTGTTTTGATCAGAGTCCCCAGTAGGCAAAATCTATGTGTTAACAACAATTTCAGTCTCTGCTCATGTAGTCCTCTGTATACCATGCTAGTCATTGGCTTTCTTGTAAACCTCCCTACATGCAGTTAATATACAGACACACATCCCAAAGTAGTTATGATGGGTGATAATTTTATCTCAAGGGTAAGATGCTTTCAAAGGCAGATTAAATCAGGAATTATAAATACCCTTCAAGAACAAAGAAACTTGGAGTAAACCTTGCTGTCTATAGGCAGAGGTGGGGTGGAGAAAGAGGGAAAAGGAAACATTTCACTGATTTCCTCAGTATCTTAGGGAGAAATAGATCAGCCATACTTCTCAACAAGGGTGTGAATAGAGAGAGGAAGCTTGAGTCTTCAGGATGCCACCTTGATATCAGAGTCTTTCAAAACATAGCCACTCTACCCACTGAGTTCATTTACTTCTCCATCAAAGTTCCCTCTGTCTCCCCAAAAACTGAAAGCACAAGTCCCCAAACCTTCTTCACTTACATTGTTTCTATCTTGCTCAGGTTCTCCCCCTAGAGGGCTCATTCCTCATTACTGGGCTCCAAAACTCCCATCCCAAGAAGTTTAGATATTTTTGTATTTCTTTACCTACATAGGAAATGTTTCTCACTGTAGAATGTTAGCTCCTTGAGGAAAGAGATGACTATTTCCCTGTTGTCTCTCTCCCCAGTATTTCGTATGCCTGGTACACTTTAGACATTTAAATTCTGGTTGAAAAATCAGTTGACGCTTAAATGGCACTTTTATGCCTGTGAAGTACTTTACATACAATTTCTCATTTGAGCCTTACAGTATCCTTGGGTGGTATCAAGCATTTAAGGTTTAGAGACTCCTTTTCTCACAAAAGATTGGTTGTGAGGTTGATAACACAAGTATTATTAGCCCTATTTTGCAGAAGAGAAAACTGAAGCCCCTGAAATTGTTGGGGTGGTGGGGTTAATTGCCCAAGGTTATACATTAACTTTTGGAGCAAGGATTAAACTATTCATTCTCCTAGGAATTCCTTTACATTCCCACCAGCTAAACTTTCTCCCAGGAAATGTTCTACCTGTCCCGACATGTATTCTCATTGCTTTATATTTTTGGCTTGAGAATCAAAGAAACTGTGAACATTCCCATCTACTTTGATTATCTTAGGTAATGTAGCACCTGTAACACTCCAGCAAAGCAGAATCTACAGTGATTTGTTTCTAATTATGACCTTTGTTATGGAAAATTTTTTTAAACTCAAGGCTATTAGTGAGGTCCACTAATTGAGCTGACACTTATAAAGAATCTGACCATTTCTTACTAGCGTTACTAGTCATTCATAGAGCTATAACAGACCTTGGGAAAGTGCCTTATGAATGAATGAACGAACAAATGAAAAAAGCATTTAATATGTACCTAGCACTGTGCTCTGTCTTGGGGATACAGGTAGAAAACCCTACAATCCCTGCCCTTGGGGAGCTCACATTCTAATTGGGGGAGACAACGCATATAGGAGGGTCCCACAGATGGAAAGGCATGATGGTTCTTAAGGTTTGATGGTAGGACAGATGTCAAGATCCAGGCATCCTTGGGCTTTAGGTGGTCTAGAGCAGTGGTGTCAATCTCAAATAGAAATGTGGGTTGTTAAGCTGTACATGAGGATCCCTGCTGGCTCTAAAATGACTTAGAAAACCACTATTACCTATGTTTTTTTTATCTTGTTAAATAATTCCCAATTACATTTTAATGTGATTCTGGGGAAACCTGGGAGTGATACCTGTAGCATATAGGTGTTGTTTGACCCCATGGTTCTCTAGCTTACCAATACAACTGTATTAGATAAATCCCCCATCCAAGCAATATGAATGATCACATGTCTGCTCTTTAAACACCATTGACAGGAAGGTTGGGTAGTGGTGCTCCCTTCAGCACCATGTTCCTGCTAGCCCTCCCGGACTCCCCCGCAATACCCAGTGGGAATCTGAATAGCAGGGGAAAGAAAGAAAGCATTTGTCTATAGGAATACCACTAATGAATGGAATCCTGAAAGTGACTTGATTTTCTTCAAAATAAAATCCAAGTATATTTATCTTTCCCTGGTTAAAAATAAATTTGCCCAAAAATTGAGAGGAAGGAAAAAGATTCTGTGACAAAATCCAGTAATTTGTTATTTGGAATAAGAATAGGTTTGAGGAAAGTAGAAGAGATAACAGATAGATTGGTCAGTAAAGCTGAATTAATGTATTCATTCTAAGAAAACTATTAAAATTTAATTTCTTTGGTATCATTGAAGGAAAGTATGTGAAGAGATGTCAAATTTCCATGGTGGGATCATAGATTTAGAGACAGAAGTTACCTTAGAGACCATTTAGTCCATTGCCCTTATTTTACAAATGAGAAAGCTGAGATACAAGGACCTTAATTGACTTGCCCAGGGTCCCCAGAGCTAGCATCTGTCAGAGGTGGTATCTGAACCCAGATCTTTCTGATTCCAATTCTACTACTCTACCCTGCCCATATTTTTCTTTAGGGCAGTGATTTTTAAGACAATTTTAATGACAGTTCAGGCAGCTAGGTGGCACAGTGAATTGCACACCCAGTCTGGAATCAAGAAGACCTGAATTCAAATCTGGCCTAAGACACTTACTAGCTTTGTCATCCTGGGCACATCACTTAACCCTGTTTGCCTCAGTTTCCTCATCTGTAAAATGAGTTGGAAAAAGAAATAGCAAACCACTCCAGTATCTTTGCCAAGAAATCCCCAAAGGGAGGGGGTCACAGAAGAGTAGCACACAACTGAAATGACCAAACAGTAATAATAATGATAGTTCAGGCTGTATCAGTTACAAATGTCAAAGTAAGAAAATTTCAAAACACCATTAACTTTCACAGACAAATTTTTAAAAAGACATTAAAAACCAAACACTATTTTTAGGTGGCTAAAGATATCAGCAAATAAAAAACAACGGCACGCATCACAGAAAAAAAGGTTTCAAGTTAGATTTTTTTTAATTCCTTGTTTGAACAACACCCCTGCAAGTAAGGCACCATAGTTGCTGTAGACACATTTTACAAACGAGCAAAGTTAGGCTGTCCTAAGCTAAAATTACTTGCCCTGTGGTCACATAGCTAATATATGCCAGATGCAGAATTCAAACTCAATTACCTCCTCATGCCAAACCCATTACCCTCTCCACCATGCTATACTTACCTCTCTGATGCTAAATCAGTATCTAAACAACATGGCTGATACCTCTGGAAGATCAGCATGGGTCTCCTTATTTGGGAGCAGCACCTGATGCTAATAGGTAATAGGCAGTAGTAAAAACATTTCTCATAACATATTTAGGAATGACTGGCTTAAGAAGAAAGAGTCTCCAACACATCCCTGACTCTCGGTATTCTTCCTGCCAAACTGTCAAGCTGTTGCTGTGCTAAGGAGCAGTTTTTAGAATATTTTAATAACAAAAAAAAATCTCATTACACATTTCAGTTTGAAATGTATGCTCTATTTTAGTGTCTTTGAACATTTTGGTATTTAAATGCTTTCTCATCTGTGAGATGAGGAAGCATTACATGAGTTACTTTTTTTCCTATTGTATTTCTTATTTTGTTAACTATTCATTTTATGACTATTTTTCTAATAGTGGCATATTTCTAGCCAGGTTCCTCGCTAAATAGCACCCACCTTGCTGTTAATCAAGTTAACTGAAATTTATATCCTATTTTAAAATGTTAGTCTCTGTAAAACTGATTGTCCACAGTGTCTAAGTCACTTCCTGATGGTAAGTTAGTTGCTTAGAGGATATATTAACTATTTTTGTATCCGGGGGGACCATTTAGTGCATTGCTACCAGATGCCATGTGTCAGTGATATATTTATAGCCACTTCTCCAACCCTATCCTGTTTTTAAGATGAAATCTGTATAAGCCAGAGTGATTTCTAGATGACAGGTTAGAAATTTGGGGAAGGGCATTAGCAATTTCCTATTCAATTACAGTAAGTGCTATAATTAATTGAAACCTTTAAGTACCTACACTACCACCCAGGAATGATTTATGCATTCATGAAAGTGGACATAGCGCATGGTCTTAAGGACAAGTTAAAAATTCCCGTAATCTATTTTTATGATGGTGAGTAACATTGATTTTTTTACTACAATAGTAGTGTTTGAAAATTTCATTTTTATTTCTAAGTTTCTTTGTAAGTATTGTCAAATATAGTTTCTATGTTCACATTCACTCTATTTTGAAGGTATACCAAGATACTTTTTACATGAAATAAAATTTAGGTAGCAAAATAAATAAACCCATCATCATTAAGGTTAAATTGAACAATTAGAGAAAATTAGTATCTGAACCCAACACCCCAAAAATCTGTTTTCTTACTTCAGCAATACAGAAGTCTCCCTAGGGTGTTTGATTAGCATTTTCAACAGCAAAAGGATTTTGATGGTAAACTCCCCAAGGACAGAAAGTTCAACAGCTCTCCAGGGTTCAATGCATACCACAGTAATTTTCCAAGGAATGTTTGTTGATGGTGGCAATTGACGATGATAGAATTATAGATTTGACGATAGAAAAGCTGTCATAGGAGCCATCTAGTTGACCACCCTCATTGTACAGGTTAAGAAAACTGAAGCTTAGGAAGCAAAATGCTCTAAGGTCATATTAGATTAGTGAGAGGCAGAGTGATTAATGATTTGAACTCAGCTGCTCTGGTTCCAAATCCAGTATTCTTTGCATTGTACCTATGACCAAGTTGAGTTTATGCATTTATTCCTACATACCAGGGGGGAAAGTACCATCAAAAATGTACATAAAAAACTGCTCTTATTTACAAATAAAAATCTTATTGAGATGTCCCTAGAGTTTTCATGGTCTCCACACTGAGCTTTTAACAAGACAGAGTATGCAAAAATACTCATCCATAAGGAGGAGTGGCTGATGAAAACTAAACTGCAGTCTCTAAATAAATCTCTTTAAACCCAAAACAGCACAGAGAACATTTCTTTCCTTTTTCACAGTCCATTCTGCTTCCAGTGTTCTGAATAATCACATTTTTCATCGTGAATTTAAAGTTTATTTCAGAGTTAATCAAGGCAAGGCCAGGGGGGAGCGCAGGGTAATTAATGAGAATAGATGGGCATTTATAAACAACAACAAAAACACTGCTTCATTCGATGAGCTTTCAACCATCTCGAAGAAAAGTCTCAAAATCTGACTTCCTACTAGTCCACTCATAGCATCCTCTTTTTGCGAGCAGTGAAACTGGCATGGAGAGTATTTATGCAATTTGCCCTTGACCCAAACAATGAGTCACTGGCAGACCTGAGACTAGAACTCAGAGTTCCTGGAATGGAAAAAGTAGAATTCCTAAATTTGAAAAAAGATCTCACAGAAACCGAATTCTAATCATGTTTTTAAAATCTGAAATCTTTAAAATGTTGGAGATAAATGCTATCGGTCATTTTGATAGAAACATAAATTGTATTTTCTCCTCTTCATGAAGGCTGCCTTACCAATAATCTTGGAAACACTTTTATCTTGCTGACTGTTCTAGGGTAAAGGAGACTCAGTGTGGCTGTTGCCATCAATAATTATGGCTTAGGAGGAGAGGTCCAGTCTCTCTTAACTAAGCCTGCCTGAGTTCTCTGTTGGTCTTCTCCCAGGAGCACTCAGGAGGGAAAGGGATTTTCCCTCTTTTAGATTGTGACCGATGGATGGGAGCCATTTCTCTTGGTTCTTTTCATTATATCTCCTTCCTAGTGAGTCATCAAAGCCACAAGTTTTTATTTGGTTAAATATATCATTTGTTTGTGACTGAGAACAACTAGAAATTTAGACATAGGACTTTTGAGGTACAACAATCCTGGACTGTGCGTGGTTTACAATCTATAGGTCATAGTTTTGAAACCAAAAAAGCACAGACTCTGAGATCAGAGGACCTGAGTTCAGATCCCACTCTCTGGCATTTTCTATCTGCATGACCTTGAGCATGTCGCTTAAGCCCTCTGGGACTCAGTTTCCACATTTGTAAAATGAGAAGATTGGATTAGATAGCCTCTAAGGTCTATTCCAATTCTAAATCTGTTATCCTCTCATCCTAGAAATTACCTGCATGTAACTGGGTAATTCCCCTCACTCCCCTGGCCTGTAGTTTCCTTCATGCATAATTGGGAAGGTTGGGCTATATGATCTCTAATATCCTTTCTATTGCTAAATGGAAGGAAGGAAGGGAGAAAGGAGGGAGGGATGGAAGAAAGGAAAGAAGGAAGCAAGGAAGGAGAGAGGGAGTGAAGGAAGGAGGGGGAGAAAAAGGGAAGGAAAGAAGGGGAGAGAGGGGGAAAGAGAAAGGGAGGGATGGAAGGAAGGAAGAAAGAAAGGAAGAAGAGAGGGAGGAAAGGTAGAAAGGGAGGAGAGAAGGAAACAAGCATTTATTAAATGCCTACTATAAAGTCCTAGCCACTCTACTTAGTATGTTACAAGTATTTTCACATTTAATCTTCACAGTAACCCTGGGAAGTAGCTGCTATTATTATCCCCATTTTATACTTAAGGAAACTGAGGCAGACAGCAGTTAAGTGATTTGCCCAGGGTCCCACAGCTAGTCTGAAGCTGGAGTTGAACTCATGTTTCCTGACTCCAGGACCAATGCTCTAGCTGCAGCAGCACCAATTAGCTGCCATAGTCCAATGAGACCAGAAAGAGGCTCACCATCTAAGTGAGGATAATACAGCCTTCTAATATCTGGAGCAGAGTTGTTTAATGCATGTTCTTAAAGAAAAGGATGGACTTCATCCTTGGTGGAGATGGTGGGGTGTGTGGGGGTGGGGGGGGAAGATGATTAAACCTTAAAAAAGAAAAACTGAGAGCAAAATAAGCAAAGCATCTCAATCAGTTTCCAGAATCCACCCACAAAATGGAAGAACTCTTCCAAGTTAAATAGAAAGATTTGAAATACCAACAGTCCTATGTTTGCTGTGAGATGAGAAAACAGATTTTTATTGATGTTAAAAATTGAGTACAGAAAATAGTATTAGCGGGCATAAGCCAGGACCCCAGAAGAGTGAAAGAAAACTCTCTTATTGAGACTGTTAGCAGGACGGAAGGAATCAAACTGAAACTTATAATAAGAGGAAAGGAAAGATTTCTTTCTTAAACTAGCTAGATCTAGGGATAGAGGACAATGGAGATAAAAGAGCAACCTGTGAAAGGTACCCAAATGGACGCATCCGTATCTTACTGATACCTCATTAAGATAATACGACTTGAGTTATTTCTGAGAAAGCAGAATTGCCAGCCCTTACCTCTAAAGTCCTATAATTTCTACTAAGAATTCCAGAGAGCTCTAATAATTTATAAAGACAATTTCAGCTTTTGAGTGTTTTTATAATACAAGAAAAGGCACTTTCTTAAAGCATGCACTGTCTCAGACTGCAAGCTATATTCTATCAGGGCAGGAAGGGGCCTGAAGAGTAGATTGCCAGAAGGAGAGTGATGAAGACCTGGTCTTGGAATCAGGAAGACATCTTCCTGAGTTCAAATCTGGCCTCAGGCACTTACTAACTGTGTGGCCCTGGGCAAGTCATGTAACCCTATTCGCCTCAGTTTCCTCATCTGTAAAATGAACTGGAGAAGGGTATGACAAACCACTGCAGTATCCCTGCCAAGAAAACCCCAAATGGGGTCATGAAGAGTTGAACACAACCGAAAACAACAAATATATGTATGTGTGTGTGCATTTTATATATTATATGTACACATATATATACATATATGTATGTAAACTGTTTCCTTTTTCCAACAGTTCCTCAAAAGGTTGTATTCTCCTTCCTTGATCCCCAAGAACAATAGACTTCAAAGTGATTAGTTCAATCTTTTCCCCATTTATTCCACTTCATCTCTCAACATTTTTCTTAGGATCCCCTTGTCCTCGGCCTCCAGGACATCACCATCTTTTCTGGAATGATTAAATTTCACCTGATCCTTACAAAAATGATCACTTATCCAAAATAAGCTTACATTCACGAAGGAACAGAATTTACAGTGGAAAGTTGTTTTATCATTATAAATAAGGTAAAAGATAAATATAAATAAATACATGAGAGTTCTTGTCTTATTATTATAAATATTTAAAGGGCACCTTCCACCAAAAAGCAGTAGACATTAATAGTATTTGATTCAATCTTGATATTAACTTGGGAAGTTAATCAACAAAATATAATGGTGCATCAGCTATTTAAGACTAACGAGAATGATTTGAAATGCCAATAATACTACTCAGAACAGGGGATTATTCATCCTATCATCAAGTTTCTGCTCTCAAAGAAATTAGAAATTTAGCTGGCTACTCTCAATATTAAACCAGTTTGATCAATGTAAAATTATTAAAAGAATAGTGAGGGTTTTATTCATTAACTGAGCATCAAAGTGTTATACATATAAAGTGTTAATTTTGCATTAAAAATATGGTGGGTTTTTAAAGTGAAGTGTCTAGATCTATGGCCATTTGTACTTTTCATTGATCATCTCTTATGCAGAGAATGCTCAGCTGCTCCTGTTAAGTTAAGGTTACTTAGGAGAGGGAAAAACCCTTGAATTCTATCCAGCTGCAGTCTAGGTTAGCTGCCAAAGAAGCTATTGAAGTCCAGCTTGCCAGGGTTACATTCATTTTCAGAGAAGTTAAAAAAAATAGCTAGCTTCTTGACTTCTATTGTCTTTCTCTGATACATGTCTACTCTCCATTTAAATGGATTTGATCATGAAAAATAAGGCTTTAAAATTTTGAGGTTTTGTAAAAATGGGAAAAATTGCAGGGTAACATTCATCCCTGAAGAGTTTTCCTCACAGCACTGCACTGATGAATCAGGAATTGGCCACATTCCATGATCCAGTCATTGTGGGAAGGTCAGGCCCAGTCTTCGAAGTATGTATGTTTGTGGGCAAAAAAGCCAAGTTTCACCTGTACAGAGCTAAGAACTTGGAGCTTATTGCAACTCTACTTTATGGGAGCCATGGCTGATGTCCAAGAATAATACATACATATATATAATATACATATATATACATTTGATTAATAGAACCAACGAGTATTAGATTTTTCCCTTCTTTTACTTCTATATATTATGGTTTATTTTATTCCAAAAGTAAGGAAACATTTGAAAATAAATTGCCAGTCAGTTGATTTAATATTTATTGCCGGAACTCTAATCTCACTAATGAAGTGATTTGTTGGGACTGAACAACACATTTGATAATATAATCTCATTAAGGATGTCATTATAGCTTGGCACTTACCTTGCATGCTGGGCCTTTGAAAGGAATCTTTAGTTGTTTGGGGCGGGGGGGGGGGGGAGTTCAAATTTCAAAAGTCAAAATTGGGCCAATGCTACAGGGTTTATTGGCCAGAATTCTGAAGCTGAAGGCTGTTCAAAATTAAGAAACCTAGGGGAATATTTATCAAGAACCCTAATAGTTTTATCAGTGAAACTATGCAAAGGAATACAGTTCTCTAGAATCTATATTCTATTGATTATATGTGATATTTGTAATTATAATAGATTATTATAATACTTAGATGTAACATGTCACATTGTAATAATTATAATATAGAACATCGTATTATAATTAAATATACATTTGTGACATGTCAGGAGTTTGAGAACTGCCATTCTAAGATACGTAGTGAAGAGAGGTTAGCATTGCTTCCTAAGGGTATACACACACACACACACACACACACACACACACACACATACATGTACTTATATGGATACACATATACATCTATATGTATGTATATGTTGTCTCAAGAGTCTTGGTGCAATTATGTGTGTGTATTTGGTGTTCACTCATGTCTGACTCTTCATGACGCTGTGGACCATAGCACACCAATATTGTCCATGGGGTTTTCTTGGCAAAGATTCAGGAATGGTTTGCTATTTTCTTCTCTAGTGGATTCAGGCCAACAGAGGTTAAGTGACTTGTCCGGTGCCGCACAATTAAAAAGTGTCTGAGGCCAGATTGGAACTCAGGTCTTCCTGACTCCAGGCCCAGCACTTTAATCCACTGTAACACCTAGTTACTTTCATGTGCAGTCATCTTTTTTTATTATACTGTGTTATAGAAATGCTTATTTTATTCCATAAATTGAAAGTAAAATAAAATTAATCACATTGACAGTGAAAAAAAAATAAAGCACTCTATCCATTGAGCCACCTAGGTGACACCTCTTTGTGTGTATACATATATATATATACATACATACGTGTATCATATATGTGTATACACATATGCACATCTCATATAGTAATGAAGGTTACCCCAACCCCTCTTAATTCTAGTGTTTTCCTTCAGTCAATTATTTTCTACGTATCCTTCCTAAAGCTTGCCTTGTATATATGTTTGCATATTGTCTCCCCCTTTAGATTATGAGCTCTTTGAGGGCAAGGATGGTTTTTTGCCCCTTTTTTTATCCGTAGCACTTATCACTGTTCCTGGAACATAGTAGGAGCTTAATAAATGTTTATCGATGGATTGACTGATATACAGAGGGTCCCAAAAATCTTAGTGCAGTTTTATGCCTTTAAAGCTTGAAAGTGGACTAAGACTTTGGGGACATCTTTTACCAAAGGAAGGGAGGCAGAGAGAAGAATACTTAACTTTACCCTCAAAAAGACAGTTTATTTCTTTATACCTTGGAGAATGTAACCTTTTTTTCCTTTACAGGTTTTATGTAGTTTTTCAGCCTTCGGTAAGAAGGCTTTTGCATACTGAGGTAGTATTGTAGAACAGAGCCGGAAGAAAATACTTCAGAACATTACCCATCTGTCCACAAAGGCTGTTCCCTTCAGTAATTTAGATTCATTCAGTCGATGGTCGTCAGGAGTAGGGGCCAAAAAGTTTGTGGTCATACAGTCACCATGGTGAGGGGCCTTGCCTAACCCATCACAGGCTCAGAGCTTTTCCAGGACCTGCAAGACTTTGTGTTCCCCTGCCCTTTGAGAAGCCAGGATCACCTCCACCCTAGACTCTAGTTAAAGCATCATTGTGATGTATTTTATGAATTTTGAAATATTACACACCATATTGCAATTGAATTTCTATTCAGACAACATTGTGTTTATTGTTTGCAGAGCATTATACAAAGCTCCTCTAAGGGACTGGCAAAGTTTAATGAGAACACAGCTCCTTCTCTCAGGGAGCTCAGAGTTTAGTACAGGGAATTCTGTGAGTGTCTGTGTGTCTGTCTGTCAGTCTCTGTCTCTCAGTGAAGAGGTCAAGGAAGGCTTCATAAAGGAGGCAGTATTTGAATTTGACATTGGCAAGTTGGATAGTAATTCAGCAGATAAAGAGGAAATAAGATTCGGAAGGTTTTTTTTTTATTTCCAGATGTTTTGTGGTAAACTGAAAGTTAACATTTTAATCATTATCAATTTCCTTGTCTGGTCAACAAGTGGACAAGCATTCATCAAGCACTATATGCCAAGCCCTATGCTAAATGCTAGGGATACAAAGAGAGGCAAAAACATAGATCCGGCCTTCCAATGAATGAAAGACATCATGCAAATAGCTATGTGTGTCTATGATATACAGAATATTCCCAAAGTCTTTGGGAAGTTTTAAGCTACTGAGGCTTAAGCACTAAGGCTTTGGGAGCACCATCTGTATAGGATAAATTGAAGTGATAAATTATTGTGGAAAAAAAATACATGAAATGCTTGCTTGCATGCCATACAAAAATAAGCTTAGAAGTAATTGTCAAGATTAACTTTGAGGACTTGGGGGGTAGGAGAACTCTTGATATGTATTCCAAATGTATATTCCAAATGTAATTAGGAATATTTTATTTTTCATAAATTTGAAAAAATAATTCCAATAACAGGAGACATATTTGATGAATTAAACTGAAGTATTTTAGAGATTTTTTTCTTATTTGATTCTACGAGGTTAAGTAGTAGTATATTATCCCCATTTTGTACATGATGTTTAGATTAGGCAAAATGACTTACCCAAAGTCATTCTGTTACTATATGGCAGAGTGGAGACTTGAATGCTTCTTTCCCCACTATAACTGACAAGTACTCCTGCTCGGAAATCTGCTCCAATCTGGGCACTAATTAATAAGGCACCAATAGGTCAGACTACCATGGAAATGGAAAATTGAAATAGTGATCTAAAAATTGAGTGTTTCTTTGTGAAAGTGGGACTACTTCAAAATAATGCAAACAGAATAAGATATCCAAAATTCGAGTCCCGTCCAGGTCAAACTACCAAGGAATTCTGTGTTTCTGATTCTTTTTCTCCCTTTATCAGTTAGTCCAGTTTTAATGGCTCTAGGAACATAGGCATGACTAGAATGGTAATATGGGTTCAAGCTCAGATAAGAGTGTCCCATGCATCAACCCCAAGGAATTAAGGGTGAATCTGGTGTCACTCAGCTGTGTTCAGGTCTGGGATAATCCAAACCAAGTGAGCCCATGCTAAAGGAAAGTGCTTTGAGCCTCAGGCATATAGAATCAATCAATGAATCATCAAGTATTTATTAAATATTTGTTTGATGCAAAGTCTTGTGCTATGCAGTAAGGATTCAAAGACGTTGCCCTCAAAGCGTTTACATTCTACTGGTACAACATGAATACGTACAGATTATACAGAAATATATTTTTAAAATGAAGAAAGATTGACTTCTAGGACAGAAGGACAAGGTTCTTGTTGAACTGGGCTTCAAGTTAAGATTGCTTAAAGGATGATGGGTGGTTTGACAGTTATACTGTATAAGTATGTGCAAATAAATATTCTTACTTCATAAGAAATGCGTGTATATACGGGTCTAATTCCTTTGTGTTTCCAAAAGGAATGGATCAAAACAATAAGTTCAAGAAAACAAAACTATCATTTCGGATTAGCTGTGATAACATTAGTCGACTCAAATATCAAGAATACAGATGTTTCAAGCCATCCTAAGACATGAGAATGGAAAAAATAAGCATAGGCAAATTTTTTTTCATCAAATATTTGGCATGATAATAAAAAGGAACTGAAGAGGAACATTAGAGGGCTCTCTTAGACTAAAGTAAATCTATCCATAAGCAATAGAAATTGTAAAGATTCTTGTTCCTATAACCCTGTTAACATTAGAAGATATTGTTATGTCCATATAGTTGGACATGATGGTCCAGGCTATAATTTGGAAAGGTGTGTTTTTTCCAAGTCAATTGAACTAGCATTTATCATACACCTAATCAAAGAGAAAGTAATATATACAGGCGAGTAATGTAATACCCATAGGATGTTGTTTGTCCTTCATTTTTGAAGAGGACCAGTGACATCACAGGGAGATGTCTTGACTTGCGCATAAATTGGATTTAAGTGAGGTAGAGTTGTGCAGAGTCATCAGCCTCACTTTCTCATCCTGAGTCATCAAAGTCCAGTGGCAGAAGAAAAGGCAAGATGACTGATGATGGCCTGGGATGCCATGGATGACCTTGGTGTCTTCACCAAGCTCTGACCAAACTCTTAAGCACTGGACAGCAGCTGCTTCAGCTACCTTCATGACCATTGGAACAAATTCTTCTCATCTGCCTATTCTGCCAGGGAAAATCTTTACATGTGTGGGGTAGACATCCCCCTAATTCACTGATAGGTTTGAGGCCTGTCAGTTACCCTCAACCTGGTTTAGCCTGTCTGCTGAGGTGGTCTACTGGGATATAGCCACTACGTATGTTACAGTTTCTTGGAGCCACAGGTGAGAGTTGGACACCAGATGAAGGTGGACACCGAAAATGCATGAGCAGTCCTGAGAAAGGGTTGGCAAGCCCTCACGCAGGAGGTGCTAGTCCTCCTGAACACTCCATACACCCCACCCTTGGTATGCCAAGGATGACCATATGAAGAAATGAGAAAAGAAGTATAGCTGACCCAAGGATGCATACAAATGGCAACCTAATGTCATCAGAAGTACTAGAAAGACCATGGCCCTATTTAATAATGAACTTATTCTGGAGGAATCGAAATGAATACCAGCTGTTTCTGGCTGAAGACTGCTTCAAGCTCCTTGACCAAGAAAGCCCATATGCTTGCAAAGGTGGTATCTTACTTTGGTGTACCAATTCTGGTGGTACAAACTCACACTCCCAGATGTAACACATATTATTTATTATACACAGTTTGGAAAGTTTGTCTTTCAAAAATACCAGAAGAATAGTGGTTAAAATAGGCCATCATAGCACTAACATAAATACAAGATGTGATTCTGAAGTAATGAGATTTTCCCCCCATTGACAACAATTGCTCAATATCATTACAAGAAGAACCTGATGCAATCTATGAAGACCATAGACAGATAATGAAGATGTTCCCAAACCTTCTCTGTGGTTGAAATATCGAAAAATTCGTCTACATGGGATGTCTCCTTCATCCTCTTGTAATTGGTATTCTGTCGCCATCACTATACATAAATGACTTTTTAAAATGTCTATAACAATCTTTTTTTGCAAATTGAAATAGCTTTCATTTATTCCTCATCCTCCTCAACCTCTCAGCAGTATTGGATGTTGTTAAGCCACCCTTCCTCTATTATACTCTTACCCCTTTTGGCCTCTCTAATATACCACTTTCCTACTTCTTTCCCTACTTCTCTGGCTACTGTTTCTTGGTCTCTTTTGGCTGGTTCCTTACCTTCTTTTTACCCCTTAAAGCGAACGATTACTCAAAGTGGTCTCCCCTTTGCTCTCCTCTGCCTTTATTCTCTTCCCTAATAGTCTCAACTGCTCCCATGACTTCAACTATCACTGCTAAGTGGAAGACTTTCCAAAGCTTATCTCCAGCCTGCATCACCACCACCACCACCACCACCACCACCACCACCATCACCATCACCATCACCATCATCATTATCATCATCCTTTAAGATTTAAAAAGCATTTTACTTATGCTATCTCATTTGACCTTCACAACAACCCTGAAAGCTAGATGATGTTATAATCCCATTTTACAAATGAGGAACCTAAGGCTGAGAAAAGTAGAATGAGTTGCTCAGGGTTATACCCTGTTTAGTGTCTGAGGCTATATTCAAACTCAGGTCTTCCAGGCTCCAACTCCAGTACTCTACCTTCTACACCAACTACCTGTCCCACATTTCCAGCTGCCCTGCTGTTCATGCGTACTTGTACTACCTAAAGCTCAACATGTTCAGAACAGAACTTAACATCTTTTCCCCAAAATGATTTCCTACTTATAAATTCTCTTTTTGCTAGCAATATCGCGATTCATCCCATCACCTGTATTTGAAACCTCAGTATATTATCTGTCCATTGCATCCAATCATTTACTAAGCCCCATCTCTTAAATGCTTAATGCCAGTAGCCAGACACCCCATCTCTTGGGGTGTCTTATTTAAAATAATCTCAGATAGTGTAATGCAGATTGGCAGCTGTATTTGACTGCTGATTACTCTTCCAATTCTTGCACATTCTTTGTGTGGGCTCTGGGCTAACATTAGCCTTGGTTATGGAACAACACAGATGCTTGTGAACTACCCTGCTTAGCACATGGATAGTATAAAGAAGGAAAGGCCCTAGCCTCGTATCATAAATGCTTCTGATGCATTTCCCCTCTCAACCTCCAGTCGCTTCTCAGGCTATGCTGATGTTCATAGCATTCACTCTTGCTCCATGTTCTCCTTGTCACCTTGTATGATATACATTAGCCCCTTTCCGACCGTCTGGGTCTTTTCCTAAATGTTGAGGTAGAAGTCTTGGGGCAGTGATCTATACCTGAATTAGTCATGTTCTAGATGGCCGATGGAGAGGGCTTCCATAGTCAGTGTGTTACCAAATTCTGTTCATTCTTTCTTTGTAATATCTGTCATATATGCCACCTTCTCTCCTCTGACACTGATGCACCCTGATCACCTCACACTTGGGCTCTTGCAATAGCTGCTAATTGGTTTGCCTTCCATGAATTTCTCCTTACTCCAGCCCATCCTTCACTCAGCCGTAAGATTGAAAGCACACATTTGAGCATATCACCTTCTACTCAGTAAACTCCAGTGGCTCCCTATCGTCTTCAGGATCGAATATAAAATTCTTTATTTGGCTTTTAAAGCCTTTCCTAACTTATCTCCCTACCACCTTTCTAGGCTTTTTATACCTCACTCCTTCCCCACTGCTTCCCCCAACCCCCTATGTATTCTGCAATCCAGAGACAAATGAGTTCCTTGCTATTCTTCCCAGAAGGCACTCCATCTATCAGCTGTGCATTTTCACTGGCTGAAATTTCCCCATGCCTGGAATGCTCTCTGTCTTAATCTCTACCTCCTGGTTTCTCAGCTTCCTTCAAGTCCCAGCTAAAATCCCACCTTCTACAAGAAGCCTTTCCTATCCGCTTTTAATGCTTGAGCCTCCCTTCTGTTAATTACCTCCAATTTATCGTGCATTTTTTGTGCATAGTCGTTTGTACATTCTCTCTCCCATTAGACTGAGCTTCTTGAAAACAGGGACTGTTTTTGGTTTGTTTGGGATTGGGGGGATGGGGAAGGAGTTGTTTTCTTATCCTTATATCTCTAGTGTTTAGCACAGTATCTGGCACACAGTAGGCACTTAAAAGTCTGTTGACTTGACAATGTGCTTCATGCTAGACAGCATACCATTGCCCCCTTTTCCTACTATACTGACATTATTGATCCTACTTGTGCAGTATCTCACCAATGTGTTCCTCTCTGTTCTCATTATCTCCTCCCTGGGCCTTTGCCATAGCTGTCTAATAATGTCCCTACCTACAATCCCTTCCTCCTCCAATCTTTAATTGTGATACCAAAGTAATCTTTCCTGTGGACTCTAAGAGCCTACTATATGCATTGTAGTGCGCTAAAAATGCTAAACAAATATTTGTTGGAATAATTTCCTTATGCATAAGACCTGATCAGTTGCCAAATCATATCATCTATACCTTCACACCATTTGTATGCATCCCTTTCTTTTTTTTCTTTGAATAATATTTTATTTTCCCTCAGTTTCATATGAAGACAATTTTTAACATTTTTTTAAATTTTGAGTTACAAATTTTCTGTCTTCCTCCCTCACTTCCCCCTTCCTGAGATGATAAGAAATTTGATATAGGTTGTATATGTTCAATCTTGCAAAACTTCTTACCATATTAGTCATGATGTGAAAGAAGACACAGACCCAAAGGGAAAAAACATGAAAAATATAGAAAATGAAAAATAGTATGCTTCAATCTGCATTCAGACTCCATCAGTTCTTCCTCTCAAGGTAGATAGCATTTCATATCCTTTGGATTTGTTTTTTGAATTTTCTTGGATTGTATTGCTGAGACTAGCTGTCATTCACAGTTTTTCATCATATAATATTGCTATTACTATGTACAATGTTCTCCTGGTTCTTCTCGTTTCACTTTACATCAGTTCATATATGTCTTTCCAGTTTTTTCCGAACCCATCTTGCTTATCATTTCTTATAGCACAATAATATTCCATTACAATCATATACTACAACTTGTTCAGCCATTCCCCAATTGATGAGCACTTCCTCAATTTTCAGTTCTTTGCCACCACAAGTAAAAATCAGTCCTCCCCCCCCATTTTTAAAAATCTCTTTGGGATGTAAACCTAGTAGTAGTATAGCTAGATCAAAGGGTATGCACAATTTTATAGCCCTTTGGGCATAGTACCAAATTGCTCTCCAGAATGGTTGGATCAATTCACAACTCCACCTACAATGCATCAGTGTCTCAATTTTCCCACACCCTCTCCAACATTTATCATTTTCCTTTTCTGTCATATTAGCCAGTCTGTTAGGTGTAGGGTGGTACCTCAGGATTATTATAATTTGCATTGCTCTCATCAATAGTGATTTAGAGGTATGTATCCCTTTCCATCCATTCATACAGCCACCACCCTAGTACAAACCCTCACCATCTCTTGCCAAGACTATTGCAAAAGCCTTCACATTGGTCTTCATGTCTCAATTTTCTCCTCAATCAAATCCAGCCTCCATGTAACTGCCAAGGTGACTTTCCTAAAGTGCAGGTCTTCCCACTCCATTCCATTTATTCAGTAAATTCCAGACGCTCTCTCTTGTCTCCCAGATCACATATAAAATCTTTTGTTTGGCATTTGAAGATCCTTATAACCTGACTCCTTCCTATCTTTCCACTCATCTCATCTTTTACTCCCTTCCAAGAACTCTACATTTCAACTCTGCTATCCTTCTTGATCTTCGTACATGTCCCTCCATCTCTAGTCCCTGTGCTTTTGCGCTGGCTATCCTCTATGCTTGGAAGGCTTGGCCTCACCTCCATTTCTTAGTTTCACTTATTTTTCTTCAAGATTAAGCTCCCATGGTACATTCCACAGATTCCTTATTCCCTTCCCCCTCCCTCACATGCTAGACCCTTCACCTCTTAAGTTGCCTTAGATCTACTGTGTATGTGCCTATCTATGTATGCATGTAGATTTCCCTATTAGAATGTAAGCTCCTTGAGGACAAGGACTTTTTTCTTTTCTATTAATTTTTTTGCCTTTTTTTAGTACCACCAGCACTTAGCACAGTACCTGACACTAAGCACTTAATAAATGCTTACTGATTGATCATGTAATTCTTCTGTTCAAACCACTTCCAAGGCTTGGAATTGTTTATCAAATGATATCAAATTACTTATCTTCACCATGATATTCTAAGCCTTCCACAACTTGCCATCCCCTTACCTTCAAGTCTTCTATCATTTCTGTTCACAATCACCTATGCTATGTGTGTGTAAGCTGTGTCAGTTGCCTCTGACACTGTCACGGAAGTGATTATCCACTCAATATACTTGGTGGCCTAGCCCTAATTTTATAAGGACATTTTTGAAATTGCCATGTAAAATCGAACTTTAAGCAGTTCTACTCCAATGTCTCCTCAGGAGGTGGAAGTACTCCCGTATTTCACAGGCTGTGCCAGGCAAGTGTAATTTATCATGGGTCCTGCCAAGCTGGAAAAAGCTTTAATATGAGCTCAGTGAGAGACAACATCTCTACTGTCCACGGATCAACTTAACTAAATGTGGAGATCCCCATTATTAGGTTGACTGATGGGTGGCAAATTCTTGGTCACAAATCCTCTTGAAGAGAGCTTGTGGTCTGCCCCAAATGAAACCACAAGTCCTTGAAGTAATTGACCTCTATATTAACTTACTAGGAGTATTATCTGTTGATGCTATGATTGCTAGGAATGCCATTTTCCTTATAAGCTCTCTATTTCAGTTTTTTCTTTCTGCTTTCATGCTTTGAACCTCTTAGTGTTTAGTCATAACATAAACATAAATGTTTGTTGAACTTTGGGATTGAATTTTTCTCAGGGTATGCACATGTGCACCCAGACTTTCTGGAAAGATTTCTGAAAGTATAGGTTTGCTATTTTTGATGGGTTGGCTAATTACAACGATAATAAACACTGCCTAAAAGTTTAAAACAAATAGATTCAGTTGATGATGGGGTGACAGAACACTACGTGATTTTGCCCATATTTGTACTCCCTCCATCAATGAAGCCTAAAACCACTCCACTATTTCTTGTTGTCTATGGTTCTTATCTACATCTTTCCATAAATCCCTTTTAAAGGATCTGCCAAATGTACTAGGACTTTTTTCTAGTTTTCTTATTAACTCGAGGAGAGCAGTAAAGTACTCATACTGCCTTATCTTTTGTCTCTTACTTTTGCCACATGACCAGCTTACCTCTATTTCCTCTATCTTTCTCTCAGTCAGTCAAAGAACATTAAGTGCCTACTATGTGCTATGCATTGTACTAAGCACTGGAGATACAAAGAATGGCCCAAAAGTGGTCAGTCCCTGCTGTCAAGGAGCTCCCATGCAAACAACTATGCACAAATAAGATATATACAAGATAAATTGGGGGTACTGTCAGAGGAAAGAGACAAACTTTAAATAGGACTGGGAAAGGTTTCTTGAAGAAGGTGGGACTTTAGCTGACACTTGAAAGAATCCAGTAAAACCAGAGGCAGAGATGAGGAGGGAAAGAGTTTCAGGCATGGAGGATAGCCAGGAAAAACACTGGGAATCTGGAGATGAAGTGTCTTGTGTGAGAAGCAGCAAAGAGGCTAGTTTCACTATATCACAGAATACAAGGAAGGAATGGAGAGAAGAGGGAGGGAGGAAGGAAGGAAGCAAGCATTTATTAAGCACCTATTATGTGCCAGGCACTGTGATAAGTGCTTGACAAATATTATCTCATTTGGTCCTCACAGCAACTCTTGAGAGGTAGGTTGTATTATTATCCCCATTTTACAGTTGAGGAAAACAAAAGTTAAGTGACTTGCCCAGGATCACATAGCTAGTGAGTGTATAAGGCTGGATTTGAATTCGGGTCTTCCTGACTCTAGGTCCAGTGTTTTCTGTTCATTGGACCACCTACCTGCGTCATGGAGAGGAATATGGGGAAGAGGGGAAATGTAGGAAGGAGGCAGTTTATGAAGGTCTTTGAAAACCAAACAGGTTTTTATATTTAATCCCAGAGGTGATTAACAGGTGGCCACTGGAGTTTATTGAATAGGGGTATGATATGGTCAGACCTGGTTTTTAGGCAGGTCCGTTTGACAACTCTATGGAGAGTGCATTGGAAGGGAGAGAAACTTGGGGGTGCGGTCGGGGCAAATTGCAGGCTATTTCAGTAGTTCAGGTGTAAGGTGATGAGGACCCACACGTGGGTGGGGGCATTGTCAGATGAGAGAAGGGTGTTTACATGAGAGATATTATAAAGATTCAATAAGGGAGCCTGGGTGATGGGAGGATAGAATAAGTAAGACACTATTCCTAGAGATAGTTGCTTTGAAAGAGCAAAGCGTGATGATTTACATTTACCCCATAGCCTAATTACTTGCATACTAGTCAATGAATCTTTCAAAATTAGACATTGCACTTCAAGTCCCTCAGGAGAGTTGGGTTCTAGACCTCTCCATGGCCAAGTGCAAGCTTTGTGATTTTAGACAAGGAATTAACTTCTCTGAACTGCCGTTCCTTCTTTTAGGGAGAGAAAAGGATTTCAGTTACGTAATCTCTTAGCTCCCTTTGAGCTCTAAAATTCTGGGGATTTGTGAATATGAGCTTGTGAAGTTAATAATACTTTTACATCCAACCAACTGAAGTATCTCCTTAGCCAGAGCCAATAACTAACAATCTGTGCTTTCAGATTTCTCCATGATTAGTATTACAACAGTCCACACTTGAATTTAGCATGCACAGTTACTAATAGCAGTCTCTCACTGGGAAGCAGTTCCCTGTCATTTTTAGTTCTGCTAAAGCGATTGCTTTAGAAACCCATGATCATAATTCATGCCCTAATTAAATGTGTGCAGACGTGTCTCTTGCATCTGATTTAGGAGACGACAAATAGCAATCTAAATTTGCATTATGATGGATGAAAATCATGTGCTCTTCCCTGCCCAGAATGTTTTGGATGACATCTCTCTTCTCTCTGCTCTTCATATGGATGTCTTACAGCAGAAGCCCCACATTTTTGTAGCAGCTAAGGTGTTCTTTAAAATGCTGTATAGCAATGGGAAGAGGGCATTAGAGGAAAAGAACAGGTACTGTATCCCTGAGAGTGAATTTCACTGGTGGCAGAGACATGATAAAAATATGACACCCTGCCAACGACTTCAGATCCAAAGGGCCCTTTCCAGCTGTTTACACTTGAGACGTGAAATAGCAATTTGACATAGACTCCCAGTGTGATGTGAGCATCTGCGTAAAAGGCGACATATAGAGCATGCCCAGTGATGTGCTGGGCTCCCTCCCTCCCCCACCCCAATCAGATCTCTGAAGATATGGATTGAACTTTGCACTTGCAAATGTCATGGAATACATTTTGCACTGGATTTTTAAAAGGTTCTCATGTCTTACAAGTAATTTCTTTGAACCACCCCCACCCACAAAAAAAGCAGCCACATTCATCCTCTGTATAGCAGGATGCATCAAGTTTAGCCGGAGTTGAAGCCTCTCTTCGGAATCTACTTGGAAGTGTTCTCTGTTTATTGTAGCAGCGCACAGTCAGATTTAGGTGTGCTCTTTCGCTTTCTGGGATGGAAAAAAAATGAGAACCTGCTCGGATCAGAGTCCTTCCGAGCAGAGAGACTGAGAGAAGGAAGGAAACGAAGGGGCTTGCAGCAGAGTATGGCCAAGGAAGGCTCAGTGATTCCACAGGGCTCAGCGCACACATGCCGGGTGAGAGTCTGTGCTGGGCGCTGCAGCTGCGGACAATAACTGAGCTGTCTGGCTAATGAAGGCCACCTGGATCAGGCTTCTGAAAAGAGCCAAAGGAGGGCGGCTGAAGAATTCGGATATCTGTGTAAGAACCAATTGCTTTTTTGGGGCGCTATCAGTCTGCTCTTGGTCTCTGCTGCTGCTAAGGCTGCTGCTGCTGCTACTGAGGCATTGACTGAAAGCAAAAGCTTGTATGATTGAATTAATATGCTCATGATGACAAGGTAGTGAGGGAGATGGCTCACGTTTCTCAGATCCCCTTGTGCCGTGCCTAGCTGCAAAAGCAGATTGTTTATGTGTGTGGGTTTGTTTGGGTTTGTTTGTTTTGGGTTTTTTTTTATTTTGCAGACATCTTTAGGACCCCATTATTTGTGGATGCCTAAGTATGTTATTCAAAGGTTGAGTCGTACTGGCACCTTGTGATTTTGTCATGGGGAGAACGTGTCAGGTAAAACCTAGTGTAGAGAAGCTCTCAAATTGTCAGGGATGTCAGATCATGGCCATGATATTTTCAAGAGCTTTGGTTCACAGTGATTTTCCTTTGAGAAGGAGGGAGGAGAGACAGAGAAAGAGAGAGAGAGAGAGAAGCGGAGGGGAGGGGAGAGAGTTAGTTGTCCCTTTGCTTATTCTGAATTACCTTTGTTTATGTGAGCCTTATTTTGCCCAGAGCTATCCTTGAAACCCCTCTGTCCTACAGCTCTGCACTGCAGCACTCACCTGGTTTTACCACACAGAAACTTGCTCCTGGTACAAAAAGCTGACTAATTAGATGTCAAGATTGTACAGGAGATATGGCCTGTCTGGAACACCTGTCCTGGTCCATGATCATCATGTCATCACTATCATCCCAGGAAAAAAAAAAAAACAAACCACACCATAATTCTATAGCCTATAGATCTTTCTCACATTCTAGATGAAATGCTAATGTTGACTTTTCTTCCCCCAATGCAAGGTGTCTCTTTCTAATCTCTTTTAACGTTGATGTTTTTCTTCAGGGTTCGGCAGACTCCTACACTAGCCGTCCATCTGATTCAGATGTCTCTCTGGAGGAAGACAGGGAAGCAGTGCGGAGAGAGGCAGAGAGACAGGCCCAGGCCCAGCTGGAAAAAGCCAAGGTGAAGCATGTTTTCACATCATGTCTTTTCAAGCTAGCCTCTAGTGTCCATAGTGGCCACCTGTGGATGTTTCCCAGAAAGCTGATTTTGGGACCCTTGGAAATTCTGTCAGACTGTCTGGCTTGAGCAAAGTGTAGGAAAAGCTGTTTGTTCCTATTATTTGCTATATAAATGAAATTGGCTTAGAGAGAGAGCATTTATTGAGCACTCGCTGTTTAGAGAACAATCTGGCATGGGGGGTGGGGGAAGGGTTTATTTTCTTGTTTGTTCACATATATTGTCCACTTATTGGGGGCACCTGTGTTATAGAGGAACTTTGTGTGTCTGAGAAGGAAAATGACATTTCTTCTTCCTAAGAAAAGTATTTTGCTTTATGAATGCCACAAGTTATTCCAACAAACCATTTAAAATAAGGTATTTCTAGTTATCATATGTAAACTTTAAGCTTCAGTCATTTCCCCAGATGGGTGTTTGCAATAGTGTTTTCTTACATCTTTCATTTAGCAGGGAAATGTTTTGCATTAAAAAGTACTCGGATTTGAACTGGCCAAGAGAAATGAGAACTGTGAGTTTAGGATTTTATGGGTAAGATAATAATGGCCATTTGTACAGCCCATTTCCTCACACTAGTTAGTGACTCCTTCCCTTCAGTTGATTTGTCTCTCTTCCACTACCTTAAAAAAGAAGGGGGAAAGTAGCACATTTTAGAACTAGCTCATGCTGAGAACAAGGATTTGGTTCTCCAGATTTGATGGGCTTAGGTGGTTCCTCTTTCTATATAATTGCTTTGCCAGATAATCCAACAAGTTTTTTGGATGCTAGGTAACTTCTGAGTGGATATGTTTCATTGGGATTATTGGTCGGTCAGGTTTTTTTATTTGTTTTTTTAAAGGAGTCACAGATCTGAAAGGAAAGGGATCAAGTACTGTGATTATCTTGTTGAAAAAATATGGGTAACATTAGAGCCAATACTGCTGAGCGGATGCATCTCTCAGGGATAAGTAAATCTATGTGTGTTGCTATGGGAATCTGGCTTCGCACTATTGGCTTGAATGCATGGACAGTCCTTATGTAATATTCATGACCTGTAGCACAGCTGCCATAGTAGTTTACAGAGAAACTACCAGCAGACCTTGACTTTTTAAAAGCTGTATTTCTGTACATCAAAACAATGTTCTCCCTTCAGTTGGCTGAGAAGTCAACGCCAGGTCTAACACTGTCTCTGACTGCTAGACAACTCCTAAACAGCGGGAGTAGGGAGGTATTGTGACAAGGAACGCTGATAAAGCAAGGTGTGGCTTCGTCTTCCAAGAACTCATTAGCTATTCCCAAGTTAAAGGCTTAAAACATCACTAGTTTTGGACGGAGGATAAAAATATGGAAAGAAGAAGCTGATCGTCTATCTGTATGTGCAGTAGGCGGTGTTATTCCAATATCATTGATACATGTAACATACATAGTCTTAAATATTCTAGCTGCTTCTCTATTTTCTACCAACTTGCAGAGAGGTGTCAGGAGAAATTATATTTCGTTTAATTTCCTAGAGATAAGATTTTCCATTTGTAGATGATTTATTCATTTAATTTCCACATATTAAAATGAACAAAACCCCATCTTAGATTCCTATCACATTACTTAACAAAACAGCATCGCATAGATTTGGTTTCCAAATCTGTAGCTGTCTCATCGGAGTTTCTTGCCTCTTTCATGACTCCGTTTGCACGCAGGAACAAGTGACGCAGCTGCTTTTGACTTTTTTATTTTTATTCTTTGGAATATACTCTTGGTAAATGTGTTGATCTAAAAGAAGTCATTAGAATTCTGTTTGCCATACAGACAAGAAAAGGAAAACAAACTGTATGGATAATTGAGAGGAAGAGGAAATTGAAGAGAATTTAGAGCAAATACAAAGCCACTGAAAAACTGTTGCTAATGTCGAATGGAAATAGATTAAGTGAGTCCACTTCACTTCCTAAAACTAGGTCAATATCTAAACCTCAGGAACATAATGGTGAGCTACATCAGAATAGATCATAATCAGGATTTCATCTCAAAAAAAGGTCATTTTAGCTCCCAGACTGACTTAATTTTTAAATGAAAATTTGATCTGTGTATATGTGTGTATGTATAATATATGTGTGTATATATGTATGTACATACACATATTAATAATAGATACTTCCTTAAAGAAGGAAAGTAAACAATCTTTAAAATGGGGGGTTATCTATCTATCAGCTTTATCTCTTCTGTTATCATTTTATCTCCTCCTATGCCAATATATCATCATGACTTATTGAGACAGTCTGGCACATAGTAGATATTTAATAAATATTTATTGATTGATTTTGACAGGATGATAGTTTAGATATTTAAATATACATGCCAGAGTCCTATTCGTCCTATAAGGCCAAATTCTTCCAAGCTTTTAAATTTCTTTGATCTTCCATAGATATAGGTTTTCACAAGAGCAATCTAGTAGGTCAATGGAAGAGCCAGGAGCTGATTTTAGCAACCCTTTTAAAGGTCTGAATGACATATAGGTTTGCTACATTGTAAACCTTTGCTCTCCCTACATTGTCTCTAAGAATGAAGGTAAATAGCAAGTTAATATTGTTACCACTGAGGGGATGGAAGAACTCTTAACATAAAAAAGAAGTCAATTGGGGCAGGACCCATTTGTTACTTGTATTATCAGCTTCAGAGATATCAAAAGGCAAGGACTTTATAGAGCATTATGTATTACAGAAATGTGAGCTGTTACTTCTCTTGGTATGTCTGTACCTAGTATCACACCTTCCACATACTGAGCACTTCATCAATTAACAAATATTTATTAAGTGCCTACTATGTGTCATGCACTGTGCAGGGTGCTAGGAATAAAAATGCAAAAGTGAAACAGGCCCTGTTCTCGAGGGTATACATTCTGCTTGAACAGTAAAAATCTGAATGAATATTTATTTAAACTTATTCATTTATTTAGAGAAATTTCAAGTCAAGAAAATCTTAGAGTAGTGAGATATATATATATATATATATATATATATATATATATATACCCCTCAGACATAGAGCTTTTAAAAAATTTAGATTAAAAATTATTTTCCCAGTCAGTTTTAATCCTACCTTTCCATTGGCTTATTTTGTAAAGTTTCATATTGCAGTAGAAAATATTGGCCCTCTGCTTTATGATGTTCTCTTCACCTTCTTCTGGACACTTAACTACTATCAAGGATCCAAATATTTAGATTGACAAAAGAAGAGTAGTGAATAAATATTGCTGAACTTTCCTGCTATCTAGGTCCATTTTTTCCTCCAAAAATACAGACCTAGCTATTGACAAATGCAGAATTTCAAACTGTACAAGAACTCCTTGGGCTGACACTATCCCTCCATATAAAGTCTAACTGACATGACTTGCTAGTACTAGCTAAAGTCATACTTCTCCCTGCTCTCATGAGACTGTGAAGTGAAGGCTTAAGCAGTTGCCTTTATTTTATTTAGCTACTGCTGAACGGGGTGTTGAAGTTAAGAAAACACACTTTGGATCTACCCAAGATGGATGGGTTTATAATGGTAGAGCCAAACTTCTCTGGTCCTCTCATATTACCATTCTCTTGTTTCAGCCTGTCATTGATATTCCTCTCTTCCTTTAGTCTCATCATGTCTTTGCCCAACTTCTTTTTTCTTCTCTTCTGTCTTTGAAAACATGGTCCTGCTCTTTTGCAGTATTCATATTTCTACTTGTACTCTTGATCTCCTCCCTACCTACTCTTCCTAGGCTCCATCAATTATCCCCCACTTTTCTTGCATTTCAAATTTCTCTCTCTACTCATTCCTTTCCTTCCATTACCATTTTCTGCCTGTTCTCCCTTTCACTGCCAAACTTCTCCAACATGTGGTCTGTGCTCAATGGATCAATTTCTTCTCTTCCCACTCTCTTTTTGGTCTGGCTTTCATCCCAACTCTTCTACAGTAACTGCTTTCTCAAAAATCACTGGTGTTTTTCTTTTTTATTTCTTAACCACTAAGTCTCTGACCTTTCCAAAGTCCTCAGGTCCCTTGATTTCACGATACCCTCTTCTCATTATCCTTCTGTTGCCTCAATAACAGCTGCTTCTTTGTGTTTCTTTGGTTTTTCTTCATTCTTCTAAATCTTGACCTAGCTATTTCACAAGGCTGTAGCCTTACAACTTCTTTTATTATTTCCCTACATCCTCTCCATTGTCAATGTCATTCATTCCTACTGTTATCAGCTCTATGCAGGCCATTTACAAATATACATCTCTATCCCTGATCTCTTTTTCAAAATCCAGACTGATATTTCTGTTTACCTGATAACCTTCATCTGGCCATCCCACCAATTCCCCGGTCTCAACATAACTAAGACAAAATCCAGCATTTCTCTTCCTAAATCCTGCCACCTCTTTCAGATTTCTCCATCTCTGACAATGACACTAGTCATAAATCAGAGTCGTCCTCGACTCATTGCTCCCTATCCTCCCACACATCTTCCATCTCCAAGTCCTATAAATTGTACTTCTTCAACAGCTCTCCCATCCATTCCCTCCTTACTATCACAACGCTAGCTCAGGGCCTCATAGCCTCCAATGGGGACACTTGCAACAACAGCTAGTCCTACATATTGCTGTCAGATTTCTGACCATGATGTACATGAATAATCACATTGTATCACTTTGTAGATCCATCACTGGATCCCTGTGACCTACTAAATATTTCGAAATGCATCTTAGCTTTATATTCAACTTCACAATCTGTGGCTCTACCCTATTTTGCAGCTTTATTTAATATTACTCTGCCTCATGTATTCCAAAAAAATTAGATCACTCACCATTCCCAATGACTTCTCACAATCCTCTTCTTCCGTGTCTTTTCTTATATTGTAATGCCAGCCCTTCCTCTGTACCTATGGACATTTTTTCCATCTCTCCAGGTGCAACTCAAATGGAACCTACCCAAATCCTTCCAGCTGAATTTCTTTTTCTCATAGCACTTTGTTTTTTTCCTATGCACTTGAAATTTTCATCTATCTTAAACTTATTGGTGCACATGTCTTATTTCTCCCTATGTATTGTAAACTCCTCAAAGATAGGGACTATATCCCATTTACCTTTGTGTCTTCTCCAGCCCTCATCCCAATTTTCTGTATCAGTAGGTATGTACTATTTTGTTTTTATTTGATTTAATGATATTCTGGTCTTGTAGACCTAAGAATTAGTCACCTTTGATTCCTTCCTCTCTGCATGCATCTTATCAGTTTTCTTCATTTCCTCTCTCCATCTTTTCTTTTCTATATCCTTTACCACGATGCTAACCTAGACCCTTATAACCTCATGCCTGAATTATTACAGATGATAATAGGTAGCGTTTATATAGCACTTTCTTATTTGCAAAGACCTTTATGTGTGCAATCTCATTTGATTCTTACAACAACCCTGTGAGGTCTTTTAAGTAATCTCCCTACTTGAATCAATCCTACATGCTTTTGCCAGATTGATCTTCCTAAAATACCGCTTTGCACACAACACTTTCCTACTCAAAATCCTTCAATGACTCCTCATTTCCTACATGATGAAGCCCCAACTCCTTGCCTTGGCAATCAAAGCCCTTTATAATCTGACCTCTACCTATAGGGGCCAGATTATATAGCTCTCTATTCTATAGTAAGCTAGATTATACATAGATATATAATCTTATCTTACCAATATTCTCTCACTAGTGTCCCCACTCCATTCCAGCCAAGCCATTTTACTTGCCACTGTCCATATGCCCAGTGTTCTCTGCTGTTGTCCCTGTCTTTGCTTGCTACCTCCCTTCCTCCTGCCCTGGCCCCCCACCCCATCTGGAATTATTTTCTCCCTGTTTACCACTTACCTTAGCCTACTCTTCCTTCATGGCCCAGCTCATCTGTGAGGCCTACTTTAAGTGCCTTCAGTCATCAATTCTTCCCCTAAACCAGAGGTTCCCAAACTTATTTGGCCTACGGCCCCCTTTTCAAAAAAAATTACTCAGCACCCCCCTGGAAATCTACTTTCTTTGGCCCTTTAACAGCTTTTTAAAAGTTTGTGTCATTCAAAAATATACAATTTTTTAAATGACGCATCTTAAATTTAATAATTTATTGTAAATTTGTAAGTTTTTTCCTGCATTGGAATTTTGATGATGCAATATTGCCTCATCCTGGCCCTACTACTTGCTTACTGTGTGACCTGAGACAAATTGTAAGTTCTCTGAGCCTTACTTTCTATATTTAAAACATAAAAATTGCATTGGCTGGCTCATCAACTTTACAGGGTTGCTCCAAGGATTGAACGGGTTGATAAAAGGGAAACTGTCAAAAAGTATCAAATTCTGTACAATTGATTGTATCTCTCATTACTTTTCTAAAGCTTCATTTTTAAGGGTCTTGAGAGCAGGAACTTTTTCTAAATCTCCATATCCTACTGCCTAGCTCACATGCACAACTGATGTTCAATAACATTTCATTATAGTGTTAGAGAAATGGCCTCGGAGTTAGGAAGATGTGGGTTCAAATCCTGCCTCAGGTACATAATGTGACCCTCAGGGAATTACTTATATCCTCTCAGCCCTCAGATAAACTCTCCAAGACTATAAATGACAAGACAGGTTCACGTTGGATTGGAAGAGGGAGCTTCCTCACACTAATGAAATCATAAGTTTGTATAGAAAAAAATGATACCAACATCCCTGCCTATGCTAGTCCTGACTAGCTTCTTTCATTTTGTGTGTGTTCTGAACTCAAATGACAGCAATGATTAAAAACTTTTTGAATGGATGTTATGTATCGAATCTCCATTTCTGTATACTTTGTTTCCTGCACAAGTAAATTCTAAGCTCCTAGTGGGCAAGCATTCCCATCTTTTACTTACTACAGTGCCTAGCCCAACAACATATGTACAATGGAAATTCAGTATGTACTATGAATGGTTTAGGAAGGTAACAGCAAAGCCCGTTGCCTAAGATTTGAAACTAGATAGCTGTAGGAGAGCCCATGTTGGTTCTCATGCCTAGCAGGTGTTATAACAGGCCCCAGTTAACAGCTTTTGGCATCATCAAATTTTCTGGGTACTTCAGAACCATAAGTGGAATGGGTAAGGGACCACTTTGTTTCTATCTTATGGTTCAAGATCGCTTTTTCTTTTTCCTTGGACAGCTGTGGACTGAGGCCCTGGTGGTACAGCTGCAAAGACAGCTAAAAAAACATGTGATCTCCCCTTTCCTCCTCCCCTAGCAGTCACTGCTATGGACAGGCAGAATAGTGAGCAACTGAACTTCTGGCCTTTTGAGAAGCAATCTGATTCTCCAGGCCCATTTTCCTCTGGGTACAGCTGCATGAGCCCTGTATTTTGCATATGCCAGGTTTTTGAGAGATGCAGATTAGAGGAGAAGGATGCAGAAGAATACCACACACCATCACTCTCTTTCTGTACCAGATACTGAACTTTTTTTCAGCCATGCAGGCAACTCAACTCCTCCAAGATTAACAGTAGGAATGGATAGCCAGTAGAAACAAATGCTACTTCCAACAGACTGTTAAGTTAGTGGGGTGGGAACCTTTGTTAAGATACAAGAACCAACTGTCAGGCATTAGCACATTGGTGGCAGGAGTGTAGTGAGTATATTTGAAGAGGGCCACGTGGGATCTACCTGTTTAAAGAAGCAGCAGATCCCTTCAAGCCAAAACCCTGACAGTCATAAGGCAATGATGAAGAGAAAAGGAGTCCTGGCAAATTTGTTTTTCCCTAATAATGATTAAATTTCAAAATAGTACGTTGAAAAATGAGTTCTGTAGAATTCTTGAAGACAGCAATCAGAAAGACTTTTTTAAGGAGGAAAAAGAACTCTTTTCACTTGAAACATCTGGGATAAAATTTAAGATTTTTCTAAATCTGTTTAATGTGACTTCAGTTCTTGATTGATAAGATTTTGAAGCTAGCAACTCATCCTAGTTGAAAAGTAGCCCTTCTCCTTTTCTTATTTCCTTGAGATCCTTCATTCTTCCTTTCCTTCATGGTATCAGCTTCCCCAATTTCCCAATTATAGCACTATACAAATATGGAAAAGGAAGTTGCAAAGAGGCAAGTTTATACATGATGTCAGAAAAACCTTCCTAACAATACGAGCTGTCCAGAAGTGGAATAAATTTTCTCAAAGAGGCAATGCCTCACCATTCTTGGCCAACAATCATTTGTCCAGTATGTTATAATGGGGATTCTTTATAAGTATACATTGAACTAAGTAAAGGGTTAGCTAACTGTGGTCCACAGGCCAAATTAAGCCTGATTTCTGTTACTGTATTGTGCACAAGCTAAGAACAATTTTTACATTTTAAAAAAATTATGCCTAGCTCATGGGTCATACAAAAAACAGATGGCAGACTGGATGTGGCCCAGTGACCACAGAATTAGATGACTCTTAAGGTCCCTACCAACCCTCAAAATGATTTTTTAAATTCAGCAGTCTCTAAAGTCTCCTCCGTATTTGACGATTGATGTATTGTCTATGAAAGATTTTTCAAAGGATGTGGCTGAGAATGGGATAAATGGATGAATTATAAGACCTAAGATCTGTCATATTATCAAGACAAATGGCTAATCCAACTAAAAAATATCAAAAACTCTCTTGAGTTTTAGACTTTCAACAAATTTTAGCCTAATATGTTTGTCAAAATGATGCTAAAACAAATAGGAAGCACATCCCATATTCATCATTTAATGTCTACAAACTTGAACGGAGGCAATAAGAATAACTTCATTTTGTTGGAGAACATTAGTTTGTCTTTTCTACTTAACGAAATTATAGTAGCTGAAGTGAGAATCCTGGTTTTGAAATATACTTTAGTCCCCTCCTCCCCTCATTGCCACCTTGAGTGTTTATATTTTAAAGAGTATTTTATCTGTCTCTTTGCACACACAGAAAAAAATGACATTCAGTTCCACATTTATATCTCATACATATTGAATGTATATAAGAGGATATAAAAAGATTGTAACAATCTAAGTTCACTCTTTCCACATATTTGTACTAACGGTAGCAAAGCTGACAAGTGTCATAATAAAAATTCAAACTCAGGTCATGAGACCACAAAATGATAGATTTTTTTTCCTCTTAGAATTTTTTTTAACTCACAGTACAGCTTGAGACATATATATATATATATATTGGACATGGTCAATGCAGGAATTTGTGTTGCATATTTTTACAAGGGTTTTATTTTTCTTTTTCAATTGAGGGGAGAGAGGTAGGAAAGAAAGAGCTTGATTTTCATTAATTGAAAAAATAAAATTAAAGTTGAAAGAAAAAAATGAAGTTTCTGATTCACATGTGGCAATAGTACAAATTTCCTTGAAAAAAATGTAACCATAGCAGTTTCTTTCTCCATGACCCTCTGATTATTAAGTGAGATATTAAGCGGGGAGACATGCTCATCAAAGGTATTTACTGTGGAGAATGTCCAGTGCAGGGTAGAGATCAGAGAGATTCTGTATAAATGGGAGGTCCCCTAGATGCTCTCATTTGCCAATGACATTGTGCTAATTGTGTCAAACCTCAGAACATCATAGGGCCTCCCAAATTAGATCCATAATCACTCAAAAGAACTTGGCTTAATTATAGACGCAGGAAAAAGCAAGTGAATGAGGAACATGTATTTTTCAGACTCTGATGTGCTGTTAGATAGACTGCCTTGTAAGCTGGTCCATTAGTA
The DNA here is from genome assembly GCF_011100635.1 of Trichosurus vulpecula. Lineage (NCBI taxonomy): Eukaryota > Metazoa > Chordata > Mammalia > Diprotodontia > Phalangeridae > Trichosurus > Trichosurus vulpecula. The sequence goes on from NC_050577.1 coordinate 57,875,187, forward strand.
CATCTATCTTGGGTGAACACTCTGGAGAGACAATGAACTAGCCCAAAAATTGACTAACAAGAGCAGGAAAGATTGCATTTGAGAATTGTTCAGTGCTTTAGTGATCTAAAGGTTCTTTCCACACCAAAGGCCCATGGTGACAGGCATGGTGACATACACTGTAATTCCAGCCACCCGGGAGGCTGAGGCTGCTGGATCTCTTAAGGAATTCTGAGCTGCAATGGGCTGTGCTGACTGGGTGTCTGTGCTAAGTCTGGCATGATGATTACTCTGGACCAAGTTAAGGAAGGGACAACTAGATCACATCTGAAGCAGAACAGGCCAAAGCTCCTTTGTCATAAGGCGTATGAGACTGGGCCCGTGAGTAACCTCTGCTACATGGGTGAGATAGGGACACCTGATCTTTAAAAAATAAAAAAGTAAAATCCCGTTCTTTTCTAAAAGAATTATGTCTGTGTGTCTACAAGTCACAGATTATCCCATTTCTTCCAAAGAATTAACATTGTGACTCACCCAAAGGGTAATGGTTAGCCACGTGGTAAATGTGAGTAGACCACATATTACCAATGACTAATGGTGCAAAAGTGGTATAGAGGATGTCATCAGAGGGATGTATGACAAGAAAAGAAGTGATGCAGTATGGGCAATGGATACTCCTGTGTGGGACAACCTACAGACTTCATTCATTTTCATCCAACATCAGGACAGTTAGTGGAAAGCTGCCAGCATATTGGATGGACATAGACAAGAGTCATAATGGGCAAGAAGATGCAAATGGGTTGTGACCTGCACCACTGGAGGGCCTAAAGTACTACATCTGACTTTGAAGTCAGAGGACCTTGGTTCAAAGTCCACCTGTGATATTTCACACTCCTGTGACCTTGGGCGAGTCGATTAACCTCACTATACAGCTCAGTTTCCTCTTCTGTAAAGTTAAAGGATTGGGAGTAGATGGCCTCTGGGGTTCTTTTCCAGATCAAAATCTCTGATCCTACTACATTACAAATCCAGAGAATTATTGAAGTATTGATAACAGACAAAACAACTCAGTCCAGTTCAATGTCATAATCTTGACAATACACATTTTCCATCTACCCATTTCCCCCCCCAAAAAAACAATATTTTTAAAATTTTCATTTACTATTACAAATGTTACTAAGAAGGCTACACTCTTTCTGGATTAACTCTCAATTAATACTAGTTCTTCTGCAAATAGAGGTATTTGGATAACGTAAATAATAAAGAAACTTTGTGTTTGTCCTCTGCCCGAGACATCCTCCAGGGTAATAATTATTAATGACAATAGTTAGTATTTCTGTAGCATGTTAAGGTTTGCAAAGTGCTCTACAAATATCTCCTTTTATCCTTATGACAGCCCTGGAAGAAGGTTGCTCTTCTTGTTTTCGTTTTACAGACGAGGACATCGAGGCAGAGAGTGAGTTAGTGGTTTGCCCAGGATCACACAGCCCAAAAAGTCTATGAGGCTTTATTTGAACTTCATGATTCCACTTTCAGCACTCTGTCCAATGTGCTACCTGGCTGCCTACTGGGTACTGGCGAACCTTAAGTGAACATATGGCTCTTGATTTTATGCCTTGCTTGATGTTAATATTCAGAAATCTGTTGAGCAAAGTTGTCTCCATTGTCCTATCTGTCATAATCTTATATAATTTCAGCATACACGGGGGAGATTATGGGTTATAGATTTACAGCAAAAAGGAGGCTTGGAGGCATCAAGCCCAACACTCTGATTTTACAAATAAGAAAACTGAGTTGCGGAGAGACCTTAGCAGGTCACAAAGCTAATGAGTATCTCAGGAAGATAACCTTGTTTGAGGAGCGCTTTTGAAGTGGCATTTTGTTCGCGGAGTCAAATCCTTATTTTTAAGCTAAAGATAGGTGTAGTGAAGATCTTATGTTCACCTCTGTCAGTTGTGAGACCAGGTCAGTCACTTAACTTCTCCTAGCCTCAGTTTCCTCATCTGTAAAGTGGAAGTAATAATAGCATTTATCTCACTGGAGCTATCTTGAGGACCAAAGAGGAGAACATTCATAGAAAAAAAAATTTTTTTTGCAAACCTTAAAGCAATATGTAAATAAAATTATGGTGATGCGATCTGCTATAGAAAATGGTCTCCTCTCTGGGAGGGGTGGGCCGTGAACCATTCTTTCATTTAACTGCAAGACTTTTTTGTGTCTTGGTTTTATTTATAATGAGGATATCAGTGTGAATGTGGTTCTATTCCTTCAGCAGTCTATTAATCCTTTGGTCACTAGATAATGATTATGCATTGAAAGAACTGACCATTAAATTAATGTTGATAGATGGTCTAATAACTAATTCATAGCACCATTTTCTACTGCTCTGACAGTGACTAGAGCAAAGGGTGGGTAAAAAAGACTAGGGGATATTTTCTATTTCTGTACTGATGTTTCACTCTGACCAAAATGTTCACCACATCTTGGCTGCCCTTCTAGTAACAAGGTTCTTACCCCTTAGGATGTTTCCCAGATCATAGAGAGTCTTTCTCGGTAGTCAAAGCCTTAAAATGGTTTAAAAAACTTTTTTTTAAAAAAACAACCTGTCTGGGTTTGTGCTTCTTGGCTTAGCGTTCAGGTGCCCAGAGTTGGCAGCTAGGTGGTGCAGTGGATCCAATACTGGGCCTGGATTCAGGAAGACTTGAGTTCAAATTCAGCCTCAGATGCTTATTAGCTGTATTACCCTGAGCAAGTTGTGTAATCCTGGTGGCCTCAGTTTTTCTCTTCTGTAAAATGACCTGGAAAAGGAAATGGCAAATCACTCCAGTATGTTTACTGAGAAAACCCCAAGGTCTTGAAGAGTCAAACACATCTGAAATGATTGAACAGTAACACCCAGAGTTACCTCTAAGCCACCCACTATGGAGCATCATGATAGGACTGGCTTGGACTTGTTGTGCTATTAGGAAGGAAATCCAGGAAGAGATTTAATTGTTCTTCACCTAAATTTTACCAAGTAGAAGAAAGAGGGGTTTTTTTTTTGGAAGGAAACTAGCTAGTCTGTTCATATTTTTAAGATCAGGCCAATTTTTTAAAATTCATTTTGTATGAACACATAGAAACAAATGATGTGCAATATAGGGAATTTGAAGATATATAATAAGACTATTGAAGATCCAGAAAATTGGCCCTTTGAAAAGTATTTCCCTAGTAAAGAGAAGTTTGAGATGAGACTTAATTGAACCCTTAGTATTTGAAGAGTATTTGATTTCATGGGTGATGCTGATCAGCTCTTGTCTGTTTCAACTAAGATCAGAACAAGAAGAATGAGCTTAAATCATAGATCTGAAGATTTCTTAGCTATTTAAGAGAGCTTTCTCACCATGAAAACTGCCAAATACTGCTGCATGTTGGAAAGGGAAGCTCAGAACTTTTGGTCATTGGTGATTTTGAAAAAACCGATTGGAAGTCATTTCTTTAACACATTGAATACAATTCTATCTATAAATGAAATTGCCTATCAAAATTCCTGAGAGCCCAGCTATTCAGTTAGTAATTCTTCTCATAGTTGAGGCATTTAAGGAATTCGGTTTAACAAGCATTTATTAAGTGCTTAATATATGCCAGAGACTGTGCTAGGTGCAGGGGAAATAAAGATAGAAATGAAACAGTCCCTGCCTTCAAGTTTATCTTCTAGTGGAGGAATACATGTTCATCGATAAATAAATACAAGATAATTTGACATGAGAAAGAGCATATGCAACTGGGGGCAGCAGGAAGAGCTTCCCAGAAGCAAAGCTATTCATAAGGAACTTTGGAGGAGGATAAGGACACTGAGAGGCTGGTATGAGGAGGGTATGCATTAACAGGAAGAGAGCTTGTTCAAGTGTATGCAGGCAGGAAATGTAATCCTGAGTTCAAGGAATTGGGTATAGCCCAGTTTATCCAGAATATAGTTTTATGGGGAGGTGGGTTTCGGGAGAGGGCAAATCCTGGAAAGGTAGATTGGATTCAGAATGTAGAGGGCCTAAAAGCCAGGCTGAGAAATGTGTGGGTTTTCCTAGTATAACAGGGAGCCACAAATTTTGGGGCAGAGGTGTTACAAGATCAAATCTCTACCTTACTAAGGTTATTCCTGCAGCTGAGGGAAATGGAGAAGAAGGGCAAAACTGGAAGAAAGGAGAGCAATTACTGAGGAGAATATTAGAATAATCTCCAAAATTGCAAACTTAGGAGTTTCCAGATGAGTGGGCATTGGGTTATGCATGGTCAAAGTGAGTGGAAAGAAGGAACCAAATGGAATTTTGATATTGAAGGGATAAAATTGATAAAGCTTGACAGCTGATTAGATATGGGGAGGTAAAGGAAAAGTAAGAGTCAAAACAACACGATGTAAGAGAAAGAGTACCAACCTTGGAGTCAAATTACCTCAGTTCAAATCCTACCTCTAAGGTTCACACTTGTAACTCTGGACAAGTCCCTTAACTTTCTGGGTCTCAGTTACCACATCTGTAAAATGAGGAGGTTGGTTGAACCGAATGTCATTTGAGATCCCTTACAAACTCAAGTTCTATTATCCTGTGACCAAAAATTATTAATATTGGTGACTGAGAATAGAGATGTTTAGATGCCCATTGTTTTAAAGAAGATTTCAAAGATAAAAATATATATATATGTATACACATATACATACATATATACATGTGTGTATGTATATACCTATATATATACATATTTGTGCGTATATATGTATGTGTACATGTGCACGCGTGCACTCGTGTGCACACACACACACACACACACACACACTAGTTGCCATGGCTATATTTTACCTTCAGGTATTTTATTCCTTCAGGGATTAGGACAAATAGAGACCAGGATGTTGGACAGTGTGTGCCCTTGTGACGTAAAGAGGAAGCAGGCTATTCTGTTGTCTGCCTCTTGGTCATTTCCAGGTTTATAATAAGGTCACTATGCTCTGTTGCCTGCTCTGAGAAAAATGATAGTTTTCCAATGAAATGCTTTTGAGCTAATTATATCCCCAAATGAGAAACACTCTGATCTTGTCCATGAAGAAGATTCAAGTTACGGTACACTGGTCTGACTAGATATTCCCAGGCACAAAGCTGGTTGCAAATGTATTTACTCACAACTGAAACAGATGACTAGTTAATGGGAACTGAGGGAGAATTGTAGGAGTGAGAAAAGTGGCCAAGCAAGGCACATGCGCTCATTGGGTAAACTCTCCCTTAATCACATATAACTAGAGAATCACTTATCCATCCATAGATTGCTAAGCCAAAAAAACTTATGGAATCAAAACAATGGAAGGACCATAGATAAAGATTGTTTAGTCTAACCCAACCAAATTACAGACAAAGAAACTGAGTCTGAAAGAGGGTTGAGTACTTTGCCCAAGGTCATATAGGTGTTAATGACAGGAACTAGACCCCAGAGCTTCTGGAATTTTTCTGCTATGTGCAAAGTACTTTGTACTATGCCCACACTGCCACTCATTGTCTTTGTCATACTTGAAGAGGACCAAAATGACATCACAATGTCAGGGTCAATGTACAGCATGTCTGACTGTGCCTGATCAAACCAATACAAACTCAAAAAGCTCTATCACAGTTTGGGCACAAATAGTCTGTATGATTGCTACTCAGAAGTAGCAATTAGTAGCAAAATACAGTTAATACATTACAATATTTGCCAATGTCTTTTGTAGTCATCATCAGAAATTCATTCCCTCCTTGGTCCATAAAATTTATCTACCCACCCTGCCAAATAAAGCATTCAGAAGGTCTCTTCCATTGTTCACATGATGCCTGGCATCTGCTGCTCAGTCAAATTGTTAAACTGAACTATAAAGGAAACTTCATTTTGAATATCATAGTTATTCTGTTTATAGAATGAAAAGTTTCATAGCAAGGTCCAGGGACCACCTATGTGTATGCTGGGGACTCACCTCAAGTTTTGCGCAATAGCAGTTAAGTTTCTGAAACCTCTTTGTATAAATAACATTTTTATAAATTCAATCCTTATTTAAAATCCACTGAAAGGGATCACTAACTAAAAGCCTTGAGATCATCTTTGTAAAAGCAAAGAAGACTTTGGCTACAAGAATTAGTTTGTCTTTAATATATTTGAGCTTTTTCCATCTGCATAAAATACACTTTTATACAAGTACACCTTTATGCACACAAATACACATTTATACAAAACACCCTGTATAGCACAGTTTAGTTTGATATAAAGGTCTATGTTAGACCATGGCTAAAGGGAGTTATTAGATATATCACAAGGAGTACAATATACCCCCATTGTGTACTCCCAGGATGAAGTTATATCCAAGTTCCCATGGAGTACTCTTTTGAAAATAAAATGGACAGTTTTAACCACAGAAAATTGAAAGACTTTTGCACAAACAAAATCAATGAAGTTAAAATTAGAAGAGAAACTCTTAAAACTGGGGGTGGGGGTGGAAATCTTCGCAAAAAAAATTTCTCCAATAAAGGTCTGAACCTGCACTGGGGCTTTGGGGACGCTTTGTATTTTGAATTGGTATAAATATATAAGAACAAAAGTCATTCCCCAATAGATGAATGATCAAAAGATATGAATAATTATTAATAGGCACCTCTCAAAACAAGAATGAAAGCTATCAACAGGGATATGGAAAAATGCTTCAAATAACTAAAAATAAATAAAAGCAACGTTGAGTTTTTACATCACACCCACCAAAAAAAAATGAAAATTGTTGGAGAAGTGTTGGGATGACAGGCACACTAATGAACTGTTGGCGGTGACATGAATTGATCCAATCATCTCGGAAAGCAATTTGGAACTGGACCTCAAAAGTCACTAAACTATGCATACCTTTTGACCCAGTTATTCCAGTATGTATGTACGTATGTACACATACCCCAAAGAGGTCATAGACAGCAAGAAAGGAACCACAAGCATAAAAATATTTTTGGCCATACGTTATTATAAAAAAACTAGAAACATAGTGTATGTATCAGATCATGGTATAGGAATGTATTAGAACATTTTGGCAGGCAGGTGGCTCGGTGGATAGAGTGCTGGGCCTGGACGTAGGAAGACCATTGTTGAAATCCAGCCCAAGACTTTAACTAGCTGATCCTGGACAAGTCATTTAACTTCTGTATGCCTCAGTTTTCACATCTGTGAAATGAGAGTAATAATAGCACTTAACACATAGGGTTGCTGTGAGGATTGAAAGAGAGGATTTATAAGGCACTCAGCACAGTGCCTAGCACATAGTAGGTTCTTAATAATTACTTATTCCTTTCCCTTGTGCTGTGGGAAATGTCCCAATTCAGAGAAGCTTGTGCAGTTGTAGGAACGGATATATAATTAAGTAAGCAAAACTAAGAACAATTTCCTTTATAACAGCAGCATTGGGAAGGGAAAAACTTCAATAGACTCAAGAACTTGGATCAATGCAAATGACCAATCATGACTCCAAAGCACGGATGATAAAGTATTGCCTCTCACCTCTTGGGAGAGATGTGATGTCCCATCTACACAATGACGTGAACATTCTCAAATATGACTGTTGCGTGAATTTCTTCTGCTTGACTGTACTTATCTGTTATAAGAGAGGGTGAAGAAGAGAGTGGGTAGGTAAGGAAAGAAGGGGACGGGAATAAATACTTATCTAGTGTCAGTCACTGTACTAAGCACTTTTCTTTAACAAATATTATCTCATATGATACAACAACCCTGCAAGGTAGGTGCTATTATTATCCCCATTTTACAATAGAGGAAACTGAGGCAAACAGGTTAAGTGACTTACCTAGGGTCACACAGCTAGTGAGTTGTCTGAGGTGGCATTTGAATAGAAGTCTTTCTGACTCCAGGAGCAGCACTCTATCTACTGCACTACCACCTGCCCCAGAATTAAGGTTTGTGACAGTGATTCAAAAAAGAAATATGAAGATGAGTGTCAAGCAAACGTTTTTTTAAAAAACATAAAATGAAATTCAGAAGGGGACACAGAGGAGCAGAGTAGGTTTGGTGCTATTGTGTTTAATTTGATACATACTTTTAAAAACCAAGCTACATAAGATGTGTGTATGAGAAAGATGTGTGTATGCATATACATATGCATACACACACAGATAGGTAGATAGATAGATAGATACGCACAATATTTTTGTTCTTTATTGGAAATGTTTGTGTTGATTTTTATATTTCATTTCATATTTTTTTGAAAATATATATTTTTTAACTCTAGTAAGTTTTTTTGGATCTTGAAAAGAACGTTTTAAAGTCTGAAAATCTCAGTAGATGTTTTGGCATGGAAGGATAATTCTACAGATAAACATGTAACATTGGTAATAATAAAATAGCTTACATTCATGTGGCATTTCTACTCGAGAATGTAAAGTATTGCTTTGTAGTTTAACGCCAGTAGGGATCAGCCAACCATCGCTATCTCTAGCCAAAGGAAACTGTCAATTCAAGTTAACTGAACTGGACTTAAGAATTTTGTAATGTTTATTTTCCCCAGTTAGTTTAGCCTTTGAACTAGACTGGTTTCTTTCCCTCTGGAAATGATAAATGTTACAAACAGGACTTGAACGTTTTCATCTATTTCATCTTAAGGTCATTGGCAGGACAGAATTTTTTGAAGAGAACAGGGAAGGAAGTCTACTAGTCCCATCAGAAATAACTGCATGGTGGCCGTATTGTGTGGCTCTCAGTTTGGGAATTGTTTTCCTTTGCTTGAAGATGCCTGGGAAGATTATAGCACAGATTCTTTCTGGAGATCTGGTTTGAACTTACGGTGTTTAGTCTAGTAGAGGAGGCTGAGCAAATATACAGTTCTCTAAGTACTTTCATCTGCCATGGCTGTTAAAGGGGTTTCATTTAAACGATTGTCAGTCATTGTCAGTTTCAAGAAGAATGATAGTTTTTTAGGCTTTTGAACTTCGTATATGAAAGATGACAGTAATGAGAATCCTTTCAGGTTCAGCAAAATATGAGGGCTGGTTCTTTTGTTGACTTGCTTGGTCCATTAAACTTAGAGAGCAACTTTCCTGTGGAGTTTGGCCTATTGGGGTGTTTTATGTTCATTTCCATGATATTTCATCTTTGTTACAAAAGATTTATTCTTCAGCCAGTGCTCGTTAAACTTTGCTTGGATCATCTGTACTGTCACTTGGCCGTATCCAGTTATGAACTGTATCCCAATCCATGAACCCCATCCAACTGTGTGGTAGAGAATGAATGATAGGATGGAAAGATAACTCTACTGTGAGTGAAGCTTTAGTATTTGTTTTGTAGCTAACTCTATATGTGGGTTTGGGCAAATGGCTTGCCTCATTGGGTTTCAATTCCTTTTACCTATAAAAGGAGGGGTTTTAGTTAATCTCCAAGATTTCTTCCAACTATAACATTCTTGGCTCTCTGCTGTGGGATCCGGGATAGAGGGATGCTGATTGCCCTTGCTCCTCCCTCCCCCTCCCTCACTTTCTCAAATATCGTCACCTGCCGATTCCATTCAGTAAACATTTGTTGAGTGACCACTATGTGCAAGGCGTCACGCTAAGAGCTGAGCATTCAAAAATTAAAAACCAGTCAGCCCCCACCATCAGGAAGTGGAACTACGTGTCAGCCACTATGCTAAGCATTTTACAATTATTATTATTTTAACAGCCCTGGGGGGTGATATTATTATGTCCATTTTATAGTTGAGGAAACTGAGGCAGATGGAGGTTAAGCATCTTGCACACAGCCAGTAAGTATCTGGGACTGAAATTGAACTGAGGTCTTCCTAACTGCAGGCCCAGTGCTTATTCACTGCTCTACCTAGCTGTCTAAAAATATTGCTTCTCATGGATAATGTTACCCAGCAGTAGAGCCAGAAATGCAATCCCACTTCCTCCCGTAGTCACTGATCCTAACAGAGAGTAGCGCCCCGCCACAATTTAAGAACTGCCCATAGAAAGCATGAGCGAAGAAAATAAAAGTCATCAAAGCTTTAACATACTAACAGGCTGTTTTTAAAAAAAGTAATATCCTGTGAATTAATTACTAAGATTGCTCGAAGGTAAATTAGCATCAAGTGTATTATATTTAGCATTAGTTGAACTTAAGAATCTCTACCAAAAACATTGCTTTGCCTTTCCTTCCCTTCTGTTTGAAAGATGAGCTCACAGCACTGGCATCGATTACATCCAGCTTATAAGGTTTCAGCTTTGTGTTGGTAAACACTTCCCAAGTAGCAGGATTTCACGTACAGCAATTACAGGGACATTCATAATTCTGCCCCCCCTCCTCCTCCCAGCAACAGAGAAATAAGCAATCCACTGAAAATCCATAGTTTTGGAGAAAATATAGTAACCTTCATCTTAACCAGAGCTTACTTTACATAGAAGATGATTTAGGGGAGGGATTATTAAGCTTTTTCATGTTTCCTGGACCCCTCTGGTGAACTCTATGGTGTTTTTCTTGGAATAATGTTTTTAAATACCTAAAATAACACATATAGGATTATAAAGGAAATGAGCTATTTTGAAATAAATCATTTTTCCCATCCAACTTCATAGACCCCCAGAAAACTATCTGCAGACCCTTTGGGGTTCAGGGACCCCGGGTAAAGAATCCCTCATGTGGAGTTCCTGCTGCTTCACCTTTCTAGTGAAAGATTTTTTTGTGTAGGGTGGGGTTGGGGAGAGGAAATAATATAATTATCTTGGCATGAGATACAATGATATCATTTAGTACATTTTTAAACATCCTAAAGTTTCTCATTTCTGTCCTGGGAGTTATATACACCAAGAGAACCTGGCTAATAATGACCTTTTAGTCCACTGAATAAGTACAGTTACCTCTCAATTACTCAGACCAGTGGAGGAGAGTATTAGGATAGTTAATCATATTCCATGAAAACTTCCACCCAGCTGGTTGGACAAAGCCACAGTTGCGTCAAGGACTTACAAGCAATCTCTGCATTGCGCCCCAATATATTTATTTTCTCCTCTACTTCTGCTTCCCTGAAATGTCCCTCCTCCCTCTGTCCTATCCAAATTTTAGACAGTGTGGCGCAGCACGTTCTACTGAGTCAAAAAGTCAGATCAAGCACTGCCGGTTATGAGTGTCATCACCTCAGGGAAGTTGCTCAGTCTTTTCAAACTTCAGTTTCTATACATGGGGGATATGTCCTTCACTCTCCATTTTACCGAGTTATTTCAAGGAAGGTGCTCTGTAGACTTTGCGGCCTTCTAAGAATTATGTTGTGATTCTGCACTCAGAGTAGTGCAGTGGAGAGAGTTCTAGACCCATTCAGAAGGTCTGAGTTCAAATCTTGGCTCTGCTGAGTGTTGACCTGGGGCCTTGGACACAATACTGAGCTTGTCTAAGCCTTCCACATTAAGAATGGAAATTAAAATGCCTGTTAAACATAACTTGGCCCTACAGAGTGGTTTTAAGGCTCAAATAAGTTAATTTATATAAAGAACTTTGAAAGCATAAAGCCAAATGTAAAAGCCAACCCTTGTTCTTAGAGGCGAAGCTGTGTTTCAGTGAAACCAACACTGTGCTTGGATTCAGGAGACCCGACTCCGACATTTCTCAATATGACCATGAGCAGCAAGCCATTAACTTCCGCAAGCCTCAATTTTCTCATCTGTAAAATGAGAATAATATTGCCGGCTCTCCCTATCTCTTAGGGCTCTGGTTTGGACAAGGCTTTTTTAAACAACGAAATGCCCTAGAAATGTGAACTGTAATATTATACACCCTTCAGGGCCTAATTTAAATACCACCCCCTCCCTCTGGTCTTCCCCCATCACTCCAGCACATATTAGTCTCCCCGTAATGTTCTCCCTCCCAAACTACTTTGTGTTTAATGCATTTGATTTTTCTTTTCATAATGATTTTGTATGTACATATGGACCCCATATGTACTCGTTCTCTCCTCTGCTAGAATATAAGCTCCTTTGCAAGTAGAGATCATTTCACTCTGCCCCAGAGCCTGCCTAGCCTGAAGCTTAGCAAACGATTAGTCAATGGCTATTGATAGATTACTTTCTCTAAATTCTAATAGTGCCATTATCTGTACCACTCATTCAGTTCTTAATCATGGCATACTTCAGTACTGCTCCTTCATTGTTTTATGTGTGTATGTCTTGATTCCCTGACTAAATTATGAGCTCAGTACGCATGTGGGCATCAGGAAAGGAGCCATGGCCCAGGCAGAGTAGACACAAAGGAGAAATCTTTGTCAGAGAACCTTTTGACTACTGTTTCAAGGCTCCATACCATGTCTAGGGGCTGGAATAGGTAGAATGGGCCTGTTCCCTGTGATAGAGTATCCTCTGAGGAATGGCAGACTCTGCTTCTGAAAAAGGGATGCTTCTTGTAGCAATGTGCGTGGTCATCTAGTGGATTAAGTTTTTTTATTAACTATTTTTGGAGGGGAGAAGATAGGGCAGTTGGGGTTAAGTGACTTGCCCAAGGTCACACAGCTGGTAAGTATGCCAAGTGTCTGGGGTCAAATTTGAACTCAGGTCCTCGTGACTCCAGGGCCAGTGCTCTACTCACTGCGCCACCTATCTGCCCCTCATGGGTTAAGTTTTTCAAAAGATCCTGCTTTATAGACAACTTCTTGTTGTCTTGCATCGGTGAAGGGAATCTCCATGCCAGCGTTTCCCCCAAATTAGGAAAAAATCACAGGCGCAGACCAAATAATGATAACTCATTCAAGTGTTTTAAGGTTGATGAATTGCATTCCACGCGTTATCTCCTTTGAATGTCACAAGCAGCCTGTGAAATAGGTGCTACAGTTATTATTATCTCCATGTTCTAGATGATGAAACTATGAGCAAAAATGCAAAACGTCTGAAAGCCTCTCTCTGAATTTGATCATTACTATCTCATTGTAACAGTTAAGGGCATTGGGGCGTAGAAATACAGAAGACACTGGAACAGCAAAATGTCAATCAGACCTCTTAGATCATTCTGTTTGCTTTGTAAACTGTAACCATAACTTTGAAAGTAAAGGAGATAAATAACTTCCTGTTTGGTCATGAGGAAAAGTTATTTGTCTCACTGATAAATATATTATAATCAAACTCGACAATAACAAAAGACTAATATTTAACACTAGGAAAACATTCATTAAAATTCTGTCTACGTGTCCATTATTATATCATAATTCTGGTATAAAGGGAGCCAGATTTTCCATCTGGTTTATAATGCTTTCCTTTTCAATAGGGAGTTGCCTTAGATATTAAGCATTAAGTGGCCTGCACATAGTCACACAACTAGAATGTATCAGAAGCAGATTTGATCCTAAGACATCACAAAACCTGAAAGTTGGAGGGGACCTTAGTGGTCATGTAATACAAATTATTCACAAAAGAAACCTCCACTATAACATACCATACAAGTGGTCATCCAGGCTGGCTTCCTGATTCCAAGGCCAGCCCTCTAACCCCTTAGCTATCCTGCCTTTTGGAATCACAACATATTGCATAGATTTTTATTTTTCATGGTTGGTATCCATGTTAGTACCTAAATGGCATTACTTTGAGGTTCAATGATCATTCTATACAGATACAGGCATCTCTCAATTGTCCATGCAAATTGGAGACTAGCAATGACACGGATTATGTCCAAATCCTTTATAATAGTCTTTAGAAGATGTTTTTGTAATTTAGATTTAAATTCAAATGCATCTGCTTCTTAAGGCTGACAACCATATTGCAAAAGTTGGACAATTCACCTTTACCATCTTTCTCCTAAATCATATATATATATATATGGATATGACCTTAGAGCCTATCAAATCGAATCCCCTCATTTTCTCAGTGGGAGAAATTGAGCCCAAAACAGATGGTTCCACAAATAATAAGTGGCCTATCTGGGATTTGAATCTAGGTCCTCAGACTCCATGGCCAATACTCTGTAGCTCATTCCTTTTTTCTAGCAGGAACCCAATCAGCTCTACTCTTGAGACAAAGACCCAACCCTAAAGTAGTACTGGTCATTGTTATCATCATCATCATCATCATATAAGGTAACATTTATATAGCACCTACTATGTGCCAGGCACTAAACTAGGTATTTTACAATCATTATATAATTTGATCCTCACAACAACTCTGGGAGGTATTAATATTACAGTTTTATAAATGAGGAAACTGAGGCAAACAGATTAAATGACTTACTTAGGGTCATACAGGTAATAAGTGTCTGAGTTCAATTTAAACTCTGGTCTTCCTGATTCTTGGCCTGGTACTCCATGTACTGTAAACCTTGGGCACCCTCCTTCTCTTCCTCTTTCTCTCTGTCTCCCATTCTCTCTCTCTCCCTATCTGTCCTCTCTCTCCTCCTTTCTGTCCCTCTGTCTCTTTCCTTCCCTCTCCTTGGTGGGCTCACACCTGGAGTAATGAGGCACCTGTTTTGACTTAAGAAACCTCCTCTTGAATTTCTTTCCAAGAGTAGACAAGTGTCATTTCCATCAACAGTACATTTAAGCAGAGTCACTGACACTGTCATTCATTTGAAAAATAGGTTTGGCTCAAACAATTTGAAATATGAATAATGAAGACTTCATTGTAGGGTAAAAAAAAATCCCAGCAATAAAATGCCATAATTGACACCTCTGTTAAGAGTCCAGGACAAAAAAAAATGAGTGACTAGGCTGGGGGACAGAACCATTACTCAGTCATCTAAGAGAAATAATGGATGGTACCTGATGGGAAATTTTCTCCTTGGGCTTTATCTCTTCCATTAAGACTATTTGCCTCCAAACCTATGAGGTCTCTTTTCAGGAATCATGAATGAATTTTGGAAAATAATAAAAAGCTGTATTTCCAGACCACCAAAAATGACAGCCGTGTCATTTGTGTTACTAAGATTTCTCCTCACTCTGATAATAGCTTGAGTTCAAACAAAGATGGTGTAATCTTAGGATTCATAAAATTTCATGCTGATGTCAATAAGCAAAACTTGTAAAAAGCTGTTGTTTTTGTTGTTCAGTCATGTCTGACTCTTCATCACCCCATTGACCACAGCATACCAGGACCCTTCCACTCTCCCCTGAAGTCTGTCCAAGTTCATACTCATTGTTCCCATGATATTATCTATCCATCTCATTCTCTGTTGCCCCCTTTTCCTTTTGCCTTCAGTATAGCCCAACAAAGGGTCAGCAAAGGGTCTTCCCATTATGTGCCCAAAGTATTTAAGCTTCAGCTTCAGTATTTGACCTTCCAGTGAATAGCCTGAATTAATTTCTTTCAATTTTGATTGATTTGACCTCCTTGCTGTCCAAGAGACTCTCAAAAGTCTTCCCCAACGCCACAATTAAGCTAAGCAGTGCTAAAATGTTTAAAGCAGCAGTTTCTATGGTAGCAGAGAACTGGAAACAAAGTAGTACAAACTACTTGTTGAATGTGGCTTAAGGAATGGCTGGACACATTATGATACGTGAATGTAATGAGATATTACTGTGCTGCAAAAAAAATGACAAATATGATGAATACAGAGAACCATGGAAAGCCATACACAAAATGATGCGGTGAAGTAAGCACAAACAAGAAAAGAGTCAGTAAACATAATGACAACAGCTTAAGGGGAAAGAACAACCACCACAAAATAATCCAAAATGTCTGGGCATGGTGAAAATCCCTGCTGCTGGGGGTGACTGAGGCTGGAGTATTGCTTGAGTTTTAGAATTCTAAGCTGCCGTGGGCTAAGTTGATTTTAGATGTCTACAGGAAGTCTGTCATTAACATGGTGAGCCCCCAGAAGCAGAAAGCCACTAGTGTGCTTAAGGAGGCAGGGAACTGGCCCAGATGAGGGAAAAAACAACAGTTAACTTGCTTTGACAGATTCCATGCCGATCGCTATTGAGATAAGACCTGTGAATTTCCGCTGCACTTCCACCCTGGGTGAGACAGGGACACCTAGCTTCAACAAAGCAAAAATAATCATAACGAATATTGCAAAATTATGAGCAACAAAAAAGAGGTAATGAGAAGATAATTCCTTCTCTTTTGCAGATGTGTGGGTGGGTTTGGGTAAAGGGGCATTTGGATAGGGAATATAATAGGCATATAATGCCTTTTTTAATGTATTGATCAGTTCTAATGAATTTTTGGTCTTCCTCTTTTCCTTTTTTGTTTCTTTTTGAAAAAGTTCTTTGTAATAAGGCCGCAAGATGGCACAGTGGGGAGAACAAAGGACTTGGAGTCAGAAAGTCCTGAGCGTGAATTCTACCTCAGGCACTTACTATTTATTACCCTCGACAAGTCACTTAACTGCTTTGTGCCTCAATTTCTTCATCCGTAAAATAGGGTTAACAATAATATTACCTCGCGGAGTTGTTATGAAGATCAAATGTGTTTATATGGAAAGCACTTTGCAAACCTTAAAGCTGTATGTAAATGCTAGCATACTAAGGAATGGCTGTCTTGCTCTACGGGAGAGCTGGAGGGATATAAAAGAAATTTAGATGACATGAAAACTAAAGATTTCAATAAATATATATTAAAGGTTTTTTAAATGTTAAACAGCATTTTCAAGATCTTTATAGAAAAATTTATGCAATTTGGGGTTTTGAATCCAACAAGGCATAGAGTGAAAATGTCTTGTTTTTAGTGTCATTGCAGGACAATTGCCAAGATTAACATCAGTATGTGCCTTCCTACTGACTAAGTACTATGGCATCAGTTTCCTCATTTTTTAAAAGGGGGATGATAGTGCCTGTCTCCCAGGGTTGTTTTAAAGGTAAAATGAGATTATTTGCAATACTTTACAGACCTTGAAGTGCTACATTTGTAGTAGTAATGGTAGTGGTAGTAGTGGTGGTGGTGATGGTGGTAGTAGTAGTAGTAGTAGTAGTAGTCGTAGTCCTAGTAGTAGATAAACTTTGTCTCTTGTCCTCCTTTGTGAATTGAAATGTATTACCCATCAAGGTCACATTTTAATCTAGATAGCTCTAAAATTCTAGGGCCGCTGTTGCCTGATCAAAGAACTTTAGGCTGCAACTTTTAGTTATCAACACTATACACTCTCTCAACCAGAACTAAGATAGAATTTCATTCATGGTTTCCTTTATCACCTACATCTTCTGGTCCTTTGTTGTTGTTGAATTGTTTTAGTTGTGTCCAACTCTTTGTGACCTCATTTGGGGTTTTCTTAGCAAAGATGCTGGAGTGGTTTGTCACTTCCCTCTCCAGCTCATTTTACAGATGAGGAAACTGAGGCAAATGGGGTTAAGTGATTTACCCAAGGGTCACACAGCTAGTAAGTGGATTTGAACTCAGGTTCTCCTGATTCTAGGGCCAGCACTCTGTCCACTGTGCCACCTACTGAAAACACTGAAAGGTATTTGTCAGGTTTTGTAGTGAACATAGTTATAAAAGTATATAACATTCTGTGTGCCTATTGTTATCCCAGTAGAGCAGGGTGAAAACACTTTTAAAAAATCAAGGGCAAATCATATTTGACCTTTGGAGGTTTTTGGCCGTTAGATTGAAAACACAGCTTTGTGTGGGTGGGCTCCTGTGCCCCACAGGGGGAAAATTCACAGCTTGGAACAGATTCAGTGGGAAACAAATCCACAGAACAGCCACCTGTTAAGCACTAGCAGGACTGATAGGAAATGATAGATTATCCACCAGATTCTAGGAGAAAGGTCAGATTGCTATGAGGCATGGTTCCCCATGTTTTATTCTTCACTGGCTCTTTTCCTTTCTCTCCCCACCCACAGTCATCATCTCATCAACCTTCTGCCTCTCACAAATACACAAAAGTAAATCACTAAATTTTCATTGATGAATTTAGACAAGTTTTGAGACAACTGAAATTTCTGTTTTTGGAGAAAGGAAGATGATTAACCTCAGGGTTGGGGTCAGCCTTTTGAAAGTTGGTTTTATTTTCTCTTCTCTTTCTCCCTTTCTCCACCCTCCCTACCCTCTCCATTGCTTTCTCTTCTCTTCTTTGCCTTCCCCCTTCATTTCTTCTTTCCCTTGCCTTCCTTTTTTAAAAAAAAATAAAAGAATAATGTGAGAAATTGAAAGCTGATAAATAAAAATCAGTCTTCTTTCTGTGTGATATACACACATGCGCATATAAATATGTTTGCTGTCAGATGGATAAAATCCTGTCAAGGTGGCTTGGATTAAATGAGAGTAGGTATCAGAGTTAACCTGCAGGTTCATACCAATATCCAGTTCATGCTCACAGGATAGCTACTTTTTAGCAGGCCTCAGGGTCCCCCTTTTAGAGGGTAGTCAAGGCTGCAAATGCTTAGCTATTCTTCCAATACAATGTAGTGACCACTTTCAACCTTTGACCCAGAAAGCAGAATTTTAATTCCTAGTTCCTAATCTAAAGAATGAAACATTGGGAAAACATACTAAGAGATTTCAGATATAGTCTTTTCCATATATTCCACAATGTATATGCAAATATTTTAAATATTTTAAATTTTTAAAAGTGAAAAAAAAGAAAATTAAAATATTAACTTTTCTCTATTTTGTGCTCCAGCCCCCACCCATTTGGGAGTAATTCCCTTTCTCAGGTTGCTTCTTTCAATACCCCTAAGAACAAGAAATTCAAAATGTGATCACTTCAGTTTGTATTAAAATGTAATTAAAATGAAAAGAAAAGGTAAAATTCTCTTCCACTTGAGCAGAGAGACAATCGCCTCTCTATGTTTCCTATTTTTTTCCTTACTAAATCTTCATTTAAGAAAAATCCAATTGTAGTTTCATTAAAAAAAAACACAGAAGAACATTCATTGTCCCCTCTGGGGTTAAAATAATGTGAGAAGGGTCAAGAGTTTCCCCCATTCCTGCCCCAGGCTCACTCTCCTAGGAACAGTCTTCAAAACTAGTTCGTGAGAATGGTTGAAATAATCTGAATATTGGACCATACTCAAAGTATTTCTAGATAGTAAGGACTAGTCAATATTTGTGTTTCACCTACGAAAGCCTTAACGGACTCAGGGTCACATTTCCCCTCATAAAGTATAGAGAAGAGTTTTGTGGAGTAGAGCCTTCCAAAAAGATAATTTAAAGAAGATATATTTTAGAAGTAGAGAAAAGCTACCTTTTAAATTCTTCTGCTGAGAAAAGTTTAGCATAAAATATAAGTTTAGTCAAATTTGAGTTAGCCCAAATCATACAGAGGAAAGAATACTGGTTTCTGGAATCAGCACGTGTGGGCTCTTCTATTTACTACATGTCACTGACCTCTCAAAGTGTCAGTTTCTTCATCTGAAAATGAGGTTGGATTACATGACTGCTTGAGTCCCTACCAGTTCTAAATCTGTGATCCCCTGTCCTTACGTATTACCTTGGCTATATTCACTTTTTGTTACATCACTGGAACGAAAATGGTTCACGTATTTCCATGATGGTATTTTAAGATGGTACAGTCTCATTTCAAATTATCAAACCTGTAAAGGAAAAAAAAGTAGGAGAATGTATTTTGTTCAAACTCTTCTTTTGATTAACGACAGAAGGTTTAATCTAAACTTTTTAAAATAATTTTATTTTTGGTGAAACAAGAGTAACAAAAGCCCTCTACTGCCATTTCCAAAAATTAAAAAAAATTAAGAAAGTTTTCTTAGACAAGAAGTAATCATTGAAAAGGTCTGTTAAACCAGAAATGTATAGACTCTGTTTCTTTTGAAGTACATGTGGCTTAATAATCAGCAGAAATGCTGCTTGCAAAGCATATTTAGGGTTTTACAGAATCCGAAAGAACTGCAAAAATAATCAGACACCTCATATGTTCAGGATGTTCCTGGGACACCCATGCCTTAGAGGTGCCAAAACAAAGTGAGTGTGTATAGCTGAACCAAACCAAAGGACTTTATTATTTTTAACTTGTACATTTAAAAAGAAGAGAAATGTACAACAAATCTTTAGGATACAGAATCCAGAAATCAGTGTCTACAAAGGAATAAATTCTATTAAAATTACCACGAGAAGACAAAAATAATGGTGACCAATTAGTAAGTTTTCTAAAGAAGATTTTCTGATCAAAAGCAATTTCTGAGGCTTGAAAAATAGTATAAAACTCTGTCATTATGTATGCTGAAACTACAGCCTAAAACATGTTCTTTTGACATACCTGTAAACCCAATAAAGAGAGGAGTCATAGTTTTTTTAAAAATATCTTTGGAATACAGGTTCTTAGTCTCTTTTGTGTCATGGACATCTTAGGCAATCTGGTGAAACCTAGGGACTCTTTCTCAGAATAATGGTTTTACAGTTTGGCACTATACCCAAACAGCAATAAAACTACGAATGCCTTTTTTATCCAGCAATTATATCCCAATGAGATCAAAGGAAAGGGAAAAGGACCTATATGTACAAAAAAATGTTTATACCAGCTCTTTTTGTGGTGGCAAAGAATTGGAAATTGAGAAGATGCCCATCAGCCAGGGAATGGCTGAAGAAGTTATGATTGTGATGAAATGCTATAAGAAATGATGAGCAGGATGGTTTCAGAAAAATATCTGAAATCTTATGTGAATTAATGCAAAGTGAAGTGAGCAGAACCAGGAAAACATTATACAGAGTAACAGCAAATATTGTAAGGATGATCAGCTGTGAAAGGCGTAACTACTCAGATCAAGACCATGTTCTAAGACAATTCTAAAGAACTCATAATGAAAAATTCTATCCACCTCTAGAGGGAAAACTGATGAGCTCTAAATGCAGATTGAAGCATGTTTTTCTTTGTTTTCTTTATTTTTCTTGTTTTGTGTTTTCTTTTGCAATATGGTTAATATAAAAATATGTTTTGCATCACTTTGCATGATTTGCATGACTATAATTGATATCATATTGCTTGCCTTCTCAAGGGTGAGGTGAAGGGAAGGGGTGAGAGGGAGGGAGAAAATTTAGAATTTGGAATTTTTGAAAATGAATGTTTAAATTTTATTAAATATAATTGGGAAATATTTAACAAATAAAATAGAGGTAAAAAGAATAATGTTTTAAATGCACCAAATAAACTACCAGCTATTACAAAGGAAGCCAATTACTTTGAAATAAATGTATTATTTTTCCTGTCCAAATTCACTGGACTACCCCCCCTCCCAGGTATCTATCCACAGACCTTTTGGGAGTCCATTGACCCCAGATTAAGGATCTCTGGACTAGACTGAAAACAGAAATATCAACATGACACAGTCTCATATTATTCTAATAATTGCTGAATATTAGCTGCTGAATGAATATTAACCAGCATTACCTTTCAGTGGTCCATTTTAACAAACTCAGAGCCATTAATTTGGAATCATATCATCATAATGTCCAGAGAGATCACTCTACAAAGAATAACAATAAACAACAGATACAGTGAAGAATTCATTATACTTATTCCTCCTTTGGAATAAATTTAGAGACTTTCAGAATTATGCAATTATGGTTTATTGAGGTTTTCAGAACCTTAAATCTTGACAAAGTGGCATTTTCAAACAGGAAATGTAATAGATACTGGAACCCAAAGGCAATATGTAAAATTGTAACCTGGCACTACAGTATTAGACAGGAAAAGTGAGGCTTGTAAGAATCATTAGCAACGTTTATGTCAGCTGAGAGAAAGATTCCAATGATCTTAGGAGGTGGAAGATTGGGAGACAGAAGATCTCAGAAATGGAGAAAATACTGAAAAGCTTGGAAAAACCTATAAAAACATTTGAGTATTATGGTACACAACATGCCATGGATCTGGCTTCTAACTCAACCTTTCTTGCCAAGTTTTCAGTTCAGTTTTTTGGGAGACTTTTTCCCCCATGGGAATAGATCTGTGATTGTATGATGGAAGTCAATGAGAATATCAGTCATTTAATTAAATGTCAACTCTTTACTATTATGACACTTGGTGCCGAGTGAAATGCAAAAGAAATATGAGACATGTCCAATTCCAGCCCCCTAGAAGCTTATAATCTTGACTAGCAAGACTTAAATATTTTAAATAATTAGGCAACAAGTCCTAATAGCAAGGGCTAAATTGCACACGTGAGAGATGATAAGTGTAATCACACTCCCAAGAACAGAGAAATCCTATGGAATAGAGTTTCTGTGTGTAAGGTCACCATGGAAGTCTTCTTGGAGAAATTAGTACTTGACCTGTACCTTAAAGGAAAGGTGAGACTAGAAAAAAGCAAAGAGGAATGTTTATTAGATACATAGCTTTGCAGAGTGTTTACAACCATTTAGACTGTAATAAACCTTTTCCATGAATTGAGATAAGAGATAATTAAGATATTCAATTTCTGAATTCAGATGAATTATCATTTGATATAACTGTGTTCTAGAGTCATAGAATGTTAGGTTTAGAAGGAAACCTTGATCAATCATCTAGTTTTCAGTCCAGTGAGGAGGCTGTGTTGCA
This sequence comes from Trichosurus vulpecula, assembly GCF_011100635.1. NCBI lineage: Eukaryota > Metazoa > Chordata > Mammalia > Diprotodontia > Phalangeridae > Trichosurus > Trichosurus vulpecula. Next base: position 57,897,564 of record NC_050577.1, read on the forward strand.
TAATGGTTAAGTACTGGGCTTAGAGTCAGAAAGAAGTTTTTTGTTTGTTTGTTTTTTAAGGATGAGGGAAGATCTGGAAACATTTGTAAGCCAGTGGATAAGAAAAGATAGAAAATTGAAAACCGAGAAGGGATGGTGGAAGGGGCAGGCTCCCAGAACCCTCAGGCCATGTCATCAAAGTCAAGAATTGAGTGGTTGGCCTTTAGGAGAAGAACCAGTTTCTGCTCTTAAGGGATGACATTGAGGTGATTTTGAGTGTACAGTTGGAGAAAAGAGGGACCTTGTGACAGACCTTGGGGTTGTTTTGTTTTTCAGTGAAATATCTTTCAAGGTTTTATGGCATGATTCTAAGTATAGAAGCACAGATGAGGAAACCAAAACCCAGAAAGCTGAAATGATTTGCCTAAGATCCCACAAGAAGTTAGCAGCAGCAGAGGGCAATATTCTTTGCATCTTTCGGAGGCAAAATGGACCAAAAATTAATAGCTAGCAACTATTTAATGCCCAGCAAATGTGTTTTGTAGGTCCTCTAGCCATGGTAGGGATGAAGTAAACATCACAGCAGCAGAAGTGTGATGGTCAGTATAGGTCATAGTAGTACTGTAACATGACTAGTCAGAGTCCAGAGTCAGATGGCTGGAAGGGGTTGGGGCTTCAGACCAGCAAGCCCGTGTGGGTCACAGCAGGAGGGCAAGGCCTGGCCAGAAGTGATGACAGAGTCAGCAACATTTGCTGCAGAATGGAAAGCCTGTACGAGCAGGGCTGGTTGTCTCACAGAGGGAAGTCCCATGTGGGTTGTGGGCTTGCATCTGAATATTCATTCCCGATACCTGCCTGCCAAGCCTGCAGAGAACACATCCTTGTGTTAACCCTGACTTCACTGTGGTCCCTCTGGATGGCTTTCAGAGGAGAATTAGATCTACTAGTGGGCCTCACTGCCATATGACGAAAACTGGTAGCTTCACTGAAAACTTAAGCAAGTATCTATTGGGGCAAATAGGTTTCTCTAACCCGGGAAATAGTTGTCTCCATTCCCCCTCTGAAACCTTGCTGTAAGGAAACAATGCCTCATTAATATGCTAGAGTTCTCTGAGGGGGTAAATAGATACTTAAACAAGAAGAGAAGTGCCAGCTCTTCAGTGACAGATAGACACATTGGGTCAGTTTCCAACTCCCTACTCTGCCATCTTGTGACACTTTATTGTAGTAAGGGGTCTTCTGTTCCAGAATATGATTAATTTTTTTCTTCCATTTTCAGTCTGGGAGAATGGGTGAGAATAAAATAACACTGAGCTGTAGAACAGACAGGTCCCCACCCCCACCAGAAGTGGACCCCTAGTTGGCAATAATCTAACTAGAGATTCACAGAATCTTATCGTTGGAAAGAATCTTTAAAAAAAAAAAGCTATTCCATTCCCCTCTTATTACAGATGGGGAAGCTGAGGCATCAAGAGGTTAAGTGATTTGTAGTGAGGTCGTAAGTTAGTGACAGAGTCAGAATTTGAACCCAGGACCTTAGACTCTAAATCTGGCATTTTTTCCACTCTCCCCTGTGTGTCCTCCCTTTTCTCCAGAGGCAGATGTTGCATGTGAAGACATGGGTATCCACAGCCACCATGACTGTTTGAGTACAACTGTCCTTGATATTTACTTCTTAATTTTCTCCTTTTATAGATTGACTGGAAATCATTTGGGGGAGAACCCAAGAGGTATAGAGATTTTTTATTTTATTTACATTTTAAAAAATATTACGGACACTTTCAAATTACCCCCCACTTCACATGATGTCTATTGAACAAAGTATAACAATTAGGCAATTAACAATACTGTGACCTCATTTGAAAGGACATGCAATGTTCCACATCCATGGCACTTACCCCCACTACTGTTTTAAATTTTTTTTAATGAACAAAAATCTATTTCCTTCCATGTTCTCGCTCCATTGAGGAAAAAGAAAATAAAAAGTTTTAATAAGTATGTGTAGTCAAGAAAAACAAATTCTATCAGTGGCTATATACAAATACATCTATGTCTCATTTGGTACCCTTGATCCATCACCTCTCTATAATGGATAACGGGTTTCGTCATCAGTCCTCTGGAATCATGGGTGGTCATTGAATTGATCAGATTCACAGTTGTCTATCTTTACATTGTTATTTCTGTTTTCTAAATTGTTCTCCTTGTTCTATTCATTTCATTCTTCATCAGTTTATAAAGTCTCCAAAATTGTTCATTCTTATAATATTGAAGTTATGGTTTCTGTTGACTTCACTCTATCAGTTTGTATGAGTCTTTCCCTGTCTCTTTGAAATCATCTGTTTGCTTGTTTCTGACTGCACAGTAGCATTCATATACCACAACTGATGGACTTCGTTTTAGTTTCCAGTTTTTTTTGCCATCATAAAAAGTCTCCTGTAATTTTTTTTACATATTGGGCCTTCTCTGATTTTATTGATATATTTGGGGTATAATCCTAGCAGTAGGATAACTAGATCAATGCTAAAAAATAATACCATGTACATACCAAAAAAAAGGAGCCCGACATGCTTTAGTAGTTTCCTCAAATGGAAGTTTGCCCAGTCAGTGAAATCAGAGACCCCATGCCTGTCCGTATCCCTTGTTTTGCTTTGGGCCAAAATTTGGAGAGTATCTGTTGAAATTAGCCTAGCAAGGTTTTTCCATAAACCACATTAGCACTCCCATTTGCTGTTTGTTTCTGCAATATAGAGAGAGAGAGAGAGAGAGAGAGAGAGAGAGAGAGAGAGAGAGAGAGATCAAATTTTTTTCTACTTTGTCCCAATTAAAATGTAACAGGTATTTCAGAGTGTCTGATGTGGTCATTTTGCTTCCGGCTTTGGTATTTGTGGTCATGATTAATATTTTTAAATTATTCTATCATTTTTAGTTAAGTATTAAAGAGCTATTGGAAAATTGGACAAATTTTATTCCTTTCAAGTCAGTCAACATGGCAGAAAATTGTCTGACAGCTGCCACAGTCAGAACCTGGGCAAATTACTATGTCTGATAGTTTATTTTGAACTGTAGTGTTTATAGTTATGAGTAGAGTAGCAATTTGACCAAATTACTACACTTAATTCTTTAAAGTGGTTTATATTTTAAGGAAGAACATGGAACATTTTCTTCTCTAACTACACATGAAGCTGCATGGACTAAGCAGCCTCTTCTGGGGAAGGAATGATTCAAAGCCTGTTTCCACGGCTTAGCCTTTCTTTTTTTAACAGGTCTACAATTAGAATGGATCTTAGACCAACAACCTCATTTTCTAGATGCTGATTCTAAGATCATAGATACAGGGTTAAAGACCATGTAGTCCAATTTCCCCATTTTGCACATGAAGAAAAACAGAGACCCAGAATACTTAAATGAATGACTTGCCCAAAGTCACGTAGATTATAAACATCCATCATGGTGGGGTTTGAACTCATGCCCTCTGGTTGCACAGCCAGGGCTCTATTTACTGTACCACACTGCCCAGGAGAGGTGACGTGACTTGCCCAACCTAGCAGGGCAGGCTTTGGATGCAGATTTCTTTATTCAGAACCCAGTACTCTCTCCACTATCCTATGCTGACTCCAAAAAGAGCTGATACTTCAGTGCACCTTTCTGCATTATCTCATTGTAGGTCTATAGCAACTCTGTGAAGGTAGGCACTTGCTTAGTACCTCCCATGACATTTAGAGCATTCTTCTTTTTATTAGAGTCATTCAAGTATAGGTCTTGACCCACCTCGCCTTCCCCCATCAGACTCTCCACTCCTTGACATGATATTATCTCTTTTACATATGAGGAAACTGAGGATCAGGGATGTTAAAGTGACTTACCCAACAATCACCCTAGTAAGTGTAAGAGGCAAGGTTTGAACCTAGATGTCACCTGATGCCGAGTTCTGAGTTCTTTTCAGCACACCACTGTCTCTCCATGTATAGTTCAACACAAATTGATTCAGATTTCATTCATTAATTTCACAAATACTCTTTGAGCATCTACTGTGTGCAAGTCACTGTGAGGGGATATAAGGATGAATAAAACATGGTCGTGTCAAGGAAATTACAGTCTAATAGTGGGAGGGTCAAGACTTGTACACATATATAAATAAATAATATATAAATATAAATATATATATAATATATAAATAATAAAAGGAAGCATGCTATGAACATCAGGACAGGTACCAAGCCAAGTGCTGGGAGAGGTTCAGAGAGGAGATATTTTTCTGGAAGACAATGGCAGAGAAGGCAAAATGGAAGAGGGACTTATTTGAGCTGAGCCTTGTATAGAAAGCTGGAAAACAAAGTTGGGGCCCAGTCATCACCAGCTAAAGAGCTTAGACTCACTTTGCTAATTATTCTGTCTTCATGCAGCTGCTGAAGTAATTTTCCAAATGCCCAGGTTTGATACTGTCAGTTCCTTGCTCAAAAATCTTCAGTGGTTCTCACCATTATCTATGAGATAAACTATAAACTCTTTACCTTCATTCTATGCCTTCTAATTTAGCCTTTCAGATTTCATATTCTTCTCCTTTGTGGATTCTACAGTTCTAAGTTAGATTCTAGAGTTCCAAGGTGGGTTCTAAGTGGATTCTAGAATTCTGAGTTGGCTTCCAATTGGGTTCTAGAATTCTAAGTGGATTCCAGAACTTTAAATTGGGTTCTTAGTGGAATCTGTAGTTCAAAGTTAGATTCTAAGTTCTAAGTTGGATTCTAAGTGGGTCCTAGAAATCTAGGTTGGATTCTAAGTGGATTCTAGAGTTCTAGGTTGGATTCTACAGTGGTAGGCAATATTATTTAGTAGAAAAAGCACTGGGTGAGGGAGGTCATAAGTTCAAATCCTCCCTCTGTTGTTTACTTTGAACCAGTCACTTTACCTCTGTGGGAATTCAGTTGAAAATAAGAATTCTTAGTGACCCTGATTAGTGTTGTTTCAGACACTCTCTAGCATTTGCTCGGCAGCCAGGGAATAGGTGTAGAGAATGCAAGTATAGGCATGCCTCAGAGATCTTGCCGGTTCAGTTCCAGATCATCACGATAAAGCGAATATCACAAGAAAGCCAGTCACGTGAATTTTTTGGTTTCCCAGTGCATATCAAAGTTATGTTTACACTAGACTGTAGTCTGTTAAATGTGATATAGTATTACACCTAAAAAAAGTACATACATTGAAAATACTTTATTACTAAAAAAATGCTGATCATCATTTGAGTCTTCAGCGAGTCATAATCTTTTTCCTATTGGAGGGTTTTGATTCGATGTCGATGGCTGCTGACTGATCAGGGTGGTGGTTGCTGAAGGTTGGGGTGGCTGTGGCAATTTCTTAAAATAAGACAACAATGAAATTTGCACAATCAGTTGACTCTTCCTTTCACTTAGACACTTAAGAGACTAGGGTTATTTGGCCCAATTTCAATACTGTTGTGTCTCAGTGAATAGGGAAGCACAAGGAGAGGGACAGAGACAAAGCAATGGCCAGTTGGTGGAGCAGTGAGAACCCACACAACATTTAAGCTCACTGTCTCATATGGACATGGTTTGTGATGTCCCAGATCATCATAACATATAAAATAATAATGAAAAGCTTGAAATATTGTGAAAATTACCAAAATTTGAGCACGTGCTATTGGAAAAATGGCACCAATAGACTTGCTTGACCCAGGGTTGCCACAGACCTTCAACTTGCAAAAAATGCACTATCTGCAAAGCATAATAAAGCAAAGCGCATTAAAACGAGGTATGACTGTAGCAGGATTTACCTAGGATTGAATATAGCAATTTGGCAACAGGAAATAACTACCTGATCATAGAGCACCAGTAAAAAGTAGTATTGAAAGAGCCTGACCTTATGGTCCACAGTGACTCAGTGATGGAAATGGAAGAATGTGAAAGGGCTTCGGGACTGGAGTTTGTGTTGAGGGTGAATAACAGGTTTACCTGAAGAGAGGGAATGTGAGAAGTGAAATGTAATGAAGTTGTGACTAGAAAAAGTATTTCAGAGTTTGAAACCTTTGTGGGGAGCAGTTCTGGGCAGTAATACAGTACAATGTATGACCATGATGGTGGACGACAGGTGGAGCAGAGATGAAAGTCTTTCAAATTTATGAGACCAGGGAACTTTGAGGTTGTGTGTTAAGTAATCAGTAGAGGTGATACCAAACAAAGAAGGTTAAAATTGTTTTTAAAATTGCGAAGTGCAACAACGGTGAGTCAGATGTTAAACTCATTGACAAAAATGGGAGAGTATCTGGAAGTCAGTAAATAAACCAAGCAAGGAGTATATGTTAGGCACTGTGCTAAGCTTCAGGGATATGAAGAAGGGCAAAAACACTAAAACAGTCTATTCTCCCTAGGAGCTTACATAGTGAAAAGAGTTAATAAATGCATAGTGTAGACTTTGAAAGAGAATAGGGTAAGTGATGATGACAGAATGAGTACCTGTAAGATGCTGTCTGTTCCTCTTTGCTCAAAGAACCAGTCAAAATGGAAGAAACATAGACCTCAAAAGCGGAGAGATTTTCAAAAAGGTTTTATTTGGTGGCTTTTATTTTTACAAGTCATTTCTTAATACGCCATTCAGTCATTGAACTGTCCTTCGAAACAAAGAAAAATGGCTGAGTAAAAGCAGTTGATGGAGCCATTGAATCTAACAGCAAATACAGCATTCTGCAGCCATACTCCCTCACCTCTATAAAGAGACAGTAGAAAAACATTTAATTCCACTCTCACATGGATTGGGATTGGTCTTTTTATACTTCATCAGAATTCAGTCACATTTTAGGATTATTATATTGTGGGAATCATTGTGGGGTAGCTAGGTGGCGCAGTGGATAGAGTATCAGGCATGGAGTCAGGAAGACTCATCTTCTGAATTTAAATATGGCCTTAGACACCTACTAGCTGTGTGACCCTGGGCAAGTCACTTAACCCTGTTTGCCTCAGTTTCCTCATCTGTAAAATGAGCTGGAGAAGAAAATGACAAACCACTCCAGTATCTTTGCCAAGAAAACCCAGGTGGGGTCACAAACAGCAGGAAAATGACTAAACAACAAGTCATGGTGGATATTGTTCTTCCAGTTCTGTTTATTTATTACAAGTCTTTCCACTCTTCTCTAAATTCCTCATATTTGTTAATTTTTATAGTTCAATGTGCTTTAAAGTTATGTATCACAATTTGTTCTCTTGATAGATATCAAATTTATTTTCAGTATTTTGTTACCATAAAAAGGTACTGAATTGCAATTAGTTTCACATATGTGTAAAATCTTTTACCCCCTTGGACTATATGGTTAGTAGCTGGAATATTTTATTAATGTTTTTCTTACATAATTCCAAACAGCTTTTTAAAAAAGGCTATGCCAATTCACTACTTGATCAATGCTGTATTCATGTGCCTATCTTTCCATAAACTCTCCAGCATTCCCTACTTCCATCTTTTGTCTTTTTTGCTAGTTTGGTGGGTCTGAAAGTGAAAGTTCAGGGGTTCTAATTTGGATTTCTTTTATTACTGATTTGGAGCATTTTTTCATATGATTGGAGATTGTAGTTTTTCTTTTGAAAACTGTTCCCATGATCTTTGGATATATATTTTGAATGATGTTTCTGGGTCTATATTTGTGATAATTCCATATATTTCTTAGATATCTGATTTTTATCAGAGACATTTGATGCAAAGATTTTAAGAGAAATGCTCCCATCAGGCTGGAGCCAAATTTCTATTAGGTAATAGGAAACATCTATTAGGCAATAGGAAATCCTATTGTGGAACTGGTGGAAAATAAGGGGAGTTTTGTCACAGAAAAAAAATATGTAGCATATTATTTAGCATAACTGACTGAAAATGACACTTTAAGGTCCTTTTTTAAACTTTCATTTGAACCTTTGTCTTCCTTATTCTAAAATAAGATTGTCAGATAAGATTTTTAACACTTAAATGTATTTTTGCATTCTTTTAAGATGATATTTGTAGAAAACTTGACAGAAAAGTAAAGCCTAATATAATCTCCAAAGTATATTCAAGGCTGATTTTCCTCATTTAGATTTCTGTGCCTTTACATAATCTTGTTTCATTTTTTCTTTCAAGATTCATCTCATGCGATTGACCAGTAGGTAGAAAATGTTGAAACAAAAACGACACCTGGGAATAAACAGCTCAGATAAACTGGAAGTTAAAGAGACATGGCCAGAGGGCAAACTTTTCCTTCTTTGAAGCATCCTTGGTTTAGCTATGATTAAGACCAATAGCTATGAAAGTTATTATCCTCTGACACTGGGACTAGAAATAGAAAAGGTGGAGGCACAGATGATTTGTAGTTTGTGGAATAGTTCACATATTTTTTTTAAAAAAAAAAGAGGCTTTCTCAGTTGCCCTCAAATTGTCACACTTCCTTGAAAACTGTATGGTTCTAACCATGCCACACTGACATTTTTTCGAATTGTGTGTGTATATGTTAAAAAAAATAGTGGCAGTTATTTGACCCAGTGGATGCTTTTGGATTTTGGAATCAGGAAGACCTCAGTTCAAATCCTCCCTCAGAAACTAGCTAGCTATGTGACCGGGGACAAGTCACTTAATCTCAGTTTGCCTCAGTTTTCTTATCTGTAAAATGGAGATTATAATAGTACTTACTCCACAGGGTATTTGTGAAAATCAAATAAGATAATGTATATAATGCTTTTTGCAAATCTTAAAGTGCTATATAAGTGCTAGTTATTTTATTTATATAGATATATATGTATATATACATAACATTATATAGGTATGTGTATGTGTGTATATCTGTATACACACACAAATAAATATACACACATATGTATTTTTACAGTCATAGGACAAAATGCACATTTCAGTTACTCTTTGGTGTTTCAGGGCAGTACAGCTGTGTTTCTTGTAGACATGGGGGTCAATGTGTGATAAATGTGCTCACATCTTTCTCTAAAATATACACTTCAAGGTCAATCCAGATTTTTGTTTTTAATTATATGCATTTTTTGAGACCAGGTTTCTGTATCTCATTCAGGCTAGAAATGTAGTGGCTACTCCCATGGATGGAAGCTTTGACTTGCTCCATTTCCAACTGGGGCTAGCTTGCCCCTCCTAAGTCATCTAGGTGGTCCCTTGCCCCTAGGTGTTGCCATATTATTGCTGGACTTGGCCCTACTGCAGCTCAAACCCCCTGAGCTCAAGAGATCCTCAGCTCCTCAGTAGCAGGGATTGCAGTCGTTAGCCACTATGACCCACTTAGTCCAGGTTTATTAAAATCAAAGAGCTGGAAAGGACTCCAGGAGCTCATCTGGGTTATCGTCCCATTGCTCAGAAGGACTGTTACATGTGTGCCTCTCCAAAGCTTCCTTTGGCACTCAATTCTACTGTTACACAAGGTCCCCTGGCCAGAAGAGTCTTTCTAAGGCATCTATCCAAAATCATTGCTCTTTTTAGCCTGAGTCCATCTTTCCTTAGAAAATAGCTGGCTACCCTTTATATATTACTCTTTCCCAGTCTTGAAGAAATTTAAAAAATCTATCCCTCAGTCTTGCAGTAGTTTCTTTTCTAGACCTCCTGCTCTACCTTTTCATTGTTATGGAAAGTTTTTCCCCCTCTAGACCCTATTTCTCTGCATCTCTCAAATTAAAAATGCTCCTGAACTGACAATAGTACTCTGAGGACCAAGTATAGTATGATGATTACTATGCAGGCCCTACATGCCATGTTTCTCCTTATAAAATTTTTGCCTTCTTTTTTAGCTCTGCCATATTGCAGATTCACAGGGTGTAAACTGAGGGGGGAAGAAACACTTCTTTATATAACTTGTAAATTTATCCCTTTCCTTTTGGTGGATTAGAGCTTCTCAAAACAGTTTGATCTTTTTTCCCTGCTTCCTCACATTTTTAAATCCATCCTCTTTTACTGAAGCCCCTGAAAACCAGCTTGTTTAATGTGAATTTGCAGATAGGCATCGGGAAAGGTCAAGAAAGGCAAGCATCACATGAGACAAGGTAGTCCCAGTGTGGGGATGGTGTTCTAGAAAGGATCCAGTTCTTAACCTGAACAACTCATCACGCTCATCAACAAGCACAATCAATACTTGTTATACTGGTTATGAACTCCATCCCCTTCAGAGGTTCTTTGCCAAGCTGTGGGGGGAGGGGAAAAAATGTGCACACGCGCACACACACACACACACACACACACACACACACACTTGCCCAGGGTCACACAGCTAGTAAATGCCTGAGGCCATATTTGAACTCAGGAAGATGAGTCTTCCTGATTCCAAGCCCAATGTTCTAACCAGTGAATGGCTGGCTGGCTGGCTGGATAGATAGATAAATTAGATAGACAGATAGACAGACAGACACACAGATAGATAGACAGATAGGTAGATAGGTAGACGGTTGTTGCTTCTGAGAAGTTGCTTCCATTTTAGCTGCTGGAGCCAGAGACTAGTGTTTTGTGTCTGAATGGTGAGAAGCCAATTATATTTGGGTATTGGTGTGGCTTAAGAAAAGATGAGGCTTCAAGTCAGCCCAGTCATAAGGAGCTTTCCCAATGACTAGCTGTGATGAACAGTGGAATTTATAACAAAAACTGGCCTCTCATATCTGGGGGTGGGGGGGAAGGGTGTCTAGACAATGGTTCCTTTGGCCATTATCTACTGCTAATGCTCACCTGCTTTTGTTTGGGTTGGGTCTGCAATCGTCCATTGAGAATTGGAAGGGATTTCAAGGGCTATTTAGTCAAACCTCTTCATTTTGCTGATGAGGAAGTTGGAGCTGAGAGTGGTTAAGGGACTTGACCAAGATCACACAGGTAGTAAGTGTTAGGGTCAGGGTTCAAACCCAGGTCCTCTGACTCCAAATTTTTACACATGAGGGCAGTGAAGATCAGCCAATGAGAAATAATGTGTTGAGGAAGGAAAAATTAAAGAAACCTCTAAGACAGTTTTTAAAATTGTATGTTCCCTTTCTGAGATATGTATTCCTAATAAAAACTCTGAACTTTGCTTCCCCTTTGCTGTGCCCGGGGAGTGATCACAGAAATACCTGGCTCATTCTCCATCTTTCACTTGCCCCTAAGCTTGAGACTACTTTGGAGATGGGAGAAGAAGGTGTGTTGGGAGGTAGTTGGCCCCGTGGATAGAGCTCAGGCCTGGAATCAGGAAGACTCATCTTCCTGAGTTCAAATCTGGCCTCAGACACTTACTAACTATATGACCCTGGGCAAGTCACTTCACCCTGTTCGCCTCAGTTTCCTCGTCTGTATAATGAGCTGGAGCAGGAAATGGCAAACCACTCCGGTATCTTCGCCAAGAAAACCCCAAATAGGGTCACAGAGTCAGACACGACTGAAAACGACTGAATAAATGTTGGATTTATCTCTGGCTCTTATGAGTATTGAAGAATTGAGGTAATGGAGTGTGTTAGAATGTGTTCTATCCAGAATTGTGCTGAACCTATTCATTATGGTTATGATTCCATGATTATCATTATTATTATGATAACCACAGTTCTCTTTTCCTCAGGATTCATAAGAGATTCGTAGTATTTTGGAGGCAAGAGAGACTTTATAAAGCACATACCACTTCCATTTTACAAATTCTCAAGAAGCTGGGCCTTAGAGAGGTCAAGTCCCTTGTTCAAGGTCACAGAGCAGGGTAGCAGCAGAGGGGAAGCTAGTCACCGAGTCACATCCAGCCACTCTTCCCCATGCACAGAGCTGCTTCCTTATTTGACAGTTTTGCCCAGGACCAGTCCTGGATATTATGGAAATTACCCTACTTGAAATAAAACTAGTCAAATCCCATTTGTGTCCTGTGACAACCTCAAGAAGTAGGACTGAAATCTCATTTTCTTTTTTCCTTACATTTACCTAGGGGAGTTCATTTATGGCAGACCCTGTTTCCCAGAATACTTTCTGGAAAGTTAGATATGTGCTATATAGTTCTGTCCGTCTCCCTCTCCATCTCCCTGTTCCTGTCTCCTCCTCTCTCTCCTCTCTCTCTCTCCTCCCTCTCCCTGAGCAGCACAAACTGGAATGGATCTGTTTTCTAATCAAATGATCAAGAGTATTTTCCTCTTTTATCTGTAAATATTTCTTCTTGTAACTTAGTCCATCATTTCTATGACTCTGAAAGTACCAAGGATTATGACAATCTTTTTAAAAAGAAAAGAAGTTCTTTGAAGATAAACTTCAAAAGAGGATCTAGGACTGAGACATCCCCAGAGATGGTTGAATCCCAGACTTAAATCTAGGATAAACCTTAAAGGTCATCTACTGTACCTCCGTCCTTTTCTAGGAAAAGAAACAGAGGCCTAGAGGAGAAGTGACTTCCTTATGGCTACAGAGGTGGTAAATGTCCGAGGTGGAATTTGAACCCAGCTTTTCTAACATCAAATCTAGCTGTTTTCCTCAGCGTGTCATAAAAATATGCCTGATATATAGAGGACTCTTGAAAAAAATGTCCAGTTGTTGACAAAATAATATTAGATGAACTTTGGAACTGCACTTTTTTAAATGAAATTTTACTTTTTAAATTAACATTTATTTTCTTTCCTATCTCCTTCATTGCCCTCCAAAAGAAGAAAATATGAAACCCTTGTAACAAATATACATAGTCAAACAAAAAAATCCCACATTGTCCACGTCCAAAAATTCTGTCATAGTTCGTATATTGAATCTGTCACCTCTCTGTCAGGAGATGAGTAGTATTCTTTATCTTCAATCTTCTGCAATCGTGTTGTTGCTTTTTTTTCTTTTTTTTGTTATGAACAAGATCCTAGCTTGCCTGGCTTCTTTCACATCTTAACCAAAGTTCCACTTTCTGCAAAAAAAAATAAAAAAAAAAAATAAAAAGCTTTTCCCAAGTGTCACTAACACTATTCTTTCCCCTCTGAGACTATCCCCAATTTATTCCATATGTCTCTTCTTTGTGCATAGTTGTTTGCATTCTGTCTTCCTTATTAGACTGTGAGCTGCTTAAGAGAAGGGACTGTTTAATTCCTTTCTTTGAATCCCCAGGTTAGCACAATGCCTGGCACATAGATCAGAGAGTCAAATCAGATTACCCAAGGTCATGCAGCTCATTGATGACTGCATATCCAAATCTCCTGACTACTGGTCTTGTGCTCTTTCCATAACAGAATGAAGGACTAGCTGTGCTCATGAAGTTAACCCAAAGCAAACTTGTCCCCGGAAGTGTCCCAAGCCCCCAGCTGATGTCAGTCTATATGGAGTAAGATTAACACCTGAGGGCAGGCAGTTTACTGGGCTTACTTGTTATTCCTTTTCATACACATTGGAGCATTTAACATCATTTAGTTCAATAATAAAATTCAACACATAGATTAGGTGCCTACAATGTACCGATCACTGTGGCAGGCTGAGTAAAGATAGAAATTTAGCTGGAGCTTATAATCCAGCAAAAGGATATGATACAAACCCAGGTAATGATAAAAATGCAGGATAAGTGCATTCAAGAAGTAATATAATATTCCGATATTAAATATGGTTATAAAACCAAGGAGTGTTTCATCTCTTACAATAATTTTGTGTCACTGAAAAACAAATCATAGTATATCTTGTTATAAATAGAGCTGTCAAGCTTAAAAGACTAAATGCTTGATTATGATGCAATAGATTGATGATGATTGTTAGAGATATGCACTTTGCAGAAATAAATATAATAACTAATAATCATTATCACAAATTAGCATTGACATAAGGCTCTAAGGTTTGCAAAGCACTTTACATATATTATTATGTCTGATTTGATTTGATACACACAACAGCTCTGGGAGGTAAATGCTATTATTGGTCCCATTTTGCAGATATGGACCCTTGGGCAAACAGAGATCAAGTGACTTGACCACAGGTCACACAGCCAATAAGTAGCTGAGATTGGATTTGAACTCAAGTTTTCCTGACTCCAAGTGCAGTACTCTTAACTACCGTATCACCTGTCCCAAAGAGAGATGACCATGATTGTGCCCCAAGAGGAATAATCTGATGCATTACTTTTCATCAATTAAAAAATTATTAAATGCCTACTGTGTGCCAAACACTGGAGGAAAAGTAAATGATATTAGTGGTTTTTATTTCCTGGAGTGACAATTTATCATCAATGTTATAATAGAAAGTATTTTCTTATTAAATGGTAGTTAGGTACCATAGTGTCTAACACACAGGCTTTGGAGTCAGGAATGTATGGTTTGAATCCTAACTCAGACCCTCATAGCTGTGTGATTTATTAGCTATGTTAACCTCTCTGTGTCTCAGTTTCCTCATCCAGGACTGCTGTGGGGATTAATTGGGTTAGCATACGTAAAAGCTTTGCAAAATTGAAAAGGTTATATAAATGCTAACAATTATTAGCTATTGCTATACCTGCCAGTCCATGATATGGTCCAGAGTCCAGTACAAGTTAACCAAATATTGCTTAGAAGATATCAAGCTGGCATTCTTAGGAGAAACTGATGTTGGCCCACAGGCCAGTCATTTCATTCACTTTGCTTAGAAAGGAGGAAATGGCCTTTCACGAGCTGAATGAGTGATAGCAGGAAGAGAACACGCTGTCATTAGGACAGTGATAAACCAGAGGGTAATTAAGTCATCTGGTATGACCTAAGAGTAAGAGAAGCCTGGAGGACTAATTAGATGATGAGGTATAGGCCTCATATAGGAAAGGTTTGCTGGGAGAAGCAGGGTAGCAGACTGAGATGGGGGAATGGAGAGAGAATTTTAAAAAAGGTGAAAGAATTTTTTAAGAGGAATAAATGATAACTGGGTAGTTGCCTCTGGCTTACAACCAAGTGAACTCTGTGACAAGAGGTGATTCCATTTCGAACAAACCTTTTAGCTCAGCTAAGAAAACCAAACACCCTTAAAATAGCTCGTAGGCACTGTTCGGAGACTTGATGAAATGAACACGGAGAGAAAGGAAGGGCTGGTGACATTGACTTACATTTTGCCCTTGGGGTAGCAATGCTTTCCACCTACTTATCTTTTAGGAATGTTAAGAAGCTTAAAGCACTAGTATCTGCTCACATACTGGAGCCTTAACCCTTTCCACTCCATAGGTGTGTATAAATATGTAGATATGTAAGTATTCTCTTATTACTCAAATAAGATTGGATCATGCAAAAATATTATTTAAGTAAGGGTAAAGCTCCAAAAAGCATTTGTCTGCTAATGTCATGAAGTCAACAGAATCTCTTTCCATTAGCAGAGTAGGACTGGACTTTAATGCCAGGGAGGGAAATGAGGCATGGCTTAGCTTGATGGTCCATGAAGGATGTTCACTCAGGGTAGCATTTAGGTCTTTTAAGCTTGACAGTTCTATTTATACCAAGACATACTCTGATTTGTTTTTCAGTGACACAAAATTATTGTAAGAGATGAAATACTCCTTGGTTTTATAACCATATTTGTTCTGAAATCTACCTGACCTCTGATTTCTTCCACCTGTCAATTCATTCTAAATACTGCCACCTGATTCATCTGTCTAAGAGACTACTTCATTATGTCAGTCTCACTTCATTAAGAATCTGCCATTCTATTTATTGCCTGTAAAATCATGTCCAAATTCCTTATTGCAATTCAGTAAGCACTTACAAAGTGCCTACTACGTGCCAGGCACTATGCTAGATATTGGGTATACAAAGACAAAAATTGAACAGTCTGCGCCCTTAAGAACCTGACATTTCTTAACCTAGGATTCAAGGCCCTATGTCAACTAGGCCAAATAACTGCCTAATCTTAGGGTTTGTTCTTCTTCCATTACAGACAAACCATTCATTCTTATTTGTCTGGCAGCCCCTCCTACAGTCATATTCTTTCTTTTTTCCAATCTCCTTTGTTCTTTTATTTCCTACCCTTGTGATACTGTCCTCCCTCATTTCTACTTTGTACATTTTTTCAAGATGGATCTCAAGATCCTCCTATTCTACAAACCCTTCCCTAAACCAAATTCAGCCTACCTTTTGTTTAGCCAAAGTGTTTAAACTGTGTCTAAATTGTGTATAATTTCTTTATTACGTGGCATAATGAGAAGAGTACCAGTTTTGGAATCAGAAGGGGTGGGTTCAAATCCTACCTCACATACTTACCACCTGCGTGACCACAGACAATTCATTTGGGCTCTCAGAGCCTCAATTTCTCCATCTGTAAAAAGAGGTGATAACATTTGTACTACCTACCTCACAGGATATTTGTAAAGAAAGCACTTTGAAAGCTATTATGATTGCTTATGTTTTTATGAATTGATTTCTAGTAGTTGCACGCTGTTTTGTGCAACTAAATCATGTTTCTCAAAAGCTTCTGTTACTTGTATATGCCCCGACTACAGGTATCAAAGAGTGGGGCACACACCAATATATGAATTCACCAATTAATAAATGCCTCCTAAGTTAATGAGTGCATTTTAAATTTTCTCACTAAGTAATGGAAAGGGACAGCTGATTACTATTGCTGACATTTGCACTATTATGTGGACAGGTATCCAGATTTTGGTACTTGGGAGATCGTAATGTCTTGACGACAAAAATGTGACTGGGGATGAGTAGGGCTTGATTTGAAATACACAACTCTGTTGGCACAACAGCATTTTTATATTCTGCTCATCACTATTTTTAGTATGAGTAGTGTGTGTGTGTGTATATATGTTTTGGTATATACACATATATTATTATATATGTATATATCATGTGTAGTATATGTATATATTACTAATCCTAGTCATGTGTGTATATAGTCACACACATATATGTGTGTGTATATATTTATATATTATATATATATATATATATATATATTTCCTATAGAACCAAGTGATAAAATTAACTTATTTTCGTTAGCATACCAGTGTTTTATACCTGATGATTGTTACTCAGCATAATTGGTGGATTAAATTGGTATGCTGGGACCAGAAATATGTTTCATTAAACCAACAAATTATGGTTTCATTGTCTTGATAACTCCAATGTTATCAACCATGTTATCAATTCTGTTCTTTCATTTGTTTCTGTGAAATTTATCTTCCAGATGAAGGCAGTTATTTAAGTGAGTTTGAAAGGGGAGGAGAAAAACATCTCCTAAGAAAGCACGTGAATTCCTTTCTTCTTGTTAGAGTGATAATTGAAGAATAAAAAATACTGGGTGTCCTGAATATCATTAGATTGTGGACTTTTCTATCTTATGTGTGAATCTTTTTTTAAAAAAAAAATGATGAAAATTCACTTTGTTTCATCAGATTTTACTGTTGATTTTAATTTAATGAATTCATTCTTATTTTAAATCCAGTAGCACTTAGGTGTTTTGTTTTCAGATTTTGATTGAATCTATTCTTTATATGTTTGCTTTCTGGCACATTGAAATTTAAATGAGTAACATTTTAAGACTCATGTCCTACTGAGACTTTAGAGCTGAAAGAGACCTTGTTGTTCAGTGGTTTCAGTCGTGGCTGACTCTTGGTGACCCCATTTGGGGTTTTTTGGCAGAGTGACTGTAGTGGTTTGCCATGTCCTTCTCCAGCTCGTTTTACAGGTGAGGAAAGTGAGGCTAACAGAGTGAAGTGATTTGCTCAAGGTCATACAGATAGTAAGTGTTTGAAGCCAAATTCGAACTCAGCACTTTATCCACTGAGCCGCCTAACTGCCTAAAGAGGAAAGGAATCTTAGATGTCATCTAATCCAATTCCCATTTTTTACAGATTAAAAAACTGGTGTTCAGAAAAGTTAAGTGAGTTCCCCAGGTCAGTAGCAGAACCACAATTTGAATTCAACTCCTCTCATTCCAAATCCATCAGTCTTTCCACCAAAATCCAACAAATACTTGTTTATATTTAGCAAATTCTGATAAATTTATTCTGCTAACAGTACGATAAGTTTCCTGAGGTAGCTAGGTGGGACACTGGATAGAACACTGGACCTAGAGTCAGTAAGACATGTTCAAATCCAGCCTCAGATGCTTACTAGCTTTGTGACACCAGGTGAGCCACTTCACTTCTGTCTGCCTCAGACTTCTCACCTATAAAATGGAGATAAAATAGCACCTACTCTCAGGCTGGTTGTAAGGATGAAATGAGAATATTTCTACAGCTCTTTTTTTTCTTTTTTTTAATTTAAATTTATTTATTTAACATATTTAGTTTTCAGAATTGATTTTCACAAGAGTTTGAATTACAAATTTTCTCCCCATTTCTACCCTCCCCCCCCTCCAAGATGGCGTATATTCTGGTTGCCCTGTTCCCCAGTCAGCTCTCCCCTCTATCACCCCACTCCCCTCCCATCCCCTTTTGCCTTTAAAGTGTATAAATGCTTATTATTATTTTGCAGAAGTTTCTTTCTTCCTTTTCCAATTAGAAGGGCTTTAAAAAATCTATTCTTTATACTAGCTGTATCCATATCAATCTTCTGTAGGTGTTAAAGGCTGGACTACGGGGGCCTTCAAGGTCTGTTCCAACTCTGGAGAGTCTATGAATGTGACCTGTTTATTACCTTTATGTAAATGTCATGAGACTTCCTAGCCCAGTATTATTGTATTTCTCAAACAGACCACATCCATTTCTTCCCCCATATTTTTGTTCACATTCTTTTCTATATCTGTAATGACCTTCTCCCTCAGCATTACTTGTTCTTTTTCATTCTTTTCTCTTTTTTTGTCTTTTTCTAAACTTTATTTTATTTTAATTCAGGGAGCAAAACAAGCACTTCTGTAACGTGGTATAATGAAAAAGGTGATTGCGCAGGAAACTGCAAATCTACCATGTACAATTTGCTATTCCCTCCAAATATGTCACAAAGTTATCAAGTAAATTTCTTCTTTTTTTCTTCCCTCCCCCACCCCCAGCCTTGAGATGAATAATTTTAGACACACACACACGTGTGTGTATATTATATATGTATATATGTGTACATGTATATATGTACTGTGTATGTATATATGTAAAATTGTCCCATGCATTCTTCTATTTATCAGTTCTTTATCTGGATCAGATAGCCTTTCTCTTCATATGGCCTTTATTTATGATCATTGTGTGTACAAGGCAGCTATCTGGCGCAATGGATAGGATGCTGGAATCAGGGAGACCTGATTCAGTTGTGGCCTTACTAACTCAGTGACCCTGGGCAGGCTGCTTAATCTATACCTGCCTCAGTTTCCTCATTTGTGAAATGAGGATAACAATAGCACCTATCTCCCAGGGCCGTTCTCTTTCCCACTAAGTGCCTAATTTACTCTGCTAGACTCTGAAGTCCATGGCAGGACCACGTCTTTTCATTCGCCAAAGCACCAATGCCTGGCATGGTGTTTTTGCCATGTTACAGAGTTACCTTAGTGCAAATAATTAAGAATTGAATCTACCTTATTTTCTTGAAATATAATGTCACTGCCTTTCAGTCTGCCACTAATAGGCCATTTTGATATGCCCATGGGCTTTCTAATTAAACCCGGTTCATCATCATCACAAAATAAGTTTTTGGTACTTCATATCATCTGATATTCAGACTGTAGGTCATGATGAACCTCTCATTCTACACTGCAGTTGAAACTGAATACTTTGTATAGTTAATATAGAATAGGAAAGAGTGCTATAAAGAGTCGGACCAACCTTTGTATTCTCACTTTTTTAACCCTCCATTTTCATTGATCAGAAGGATGATGATCTAGGACTGCATCATTCTACTATAAGGAAAGGCCTTTGCAAACCTTATAGCACTATATAAACATCAGTTATTAGAATGGTAGAGACAGCATGGTACAATGATTGAAAGAAACTCACATTTGACATTGGAGGCCCTAAGTTCAAATCCTGGCTGAGCCATTTATCTGTGTAGCTTGGAACCAGTTGCTTTATCTTGTTAAGTCTCACTTTCTTTATCTGTAAAATAAGGTTAAACAAAAATGACCTTCTAAGTGCTGTCCAGCTCTAAACCAATGACCCTAGAATTTTGAAGGAGCTTTTGGTCATGGTTGAAAAGCCATCTGAATGTGTCTTGGAATTGTTGATGAACAACTCTTGGAGAAATTTGGCTGACCTCAGAAAGAATTCTGGAGAAGTTATTTGGCAGAGGGAATCTGACCTGGGCTATATCCTTTACTAGGTTATACTCAGCTCTGCAGATCCTACAGTGGCATCCACCAATATATATGTGGTGTTGGTACTAACAGCAGTGCCAGAAAAAATAGACGTCACAATCAGTCCACAAACATTTATTAAGCATTCAGTGTCTGTCAGGCACTGTGCAAAGTGCTGGGGATACAAAAAAAGGCTAAAACACAGTCCTTCCTTCAAGGATCTCTCTTTCTAATGAAACAGAGGAGAGGGGAACCATATGTACATGATATGTACAGGGTAGAGAAAATGTGTTTGTTTTGTTGTTGTTTGTCCATCTTTCTGGAAGAGGACCAATGACATCAAGAGGGTGATGTCTTGACTTACAAGGGAATTGGATTTAAGTGTGGCAGGGCTATGCAAAGTCATCAGCCTCACTCTCTTCTCCAGGTCATCTGGGTCCAGTGCCAAGATATAGATCAGAAAGACTAGAGATGGCCCCAGGTGCAGTGGGAGACCTTGACCTTTTTTAAGCAAAAGTCTTTCCCAGGTCTCAGTTTGTCTGAGGCAACCTCCATTCAGTGATTTAAGGCACACTCAAAATAAATAAAAATCAAAGGGAGAGCAGAAGACCCTCAGGATTTCTGGCCAGAATGGAAAGAAGTGCTATTTACGTTCACTCTGAGCCACCAAAACCCAAACAAAGACCAAGTGAGGCTTGGGCTGGGCCTATTATTGACCAATTAGTGAAAGCCAGAGTAACTGGGGCTTAAAGGTATAGTCAGGTAGCTCCATTTCAAACACAATGGGATTTGTTATAGCCTAGTTTACCAGAGCTATATTTCAAGAAATCAAGAGACAAGAGTCAGTTGTCCCAGTTTTTCCATATTTATTCTATCAGATAAAATGTTGTTGTTTGTCCTTCATTCTCTAAGAGGATCATGACATCAGGAGGGTGATGTCATGACTTGCAAGTGAATTGGATTTAAATATAGGTGAGGCAGGGCTGTGCAAAGTCACCAGCCTCACTCTCTTCTCCAGGGTCATCTGGATATAGATATAGATGTAGATGTAGATATAGATATAGATATAGATATAGATATAGATATAGATATAGATATAGATATAGATATAGATATAGATATAGATATAGATATAGATCAGGACACCTGGAGATGGCCCCAGATGTAGCGGGAAACCTTGGCCTTTTTAAGCTAAGATCTTTCCCAGGTCTCAATTTGACTGAGGCAATGCTCATTCAGTGATTAAGGCTTAACAGGAAATGAGGCAAAAGATGGCCTCTTTTACCGAGTCAAACAAAACAAAAACAAAATGAATGTGGGAGGAGGGCACCCTCAAGGTTTCTGGCGAAAACAGGAACAATTGATATTTACACTCACTCTGATTCATCAGAGCCCAAACATTCACCAAGTGAGGCTTCATCTAGAACCTATTGTTGGCCAATCAATGAGAACCAGAGTGATTTGGGTTTAATGCATGGTCCTTAAAAAAGAAATCTAGCCCATAAACCCCAAGATATCTTGTAAGTTTTCAGCAATCAAAATTTATATTCCTTTGGGCAGAACTCCCACAGGAGGGAGTGATTCCCTATGTGGACAGAGTGAGAGGAGGGAGAGAGGAAAGGAAGGAGGGAGGGAGGGTTTTCTTGGCGAAGATACTGGAGTGGTTTACCATTTCCTTCTCCATCATTCATTGTTAAATGACCAGTGTTTTAGTTGAACCCATGGTTGATCAAACTGTTACTCTGTTTCTCAAATTTGTTAACTTCGTGGCATTTCTATCTAGTGAGGGTTGCCTGTGGATTATGATTTGGCTGAAACCTCTCTCTAGGGAAAGGAATTTTCCCTGAATTTCCACTACATGGTTTCCTCTCTGCCCATCTATTCTGGTCTGACATTTATAGGTTTTTCCTTGTATGGTACTCTTGCAATGTGACTGTCTCAATGTCCTTCACTAAGAGGTAAGAATAGATATCTCTAGTATCTCCTCCCCCACCACCACCCTTCTTCAAGGGAGACTTTAATTCCTGCCAGGAGGGGAAGCTGGAGTTTGAGGCCAGAGGCTGGCCTCTCCATTCTCTGCAGAATGAGAGAGTCTCTTAAATATTGTTTGTCTAAGGAAAGTAATTTTAAGTTTCAAGCTAAACTTACAATCACTTTACATAATGAGGGAAAGGGAGCCCAAAGATTTAGATCCAAGGCTTGACCCCAAAGGGCCAGTTCCACAGTGACCTCACATAGCAAATGACAAACACATTTCACCAAGCAAAACAAAAAACAGAGAAAGTGTATATTGGAGAATATATACCAGGCAATAAAGGAACTCTCCTTTGGGGAGTGAGATAACAGCTCAATCTAGAGAGTCCCAGATCTCTCCCAAAGGGGAAATCCTCCAAAACCTCTAATTTAATAAGATGGAGAAAGGAACATGATAAAGATTGTTAGCTCCTCTCATGTCAGCTTCTTCCTGGAGTCTTTTTTCTCTCTTCAGCAACCTGAAGAGTAGGCGGCATCACACATCTCTCTAAAAGCTGTAAGCCAGGAGAGCAGGAAGGCACTGAAGAAACCAAGTCTCTCTTCTCATCAACTCTGACCTGCCACTCACACAGGCATGGGGCGTTGAGTTCCATATTAATGGGTTTTGGGGCTCAGGTTACAATCCCCTCCATTGTAGTCTCAAATTTGCAGTCTTCTCTTCAGAAAAAATAGTCCCAGTGAGTGTTTGCAGTATTGCCTACCATGTTTCTCTTTTGTTAGAAATATCCTACTTTACAATTGCTTTCTTGATTCTTTTTAGACAATTATCTGTTTGACACCCCTCTGTTAGTGGCAGAGAAGAGATTCAAATCAGAACTGCTGCCTACTCACAAAGGTGAAGAGAATTGGATGGCTCCCCAGGCCAATGACCCCCCAAATCCATCTCCTTATCCCATCATGCTGAGGTTGCCAGGTAATATATAGTACTCCACCCCCTTCTCTAAGAGCTTCAGGGGAATGAATGTTGCTGGACACTTTAGAGTTAGCATGGTACTTCTAATCCTCTCTGACACATGGCCTTGTGCCCAAAGCCTAAATTCACCTTGTGCCACAGCAATCCCTTAAATATTGTTTTTCATACTGTGTGGGTTGGGTGATGGAAAGGGAGTTGAGGACAGAGAAAGGAAGTTGTTGCCATGGGGAAGCAAAGACAAACAGGAATAGAGAAAGTCAGCCTTTTCCCCACTTAGACTGTCTTTCTAAATGTTATTTCATTCACAATGTTTCTCTGCTCCTCCGCATGAGTAAGGCTCACGTTGAATTGTTTGTGAGCTCCATCTAAAGTTTTCCTCCTCTTCTTTGTATTTATGAATGTTCTCTTCTGAGTGGGTTTTCTCAGGAACAAGGTTATTTGTGAGTTGCTGAAACTCTTTCCCAGGAAGGAACTTTTATCTTTGCTGAAGGACTTTCCCACTGTTGTTTTGACCTGTTCTGAACTGTACAGACTTCTCCTAATGCATGAATCTGAAGAATGCATCCTTTGGGCATTCCTGATTATGTTTTACATGGTTCTTCTGGTTTAGAAAATACCCACTTTGGGAATTGTGACTTTGTGGTTTTACTCAGCTTGACATAGCCACCCCCTTGGGATCCTGCCTTCCACCGTCCTTTACAGATAGATGACCCAAGGCTTTCCTTTTAATTCAGTCTAATTTCTAACTTCAGAAACTATAATCCCAGAATCCTGAAGCTCCCGAGAATACATATTTTCAGTAGTTTACAAGGCATCATTTTAAGGGGTCCCCCTGTATGAGATCCAGAGACTCTTCATTTCCAGAGAATACTCATTACTCAGATGCATCTGTAATCTCATTACTTTGAATATTCCTTGCAACAATGATGATTACAGCCTCTGCATGCCTGCTCATTCTGTTGTACCATTGTCTACATGCTTAGAGCCTTCTTCTCTTTCTCCTAGTATCATGAAGGCACCGTGGAGCATTCAAGCTGCCTGCCTGTCATCCCTTGCCTTAGCTACTATGTCCGATCCATCTTCCCTTCCCATTCTCCTTTTCCCTCTTGGCATGTTTCATTCTTGTTCTTCGAAGTTCCTCATTTGTTATATTTTGCACCTCTCCATTGCCTTCTCTGTGTTATTTTCATTAGATAGCTGTTATTTCCAGGAATCGTTATGAATGGTAGACTAATATTTTTTTTCGCTCTTGTTTTTTGAAACCTATTACAGCCTGCTCATACCTCCCTATTGTCCACCTATGTGTTGCTTATTGTCCGTTCTTTATAGACTGTTGAATTTGATGTCTCCCTGCCATAGCAACACTGGGAGCATGTCAGTTTTGAATGGATGGGCCTTTGTTTCCAGGGATCCTCATGAGTATTAGACTAAGAATTAGAACTTTGCTGGGGAATTAAAGTTGCTAGAGCTAACATTCATCTCACAAGCTTTTATTCAGAAAATCGTTTACTCAAGGTATTGAAGAGAGTATGAGTAAGTATATGTGCACATTACATTACTATTGCAACAGGCTAATTTATACAGCGCTGTTTATTTAGGTCAGTAGAAGGAAATAGCTGTAGGAGTAAGGTTTAGTAAGTCAGGTATGCAATTGGTAAATGCTTAGAGGGGAAAGAACATTTCAAGTTTTCCATTTTGCCACTAATTCTGTTGTCTTTACATAATAAATATATTATGGTTCATTATCTGAAAGGATGGGTGACTTTGAGATTCAAGCATAATGGTTCATGTAGAAACTAAATTAGATGCTAGATACACACAGTTCTATTGAAATTTCCCTAATAAAAGTAAAGTACTAATGCTATTTAAGGCATATATGTATTTTTAGAGAAAATTCTTTTGGTGGTGGCCAGGCTAGATCAAATTTTTTTTACCTAAAGTATTTCTTGTACTTAATGAAAAGTTACCTGTTAGAGGGAATCTGTGTATGCCATCTAAGGTAGCAAGAATATAGAGATATATTGTTCTCAATCATCACGTTTGGTCTAAACTTGCCCTTCCTTGAGGCTAGATTTGTGGAATTCCTCTCCAATGGATTTAGAGATGCAATCAAAATGTATAGGAAATCTGGGAAGTGAATACTTAGTACAAAGCAGAGTGTGTGGGAGGGTGGAGAAAATGGAATGCCTGGAGTCAGGGAGATGAATAGGAGATAAAGGGATGAGTCAGATATTGGGGGACCATAATTCATACCAAGCTAATGGATAGGAGACTCTCAGGCTCTCAGTATTGGCATGGCAATAACCATCTAAGAATTTGCAGGAGAATGTCCAGGTTCAGCAGGAGGATTTCTGAGCTGCTTGCACTAGCATAGTTGGAGGAGAAAAAAACATAAATTTCCTGAGAGCAAAAACTATTTCATATTTATTTTTGTATCCCCAGCACCCAGCAGAGTGCCTTGTATGTAGTGATGCCTAATAATGTTTTTTTAAATAAACTTAGTAACCATGAACAAGAACAGCCAGACATTTAAAACAAGGGACAACATTTTACCAGAAACTCATTTAAACAAAGTAGAACTAAATTGGAAAGAGTTTGAGTTCAAACCCAGCCCAAACACTTACTGTTCTCTTAGCTTCTCAAAGCTCCAATTTCCTCATCTCTTAAATGAGAGAGCAGGTTGAAAGTGGCCTTTGCAATTGTAGCCAAATATGGCACCTGCTCTCTAGGAACGTAGTCTGGTTAGGAAGCTACGACATAGAGGAAACAATTCAATCATAACGGAGAGTAGATTTTCACAGTAATGATAGGGCTTTAAACTCTTCACTAAAAAGATGCCTTGGAAGCACAACAAAGTCCGCTTTTTTATAAATAGCTCAAGACCAATGTCATTCCATTAAAATGAAAATTGGCAATTGACCCTAAGAATGGTATAAAAAATTTCTTCAGATTGATAATTTTTGCTACAACATGCCAGCATGTGTCCCTCTGCCTTTATTTATGAGTTAAGATCAATATGAATTATATAGTTATATAAAAATTATATAAAAGTCTGATGATCATTATTAAAGTATTATTAAAAAGCAGCCTTACCTTTCTTAAGGAAAAAGAGGATTTTACTAAGCAAAGTTTTTTTCTGTAACATTATGTGTGTATTTATGACATTCAGCAATGTAGCATGATAGTAAAAGGTAGCCTTTAGAAGTTTCGGGTACAAGTTGCATCTCAGAAAATAGCCGTGTTCAGTTAAGTAATTTGAGTTCTATGGTTTGTTTTAGGGTTTTTTTTCGCTTGAGAACTATGTAAAAATATGAGTTTAGCTCAGGATTATAAATAGGGTTAATGTGTCTGAAATTTCCCAAGAGTAGGGGAAGGTCATCATTTGATGAATGTAGTAAGATGAATTGGTATGTTCAGATGCAGTTGTTGAATGATTCATAGACTGGTGGAGCTTGAAAGTGTGTGTGTGTGTGTGTGTGTGTGTGTGTGATTCCATGGTCACCTCATACCTAAGCCCAGAGAGCCATGCTGCCAATACAGAACATCCATAGAGAAGACTAAGTTGAAAAAGTTTGGATAACTCAGAATATATCCTCACAACTGGGAAAACTCAGAAAGCATGTTCTTCTGGAAGTAGTATCCTTTTTACATGCAGTTATCCTTTAACTCTTTCTTCTCCCATATACATATATATACACACACACACACGTACATATGTGTGTATATATAGATACACACGTATGTGTGTATATACAGAGATACACACACACAAACACGCACACACACATATGTGTGTGTTGTAGCCTTTTTATTATAGTTACTATTCTCCCTCTCTAATTAAATTTCATGTTTAAATTTCCTTTTTTAAAAGGCCAGATTTTACCTAGGTTATTAAAGATCCTAGGATTGCAGAGCTCCGGGTAACCTTAGAGGTCATCTAGTCCAGCCCCCTCATTATACAAATGAGGAAGTGAAGGCCCATAAAGGTAAAAGAGCTTGCCCATGTTCGTGTAATTAATAGATGGAAAAACTGAGATTTGAACCTAAGTCTAATGATTTCAAATGTAGTACATTTTCCACTCTTCAGTACTATACTTATCCTGCATGATTGCTTGGAGGAGCATGATCTCAGCCTGGATCTTAGATAATTGAAGCACAATTAGTATTCTTGAAAAGGTAATTGATGCATTCCCACTGACATTCACAGGAAATGGTTATTTTCTTAGAGGCTCACTCGATGAGTCTGAGTCCAGGATACAACAGAATACTTACTTTTGTTGATGGCACCACCATTTTCCCATTCAGTCAGGTTCAAAGCCTCAGCCATCCCCAGTTCCTTATTTATTCTAGTTGGTTGTTGAGCCTTGTCACTTCCACCTCCACAGCTTCTCTTCAGCTCTCCTCATTTGGCCACTGCTCTAGTTCAGACCCTTGTCATCTCTGGCACGGGCTGCTGTAAATGTCTCATTGAAATCTGCCTTAAATCTCCACTCACCAAACCATCTTCTACATAGATGCTAAAGTTATATTCCTAAAGCACATGTCTAAATATGCTATTCCCCTGTTCAAAAAGCAACTCAGATCAATGCAATAATAAATCCAGAAAAAATGAAGACAAAACATACCACTCACCTCTTACCAGAACCTTAAATTCATTAAGAGATTTACATGGCCAATGTGGGGATTTGTTTTGGTGGACAATGCATCTATGTGTCAAGGGCTTTTTTTCTGCTTTTTGTTTGTTTTTGCTCAGCGGAAAGGGAGAGTAGTTAGAGGAATGGATTAATAAATGAAAAACATTTTTTTTAAATATAAGGGATAATTCTTTGAAAGGGCAGGAGAATTATAGGAGATGTAAAAACAAAACGTATCAATTATTTTTTTGAAAGCTTTGTTGGCTTCCCACTGCCTCCAGGGTAAAATGTAACCTTCTCCATTTAGCATTTTAAACACAATCTGACTCTGGCCTACCTTTCTGGTATTATTGTATGTTAATCCCTTTATTATGTGGTCTAGGCATACTGTTCCTCACCCAAGACATTCTGTTGACATTTTGCTGGTAATGAGCTGCCTGTGACTGGAAGCCTTGTAGGTGAGACTAAATGACCCCTAGTTGGGAATGTTGGAAAGAGGATCCATGCTTCAAGTATAGAAGCTGGACTAGATGAATTCTGGCATTACTTTCAACTCAGAGGTTCTGTGCATCCAGAACTGGGGAACATGGAAGAATTTTGTACATTCAAGACATTGCTCCAGTAGAGCCAGGCATTTGGTTTCATAAAAGGGATTGAATGAAAGAATGGAGTAGGAGCAGTGGTCGTTTTGCTTTGTAAACTGTTACTTTGCATTTGTACTATTTTGAAATGTCTGTTCAGTACTTATTTAGAAAATTATACACTGCAGAGAATTTGTCAAGAAGCATTCTAAACAAATTCTAGAAAGCATTTATAAAGAGCTTGCTGACAAACATTTGGAGACACATATTGTTTTTTCAATTCAGTAATCTCTGTTTTCCTCCACACTCTAACATCTGCACATTTAGTCACTTAGTCTTTATGGTTTTCGTGATCAAAAATTATGCATGATTGATTATGTTTTCTTTCTCTTGGTTCCTTTGTACTGAGGGTTTTGTTTGACTTAAACCTGGGAGGCTAAGCACAGTATCTTCATAACCAGACCCAAATATTTTGGCAGAGATGAAATTAGTGCAGACGTTTGGAAGTGGAAGTTTGTGACATCAGATCTATTATCCATTCAACCTTGCCCCTCGTCTTGTTTAGTCTTCCTTTCTTCCTGACTGAACTTTGTTTCTTCTCTATCGTGTAGAGTTTTCAACAACAACAACAAAAGACTTTTGACTGTCTTTAATAGTTCATTTCCTATCTTATTCATAAGTCACAATCTCCTGGTTGGTCACTAGCTTTTAACCTTCCTTATCTTAAAGTGTTTCCTAGCTCTGAATAGACAAAGCAGGAATGGGAAAGAGGGAAATGGTCAGATAAAACAGAATTGGAATGTCTGAGGATGCTTGCCTTATAAAGAGAGCAGGAAGGGCCTTCAGAGGCCATTCAGTGCAGGTGAGTTAGAAGAGAGGAAAGCCAGATGCAGGGAAGTTAAATGACTTACCTGAGGTCACACAACCAGTAATTGTTAAAGAATGCATTCTGGGTTATAAATTTGTCACGTAGACATCTACTGAACAATCATTTTTCTTAATTCAATCCATAAAAAGTCAAAAAGAAAGACACTTGAAGAGCTATCTACCAAGGGCATCTTTAGCCTAGTCACCATGCCTTCATTGGAGTCATGGTACCCAATGGCTTTTCAACGTCAGGGTTAAAGCCTTAGAGCAGTCATTTAGGTATATCTCAGGGTATCAACGCTTCACCTCTCTCCAGAGGTACCTGGGCTAGTATATGAGAAAAAAGCTATTTTTTCAAATGTTACTCTTATTTTACAATTCTTTTTAAAGATACATTTTCTTTGCATTTGTTATAATACCTTTATCTTCTAATGAATGGTTGATGTTTTCCTGCATTGTCAATATTTTCCTATTTCCTCTCTAAAGCCTTTTCTTCAGCTCTCTCTTCTCTGTTGCTCATATAAATATGAGATCTCTACTCTTAGACTTTCTATATATCCAATTTAATTATTCTGGGAATTTTCTTTTCTCCAAATTAAGTTGTCCCAATTACTTAAAGTTTTCCTCTTGGGATCTAGTTCTTAGTTCAATTTTCACTGCTGTCTTCTTAATTTTTGTTCTGATTTCTTTCAAGATTCATCATATCCGTCTGAATTTGTGTTTATGTCTTGAAATCCCATATTCAAGGACATATAAAATATACTTATTTCTTAAACTTCCATTTTTTTCTACTCATGTGTATTTTTCATTCTCTTCAGATATTTAGAATGTGCATTTCCTCTCCCACAGATTTTATGTTTGGCCATTTGAAATTTTCCAGTAGAAAATCATAAAGAAAATAAGCTTGTTGAGCTTATTTTTATTAAACATCTTATTAGAACAAGTCTAAAAAGAGTAGGATGTTAGTCTTTGGGGAACAGGTTTCTGAATGAAATTAATTGTCATTACTAACTAGATTATGTATCTAGCCCACCTGAAGATGAGAAGCTGGTAAAGAAAAATAGTAGTAGTCAGAAAGGTAGGAAGAGAGCCAGAAGAATTTGCTATGTCTGAAGCCGAAGGAGTGGAGAATGTCTAGTACTGCAGTTAGTAGAGTGTCTTCTGTAGCTGGGGTTTCCCAAGACCCTTTTTAGGGCATCTATGAGATCAGAACTATTTTTCTAATAAGGTCAAGATGTTGTTCGCCTATTAAAAATGCTCCTCGCTTTTCAACCACTTATCTGTGTGGGCAGGTTTTCTTCATATTCTTCAACCAAAAGAACATATCACAATATATTGAATGCAGAAGCATATGTGAGAATCAAGCTATCTTCTCTTAAGCCAGACATTAAAGAGATGTGCACAATATGTAACACAATGACATTCTATCACTAATTCTCTTTTGTTTTGGGAAAATATAGCATTTTTAAATTATTTGTATTAATGTTTTGTATTTATTATTATAATTTTAAATGAATTAATAAATAAATGGAAATTTTCAGTTTTGATTTCTAGTATGGTAAATATTGATGGATGTACCCACATTAACAAAAGCTCTTTGGAGTCCTTTTTATGAGTGGGTTTTTTATGTGTGTTTGTCCTTCATTCTCGGAGAGGACCATGACATCAGGGAAATGATGACATGACTTGCAGTTGACTTCGATTTGAGTGAGGGAGGGCTGTGCAAGGTCACCAGCCTCACTTTCTCCTCCAGAGTCATCTGGGTCCAGTGGCCTGATATTCACTGGGATGACTGGAGATGGCCCAGGATGCATTAGGAAACCTTGGCCCTTTCAGACTAAGGTCTTTTCAGGTTCTCATTTTGAATGAGGTAATGCCCGTTCAATGAATAGGCCTCTTTAAGACGTTAATCCAGGGTCGGCCCCTTTAATCAAAAACTCAAAAAAAAAAAAATCAAACTGGGAGGGGGAGACCCTCAGGGTTCCTGCCCAAAAGAGAAACAGTTACTATTTATATTTACATTCACTCTGTGCTAGGAGGGCAGGGCCCTATGCACTCCAGAGTGAGGTGGGTTTAAGGCTTGGTTTTTGAGAAAGAAATCTAGCCAGTAAACCCAAAGTTAAGGAGGCAGCCTTCAGCCATCAAAATGTACCTTCCTTTGGACAAAGCACCGTCAGGTAAGGAGAGGGGAGAAAAGGAAAGGAGAGGCTACTCACAAGTTGTGTTTGTCCTTCATTCTCAAAGAGGACCATGACATCAGGGAAATGATGACATGACTTGCAGTTGATTTTGATTTGAGTGAGGGAGGGCTGTGCAAGTTCACAAGCCTCACTTTGTCCTTCAGCCATCTGGATCCAGTGGCCTGATATTCAGGGATCCTGAGACCATAAAGTTTGAGAACCAGTGATCCAGTAGAAGGAAGTGGTCAGCATTCCCTAATGCTAAAGATAGGTAAAGAAATATGACGTGGAGGAAGGGGATCTCTTGGGTTTGGTCCAACGGAACTGAATTGGGAAATTTTATTTAGGAAATTTGGAATTAGACAAATTCCAATTGGGAAATCCTTGATGACTTTCTGAGAGAGGAGTTTCAGTTGAGTGATAAAAGGAGTCCTATTCCAAGGGTTGGTGAGAAAATGTAGGCATCGGATATAGCCAGGTTCTGTGTTTTGCCCCCAGAAGCTTCTATTCATCCCCTCCACCACCCCAATGGGAAGTACTTGTATCAAGGTGGGTAGACAGATGATTTATGCTACCAATTTAAAGGAAAACTGCATGAGTACTCATTTTATCTGTCCTGAGCTGTATCCAAACGGAAGTACAAGGGCTTTCTTTAGGACCACGACAGGAAAGAGTTCAGGCTCTTCTTTAAACAATCATGTTGTGTTGACCTTTTTTTTTTTTTGCTACAGTCAGTTTTGCTTCATAGTCCTGGTCAGTTAAGGCCAGCTAGCAAGTTATTTAGCTGCCCAGAAATTGGCAGTCTCCTTGCATTTGGATTATCCAAAGCCCCCTGAGTTTTTCAGAATTTCTAATGAGAATTCCACATATTCTAAGAATAATTCTCCAACAACATAGTTTTTACAGCATGAGTAAGCAGTAAGTAAAGGAATGGAATGTTATGGTTGTAATAGTATACCACTCAGACTACCAAAGAGAAGGTTTTCAGTGAAGCACCAGGGCAGTTGCCTGGGAAAACCTCCTTGGGATTTCCATAACTCAGCTAATGCTTCAGCTGTAAGACTCATTGAGCATGTATGTACAACTGCGAGAAACCCCGGTATCCCCACCACTCCTAGAAGATCAGGTGCTCCTTCTGAATAATTGTCATTTTCTAATTTGTCTTGATCCTCCCTCCATGGGGTTATCCACTGTGATGCTAGAAAAAAAAAAGTAAAGGATCGAGTGTCAAAGGAATTGGGTTCAAATCTTGCCTCTGTCAACAATCCCCTCCATGACTTTGGCCAAATCATTTCACCTCGCTGTGCCTCAGTTTCTTCATCTGTAAAATGAGGAGGTAGACTATGTCAGTAATGTCAAACTCAAATGGCAATGGGGGCCACTAAAATGTGCCTGAGGGGCATGTATTCGACACTCCTGGACTCTATGACCTCAAAGGTTCTTTCTAGCTCTAAATCTAGGATTCTATGAGGATCATTTCACTGCTAAAAAATCCTCATTAGCTCCCTATTGCCTTTAGCCAATAGAACTGACACCCAGCGGGTTACATTTATTTCCATGGCTGGTATACAAACCGAAAAGAAAAATGCCAGTATAAAGTCTTCTATGTTGCCCCCAATTTTGTACTTGGACTCTTCTCTAAGATGACAAAGATGTTGTGTCTCTGTCTTTTACAGCCCTCCTATAGAACAATAAATACATTTCAACAACAGACATTGAAGTGCCTACTATGTGCCAGGCACAGATAAGTTTTTCAAATTCTAGGCATTCTTCTACCAAGAACAAAAGCAAGAAGACTAAACTTGGTAAACTGTTAAACAGTTAGGATCTAGTGGTAGTATAGGGTGTCAAGCCATCGCTGGTTGAATTCAAATGTAAAGTGATGGAGTGTGATGTTCTTCAAATTGCCTTCAGTCACACAAGACAAGGAGGTAATATCTGTAAAGCACTTTGTAACTGTCAAAAGTCAGTTATTGTTATTTAGAACGTAGCCTTTGCCTCTCTGCCCACTGCCATTCACACAATTAATGATGAACTCCTGAAAAATCATGAGAGAAAATCACTGGTGACATCCAGAGTCCTTTAAACTCTGTTATCTTTCAATACAGACCCATGACCTTGGGCCTAGAATCTGGGTAGGTATCCCCTGGTGGAGGTCATGCTTTGCCCCTGGTGTTCCATGGTGGTCTTTGACTGTTGTTACTCTTGGGTTTGGAGGTTGGAGGAGCTTGGTGGCTCAGTGGAGAGAGCTCTGGGCCTGGAATCAGGGAGACCTGAGTTCAAATGCAGCCTCAAACACTTACTGGCCTGTGTGACCCTGGAAAAGTCCCTTCATTTCTGTTTGCCTCAGTTTCCTTATCGGTAAAATGGAGGCGATAATAGCACTGCCTCCCAGGGTTGTTGTAAAGATTAAATGAGATAATATTTGTAAATCACTAAGTGCCTGGCACTTAGTAAGCAGATGCTACAGAAATGTTAGCTATTATTATTAATAGTAAGTACAAAAGAATTGGGTCAAGAATCAACAAAAGAAACATTGTATTAAATGGAGCAGTTGAAGTATCAGCCTCATAGCACTGTTTTCTGCCTGGTGGTTTTTGTGTTTAGTTTCTTTTAAAGAGTATTGTTTGTTTTTTAAAAATAAAATGATTGTGGTCCTCCTTCTCTGGGCTGAGATTTCAGTAAGAATATGCTATATAATTACCTTGGCATCTACTGCAATGATGGACTACCTCTATTTTCTCAGGGAAACATCTCTTTTGTATTTGAGAGGAATTATTAAGAAGAAAATTCTCAAAGGATCATTCTTATTGCAAATAAATGCCAAGAAAACTAATTCCATTAAAGACTTTTTTCAGTTTTAATGGGCTATTTCAGAAAGCATGCCCAGTGACCAACATAATGTAGACCCAATTTTATGTGATTTGAGTAGTCTATATCAACACACAACATTCTCTATGGAATAAAAAATAGATTTTTATCACGCATCCGGCTCCTTCATTAAAGAACTTTGGAAAGCTTTTGTTCTTGTGATATTCCTCTTTCAAGTAAGTACTGGAGACTGAAAAAAAAGAAGTAAAGCAAAGCTCCCTGCCAAAAAAGTGGTTTTTAATTTAGGGTGAAAGCCATAATATGTGTGGGAAAAAGATTAGAACGAATTAGCTAAAATCTTACATATGAAAAGAAAAAAGTCTTGACCCCTTCTAATAACATCTATGTGATTTACAACCATTTGTTGATTTGGTTTAATAAGAAACTAATTAGACAATGTTAAATTGAGGATCCCTAAGATACCTAGCACTTTTCTATTTAGGCCAATTGAAGAGACACGGAATGTCTCAGACCTTAGGTTTGATTGGTTCAAAGAACTATATGCAAGTCAAGAGATTGACATAAATGAACAGTCAGCCAATAGACATTTATTAAGTAACTATTAGGTGCCAAGCACACAAAGAAATGCAAAAGCCATTCCCTGATCTCAGGAGGTATAATGGGCAAGAGAACATGCAAAGAACTAGACATAAACAAGCTATGTACAGAATAAGAAAGGAGGAGAGGTTTTACTGCCTTTTGCTGCAAATATTTACGTAATTCCTTCATTTACTGTACAGATTACTGTAACAATGACAAAAATTAACTGTTATACTGTTATATAAAATATCCAATATTTAAGATTGATGTTTCCTCTGTTATTTTATGATAACTGAGCAGACAGAAGGCAACATTTGAGAGGACGATCATGAAATAAGAGATAAAATATCTTTTCCTGAAGCTTTTCCCACACTTGTGGAAATAGATGTGATAGATAAGTATTATAAACAAAGAAAAGAAACATTTTTAGAATGGAAAAAGCAATAAGTCTGAAAATTAATTTTGACATGATGTTTTTCTCATGACAGGTGCATATTACAGCACTGATCATTTTCTGCATATACTTTACAGAACATCTTATGCCAGTTATTGTCATAGATATAGTCTTCAACACAATTGTGAAGTCGTTCTACTGAAAATTTTTCTGAGTATTGATTCTTTGGAGCATATACCAAAATGTGTAATTGATACTAAAGCTTCTTGTTAAAGATTAATTGAGCTCAAACTAACTCCAAGACTTTATAACTTGAGAAAAATCATACATAGAATAGTCTGCCTACTGAGGTATTAAGATTTCAAAGTCATCTTTGACTCAAACTCTCCAAACTGATTTGAATTTGGTATAAAAGTGTTCTGCTTCTCTAGAAGCCAGATTTGGCAGCCCTCCTAAACATTACTCTGACCCTAGAAGACTGGGGAAGAAGTGTTTGAGCACCCTAAATATGTGTCACAAAAGTCATGCCCTGAAACCATTCTATTTCTTTAGAGTTGTCTCAGAATCTTATTGTCTCATTTTCATAAAATTCTTTTCAAGCGTAATTATCTGGTGTCTGAGTCCACAGACAGAAGATTAGAACAAACAAGAAGGGATTAAGGGAATGTTGGAAGTGGTTAAAATGATACAGTGACAGCTGACAATCTAGCATGAAAGGAAGAAACAAACATTTAAAAGCACACACGTAACTGTTGCCAAAACTCACAGCAACAATACAGCACAACAGCCATATAATCGATGTCCTCCATTTTGAAAAGCAGGGAAGTAACAGGCAGTGTAACAGGTAAAGCTGTCTCGAAGTGGATTCAGTTGCTTCTAGACATGGGGCATTCCCAATCATAGAAGGTCTTCAAATCTCCATCTCCAATCTCTGGGATGACCACATGTCAGAGAGGCTATAGAGCATAGATAGCCAACTCAAATCCCTGGCTTGAGCCACATGGGCTGGCAAATCGACCCCCTCAAATCCATTTCTATTGGAGTTTGACCTCGCTGTTGAAGAATGGGCATTCCTTTTGGGATACGGGTTGAACTATATGAACTTTAAGATGCCTTTCAACTCTGAGATTCTGTGCAGATCTATCCCTATCTTCTCTCATCCTCTCAGCCTTCCTCTTCTTCATACCCTTTTCGCTTACGTCTACTAATACCATCTGTCATGCCTTATGAAATGTCTATTCTATTGTGACCAAACTCACAACCAATACATTTTGTTTTCATAAATACATAAATACATACATTATATATGTACATATATAATTTTCATTAAATATTTCCCAATTACATGTAAAAAAGATTTAACATTCTTTTTTTAAATTTTGCATTCTAAATTTTCTCTCTCCCTCTTCCCCCATCCCCACACCTTGAGAAGGCAAGCAGTATGGTATCAGTTATACATGTAAATCATATGTAGCTATATTGAGATAAAACACACACACAAAAGTAAAATATGGATAGTAAAAAAAGGTTTCAATTTGCACCTAGACTTCATCGGTTTTCTCTCTGAAGGTAGAGAGCATTTTTCATCATATTGTCTTGAAAACCACTATTTTTCTCACAAATACGTCCTGTGACTGATTTCCCTCTTGAAAATCCTCCATTGAACAGCTAGCGCTCCAACACTTTTCCCTCACTTATTTCTTCCGTGTTGACAGGAAAGTGAGTACTAGTCATGCAGCCATTCTCTGATGCCTCTTTGAGATCCTGGATGAGGCAGACCCCTGCCCATGAATTTTCAGTGCTGCTCTATTTCTTTCTGAGGGTAGGGGAATCCAACATCAACTCTTCACAGCTTGGCATTCATGGCCCCCCTTTCCAGACTTTTTGCATATTACTCCACTAGGCACAAGGTTCATTCCAACTTATTGCACTACTTTGCCCCCTCAACTTTTCCATCTGTGGCCTCTATGCCTTTATATAGGCTGTTCTCCATGTCTAGGATCCATGTATCCTTACTTCTTTCTCCAGGTCCCTGGCTTCCTTTGAGTGTCTTCTCATGTGCTATTTCCTTACAAGAAACATTATTAGAACCCCTAAGTTGGTAATACTCTCTTCCCACCTCAATTTATCATATGTATATTTATCTTTTGGGATATGCAAAGAGAATGTAAACTCCTAAAGAGCTTGAGCTGCTTTTGATTTTTCTTTCTATCTTCCTAGCACAGTGAGTACCCTTCCCATAGGCTACCTTAATAAATGATTTGGGGATTGAACTGGATTGAATTGGTCCAAGGCCATCATCACTTAGCAGTTTTTTTTCTTCTTTTCAAATCCCATCCTTTTATACTACTTTATCACTACATTCATCTTCATTCCATTATTTCTGGGCACCCTTCCACCTTCCCCTGTGATTATAAGGCTATCATACAGTCTTCCTCTCCACCCTGTTTAAATCAAATTCCATCCTTCAAATCTCAAGTCTCATCCTCTTATTTTCCAATTTTTTTGCCACCACAAAAAGTTGCCATAAATATTTATACATTGAAGATGTTTATAAACTTATAAAGAATGAAACTAGCAGAACCAGAAGAACAATTTATACAACTTGTGAAAATAACCAACTTTGAAAGCTATAACAACTATATATATAATACAGTGACCAATTCATGATTGCAGAGGACAGATGGAAAACCGTACTATAGATTTGGGGTGCAAAAAAGACATATATTTTTGTATATAGCCATTGAGGGGATTTATTTTGCTTGGCTATGTATGCTTGTTACAAGAAATTTGTTTTTCTTTTCTGTTTTTGTTCTTTTAATTTTTAACAGTAGGATGGAAGTGGCGAGGGAGTGCTACCAGTGTGAAATGGTGTGTGCACTTTCAGATGTAACTTGTATTATTAGTTCTACTTAACTATTTTACTTGGTTATAAGAGGTCTTTGATGAAGTAAGGGTAATTTATAAATATAATATAAAAACAAAATACATCAATATAACATTTAAAAAGGAAATTATACTAAACCAAGTCCCTAAAAAAGAATAATGTTTTTAAATTACTGAAGGAAATGCTAAATTTTAGTTAGAGGTTAGTGAAAGTTAAAATGTCACTTTTTCCTTCCTCTAAGCTCTTTATGATTGGATTTAGTTTTCAGGTGAAGAATACCTGTGCAATAGATATGATGCTTATGGGATATCCAGTTACCAGTGACTGGAACTCAGGAAAGAGAGTAGAGCTGGATATTTAGATCTGGGAATCATCTGTATAGAAATAACTGAACCACAGGAGCTAAAGTGTTCAACAGGCAAGAGAAGGTGAAGATAGATGAGGACCCAAGATAGAGTTTGGGGGAGGAGAACCCCCAGATGGAGGAGGGGGGCTGGAGATATGGATGCCGATCCACAAAGGAGATTGAGAGGATAAGTAATACAGAAGAGACAGGGACACAGGGAGAGAGAGACAGAGAGAGAGCCCATGTCATAAAAACCCAAAAATCCGAGTGGATAAACTACCCAGGAAGAGAAGATTGTCAGTGGTTCCAAATGCTTCAAAGAGGTCTTGAAACATTGAGACTGAGAAAAAGCCACCGTTAGTTACTTTGGAGAGAGCAGTTTCAGCTGAGTCCATAAGGTCTAAAGACAGACCGCAAGGGGTTGATAAATGAGTGGGATGGGAGAAAGTAGAAGCAACAAAATTAGATAGCTTTTTGTAGGTGTGAAAAGAAAGAGAAAGAGGAGGAGACCTGGGCACCTTTGTAAGCAGCAGCCTGTAGACAGGGAGAGATTGAAGATTAGCGAGGGAATCATTATAGGGCAATGTGCCAAAGAGAGGGGTCTGGTCGGGATCAAGGGTATAAATAGAGGGAGTGACATTGTCAAAGATAAAAGTAAAAAATTGGGGAATGATTTCGGTGGGTTTTGAGATGTAGAGAAGGGGAAAAAAGGGAGCTCAGAGGGAATGGACTCTACCTTCACATTAAGGTATAAGGCTAAATCCTCAGTTCAGAGGGTATAAGAAAGAGATATTGTGGGAAATCTGAGGAAAGAAAAGATGGTTTGGATAGAGAATCAATTAATGGGGAGCAAAAGAATTATCCTACTGCATTAAGGGCTCTGCTGAGATTAGATAACATAACTTTATAGGAGATCCCATCGACATGGTTGTGAGGTTTCCTCCAGCTCCCAATCAATAGAGCCTATTTCAGTAGCACAGTAGTGAGATGACTCCAGAGCTGATGTTTGGTAAGGCATAGGTGGTGTTAGGACCATGGGATGAGGGATTTGAGAGTAGAGGACAGGGTTTATTTGAACTGTTCAACTATAAGGTTAACACTGAGAAGGGACAAAAGTGAAGCAAGAGCCTTGTGTGGGAAAATACCAAGGAGTGAAAGGAAAGGTCACAGTGGTGACAAAGAATAGTTTTAGGGAGGAAGGGGAAGAGAATACACATTTATTAAAAGCCTACTCTGTTAGGCTCTGTGCTTAGCACTCTACAAATATTAACTTATTAGATCCCTACACCAACCCTGTGAGGTAGGTGCTTTTTATTATCCTCTTTTAATAATCGAAGAAATTGAGGCAGACCGTTTGAAGTACTTCCCCAGGGTCATGCAACTTGTAAGTGTTTGAGGCTGGATTTGAACTCGAGTCATTCTGACTTCAGGCCCAGCACTCTATCCTCTATGCCACTCGACTACTTCACTTTAGGGGAGTGAGGGATCCAGAGGGAGAGATGAAATGACAGGGAGTTATCATTGGATAAAGAAATTTCAGAATTCTTTTCATTGAAGTAGATCATTTGTAGGTGATGCTGAGATCAAGGGTATGCCCATCCTTTAAGTGGCCAAAGTGGAATGAGGAGTGGAGCATGGGAATTGAGACTTAGGAATTGGGCATGCCCGGATTGTCAAACAATAGTGTGTCTGTGTATGTTGAAATCCCAAAATGTAAGGGCTTAGAGGAAGACAATGAACTAGATATTGAACTCTTTGAAAAAGGAGGAGGATAGGTGGGTAGCTGGCTTATAAATGGCACCAAGACTTGAATTGGGCGATAATATAGACAGAAGAAATCCGAAAGGCAGAGAGGTTGCTGGGAAATGTCAGGGAAGGGAGAGTCTGGAAGTGACTCCTCCTCCTGAGCTAGTATGTTGGTCAGGAGGGCATGAGAGAGGGTGAAGCTGGAAAGGATAGCCAAGGCTAACTGTCATAATAATGCAATTAGTTACTGGCATGATGACATAGGTTTCATTTGTTCAGTTCATTAAAATGTGCCAACAATGGGCTACCATATTAAAAAAAATTAAGTCATTAAATTATATGCAAAGTAAAATTCAGATAATAATTAACCATCTGGCTTTGGCTCCTCCCTAAAACAGGGATGTTGTTTACTATCTTAAATGAATAATGATTTCCCTTACTATTCACA
Source organism: Trichosurus vulpecula (assembly GCF_011100635.1). Classification (NCBI taxonomy): domain Eukaryota; kingdom Metazoa; phylum Chordata; class Mammalia; order Diprotodontia; family Phalangeridae; genus Trichosurus; species Trichosurus vulpecula. The sequence continues at coordinate 57,938,084 of NC_050577.1, forward strand.
ATGGATAAGAAATATGTGTGTGTGTGTGTGTGTATTAAAACAAGAAAAGAAACGTGGTTTAAATAAAATTTCCAATAGAGAGGTTTCCACTGCATCTTAACAATAAAATAAATCCCGTAGTAAATGTGAGAGCCACCATGACATACTAGAGAGTCAGCCTTGGATCCATCATTGGACTGTGACCTCCTTGAGGGCAGGGACCATTTCACTTTTTCCTTTGTATCTCCGGCATCCAGTATAGTTCCTGGCACACAGTCAACTCTCAATCAGTGTTTGTTGATTAACGGACTCAAAGGAAGTTGGTCAATGTTTTAGTGGGAGACTGGTAACTAGTTACTGTTTGCTTAAAACTACCACTAGTTGGCTAAGTATAAAGACCAACTCTCTTTCTATTCCATTTTGTATACAACGAATGTAAAAAAAAAAATCCTATCTTTACTTGCTCTATTTGGAGCAAAGAATAAATGATTCCTGAGGAGTTGTGAGAAAATGAATACAGGACATGCCATGCTCAGCCTTTAAATATATTTCCTAGACAAGTGGTATTCTCTTTTGTACTGAGCCTGTTGTTTGATCAGTCTCATGCATATTTCTTTTCCTATGAACACCATCCTACAGAGCTGCCCACAATTGTCACAAGGGAACTCAACCTTCCTCATTACACCTGCTTTTCACTGTGCCCTCTTGGTGTCCTACGGTGCTCACCACTTAATGAATAACACATAAGTATCTTTCTTTAGGCAAAGCAGTATTTTAGCCACAGAAGTCTGCCACAGGGGTTACTCCTTAAAAAGGTAATAGGATAAATATATATAATTAGAAATGTGAGTGCCTAGGGAGGGGAAGAAAAAAGAAAAGGGAAAAATTTGTAAGGAAAAAGTGGTTTCAGTGTTTTCAGGTGCCTCTTGTGATCCCATTCTTAACCTTCATGTTCTTCCTGTGCCTTCACCCCTTCCTTCTTCTCTGTCCTCCCTCCTCCCCTCCACCAAAAAGTGAAAAAATAAATCTATCTCAGCCTGTTACATTTTTTAACATGATTTAGTGCATATAGGAAGAGAGCACAGCCAGGTGATTTGACTCTTTGTAGTATGCAAGATCAGAGCTTTTTAAAGCCAGATGGTTGGAAGACATTTCTCAGTAAATGCAATCAGCCACCAGGGTAATTTAGTGCTGAGGTCTCTAAACTGAGCAAATCTAATAAAGCTTCCATATTTGAGACGAAAAGAACTCTGGTGATAATGGCAAGTGCTGATCTTGGGTCATCAATATATTTAGAGATCCCTAAGGCCAGTTAGTCCAACCTCCTAATTTTGCAGATTAGAAAACAGAGGCCCAGGGAGTAGGTAATAAATGACAGAGCCAAGATTTCAACTGATTCAAGTCACCTGACACCAAGCCCATCTCTCTTTCCACTACCTCACACTGGCTTTCAACCTCAGGTCAGAAGGTGCTGAATGAATGCAGTGTAGAAAACAGATTATTTTTTCCAACAGATATAACTTTGCCATGCCAATGGTGGCATGCTAAAAGTAGCCAATTTTAAGGGGAAGGACTATCTCTAGTCTTGTAGGATTCCATAAGGCTTCTAAGACTTGGGGATTTTGAAATTTCCCCTTCACTCGCATCAAAGTTGGAGGTTGGCAGTTGGTACAGCAGTGCTGATGCAGCAAAGAAGGTTTCATCATTTCAGCTGATGCATGGTTTGGGAAGGTCACATGTTCTTCCCTCTTACAGTTTATATTATCAGACACACACACACACACACACACACACTCACACTCACACTCACACTCCTTGCTGCCCCACCACCTTCATGGAGAAGCAGTTCTTACAGACAGTACTATGGCTGAAGTCCTATGGTATTGTGGATAAATCTGTCAACCGGAGAGTTATCAAATAAAGTTAGACCTCCTCCATACATTTCTTTTTGAACTTCAGCCCTTTTTTGTGTAAATATATAAGCATGAATTGTTACATGTATAACATGTGATTTAACTGATCATGGGAAGTCCTAGAGGAGGAAACTCCCTTCACCAGAGTGACAGCCTCTGAACAACTTATAGTCTTAGAGAATTAACTGGGAGAAAGGAAGGAAGAGAAGAAACATTTATTAAGTACCTACTATGTGCCAGTCACTATACTAAGAACTTTACAAATATTATTTCATTTGATCCTTTTTTGATTTGAACCTGGAATATAATATTGAGAGGTCAAATGACTTACCTGAGTCATATAGTCCATATGTGTTAGAGGTGGGTCTTGAATCCAGGTCTTCCCAACTCTAAATCCAACTATTTACTGTGTACACACACACACACACACACACACACACAATTCAATTCAATAAACCTTCACTAAGTGCCTACTGTGTACCGGGCACTGTGCTAAGTGCTAAGGATACAAAAAGAGGCATAAGATGGTCCCTGACCTCAAGGTGCTTTACAGTCTAATGGATTGTACCAGATACACATCCTACTATATGGTGTATTTCGCAATATAAATATTGTGAAAAGGCAGAAAGAAGGTTGAGGAACATAATTAAATCCAACTTAAAACATTTATTTCAGAGTATTGAATCCCAAATTGAGCTAAGTGCAGAAAGCTCACAGTGATTTTATTTCTGTCTTGCACAGCTGCACCTTTCATCTGAGGTTCTGTTTGTTGGAATTTTATGTAATTTAATAGAAGAAATGAGGTTTTTCAGGTAAATTCTGTAATCTCAAGGGAACTTTGGAATCATTTGGGTCAACGTACTCATCTCATTTTTAAAAAACGATCGTAGACTTACTGTTGTACCATTACTGAATTAAAATCACATTTCTCTTCTCTAACTCTCCTGTTACTCCAGCATCACATTTTTATTACTGTTTAAATGTTTGAAAATTTTTCTCATTGTTTAAAACATTGAAAATTCTCTGTGATCCCTCTAGAAAGAAAAGCAGTATGTCAAACACAAATGATAATTTGGAACAGGTATTTTTAAACTTTTTTGCATCATGGACTCTTTGGCAATGTAGTGAAGTCTATGGACCCTTCTTCATAATAATGTCTTTAAATGCTTAAAATACAATTGATTACAAAGAAAACCAACCATGTTGATACAGAGTTATCAAAATATTAAGAAGAGAAGTTCATGGACCTCAGGTTAAGAACCCCTGGTTTGAACTACCATGAATGGAAAACATCTCTCAGGTTCATCAAACTTCAAATCTTCCTCCCAAGGATAAGAAGAAGAAGGAATGACACTTGAGATTCATTGCAGGCTTTGCTATCATGAAAAACCTTGGATCTGTATTCGACTTATACAAACTGGCTCTAACCAATGGATGGGCTCACCCACTACTAGAATTTTAGTAGAAGGTGAGGTAGCAAACTTCTCTCCCTCTTCTAGCAGCTCACCTGGGCCTGGTTAATAACACTATAAACTGAATTTCAGCTTTTCTTATTCCATTGTCCATTCTACAGCATTAGCCTCAATTACACAGCATGTCTTTCCTCCCTTAGCTGGAAGTATAGATAAACCAAAGTGATGTCAGAACTACTACCCCATCTCCATCCTAAAGGGTAGACCAGGGGTGGGAAACCTGAGGCCTCGAGGCCACGTGTGGCCCTCTAGGTCCTCAAATGTGGCCCTTTAATTGAATCCAAACTTCACAGAGCAAATCATTTTACTATTTATTATATATAAAATTATTGTTATTTATTAATTATTGTTAATAAAAGGATATGTTCTGTGAAGTTTGGATTCAGTCAAAGGGCCACACTTGAGGACCTAAAGGGCCACATGTGGCCTTGAGGCCGCAAGTTCTCCACCCCTGTGGCAGACTCTTTTTCTTCATTCCCACCTCCTCCTCCCCCACAAGCAACCTCAGGTGAGAAGCCTAATGAGCCAGAGTGTGAAACAGCTCTGAATTCTACACACACACATAATATGGCAATTAACTGTGCTAAACAAGGATCGTTCCTTTTAGATATTTGCATTTTCCACTATTAAAAGTGATACCTTCATAGACTTAATGTCCTAACTTGTAGATAGATGCCCAGGTTATGCTCAGTGATGCTTTATTCACCAACATTGGCTATAGAAGCAGTCTCTATTTGTAGATGCTGAAACATCAAATAATCAGTGTAGATGGTTTCACTGATTTCTTTTTTAGGCAGTGATTGCATGAGGTTGGGTCAGCTCAAAGAGGAAGGGTTAACATAACGTAGCAAATGGTGATTGCATCCCTAATATTCTGAAGCTGCAGGAGAGACTATCTACAGAAAATTGAGTGAATTCTCTTTATCTTCTATTTTAGTTTAAAGAACAATTGTACTTCTTTGAGGGTTCATTTAATTGCCTATATATTTTTAGTGAAGAATCATAAAGGAGATGATTTTAGTGCTGGACAGTGTGGTGAGCATTGAGTGCCATGCATGTGGTTATATCTTTGGGCTATATACTTTTAGGTCAGACTAGAAAATGTTATTTCAGTAATATTTCAATACTTCTATTACCAGCAATACTGTGAGAGGGGAAAAGAATTGGGGTAGTAGGAAACTTTAATATTACCAGAGATCTGCCTCCTTAAACAAACTATTTGTAAGGACATGAATTGAAAATGTTCGCACTTTGGAACTTGAGCTAAATATGTTAACTTGTTTTTCTAAGTGTTTACCACCTCTCAGTTTTTAAGAGCAAAACCAACCTAACCTCTTTTTTTCCCTTCCTTTTCCAATAGACAAAACCTGTTGCGTTTGCAGTACGGACCAATGTCAGCTACAGCGCAGCCCATGAGGATGATGTCCCGGTACCAGGCATGGCCATCTCGTTCGAAGCAAAAGATTTTCTGCATGTTAAGGAAGTAAGGGAAATGCCTTGGTTTTAAATTACTTTTAAATATTCATTTATATAGATTTTCTTCCTGGTTTGCAAAAACAGACCAAATATACAAATGTGTCCATGACCATGCCATCTAAGTTAGGCAGTTGTTCCTGTTTTTATATCTAGCCTGTTTTGGTTTTGTAGATTTTTCTTTAAAAATGCTTAACTCAGAAATTTTGAGATCTTTCACATGCCATGCCTATGGTAGTAATCATTCAGATAGTGCTTTAATGATCATATTTGCCTTGCTGGAAGAGCCTCATTGTCATCCTGACACTGAGTTCAGGTCTTCTGGACTTAACTCCCAGTGTGTTACCATCACCAGTAGGCAGGTCTCTGCATTCCAATGCCAGAATGATATAAATGCCTAACCAAAGACATTAGGAATTAATAAGCAGTAGGGCATAGGGATTGATCCTCTTTAAAATGCTGCTGAAACTTCCCATCATCAGGGAATAAAGTTTTAAAATACAGAGTTTAGGGAAAGTTACTCCGAATTAAAACTTTCCTTTGATGGTTCATTTTCTATTATTTTTATTAATAATTATTATTTAATAACAATTGATGATTAATATTTGTTAAATGTATATTACACAGAACAGAGGCAAGATAGAGACCTGTCCCTCAAATCCAGGAAGACCTGGTCTCAAGTGCCAATGACACATACAGGCTGTGTATGCGTGGGCAAGTATTCCAAGCAACTTTCTAAGACCATATATTGTAAAGAAAGTTTGCTAAAGGGAATTCCTTTCCTAGGAGTTCTCTATACCATTAAAAATCATAGGCCCAGCTCCACCCTAATCAAAAAAGAACATTATCCTGTCTCCTAAGATTGGGTTACTGTATTATATAGTTTTCTATGCAGCCTTTCTATAGCTAAAGGAAATCACTATCCGTATTCTTTGGAGGAACTTCTGTCTCATAGATATATCATATGCATAACATATGTGGATATAATCTTGAGACAGGAAGACACTATTGGACAAAACTGTGAAAGTTTCTAATGAAAAGAGTTGGGGGGTGCAGTTTAGGGCCCATCATTTCATTAACTTTTCAAAAGAAATGTGAATTACAGATTAGGAAGGAAAGACTGAGAGTGCTCAAGGAAGAGGGTCATGGGTCATGTTGAATCTGATTTTAAAAGAGGGAGCTAAAGCAATTTAATCACAGAGAAGCTGCCCCAGACGATTAAAGCTCAGAGAGAAGGATCTATTTTTCCACCATGGAAAGACAGAGGGGGAGGAACAAAACGGATGCTGTTATTTAGAAATGTTTGAAAAGGGGCTCAAGAAAACTGTGCCTCCAACTACTCTGGAGATTTTAAGGAATAGTAGAGAATTTTTCTGCGTGTTTAGAAAAATCTAAACAGAAAGTACAATAATCCTTCACCATTTACACATGGTATTTTAGGAGACAGAGGGAATAGCAAAATCTTGACTATTCAGTATACATTGAATCATGCATGTTAGGGTGGAAATGGAGTTTCAAAAATCTCTAATCCAAAGGCTCTTAAACTTCTTTGTCATGGACACCCTTGGCAATCTAGTGAAGCCTATGGATCCCTTCTAAGAATAGTATATTTAAACAATTCAAAGAAATGTTACATTTCAGTTAAAGATTAGTGAAAACAAAGAAACAAGTTTTTTTTTCCATTCAAGTTCATAAATCCCCTGAAATCTGTCCACAGACCTATTGAGGGTCTGTAGATCCCAAGTTGGGAACCTCAGCTCTCATCCAACCCTCTCATTTACAAATGGGAAAACTGAGGCTCCCAGCCTTTTGTAAGAGCATATAAGTGGTTAGTAGCGGAGCTAGAATGAGAACTCACATGTGTTGATTCTCAGGCCCTGTCCACCTTATGCCCATGTAGCTTGCATTTTCCTGAACAGTAAGGATTTTCACTATTTTGCCTCATTCCCCACACAAACCATATATGCTTCTCACCAATGACCCTTCCCCAATGCTTTGTCAGAACATGTACCTTGAATTTTAGTCTGGAAAATAATCACCATATCTAACCAATACATCATAAAATATTTTTGTACAAAAGGGAAATGACCCACAACAAAAAACAACATTCACTAATTCTCTTCCTAGGTAAACACATCGTGCAAAGCACTGAAGGAAGTACAAAGATAATGAAGACATGGACTTTGACCTCATGGTGTTTATACTTCACATAGAACCTTTAATTTATCTACAAAGCTATAACAGTCCTGCTTATGTGTCTTGAGAAGTACTGTGGTGTTGTGGAAAGCACCCTTGAGTGGGAGATAAATGTCCTGGCTTTGAGTCCTAATGTATCAAATGGTCTCACTAGGAAAGCCCCACTCAATGCTTCACTTTCCTTATCTGTAAAATGAGAGGATTGATCTAGACTGAGAGATGATTTCTAAGATCCCTTCCCTACTAAAGTTTATAGGCACATAGAATTATAGATCAGAGCATCCTAGAGCTAGAGCTGGATGGGACCTTAGTGACCATCAGTCAGCTCTAACTCTCTCATTTTACAGATGAGAAAACTAAGGCACAAAGAGGTTGAATGGCCACACATCAGTGTCTTCATGGCAGAATTTGAACCCATGTTTCCCTGATTTCAGGGCCAGTGTCCTATCCAAAATATTCATGTGTTGTAACCAGAAGGCATTGCTTGACTGAGTTATATCCAATCAAGAATGTTGTTCATTTCTATTTTATTAAAGAAGTTGTGCCCTGTTCAAGGCATCTGTAGGCATCATCAGTAGCAGACGTAGAGCTGGGTCTGGAGAACAAGGGAGCAGTAAAGAGTTAGCCCATTGATAGGTTGGCCACAATTAAGTATTTGAAACTTTGAATACTGAATATGTGAATCTAAGGGTGTGCTCTACTTTCTACATTTTAAATTTTTTAAGAGATTTGTAATGATAACTTTCTGTAACTAAAAAGCATGGATACAAAAAGTAAGCTTAATTAATAAAGAAATCTGAAAATTTTTGTACAATAACTTTGTGATGCATTTTTGTATTTTTTCTGTCTTCAGAAATTTAACAATGACTGGTGGATAGGACGGTTGGTAAAAGAAGGCTGTGAAATAGGATTCATCCCAAGTCCGGTTAAACTAGAAAACATGAGGCTACAGCACGAACAGAGGGCAAAGCAAGGAAAATTCTACTCCAGGTACAAAAAGGGAAAAAATCAAATATTTGTGTGAAAATGATGTGTTCGTTTAATAACACTGTCTTTGGAATCTCCAGGTATTTGCTGTATTATGAATGCTGTATGAAATAATCAGTGGTCAGTCAATAAGCATTTCCTAAGTGTCTGCTATGTGTCAGGCACTATACTAAGCACTGGGGATACAAAGAAAAGCAAAAGACAGCCCTTGCCTTCACGCGGCTTACAATCTGGGGGAAGGTAATGCACAAAAATGTTGAAAAGGTACCCAGCATGAGGTTATAATGAAGACCTGTAGCTACAGCCGGGAAATGATAAGTTGGCCTCACTAGGCCCCATCCTTAAATGGAGGATCTGGGGAGGAGCTCTCCAAGGTCCTCCTTTGACCCTCTCCACTCAGAGGGAGGGAGAGGTAGGTGCCAGGATGAGGGGTCACTAAGGAGATATGAGTTTCAGAACTGATGCGATCTTGCCTGGAAGATGAGTTACTGGAGACAATAATGAAGTCAGGAAATCATTACACTGAGAGTGATACGACCTCATGTTTTTATTGCAAGGCAACTTCTGTCTAATAAGACATCCACACTCATTGCATCTGACTTTGTCAACCAGCTTGGGAAGAAATCATATTCAAGACCAAAAAGTGCATCCCTAAAGTCTAGTAATTCAGAGTTGAAGTGTACTAGGAATATCCTCTGACTCTAAAATCTGAGGACCTCAATTTTCAGGACATCCAATAAAAGCAACCCAGAAAACTGCAGCTATACCTTATGTAAAGAGAAGGAGAGAAAAGAAACATGCAACTAAGAAATAAAATGCAAAGAACATCTTTCTTTCACTTTCACCTCAGAAACTCTGTTTTAAACTCCAGATGTGAAATATTTAATGGAAAGCCAGACTTCAAGTAAGCTGAAATTATTCTTCCTGATGTGAGCAGCACTCTTGTAGTCATGCCTAAATGATTCCCTAGTTATGCTTCTCTAACCAACTCCCTAGTACTGTTGTCTTAAGCAATCCCCTAACCAAATTGTAGAGTTGAGGGTGCTGGTTCTGGAGTCACAAAATCTGGGTTCATATCCTTGTTCTAACAGTCCTAGATGTATAACCATGGGCAACCTCTCAGAGTCTCAATATCCTGTGTAGTAGAATAAGGGTAGTGATACTTAGAAGGTGTTAAGGTCCATCAACAAGCATTTAGTATTATACTGTTACTATGTTTCAGGCCTTGCTTTCAAGGATCTCACAGTCTAATGGGGAGGGGGCATGGAACACAATGTACAAATAACTATGTGCAGACAAGATATATACTAGAATGATTTGGATATAATCACAGAGGGAAGGCGCCAACATTACCAAGAGAGACTTCTTGCAGAAAGTGAGTTTATTGGGGGATCTGGATGAAGCAAGGAGACAGAGATGAGGAGGGAGAAAATTCCAGAGATGGAGGACAGCCAGTGAAAATGCAAGAAGCCACTCTTAGAGGAGGTACCAAAAGTCACAACCTGACAAAAGATAGAAGAATTGGAATATGTTTGAAATTTGACATTTCTTCAAGATTAGCAGTGGAGAACCATTTGGCATTCTAAGTAGATTAACTTGTTGAAACATTTATTACAGCTTTCTATTTTTTCTAATATTTAATTGATATTTGAAATCAAAGAGAATGTGAAACAAATGCACTTTCTGGATTTGAAACTAGACTATATACTGTGTGCAAGAAGAGAGAGAGAGAGGGAGGGAAAGAGAGAGAGAGAGAGAGAGAGAGAGAGAGAGAGAGAGAGAGAGAGTAAGGGAAGGAGAGAGGGGAGAGAGAGAGAGAGACAAGGAGAGAAGGAGAAGGAGTTTGGGTTTTTTATGCTTTAGTCCTGTTAGTGATATGTCCTCACATCATTTCCAGAAACTGCTACCACAAATATAACTTTTTAATACTTACTACATTTTATGTGGTGCTCCAGGTCCTTGGTAAATGCCTTTACATATCCCTTAAGAGCCTTCCAGAGATTTAGGGCCTCCTATTAGTCCCCTTAATAAAGAAACACATTTTTAAAAAGCAATAAAAAGTCATTATACAATAACTCAGCCTACTAAGATTTTTACACTGCAGGTTGCCTTTTTTATCTGTATATTTAGTAATAAGTAAATATTCCCTTTTATCTCAGGCCTAGCTTCTTTACTTCTGCTTAAAATTGTGGTGCTAAGTATCAGGCAACAGAAATCTCTTTACCCAAGTTTCATGTTCCCAATTACGATTTGAGAATTAAATCTTCCTTTTGTCAACATTCTTTATCCAAGAAATGTCCATTTAGAGTTTTTTTTAAATAGATGAACTATCCAGTTATTCTTTATGCTCATTTGCCCCGAAATCTTTCCCCAGGTCATAATGAGTGCTCTGTTATACTTCAGAGTCCAGGCATTATGTATTATACAATCATCAAATTGCCTGTGATCGGAATCCTAGTAATTGAATATTTCCTTAATGTAGGATTGTGTAAATACAGGATATAGAGCTAGAAAAGGACCTTACAGATCATTCATTCCAACCTGTATCATTCTGCAGGTGAGGTAACTGGGACACAAGAATATTTAAGTGACTTGTCCAAGGTCACAGAAGCACTAAGAAGCAGAGTAGATCTGCATGGAAGCGCTCTGACCTTCAGATCCTATGTCTTTCCATTTCATGCTTTCAGCTTAGGGGCATACCATTAGTATTGGCAGGACCTTGGAGGTTATCTCAGTCAATCACTTTATTTTATAGATGGGGAATGTAAAGCCCAGAGGAGCTTATATGGCTTGCCAGAGGTCGCAAAGCCAGTAAGCGGCAGAACTAGGATTTGAAACCTGCTCCTCTCATTAAATCCAACACTTTCCATACAGGATTACATAAGGATCTGAGCCATTGCCTCAAAGCAAAATAAAGAAAAACCTTGTTATGTGTTTCTTAGTGAGATTTTTGAAGAATAGCAAGGTTTGGTATTCACAGATTCACCCTTCAGCTTTTTTAGGCATTAAACATTGTCCACATAATAAGGTTAAGAATGGTAAAATAGAAGCCAAGCAAGAGAGAAGGACTAATTTTATGCTTTAACCTTTTAGTTGCATCCTTTGCCTTTGATGGCCCCTAAAGACAAATTCCATGTTCACTGTTCAGCTATGTCTATAACTAATTTTTTAAATGAACCTGAAGGATGGCTAAATATTACCCTTCTATTCCCTCAAGACCTTTAAAAAATTAAACTTGAATGTGAAAAGAGAGACTGTGATATTGCTGATGTGCATTAATCCTCCAAGGATGCATATTGCAGCCTGTCTATGCCTGCTCTCTCAAGGCAGAAGCCTTATGCACATCTTTCCATATGTCCTCTACAGGGATCCATCTAATATATCAGTATACTTCATTGTTCACAATGGCAAATGCAGTTTCCATTGGTCACTTCTCCCTCTTTCTAGTTGATAGCCAACCTCTTTTTCTGGTCATAGATCTCTTGAGTATTATGATGCCTTCCATACACAATTCTTCATTAGTAGCATGTGGCAGCCTACTCGCGCCCACCATGAGACTCTGTCTTGCCCTTTGGGTGACCCTCCACTGACATTCTTCAACAGCTGCACTGTTCCATGACTCATAGCCACAGCACATCTCTGGGAGAATATGGCTGTCAGAAAGATGGCCCTTTGTTTCAGGGAGAAGCTTGGGTCATAAAAGCACTGCACAGTTTCCCAAAGGCAAACTCTCCTGCTTACTCCTTCTGTTCAATAACTGATTAAAAAAAAAGAAAACCTCCCCTGAGCAATCACCATTTGCATATTTGTAGGCCTGACTAATTGAAAACATTGCCATTAATAAGCAATTGAAATATGCCAGTCCTGTGATGAATGGCAGCTTTAATAGTGATTTTCTTTTTTTCTTTACTCCAGTAAATCAGGAGGAAACTCATCATCCAGTTTGGGTGACATAGTACCTAGTTCCAGAAAATCTACGCCTCCATCGTCTGGTAAGTAGGTGCTGAGTTGAACAACTGTATCATAGATTCAACACTTTTTTGAGGACTTACCTTATTTTATGCTTTAATTTGCATTGGATCTCTGTGTTGGGATGCCAGTAACTTTGAGGATGGGATATAGATTTAAAGGACCTTTTCAAATCATCTCCACCCCGCTGGCTTCCTTAAAATATCACCTGAAGCCCTATCTTCTACGAGAAGCCTTTCCCAGTCCTTAATCTCAGTGCCTTTCCTCTGAGACCCCAGTTTGGACTGTATGTGTCTTGTTTTGTGCATAGTGATTTGTGTGTTATCTCTCCCATTAGACTGTGAGCTCCTTGAGAACAGAGACTGATTTTTGCATTTCCTTGTATCTCTAGCATTTAGTAAATGCTCAATAAATACTGGCTGACTGATCTACTCATGAGAAACAGCATTGTTCTTGTGGAAATATGTAAGGGAAAGCACATGGGATGGGAACAGTAACTGCAAATACACAAACATAACAGAAAAAAGACCGAGGAGTCAGTAAACAAGCTTATCAACTCACTGTAGTGATCTAGGACATTAGCTCAATGGGTGAAAGCTAATGAGTCCAAAGTTTTAAATTAAGTCCTTGTTAGACTTTAAGCATTACTTAAAAGAAAAAAACAGAGACACAATCAGAGACTGTATCATTTAAACCTGCCTGTTTGGTCAGAAATGTTTTTGATTGTTCACAAGGAACCAAGAGTAGTGTGGGTGGCTTAGCCCAAGCTATCATCACTTCTATAAAAACAACTCATCAAATATGAAGGATATTTACTGAGAAAGCTAAAAATTGTAAGCAGAAATAGAAGTCGAGCATGGAGAAATTTCTACTGTGTTGGTTACTGACCTGAATCTTCTGTAACAGTAAGCCCGCATATATTGAGCATCAAGTACAGGCCGCTGTCCTTGGTGCTGTAGATCGGTGCAAAAGATGCTCTCACAAGGAGCTTGTAATCTAATTGAAGAAATTGGACAAACAAAACTAAATTAAAACCGTGGAGAATGACAGGCACAAAAATATACAATCATAGGTAGTTCAGAGACAAATCTACTAGTGAGAAGGATAAAGATTTCAGAGAGGATCATCTAGTAAAAAAATGGTTTTATGGAAGAAATTATTCTTCTCTTGAGTTTGGAAGGAAGGAAGAGAGAGTAACAGGCATGGTGGCTAGGAAATAACAGGTGTAAGAAAGGGCAAGCTTATTCCCTTGGCTAACCCTGTGAGTATAGTCTAGGGTGGAAAATATAAATGGAAAACAGCCTCTTGGTGAAACATTTTAAAGACCATTGATCTAAAAGAGTCAGTAAGATTATCAAAAAAGATGGGCAGAATAACACTTAAGAAGCCTGATTCTTAGGAGAAATTGGAGGTGAAAATAGGTTGAGAACAGGGAGTCTAGCAACAATGTGGAAATACTAAGCAGGTTAGCGAAATTATAAAATTGAGTAACAGGTTGCACTAACCACTATGTCCTAAGAATAGTCTTCCTCAGACAACTCCATTGATAACACCTCAGTTATGAGTGAACGGATTTATATTTTAGTTATACAACCATAGTGATTTAATTCCTACAGCACCGTGACATGATTTTATCTCCATCCTCCATTAACATTCAAGATTTTACTACCAGCTCTTTTCTGAAACTTTGTCTCCTGTGAATGATGCTACTCTCCTGTTTCACATGCTATCCTTTTGCTTAAGTTGTAAGGAGTAGGCAAAGGAAATTCTATTCTGGATGTGATTCTGACTAATGAGAGAAGGGGCCAATGAGGGTATAATTGATGGAAACCCTGGAGGTAAGTGACCACTCCAACTTAGAATTTGTGATGGAGCAGGCTAGGAAAGCCAGGCATAATGTGATGTGTACTTTGTTTTAGGAGAAGATTGCTCAGTGGGTTGACCCCATGACCAAAAATTCTAAAAGGAAAGCTAGCTTAGGAGATTTGGGACGCTCTTAAGTCACAAAGAAAAATCTCTCTAATGAAGAAGGGGGGAGTCACTAAAGAAAAAAATGCAGATATGCCGAGTAAACTCATCAACCAACGTAGATTTTTTTTAAAAGACATGTATAGAAAATGAAAACAAGGGCAGTTAATGAAGTATGAATATAAAAGTATGGCATGGTGCTATAAGAATTGTATCAGTGTGTCCTTTTTTATCTTGATTTTTCTTTTTTACATTAATTTTTTAAAGAAAAATGCCTTTTCTCTCCCTTTCACTTTTTCCCTCTTTGGAAAAAAAAGAAAGAAAAACATAACTCCTTGTAAAAAATATGCATGGTCAAGCAAAGAATGAGCTAAAATTGACAAAGGCTATTTTTTTATCCTAAGATCTTTAAGGGACTGCGAGCTCAGTATAATTTAACAGTTATGATTTAGCTGCCCCCCCCCAAAAAGCGTAAAGCAATGTCAGATGGCATTGAAAGAGTCTAGAACTGATCCTACAGTTCTTTGCCCCACTCCAGCTATATCAGAAGTATCATGTTCAGTTCTGGGCATCACCTTTTAATAGAGATGCTGATAAGCAGAAGGGAAACTGGCATGGTGAAGATCATGCTATATGAGATTATGTCGAAGGAAGTAATAATGAAGATGAGATAAGAAGACACAGGAGAGAGATGTTATGTTATGCTTCTGTTATGTAGTCCAGTATTCCAATTGCTAAGCTTCCTTAACCATTCTCACTACATCTCCATATTTGTTCAATTGGGGTTGGCCATTCTATTCTTTCTATCTGCTCCAAGAAAGGGCTCCATGGGAGAGGGAAGGTTAAGTCTTTTAGCCACATTCATAGGAAAACACATCAGCATCAAGCCTTTAGAAGTCATTATTACTGTTTCCAAATGAACCCAAGTGTTCTCATACACAAGAGTTGTATGAGCAATATTAACAAAGAATTAAGTTCCAACAAGTAAATTGGAAACTTCTTCCAGGATCTATGTTCCATGTAAAGGGATGAAAAAAATCAATCATAATTTGACCATAGTAATCTGTGGCCAGACACCTAGACCATGTCACAATTGAACTGTGAGTTTCCCCAATATAAAAATTCACAAATTTATAACCTAGAAATTTAGAGGCATCAAGCTCAGTGTCTGCAAGTAGACCACAAATCTCCCAAAACTGGACTAGATTAAACTGTAATTAGGAAATGTCTAACAAAATAAATAAAAATACCATATAATGTAAATAATATTAATTTGTGGTTTTCTTAGTCAATATGCAGCCTATTTTTATTTGAGTTCGACACCACTGATCTAGATAGCCACCCAATTGATTTAATTCCTTACTCATGGCAGACAGGCCATACCCTCTAAACTCACTAGTTTTTCTAGCACCCTTGTGTATGATAGGTACCAAATAAATGTTGATTGAATTGAATTGGACTCTCTCCCTGGGCTTGTTTCTGTTGTTTAGACAACTTATTTTCATAAAAGCCCAAATGCTTAATAAATATTTATTCGGCTTGCTGTTTCCCCAACATGTATAAATGGGAAAGTGAAATTGTTTGGGAATTTACCATTTGAGGGCAGGCTTACCATCTTTGTCAGGCTCTTCCATATTCCGGGAATAATAACATACTGAATCTGATTCGGTAAATGGAAAGAACGGTCAAAACCAATCAAAACTGAATGCTGTTAAATTATAATGAACGAGCTTGGGCCCAAGGAAAAGGCATGAGACTGCCCCTTCCCCCCTCCCTTAGCGGAGAGAGAGGACCAGTGTGTGTGAAACATTGAATATAATATCAGACTGTTTTGATGGACTGCTTAGTTTTGCTAGGTGTGACTTTTTCCTCTTTTTTCTTCTTTGTTTTTTAACAAAGTTATATAATGTTATATAACGGTTTTATAATGTTATATAACATTATAACATGTTTTTATAGTAAAAGTGACTGGAGTGGTGAGGAAGGTAACTTGAGAAACATAAGCAATGTGAAAACAAGATAACAGTAGCATTTGTTAAAGATGATGAATCTTCAGTCGTATCGTGGCCACCTCCTTTCACAGCTATACGCTATTCGGGAAGAGATTTTTCCATACCAGGGGGACAAATTTGCCTCTCTCCATATACATATGCATCTAAACTGCTTGCCCGCTGCTGCTCGAGAGGCACGTTCTCAGTTCATTTTGCCTATGATTAGGGCTGACTCTTGTTTTCATTACTCCATACACTTCCTGTTTAGCCACGTGATGAGGGACACAACAGATTCCCAAAGGTTAAAATGGGACAGAATCATTCGATAGCCATCATAATTACTAAACCAGAAAGAAAGGCAAAACCTCTCAGATTGCTTCCTGTTGCTCAAAAGGGGTAGGACGGTTACTCATCCTACTTAGAACAGAACCTGTCCTACAGCTGGCTACTGCTGAATATTGGGCTACTTTCAGCTTAGAAGCAAGGGTCTCTTCTTTGATCTCCGTTTCCTATGTGTATTGGTTTTGTGTGAAAGGTTATGTTTAAAATATTGTGCTATTTCTCTGTAGCTAATGGATATCCTCCCATTGTTCTAACGTGATATTTTAAGAAGAGGTCATTTCCCAGTGAACAGTAGATGATCTCTACTAAAATATGTGAAGCAGTGGATGAACACACCAGAAAAAAAAAGCATGGTATGGTAGCCAGAAGAGTACTGGTCCTCAAGCCAGAAGGACGGGATTTAATCCCAGTTCTTTCACTGAATAGCTTAGATAATCACTTTTTTTGATTCTTTGACTTTTTCATCTTTCATCTGCAAAACAAGTGTAATAATGCCTGTCTAACTTCACAGAGTCATCATGGGGTTAAAATGATAGTAATGTGAATAGACCAGAAAGGGCTTTACAGGTATAAGATATTGGTATAAAAAAATATTGAGCAAATCATAACCTAGGAGTCAGCAGCCCTGAGTTCTAACTCAGACTCTGGCTCTAACTAGCCATGTGCCTTTGGCTATGACATTTAACTTTTGAGAGCCTCAGTTTCCTCAACTGATTCTGAGGTTAAAGGGGCCTGCTACTGTTTGATTCTAGTATGTAAGGTAGTGGAATATTTTGAATAGAATCCCGAAGTGGGAGTCAGGAAGACCTGAGTTTGAATCTAACCTCAGGTGGGTAATAGCTGAATGACTTTGGGAAAATCATTTAACTTCTTCTTTCCCTGTTTTTCTCCATCTGTAAAATAAGGATAGGAATGGCATCTATATCCCAAGATTGTTGTGATGATCAAATAGGATAATGGACTTAATATCAGTTGTTATTATCATAAAGTAGCTCTAGTTTTTGAAAAGAAATTCTACATTTTGAAGTGTTAGATTATACAATCATCAGATACAGGCCTGGAAAAAGCCTCCATTTAACAGATAACAAAATGGGGACTCCGAGTCTCATGAGTTTCTTAAAGTCATTCAGCTAATCTATGGCAGAACCAAGTCTGGAACCATGGTTTCTTGACTGTTGATCCAATTCTCATTCTACGTCATTCTACCTCATTTCAATAGAAGTAAAATAATGATTTGCTGTCTTCCTTCCCCAGGCTGATGTCATTTGACTTCATTAAATTAAGTACTTTCTCATTATTTTGCTATTTATCAGGTTTGTCTTTATTTCCATGGATCATTTTAGTATGGCTCCACTCCCTTCCATCCTGTAAAGCCTCTTGGGCTAGTTAGCTACCTCTTCTATGAATCCTTTGGGCTACTGGAGTGCAAATCCGTCCTCTTCTGTAGCCTTCAAATGTTTGTTGCATTTTCTGGAGGCCTACTAAGGTGACTTTTGCTCTGACACAGAGCAAAGTAGTCCAGGGAATGCCGTTGATGGGATTGAATGTTTCCAGTGTTCTCTTGCTTGCTTTCTACAACGTGTCACTTGAAGAAATCAAGTGACACATTATTCTGTGAGTATAGTACCCAAGATACAATGCCATGTTCCAAACCACACTTAGCAAATGTCAGTTTGATTCTAAAAATACCCCATCTTTGCTGGTGGATTTAATACAAGGCTCATTTAATTATGCAAACAGATATTTTGAAACTCTGTTCAAGGTTTGTTAGATGCATCTACTTTTTCAGTCCTTATATGCTTTTGCCTCTAAGTTTAACTTTGTGTACCATGGTAATCCTTTGACTCCAGATCATTTGGGTCTAACTCCATTTTATTTTCATTATAACCTGTTTTTCCTCTCTTGGCCACCTGATGATTTTGACTTGTTTGTCTGTATATAGCTATAGACATAGATGCTACTGGCTTAGAAGCAGAAGAAAATGATATTCCAGCCAACCACCGCTCCCCTAAGCCCAGTGCAAACAGTGTAACATCACCCCACTCCAAAGAGAAAAGAATGCCCTTCTTTAAGAAGGTAACATTGAACTTCTGAGCTCTTCTCTGTCCACCTGCTCAGCCGCCACTGCGCCACGTTTCTAGTCCTGTTGACTGTCTGTGTCCTCTTCCAAGCCAATAACATGCATGCTCTGTTATTCTTTATTTCTTTTCCATGCCGCTGTAGCTAAGCAGAAACAGAAATCGGTAAGTTTACATTGACATAAGCTGTGTTTATCCTGCCACTGGCATCATTAGCATTAATTCTCACTATTTTATTAAGTACATTCTAGTACTAAGAAAGGGATCTATCAAACAGCAAATTGAGTCCGTGCATTTAAAACCAACTAAGTTCAGTGAGTGACTCAGTGAAACACCATTACAGTACTTATCCTTTTTGATGGAATAATAGACCACCAAAGGAAGTGATTGAAACATCCAGGGACATCAAACACTGACAACTCCCCATAATGCACCTCTATAGTGCATGCTTATTCTGTCTGTCTTTGTCTCTTTCTTTTTTTCCAGATTTTTAACATAATCAAGCATATTAAAACAATGACTAGAATCTAATTTGTGATATCCAGATACATAGCTTGTACTAAAAAGAAAAAAAGCCTTCAATTTTTAATTTAGTCAGTATTTAAACTTCTAATCCACTAGGTGCAAAATCTGCAGATGAACAAGACCAGTGGAAAACTGCAGACTTGTTTTGGCGGTTTACTGTGAGTTTCTCCTATTGTCATATATAAATTCTCTCCCAATGTTCTTGCCTCTTCCATCAGTCAGATTGCAGCATCCCATCTATTGGACACTGGGTCTAGCAGTCTCCTTGTGAGCCTTTGCCACTGGCCAACCAAGGTGTCAAAGAATGATGCGATTGTCTCTGCTGACTGGTATTTTCTCAGAACCCTTTATTTCAGATGAGAGTCCACTTCCTGTCAGTAGGTTTTGCAGCTTCTGAAAGAGGCTGCCTACTTCTCCCTTTTTTTAGGAATCCCCTAATTCCTGTTCCTTCCCTTCTTTTACACACCACCATCTGTCCTCACTTTGATAAATATGACAGTGTTACCAAGGCTGGCAAAAAACAGTGGGTGAATTCCAGCACAGGAGTGTGCAGTAAATAAATTCTCCTCTGTTCACCCTCCTCCCCCAACCTTCTCTGAAGGTTGGACTCTTTTTCCCTGGGAATGGGTCTTCTGCCTTATGCATCCAGAGCTCATAAGTAATTTATATGGTGTTAGGTACTGAACTGCAAGGTTTTTGTTTGTTTGTTTGTTTTCTATATGATTGCCAGTAAATAATTGAAGATAACAGAACCATAGTCAAAAAAAATGTGCCTAAATTAAAGCACGCAGATCTCTGTTATTAAGACCATCAGTGATCTAAAAAGAGAAACAATAGTATAAGAATGATCCAATCCCATAACACAGAGATTCAAACAGAAAAGTGGTCAAGTCTTTGTGGTCTCATGTTGGCAGTCCTTCTGAGGCTTTCACCAGAGTCATCCGTTGTATAGTTGAAAAGAAACTTAACAAATCAATGCCACCAACCAAAGGCATTGAAGTGGAGTGGAAGGAGCACTGTCACTGGGGTAAGAGGATCTGGTTTGAAACCCACCTCTGACAACACTTCCCTTTATGACCTTGGGTGAGTCACTTAAACTCAATGGGTCTGTTTCCACATCTGTGAAGTGTCAGAGATTGGACTCAATGGCCTCTGAGGTCTCTTCCATTCCAGTGGTGCAACCTCTATCTTCACCTGATCATCAACAACCCACAGTAAATAGATTAGAACAAGTGATCAAATGATAACCAGAGCTTCTGGTCATATTCCTTGTTCTTTCCCTGAAGTTCCCCATACCTCCAAATATATCCCAAAACATTTTTTAATTATTTATTGCTATTTTTGCCAGTGAAGATTGTATAACAAAAGAGAGATAACAGGAAAAAGCAGCTGAAAATCCATTGGTTTATTTTTAAGGTTAGAGCTCAGAGTGCCACTATTCCATCAAATAAGGTAATTTCTGTATCTACCCTAAT
Source organism: Trichosurus vulpecula (assembly GCF_011100635.1). Classification (NCBI taxonomy): domain Eukaryota; kingdom Metazoa; phylum Chordata; class Mammalia; order Diprotodontia; family Phalangeridae; genus Trichosurus; species Trichosurus vulpecula. Next base: position 57,958,452 of record NC_050577.1, read on the forward strand.
TATTTATTAAGTAGCTGGTTGAAGACTAGCAATGGGTAGCCCTTTGCTGGTTGACAGTCACAAAAAAAAAGAAGCAAAGATTTATTGCATCAGACACTGACCCTCTATTAATTACAGACTTAGAATTTCTTTGGGCTGTTACTAAAATGCATGCATCAAACTATTTACATTCCTGGTCTCAAAGGTAGAAAAAAATCTCTTGATGCTGCAGAGTTACAAGGACGTGGCTTCCAAACATTTTGAGCCTGCGCCTGCATTATATAAATAAGTTCATTTATATGCTTATGATGCCTTGGGCACTGGTACTCATTCTTCTTATGTTATCAATTATGTGGTGAACTTTTATGTAGCACTGCAGAAAAAGAGAGATATTTGGCCGCGAGGTTGTTTTCCATGTCTTAGATGGCTTTAGGTTGGTGCTTGTGTGGCATTCTGTGCTGTCACTGTATTCATGTTTGTCTTGGTTTTTTACTTCCTGTATAAAATGTTCTTTACCTTGTTATGTCTCTTTAAATTTACCTGGAAACTCGTTAAACATTGAAACAGTGAAAAATGACAGCACAGTACTCAGTATTGTGTTCCCCCTTCTCTGGGAATATGGATACTATGGTGACTTTTTCCAGATTGGTGCATTTGTTTTGAAGGTGCTTTTAAAATTTCTAAAACAAACTTCAGGAACCATAAATATAAATGAAAATGATTTTAATAGCACAAAATAAATTGTTTTAATAACAAAAAACTCAAGAAACTGTGATATGAAAATAAATTCATAAATCTTCCATATTTGAGGATTAACTTATAAAATGCCCAGAATAATTTAAAAGACATTTCATTTTTGTTCATATCTTTTTTGAAAAAAAATTATTATAATCTGACAAGCATCCTAATATTGCAAGGATATAATAACAAAGTGAAAAACCGTCCCTGCCCTCAAGGAGCTTACATTCTACTTAAGGAATATAACATGAAAACAGATAAGTATTTACATGAAAATTTGAGAGTGAATAGTAACTAAAAGAATAAGAAAAAGCTTCCAGTAGGAGTTGGCACATGAGCTTGAAGGAAGCTAGAGATAAGAATTAATTTCCTCTTACTAATTTATTTAGAGTAATTCACAAATCAGTAGATGCTCTAATTAAGAAATCTTAACAGGATCTTCTTGGCATTGGAGGCTGCATTTATTGTCTCTAAGTACAACTGCCCAATCCTTGACCAATTTTATGTCTTCTGTTATAGAAATATCTCTTTGATATAAAGTTAATGGCTACCCATTATCTTCTGGCTATTTTCTTCATCTTGAATCTATCAGTTGAGCTATGCCAATGATCCACTTGATTTTGTAACTGGCCATGTCTCTCCACCCCACCCCCCAAATTTTCTTAATGCAGAGGGAATTTAAATCATCCCTGTAATATAGACATGCCTTAAATTCAGCTGCAAAGTGTAGACGTGTGCTAGAAAGGCAGGCAGCATGGTGCCATGGAGAGAGCATTGGCTCCAGAGTCAGAGGACCTAGGTTTATATCCTGCCCCAGATGCTTAATAACAGTGTGACCCTGGATAAGTCCCTTAATGTCTCTGGGCCTCAGTTTCCTCCACTACTTCTGTTATCCTATGATTATAACTCCTTCCCCAGTAGTATGTTAGATACTTAGAGAGATTACCATTTTGTTCAGTTTATGAAAGTATTACTGAGTGCATGAAAACATAAATGACCTCAGTGGTTCAACCCTTTGGTTTTGAATTTTTAGCTTGCTAATATTTTTAAAGCCTATACACATTATATACAAAAAAGCATGAATATACGACTAGTATTTATTTATTAGAAATGACATCTGGGTGGATTGGCTTCTGCATGGAAGTGGAAGAGAGGCAGTGTTCATGGTGGTTAGAGAGCTGGTGTTAGAAGTTGATAGAGCGGGGATTGGAGTCCTTCCTCAAACACCCTCTAGCTTGAGCCTGAGCAATTTATAGCCTCTTAGCTCTCTGGCAATCCTCTGAGACCGTAAGTTGCAGAGAAGATACCAGCTTACATTAGTAGAGAGAGCTTCCACATTCAAGACTTCCTGATAGCAATGAATCCATAGGACTTGTCCCTTCTCCCTATTCTTAGAGAAGTAGGAACAGACCATAAAATAGATAGTTACATTTGTTTTAAAAGGAATTTGTAGTTTATTTTCTCCCGTCATAGATGAAGCCAATAATTAAGACAAAAGACTTTCAAATCTTTTTCATCCCTACTTTATTGAGCTGTATTGGTCCCAACAGTCTGGACTATTTCTGTTTTTAATACAAACTAACACTCCTACTCACCTGCCATTGCCTTACAGACAATCCAAAAAGATTTCTTAAGCCCATCCGTCCCAAGGCATGTTCCCATGCTTCCTTGCAGTCTTTCTACCATGTCACCTGATTGTGTCAGAAGCAGCACCTTCTTCTAGATGAGCTTGCCTATGAAGAAGTCAGATTACCATGTCTGGAGAGAGAAAAGGGAATAACAATGGTTTCAAGCATAGGAAAACTTAAGAAAATAAACTCACACCTTGGCCTGAGTTTATTTATAGCAGAGGCAAAAAAATCTGGAAAACCAGCTCCTTTTATTATTCCTCTTGGTTGAATCCCCAGGGAAGTGAGTGAATGGCTTATAGATAAATGATAAGCATCCTGTCTTCCTGCTAAGGTTCTGAAAGCTTCTCCTCTCTCTGCAGACAGAGCACATTCCTCCTTACGATGTGGTGCCTTCTATGCGACCGGTAGTGTTAGTGGGGCCTTCTCTGAAGGGCTATGAGGTAAGTAGCCTCTCTCTCTTTTTTTAATTTATGGAATAAAACAAGCATTTTTTGTATACTATACTATATAGAGCTCATATGTACTATACCATATACAGTATACTATAGTTATACAATATAACATACTATAATGAAAAAGATGAATGTGCATGAAACTGAAAATGTATTATGTACAACTTGCTATTCCTTTTAAATATATAACATTATCATGTAAGGTTTTTTCCCCTTCTTCCCTTCCCTCCACCCTAGAGATAGCTGTCATTAGACATTAGCATCTCTTAAGTAGCATCTCGCAGCAAGTAGAATCAATCTTCTACTCAGTCCCCCCTCCCAGTTTTTTAACTTAGATGAGCCTGAAGTAGTCACCAAATTATTTTAAGCTGTTGACGCATGTTGACAAGTATTTGGGGAGGGAGGTTTGGGGGACTGCTACTTGAGAAAACTTGGTTATTGGCTGTGTTTTCAGGCAGAAACAAAATTGATGGTGTCATCAAATGGAGAGTGATTACAACAGCTCTTGGTATGAGAACCATTTGAAGGAGTTAGAAATGCATAATATAGAGAAGACTTGGGGAGAATATGAATGATCCACTAGCTCTCCTTAAATATCCAACAGGCAGTCTGATGGAAGACAGATTAAAATTTTTGTTTGATTTGCCCCCAAGAAAGAAGAGTTAGGGCTAGTAGATAGAAATATCAGAGAGACAGATTTTGGTTTATTATAAGGAAAACTTCTTACAGCTGTAATTATGCAAGAGTAGAAAAGATTTCCTCCAAAGATAATGAATTTCTTGTTGCTGGCAATATTCAATCAAAGGCTGGATTAGCACTGAGAATACTCTAGTTTTATAGGTTGGTTCTTCTGGAATAGGTTGGACTCATTGGCTTCTGAGGTTCCTTCTTATTCTGCTATTCTCTGGCTCTGTGAATCTAATGTAAATGAACCATTTACAGTAAATATTAGTAAAAAGAGACTAGAAACTTCTTTTATTTTTTTTATCAAAAATCAGAAATGGAAAGTAATAACCTTCAAATTACATAATTTTTTCCAAATATGAATCCCATGTCTATCATTCTTAATAAAAACATTTTTAACCAGTGATGATTGTCATACCTTGATTTGTTGCTTTGCTTATTTTTAGGTGACAGATATGATGCAGAAAGCACTGTTTGATTTTTTAAAACACAGATTTGAAGGGCGGTAAGTACATCAACATGCTTTTTATTTTCTTATTTTTTTCATCTTTGGAGATGTACTCAAGTAGAGTCCTGGGGGGACATGCACATGTTACCATGATGAGGTTCAGAGTGTAAGTAAAACTGTTCTCAGAAGCCTAATCAGTTCCAGGATGTAGTCTTCCTTAGTAGAGAATGTTCTCCAACCAGTTGCTAAACTAATGTTCCTGAAGTACAGATCTGAGCCTATCACCTTCCTATTCAATAAACTCCAGTGGTTCCCTTTATCTACAGGCTCAAATAAAAAATCCTTTGGCTGGCATTCAAAGGCCCTCACAGCCTGAGCCCTTCCTACTATTCCTGTTTTCTTATACCTTCCTCCCACCCAAATAGTCTGCCATCCAATGATGCTGGTCTCTGCTGTTTCTAAGAAACACTATCTCCTGACTCTGGGCATTTTCACTGGTTGTCTCTCATGCCTGGAATACTCTTCCTCCCCTTCTCCACCTCCTGGCTTCCTTCAAGTCCTAGCTAAAATCCCCACATTCTACACAAGAGGTGTCAAATCTGTGACCCACTCCCAGGTGCAGTCCTGAGCCAGATTAAAATTTAATTGGGAAATATTTAACAGAATCAATAAAAACACAATAAAACATGTTCTCTTTCACTACATGACTACTATGGATATGTTTTACATGACAACACATGTATAACCTAAATCGAATTGCTTGCCTTCTCAATGTGGGGGGGGGGGGCGCAGGGAGGAGGGAGGAAGGGAAAGAATTTGGAACTCAAAGTTTTAAAAACAAATGTTAAAAATTGCTTTTACATGTACCTGGGGGAAAAATAAAAATAAAATGTATATAATTTATAAATTATATAATTATATTAAATAAATAATATAACATAAAATATGTAAATTTTATATATAAAATTTATATAATAAAAATTTTAAAAGGAAAAGTTTTTAAAAAGAAAAAATCGCTATAAAACATAAATAATGTTAATATAGGGTTTTCTAAGTCAATAGGAAGCAGCAGGGGTCCTTAAATACCGCTTAGTGACTCCTGTTTCTATTTGAGTTTGACACCACGGTTCTGCAAGAAGCTTTTCCTGATGCCCCTTAATGGTTATACTTTTCCTTTATTGATTATCTTCAACTTATCCCGTACGTATTTTATTTATACATAGTTGTTTGTGTGAGCTAGACCTAGACATAAGCTATTTGAGAGCAAGTACTATCTTTTATCTTTCTTTGTATTCTCAGAGCCTGGTGCATAGTAGGCACTTAATAAATGCTTAGTGACTCAGCACCTCTACAGACCTCTGTGTAGAGCACTGTGCTAGGAACCAGAGAAGGTAAATAGTTTGGATAAGGTTAGAATTCCACCAGACATAGTCATAATGGAATGACAGCTAGAGGAAGCAATGAAGGTGTGAAGGCTTCGAAATCCGAGTCTGAGTGCTGGCTGATAGGCGTGTTCATCGTGTGACCCTGCTGAGTAAATCCTTTAACCTCTCTGATCCAGGCTCTCTCTTCATCTGGAAAATGCAAAGAATGATGTTGTCTTACCTGCTGCGAGGGGTTGTTATGAGGAAAAGAGCTTTGTCAACCTTAAAAGAACTCCATCAAGATGAGCTGTTATTATTATAGAAGTCCCTGATGCTCTTCCCATTTCTCCTTTATCACTGGTACAGGAGGAAAGTCATCAAATGTACCCCTTGAATTTAAAACAGGGGAATGGGACAAGGGAGCCTAGCAATGTCAAGACCATTTCTCTACATTTTCACTGTGGAAATGACATTATCCCTCTTCCCTACATCTTTGCTCCCTTCTTGCCAGCCATCATCAGAGAAGAATTGGGACCAGATTGTCAGATTAACCATATCAGTAGGGTTCAGGAGTTCCATGTAGCATTCTTCATATGATAACTTATTCCTTTTATTCTGTGGGTGGGGAACCTGTAGCCTTGAGGACACATGTGACCCTCTCGGTCCTCAAGTGCATCCCCATGTATAATTATACCTTTTAGTCTGCCATTTTAAAATGGGGTAGAATGAAGGCTTTTTCCCCACACAGTCTCAAAGTTAGGGAGTAGCAGAGAATGAAATTTTTCAAAACAGTTCAAGAAAGGGACACAATCAGAAAAGGAGTAAATGTACTTTTCAAGAGAAAAAGAAAAATAGGTGTTTATCAGCTAGGCCTGCCTTCCCTAAGTCTTCTAATTTAATTTTCCATAACTTCATGAAATGATTTATTACATACTAGGCCAAGAACTATTGCCTCTGGCATTGTGCAGGCCTGGCTAAGACTAAGAGGTGCACCTCTAATCTGCCCTGTTAGAATAAATCAGCATGCATTTGTTCATTCCTTGGCTCTGTCTCTTAGTGCAGTTGAAAACAGTCTATGTGAGCATTCTCTGACTATGGTATGTCCTCCTGGAGAAACTTTGATGCTTTTTTATGCATCAATAAATCCATTGTGTCTTCTTCAACAAGTAAAGATATATCAAAAGGAGGGAAAGAAAGAGAAAAAGCGAGATCGTTCTGATTCAGCTCTCGTCTTTAGAAAAATGTAACCTTTACTTAGACCTGGGCAGACCATGAATTTGAAAGGCGAAATCCAAGTCAGAGGCTGTGTCTTGGCTCTGTATGCCAGGATATTAGCCAACTTGATTGTTTTCATTAAGCGAAAAATGAAATAGCAATGAGGAATAACCTATGTTCTCATCAGTGAGACTACCTTGGCTTATTCCCATCCTTGGAGCTAGAGTTGTACTTTCTAGGTACTTTGGTCACTTATTCTAAAGCCTGGGGCCTCTAAGACTTGATCAGCAAGCGTTCATTAAGCATTTACTGTGTATCAGGTACTATACCGGAGCTAAAAAGACAAAAGTGAGTCTTCTCTACTGACCTGCCTGGGAGGAGCTTACTTAATGAAAAACACAGCATATACGCCTATAACTAGAATGTATACAAAATGAATACAAGGTAATTTTGAGATGGAGAGATCTTTTCACCCAGTAAAGGTTTCACACAAAAAAAGATAACACAAAGATTGAAGGAAATCAGATATTCTAAGAGATGAAGGTGAGGAAAGAGTGCATTCCAGGTATGTAGAAGTAGTTTCTAAGGGATGGTGAGAAAATGCATATGGGAGTGGCAGTGAATGTCAAGAAGTATTCCCCCTTCCCCACTGTGATTAGTGAGTCTTGGGGGTATGAGAAAAGGGAAATCTGGAATACAGTGTCATCTGGGTAGAACTGTGTATCAGGTAGGACCAGAAGATAGAATGAGAGGAGAAATGCTGAAGTGAGATATATCTTCACTGTAGAGTAGGAGATGGCAGAGTCCACAATAAAAGAGTCAGATAGCTCTGGAGAGGGATATGGAGTTTGGGGGTCATTTTTGATGTGGTCCATAAGGAAAAGAGGATTGGCAGTAATGGTTAGAGAAGAGGGTCTGTCTCTTCAGAAGTCCTCATTCAGTGTCACGGGAATGAAAAATGGGTAAGAATTCGCTAACCATTGGGCAATGCATTCAGGCAGAGTAACAGGAATTGGAAAGAGTTCCACTGATGAAAATAGGTGAGAAAGATGTTCTCCTTATGATCCCTCCTCATGAGTCCCCAGTCTTAATGCACCCCTTATTCTCAAGCCTAATACAATCTTTTCACCATACATTTCACTTATTAAAACTTTGGATGTTCAGGCTAGAGGAGAGCAGATCAAGACACGAAAATTCTTTACTCTTTGGCATCACACCTCAGGTGGTTTATTTAAAAATGAATCTGTCCCCGTCCTTATATGTAAACGGAGCTTTTAAAAAATATCACCTTGCAGAAAGGAGATAATAGAAGAATTAAACAGGCAAACCTGCTCTGATAGTCAAAACTAATATCTGTGACTAATTAAATTCCTCAGTCTAGTGATTCTGAAGATTTCAAGAATCTACAGTGAAATCTTTGGAATGTGTATTGAAGTATAAGAATGTGCACAATAACTCAGATTCTTCCTGGGCCGTGTATGAGGAGGTGATTTTGAAAGTCAAGAAACCAGGGAAATGGATGATATTCCATTAATGCAAGGCAGCTTTGTGTATACTTAGTTGGAAGGAGGGCACCGATACCTCAAAGGAGTGACTGCTGGCGTTTCTGAGGCAACATGAAGCAGCATGTCCCAAATCTGCTGCCCAGAGAGTCCTTGGCTCTCCCCAAAGCAGAGGCTCAAGGCCTGAGAGGAGAGAAGATTATCTGCAAGCAGCTTTTATCTAATCAGTAACGTCATCTCCCTCTGGAGTGTTTCTGAGAGGGCATGATCCAGGTTACACAGGATGACAGCATGACTGGGTTGTGAGCTGTATCTTTGAAGGGAGTTACCACATTGATCAGAGCACAAATCCAGTGACATAGCAGAGAAGAGTTTGAGCCCTGAGAACAGGGCTCAAATGGTCCTTATGAATTTTCCTTGTCCATTCAGCAGAATCCACTCAAATGCTGAGTATTAAGCCCACCACTCTGGTGTAGGCCCTCAGCACCTCACATATTGATTATTGCAGCAATCTGCTCTTAGGTCTGTCTGCCTCAAGTCTCTCTTCATTTGGCCATTAAAGTGATATTCCTAAAGTACAAGTCCAACCATGTCACCTCCTACTCAGTAAACTCCAGTGGCCCCCTATTACCTCTAGAATCAAATACAAACCCCTCTATTTGGTACGGAGAGCCCTTCGTAAATTGGAGATCTCTTACCTTTCTCGTCTTCTTATACCTTGCTGTCACATACTCCAATCCAGTGACAAACAAGACGCTACATCTCTTGGCTCTAGGCATTTTCTCTGGTTGTTCCCTTTGGAATGCTTTCCCTCCTCATCTCTGCTTCCTGGCTTCCCTGGCGTCCTCAAAGTCCCTACTAAAATCCTATCTTCTACAGGAAGCCTTTCCAAACACCTCTTAATTCTAGTGCCTTCCCTCTCTATCTTTATGTTTATCCTGTATATAGCTTGACTGTACAAATTGGTTTGTTTGACATTTCCCCCATTAGAGTGTGAGTTCTTCGAGGGCAGGGACTGTGTTTTGCCTCTTTACGTATCTCCAGCACTTAACATAGTGCCTGGCACATAGTAGGTGCTTAATAAATGTTTATTGATTGACTGTGGACCCCCTGTTGTACTATTATAAGGCAATTACGCATCTTTGTAGCCTTTATTTGTAGCATGAATAGCCATATTTGCCTGATTTAACAATGAATATATTGGGATTGTTTACCTAGAATGTCTGAGAAGTCAGTGTATGTTATGAGACATGCCCTGCAGGTGGTAACAAATTTCGTGGGCCCAAAGATCTAAAGTTCCAAGCTGTGATGATATTTTTCAGTTGAGCTTGTCACGCATTCCCCCATTTGTGTATTTCATGTCACATGCCCAGTTACCTGAATTAATTTTAACTGTCTCTTTTTTTCACCCACTTTCCAGAAGCCTGAGTTTAATGATTTTTTTTTTTTGCACAGGATATCTATCACAAGGGTCACAGCTGACATCTCGCTTGCCAAACGCTCAGTATTAAACAATCCTAGCAAGCATGCGATAATAGAGCGCTCCAACACAAGGTCAAGCTTAGGTAAGTTTGTACAACACTGATAAACCTTTGCTCTTCAAACAAGAATTTCAAACACTCTCCAGTTTGGTGATAGCAAAGATCTACCTAAATCATGCCAGTTGTCTTGGAACTCGCATGTTGCCAGGAGGCAGAGAGGTGGTTTCTCCTTATAAAAATCCTCCATTTTGTAATCAATGTAAGAATTTTGATTTCTTTAACAATCTGAAGTGGACAGAGTGCTTTCCTTTCATGAATTCTATAAGGTGTTCGCTCAAATATCATCATGCCTAATTTACAGATGAGGAAGCTGAGATTCTGAGACATTAGTGACTTACCCAGAAATTCACACTAGGAAGTCTGTGAGGAGGTGAGTCACGTCTCTTAAGTACCAACCCAAATTGGAAATAGACTATACTTCACTGGTTTGTCAGAGTATGACAAAGTCCTCAGTCCATCAAAAGATTTCCTTCTACATATGGAGATATGCAGGCACTGAACAAAGACATTGGGTCCTCACTTTATAAATCCATCAGTGCTAAGTGGGATGGGATGGTTATGACCCTATCCTTACACTGTCCCCCCAATTTAAATGTTTGCTATCCTCAGCAAATCTACTAGAGTGTGTGTGGAAATTCCATAGTCCCAGATCGTGGATAGCTCTTTTGTGACCCAGGGAAGTTCCACGCTATCTTTTTTTTAATGCCTTCCCCGGTGCCTTGTAGTAAAGAGTCTCAAGAAAAGTCTTTCTAGCACAGTTTCTAATTAAATATGGTAACAGCGATCTTCTATACTTCCAAATAGTTAGTGATACAATTTAACAAACCAATGCCATTTGGCAAAATTCATCATAGGTTAATGCCTGGCTTGTTGCTTGTAAAAAAAAAGTGCTTTCCCCAACCCAAAAAGAATAAAGAAAAGGAAAGAAAAGCAAGTCTCCTTTCTCAAAGAGAACGCATGGCCTTTAGAGAATTCCTTAAGCATGTAGGGATCTCCCCACTAGGGTTCCAAAGCTGGGGTTGACTGGAAATCACCCCCTCACCATACCCACCTATAACTGGGGAACCAGACCAATTTAGTTGGATGCCTTGGTAGCAACACTAGTTGACTGGCTCTAGAGGAGCCGAGTTTCTTGTCCTCTCCCTCTCCCATGGAGGGGCCCTTCTACTCTGGTCTCATTGGGGTAGTAAATACTATAATAATATCAGCACTATCTGAGATTAATCACTTATTTACTTACAAAGCAAAGAAAATCAAACTTCCTTCCTAAGAAGGAAAAGTCTAATGCCTACAGAGATTCCAGAAAGAGGAATTTAGCAGTTTGGGGAACAGACCACAAGCCAAGCACAGAGGTCTGAGTAAATAAAGGGAGATTTCAATTATTCAGAAGACTATACCAGCTCTCTTACTGCTGAAAGCACAGCCAGCTAATTTGGACTTGCCTTAATGACAGTTAGATCTTTCACAAGATGACAGAACCAACCAGGGAAAATTCTCTTTTGGAGCTGATTCTCACCATCAGAGAGTCCTGGATTGGAAATAATGAGTGTTAAAGGGAAGTAACCATTACATCCTAGAGTTAGTTAAGATAAGTCTGACAGGAACTCTGGATTTTTGGAAAGCATAATTCAAAGGGTTTGGAGGAAAGAGAGGTAGGATCTCATGATTTAAAATTCTACTGGGAAAATCAGCATAACGGACAGAAAACTCTAAAGAATGAAGTTTTGAAAGCACACACACACGAAGAAAGTTCAGGGAAGAGAAAAAAGGGGAGTGGGAATTAGTGGGGGAAAAACACAGAGAATTGCACAGGGAGCTTACCAACCAACTTAGACTTTTAAAATACATGCACAGAAGGTTAAGGCAGGAAGGTGACATTCTAAAAGAGGAGACAATATGTATGTATACAGGCATATGCAAAAGACATCCAAAGCAGATCCAAGGTAACAAGGGAGAAAGAGGGGAGGAAAACTAACGATGGTAAACCAGGAAAAGTTTCATACTGAAGGTGACATTTGAGCTGACTCTGAAAGGTAACAAGAGGTTCCAGGACTTGTAGGAGAGGAGGGAGTATGTTCCAGGAATAAGGGATAGATGGAAACGGGAGATAGACCAGTTTGGCTAGTTCATAGAGTCTATGAAATAATATGTAATGAGGCAGGAAAGGTAGGATGGGGCCAGATTGTGAAGAGCTTTAAATGCCAAACAGAGGAGATAATAGGGAACTTCTATAGTTTATTGAATAGAAGGGTGACACGGTTAGTTCTGCACTTCAGGAAAATCACTTTGGTGGCTGTATGGAGTTTGATTTGGGGCAGAGAGAGACTTAAGGCAGAAGAACCAATTAGGAGGCTATTGGAATAATCCAGGTAAGCAGTGATAGAGACTGAGCTATGATGGCAACCATGTCAGTGAAGAGGAGATAGATATGAGAAATGTGTTGCTGTGGCAACTGAGTGTATAAGTGAGATGCACGACATTGAAAAGTCAGGGATGGTACCAAGATTGCAAACCTGGGTGACAGGGACATGTAGAAGAAGGTTAGTTTTAAGGGGGAGCGATAATTTCTGGAAATGTTGAGTTTGGGATCCATGTGGGACATCTATTTCAGAATGTAGGCTGTTGAAGATTCAATATTAGAATTCAGGAAGGAGATAAGGGTAAGATATATAGATATATAGAGATAGCTCCAATTATCTGCGGAGATGATAAGTAAACCCAAGAGAGTTGATAAGATTACTAATACTTTTATTACTGTGTATTACTTCTCAAGGCTGTAAGCACCTAGAACCCAGAGCTATATCTCTCCCTTCTTATCTTTGTACCTTGGTGCACTACCCCTAGACAATGTCAAGTTAACTAGATTCTCCACATTGTTTCTGAACCATTGTGTTTTCCTTCGAAGTTCCTCCATAAGCCAGTCAGCTTATCTTCGTTTTTATCTCAGGGGAAGATTGGGATTTTTTCTTCTGAGTCGAGTACTCTTTTCTTTCTTGTTGAGTCACTTTTCAGTTGTGTGTGACTTCATGACCCCTTTTGGGTAGAAACCAGAAAATACTAGATACTGGAATGGTTTGTCACTTCAGCTCATTTGACAGATAAGGACATGCAGGCAAATAGGATTAAGTGATCTGCTTAAGGTCACACAGCTAGTAAAAGTCTGAGGCCGGAGTTGGACTCAGGAAGATGAGTCTTCCAGACTCCAGACCTAGCACTCTGTGCACTGCACCACCTAGCTGCCCTCTTTTCTTTCTAGAAGAGTAGAAAAGAGAAGAATCACAGAGCTGAAGTTCATTTTATTGAAGAATGCTCCTGATTGAAACACTGGTTATATGCAAAGCACTGTATGCTAAGTGCTGAGTGGAATACAAAGATAAATATCATCCCTCTCCTCAAGGAGATGACTTGCTTCATCCTTCAAGGCAAGGTGGCCCCTTCTGTGAGACAGAAGCTGGCTTTGGAGGCTTTTTAGTTTTTAGACTGAGAAATGGATGTCAAAAATCTTTGACATCTCTTTTATTGAATTAATCTTTTAAGAAGATAATGTGTTGAGCTGAAGGAAGATTCCTGGTGTTAACATGTTTCTCTGACTACAAACTACCTGTGCTTACAGCGTTCTTTCTCCCTAGAAAATGTTGGTCAATTCTTCTTAGCCCAATCAACAAATCAACAGGCACTCAAATCACCAAGCATTTATTAGGCACTTACTATGGAAGACACAAAGAAAAGGCAAAACCAGCCTCTACCCTCAAGGATCTGACATTCTAATGGGATGGACACATACCACATGAATGTAAATAGGCCCATATAAGATACATACAGAGGAGAAAGGAGATAACCTGAGAGGGGAAGGCACTAGCACCTGGTGGGACTAGGAAAGATTTCCTGAAGGTGTCTCTTGAGATGAGTCTTGGGGGGGTGGGGCAGAATCCGTTTCTAAGAAGCAAAGGTGAGAAGGAAGGACAGGTTTCAAGACAGTAACTTTTGATGGCTTGGAACTCTCATGGGGTCATCCCCAAATAAACTCGCCTCTATGCATCAAAAATGGTGCGTGTGTGTGTGTGTGTGTGTGTGTGTGTGTGTGTGTGTGTGTGTGAGAACTCTAGTTATTTTTATAGTGGATATTGACATACACAACTGGTTAAATGCATTATATAGCTTTTAATTCAGGTCAGATAAATATTGCTGTAAGTCCCAGAGCAAAGAAATAGATATGAACCTTAAAGTAATTCCATACTTCTTTAAAAGATGTTATCAACATCATTGCATCAGTATGAGTGCTTTCTCTGCTAATGTACCTTGTAAAGCCCTGCATGCCTTACTAGTACAGGGGTTCTAACCAGGTATCTGGAAACTTAGGTTTTTGAAAAATTAATATTTAATAAATATTTCCTATTTTTAATTTTTATAATTTCATTTATTATTTAATAATTAATTTATAATTTAATTTAATTTAAATAAATATTTAACAAAATATTAACTATTTAAATATAATAGATTTTCTTTGCAATCCTATATATTTTATGCATTTAAAAACATTATTCTGAGAAAAGGTCCATAGGTTTTACCACACTGCAAAAGAGATCTATGACAGAAAGTTAAGAACTCCTGCTTTAGTAGATGTTTTCATATATTGTTGGTGGTGTTTTTTTAATTACCCCTTTTTTGTCCAGGGTTCTAGTGAAGAACCCCTAAATAATATTGTATGATCATAGGATTTTAGATTTACAGGTAGAAGAGACCTCAGTGGCCATCCAGTTCAACCCCCTCATTTTACAGAGGAAAATGACAGGGCAGGGGTGGGGAGGGAGTGACTTGCCCAATTAGCAGAGTCTGAATACTTGGACCATCCCTAAGCCCATTCATGAAGTTTGTTCCAACTGGATAGACTCTGCCAGAGCTTATAATGAATCACCATAGACTTCACAATGACCAGGTCACTTACATGCTGGTGTTTAAAAAAAAAAGTTGAACTTATAATCCAGCTTGTTATGAAACAGAATGCTTCATGGAACACAAAGCCATATTAAGAGAAGGATCAGAGTAGGACCTTTTAAAATGAATCACAAACACCAAACCTTAACCAAGAGCTATTGAGTAAAATAATAATGCCTTACAATGGGTTTTATAAGAATAATCACTGTCACTTTAATGGTAGGTCTCAAGAAGCTTTCATCCTTATTTTAGAAGTGGTTTATGCAAATAGCCACATTTAATAGTTATCCACATGTCCTCCTCGGGCAGTAATTAACTTACCTTTTCTGATGTTGTTCTGGAATGGATACTAGTTAAGGTTGCCTTTAAGAAACTTCTGTCCCAGGGCTAAGCATGTGGGGCCAATTTAAAGATAATGCGTCTAATTATGCTTTCAGACTTTTGCCATATGTTGGTTAGTTTTGATGAACTGGTTTTTTTTCCTCATTTTTTATTATGAAGAATGGCTCTCTGTAAAGGGATATGGGGACGGCTGTATATCAAGAAATGCAGATGATGTTTAAAAATAATAGTAAGATTTTATCTGAAAATGTTTTTTTAAACACAAGATAAAAAGGAGGAAGCCCCTTTACCTGTGGACATTAAGGCCTGTTTGCTGCACTCTAGGCTTTGATCAGTTTTGAGAGAACAGAAAGGGAACTAGACAGAGTGACCCCCCTTTTTTTTCTTGCAGACCAGCTTTGGTTGTCAGCTTCTGGGAACTGGGCAGGTTGCATTTCTGTGGTGTTGTCTTTGAAATGTGAAAGTTGTAGGCTCCTTCTCTGGTCATGGAAACTATGAGCTCACTAGGTACACTGGGAGCAGAAACCACTGTCATCAACCTTCCATTTTTTCTAGGTTATGAGGGCTATACTTTCATTGTAATCCTCACCACCTTCTAGATGGTTTTTCGGTACATAACCAAAGGAAATAGGAAAATGCAAGTATTCTAAATGGGGACTGTAGCCAAGAAGAAGTAACCAAAAAAAAAAGTCTGTCTCTTAGTTTTACTTTGCCATATTTTTATGAAATTGTATCATCAGGTGAGAGCTTTCTAGTGAAAATATAAGTGAGTACAGAATGAGAGGCAGGAAGTACATTTCTATGGAAATCTCTTGGCCCTTCGAAGTCTGCTTTTCCTCTCACAATCAGACCTTTGGCTTGAAAGAACATTCTCTCAATTCTGCACATGCTTTGGAGAAAATGCCTCCTTTCAAAGGAAGCTTTTATCCACTATCATGTCTAGAATTCCAGCATTTCACTGTCAGCCTCAATGTACTCGTCTGTGGTAGGAACAGCGCATCAGTCACTTTATTTGAACCTAATTTGGCCTAATAGGCTGCACCTGAAAAAATTGACCTTGCTTACCTTCACAGCTGAAGTTCAGAGTGAGATCGAAAGGATATTTGAACTGGCAAGGACTTTGCAGTTGGTAGTCCTGGATGCAGACACCATCAATCATCCGGCACAGCTCAGTAAAACCTCTCTGGCTCCAATTATAGTCTATGTAAAGATTTCTTCTCCTAAGGTAAATGGGATCGCTGTTGTTTTTATTCTATAACTTGCTTTTCCCCCAGAATATGTTTTATGTTCTCATCTCCTAACGCAACGAGATATTTTCTTTGAAATTGGGGCCTAAATTATAAAGGAACACGTGGCTTCCATTAGATGTCAGTCACCACTGATGAATTGTGTACCTCTTTTATTCCACACCTCCAGCAAGAAAATGACTCGAGGTAAATAGCTGTCATCTCAGGCAACAGATTTGAGATCGATATGAGCAAAACATCATTATCACTTTTGAGTCTTGAAAAAATGATGAAACTCAGAGTGCATCTGGTGTCAGGCGTGTGTTATGAAGCCCTTAATTGAGATTTCCGCAAATATGCAGACGTTTTACAGTTGGAATTTCAACACTTCGTTGAGATGGCGGTTCAGTCCATTATCAGCAAAATGCTTTGCTTCTGAAGCACCATTCCATCTTGCCTCAAAAGGATTATGGGAATTTTTAACTGTAGATTTTGTTCTCTCTGGAACGTCTTACCTGGAATCACCTTGTAATTGTGTTTCTTGCAGGTTTTGCAGAGGCTAATAAAATCTCGAGGAAAATCTCAAGCAAAACACCTCAATGTCCAGATGGTGGCCGCTGATAAACTGGCCCAGTGTCCACCAGTGAGTTATCACTTCTCTTCAGTGTAGAAACTGTGTGTATGAGACAAGACCTGATCAGGGACCCAAAATTCTAGGTTATAGATTCCCTAGCATGACAGTGAAACATGGACATTTACTCTAACAGACCTTTACAAGTCCTACAAGGATATATGCACAACACGGTAGGGAAGATCAAGCATCACCACACGTGGATTGAGTGTTTATTAAATGCCAGGCACTGTAATAAGCACTAAAGATAGAAAGCAAAGCTAAAATAGTCCTTGCCCTCAGGGAGCTTATATTCTAAAGGGGAAATGGCATGTAAGTAAATAGAGACACACAAGATGTCTATAGAGTTGAGAGAAGGCAACCTATGAGTGGAAGGTATTGAAAGCATGGAAACAGAAGATTTCAGGGAGAAAAAAGCAGATGGAATGAGCAGAAGACAGAATTTATCTCTACTTGTAGGATTCATAGGTTTGGGGTTTGGTTTTGTTATTCTCTCTTATGTCATAATGTTGGTCTGGCTGAAGTGGGATCGTCAATGGTATTTTTTTCCCCTCTACAGGAATTGTTTGATGTGATCCTAGATGAAAACCAGCTTGAAGATGCCTGTGAACACCTTGCTGACTACATGGAGGCTTACTGGAAGGCCACGCATCCTCCTAGTAGCAATCCACCCAACCCTCTCCTTAGCCGTACTCTGGCCACGGCATCTCTTCCTATCAGCTCCACCCCAGCCTCCAATTCACAGGTGGGAGATTTTCTCCTTCTTCTTTATGTTACTTAACATCTGAGTCTGTTTCTTCATCTACAACAGGGAGAGAGGGATGGAGTAGATGACTTTTACAATCCCTTTCTGCTTGAACCCAGAATTCATGCTCTTGCTATTTTTTTACCTTAACTAACCTCTACTTACTCTTCTGACCCTACCCAGGGTTCTCAAGACCAGAGGAATGACTATTCCGCTCCCACCCGCTGTGCTTCCCAAGCTGAAGAGGAGCCCTGTCTTGAGCCTGTCAGGAAATCCCAACACCGTTCCTCCTCCTCAGCACAGCACCACAATCATCGTAGTGGCCTGGGTCGAGGCCTCTCCAGGCAAGAGACGTTTGAGTCGGAAACCCAAGACAGTCGAGACTCGGCCTATGTTGAGCCTAAAGAAGATTACTCCCATGAGCACGGAGACCACTACGCCCCTCACCGGGATCACAACCACAGGGATGATGTGCACGGGAACAGTGACCACAGACACAGGGAATCTCGGCACCGATCTAGGGAAGCTGACCGAGAGCAGGACCACAATGAATGCCACAAGCAGCGCAGCCGACATAAATCAAAAGATCGATACTGTGACAAGGATGGAGAAGTGATATCCAAAAAACGGAATGAGGCTGGGGAGTGGAATAGGGATATTTATATCCGACAGTAACTTGAGCCTTTTAGGCATTTTTTGTTTGTTTCTTGGAAGTCTTGTAAAACAGCCACTCTCCCCAACCACCCACCCCACTCCCCCCCCCCCGCCAAAAAAAAACCTCACAAAATATTTTGGTTCTCCATCACAAATCAAATGGTATCTCTCTGTCTTGTACAGTTTGTATTGCTGTTGCTTGCCGAGCAATGGCATGAGATAGAATATTCACCTACTTTTTTATTTTTATTTTTGGAAGTGCTATATTGACTCACCTGGTACAGTTGCAGGCTTTCTGGTGTTGTACTTGACTTTTCCAAAGCTGTTTTTGGTAGCTGCCCCGTGAACAATATCTGTTGCCATCTTCAGGTGGTGTTAGTGTTTTAAACAAGCTAGAGTTGATATATAATAATCTCCTGTGTATTCAGCAAGCCAGAGTCAGCCTACACAACAAACAAAATGTATTTTCTCCCAATTTGCATATTCATTTAAGGACCACTATCTGTTGCTTGTACCTCTGGTTTGACTAAATTTGGGGGACAGATTCAGTCTTGCCTTACACAAAGGGGATCATAAAGTGAGAATCTATTTTCTATGTACTGGTACTGTGTACTGTATATACAGTTTGTAAATGTTATTTCTGTAAACACCTTCTTATTATATCAGTTTGATCACACTTTTAAGAGTCCTAATGCCAAGTCAGCAGATTTGCTTTTGAATTACAGGGACTGGAAATACCCTCAATTCAGGAAATTTGTAACAACATTCAATCTTGATACTTTTCCCTCTATAGTAGAAAGTCTCCTGTACATATTGTAAATATGTGTGATTGCTTGAGATAAAGAAAGGTTTAATTCAAGAACGCCATGCCATCCTTACAAGCTTATCATTTTGACCATAAGGTATGGTAAAGGTACCAAACTCTAGAAATTATTATAGTCCATAGGATTCACACTGATTGTAACAAACACATTCTTAGTAGTTAGTGTCTGTTAGAGTCAAAGCACTGGAGCATATGAGCCAGAAATCGTTGCATGCTGGTGGGTGTGTGTGTGTGTGTTTGTGTGTGTGTGTGTGTGTGTGTGTGAGAGAGAGAGAGAGAGAGAGAGAAAGAGAGAGAGAGAGAGAGTGTACACATGTGTGTGTGTGTGTTACGGTGAGTGTGAAAGGGTGACGATGAATCTGAATGCAAAAAAAGAGTCTGTTGAAGAAAAAATAGAGACTGATACTTAAAATTCTGCCCAATTGGATTTCTATTTTGTTGTGCTCTACATAAACTTTAGTAATCCAATGTGCAGTCAGGGAATTTGAGGAAGTTTGCTGCCAAAGGTAAATGGGAAAGCATAATCTGCTGGCTCTTTTTGTGAGACTCCTAGAGAGTAAAACACAGGCACTTGTTACTGTGAGTGTTTCACTGGAAATGGTACAATCTTTGTGTTTTATAGTACTTGTTTTAGGAAGAAAAGTTTACACAGCTTGTGGAATTATTTTGTGGGAAAATAAATTTTTGTAGTTTCTCCCACTTCATTTCTACACTTGCCAATTACTCCCATCAATTCTTGTCATCTGTCGTTCCTACCCTTCTACTCCTTTACCTTCCCTCCCATATCTTTCCAAATCAAGCAATTTTGGTGTTTGTCAGGAACCTAGAAAGTGATTCTTGTAACCAAAGTCTCTGCTATTTAGAATTAACCAGGTCAAAATGAGTCGACCTGAGCCACTAGTAAAACGTGGGGATAATTTTCTTCACTAGACATCTGCTTTGAAGAAGAATGCCTAGAAGGTACTATCTTCTGCCTCCAGTTACTCTGCTGTAAATGACTGAAAATGTTGCTAATAGTTTTAAGACAAATATAGACGTCTATAAGTGCACATGTTATCCAGACATCATTGGATGGGTAATATTATTAGGTGTCTGAGTTTTTAGCACTTGAAGTTTATTCTGGAACAACGATGGATATAATTGCCTGACTTCAAACAATGAACATTTGTCAAAAAATAATAGGAGATTCCATTTTTTCAAATGTCCTTGTTTATTCCAGTCTCTAGCCAGTAGTTTTAACCTTTAAATTAAAATTTATCATGAATTATCATGAATCTTTCTTCTTTCCCATAACCCCATTTCCCCACCATGGAGGGGAAAAAAAATCACACTTTGAGAGGAACTTACCAAAGCAAGTGGAGTGTTTTATCAACCCATTTCCTGAATCTTTTTTCCCCTTCAGGATGAGACACTTTAATGTAGGTAAACAATGCTCAGTAATTAGATCTCTGACACTATTAAAAGATTTATTTATTGTACCGTACGAACAGTGGCTATAATGGACATGCTGAAATCTTGTTGCATCAGTGAGAACTTCATTTCAATAACCTTGCTTTAAAAAATGTTTTGGCTAAAATATCCAGCTGTATGATACTCATCCCTACTCTTCCAACATATCATGTTGGCCAGCTTGCTGGCTCTGAATGATTTATATTCTTAAAATGTGACTGTCTCCACCAGTTCATTCTCCCCTTCCTTCGCTCTATGGAATTCCGTCCTATTTATCTTAAGGCTATTTTTTTTTTACATTTCTCACACATTTAGATAAGGATTTAGTCCCTACTTATGGATTCTTTTACAGGGTTGCCAATCTTTGAACCGTTCTACATGAAAAATTGTCCATTGGGCATAAGTGTAAACAAAGTGACAAAGAGCATAATCCCCGGTAAAATGGGATTTTATCAGTTTGTGGAACATAAAGATGGAGTCTTTTCACATGAGTGCTTTTGTCATCAGCATACTCAGTTGCAGCATCATGGTTTGGGTAGTCAGTCTTGAGAAATGCTGGAAATAGTTTACTGTGTTCTTGTCCTATTCATTTCCCTTCTTCCTTTCTACTCTCCTTCACTACTGATTTCATTTACTGTTGCAAAAAGGTGCTGCTAAACACAGGAACTAGTTTTAGACATGACATACTGTACTTTGGGATGTCGCCACCCTTTTGACATGGTTTGCTATGCATTCCTGTTGAGAGACATTCACTTGTCAGCAGCTACCCAGTATTGTTCTTCAATAATCCTGGTTTAAAATCATTCATATGAAACAAATAAAGAGCTGGCTTCTGCACTGTTTGTTAGTAGTAGCAGTATTAATTGGTTCCAGAACTAATTATTTTAGTAGGAAATGCATTGTGTCTACTACTTCTGTTACTGTACTGTTGATTTGTTTTATCTTCCTTTGGAAGAACCCAAAGCATTTGGAATAACAGAAATGCAAAATTCACTTCCTTCTCTCCATGATGTGAGCCCAATCGTGAGGTTGTTCAAGAGGCAAATTTCACAAGGAACGTTTCAGATTTCACCTAAACTAGGTAAGTGACTTGCTAAAAAAAATGCCGACCATTCTGACAGATGGGAATTGACTCCTCAGCAATCTTTTCTTTTCATTTTTAAATTCTGCCTGTGTGCTAAAATTCATGATCAGAATGAAAAAAAATTATTTTGAATTTTATTATATTTTTAAATAACAAGCCATCTTGATAAATCATACCCCACATGGGTGTTATCTCCCCTTCATCTGATAATACAAGTTAGTTGAGAATTACCACTTTTATTCCCATTGAATTGTATGGATCAAGTAGAATGAAGTTATGCTGCATCGAAGGCAGATTTTTTTCCCCCTGCCAAGCTATAATTTTGCATTTATTTTCAACACTATTTAAACTAAAATGTGAGTCAGGGTTTGGGAGAAAAAATATAAAACATTTGTTGTTAATCTCAATGCACTGTCAGTCTTACAGAATATCCAGTCAACTATGCATATAAATTCTAGTGAATTTATATACAAATTGTATATAATTTCTATCAGCTTACAAATTGTATCTTGAAGTTCTATTTTCACATTTCTCAAGGTATTTATTTTCTTTTCTTATGAGCTATTTATCTTCATAGTTTGTACTGTTTTTGTTTTGTCTTTGTCTCTTAAGTTTGAGGTTGCTATTTTTTAAACTTTTGTTTCAATTTGTCCTTTGGCTTTAGTAAAGGAAGGAAATCCACGGCAAACTTTCTTTTCTTCCCCAGGAAAATTTACTTTTAACAATATCCCTTGAATTTTCTGTCTCATTCTGCAGATCTTTTTCTCATCTCTTGCCAAAAATGTTCATTTATTTATCATTATCAATCATAACTCCTACCACTCCCAAAAAAGTGCAGATATGCTATTGGGGTGCTCACTTTTCCTCCAAAATAAATTACTTGAGGCTTTGCCAAAGATGATAGGGATACTAGCCGTGGAAATTTTAAAATATGGACAGAGATTGAAGCATCAGTTGTTTAAGTGAATGCATTAACCCTCTCAGTTCTACATCTAGGAGAAGCATGCCAAGTCTTAGAAATGGAAGTTAAGTTCTAAAAGGAGTACTAGTCATTTATTAAATAACTTTAAAAGATATGAGAAATGTTTTATCTCCTACATGCCCAGTACTGCAAAGAACACAAGAGAACTAAAGGAAATCTGTATCTGCGGCCATACTTTGTACCCTTTTCCAAATCACCGTCCCACCTTAAGCTTTACTTTGTGTATTATGGTCCAGGCCCACACGGACACTTTTAACCATCGGGCAATAGTTTGTATTAACTTAGATAATTATCTCTACACACAGAACAAGCCGCCAGTTTACTACTTACTAATCTTCTGTATCTCCCTCAACAAGTGTATAGGACCACAGAGTCCATCATGCCAGTATTTATACAGAACTCACTGACAGTGACAATGGACAAAATGCTCAGCTATGCCATTATAGTGGGAAGCAGTTTCTGGCCCATAGATAATGCAGACGATTCATAAAGCCCCTCTATTTCCTAACACCATTATTATCAATCAAGTCTACGTAGACTGTTTTTCAAATGCATTCTAATTAAGAATTCTTCCTTGCTTACATTTAACGTCAGCAAAAGGAAAAATATAATCATTACGATGGATGTATACTCGTCACTGTGGGTAGGCAGCTAGGTGGTAAGAGCAGATAGAACCCTGGGCCAGAGTTCAAATCTGCACTCAGATGCTGCGTGAGACTGGGCAGATTAACTTTTGTCTGCCTCTGCTGTACAACTTAAAACTATAAAATAAGGATAATAGCACCTGCCTCCCAGAGTTGTGAGGATCAAATGAGATATCTGTAAATTGCTTAAGTAGCGCAGTGCCTGGCACACAGCGGTGCCTAATAAATGCTTGTTTCCTTCCTTCAAAGATGCAGAATGTAACCCATTCAAGCCTACTCATTCTGGGCAGTCCTTCTCCGTTTGGTCCTACAATTTCACTAAAGGGGACCAACCCAAAATGCTAGGGGAAGGGGAGGTCTACCTCAAATTTCCTTGGCATAATGAGGCTATCAACGGAGCATGCTATTGATAGAGCACAGTCTGACCTTTGGTTACCCTTCATTCCCCCTCCATAACCAGCTCATCTTTTTTGATCATACATTTCTATATAACTTACCATTTTAATGCCTTGTTGGTAATGCGCTGCAACCTGTCTGTGCCCACTATGTGCCTCTTTACTGCCATTTAGGTGACCATCAATTTTGATACTTTAGAGTTCTTCAACTCACAGCCATACATCATCAGAAGAATACTGGTATTAAAAAGATGGAGCTTGCTTCAGGGGGCAGCTTTGGGGTCACTGAAAGAACTTTGAGATTGTCCTAAAACAAGCCAGGCTGTCCTTCTCTTTATTCGATTTTGGGCCTACCTCACTGTCTGGTTTCAGTGTTTAGTTCTATATGTTGTTCATTCCACTTGGATGTACTTTGGACAAGAAGCATCTTTCATTTGCTTGTGTTTTCCTGTGTGGCTAGTTAGACCAAACTCTTTAGAATAATTTTTACTCTCATTTAGGACAATCTGCAATGTTCCGGGACTTGATGTAATCAGAACGTCTTCTGCAAATAGGAGCATCTGAAGGACTTCACCATCTATAGGGAATCCCTTCTCAACTTAGATTCTGCATGGACCTATTAATAATTGGTAACACCTCTGGTAGGCATATATCTCCCTAAAAAGTATAAATCACAAAAATTTTTGGTAGACTGTGTTGTGTTATGAGGCCTCTAAAAATATATTGACTTAAGATATACTCTATCATATGGCAGGAGAGTAACTGTGTCATCCTGAAAAACTACATTAATCCATAAAGAAAACACAGAACTGTAACCTACAAAACCTGTTTTACTTCTGAGGTTGCTAGGTGATGCAGTGGATAGAGTGCCCAGCCTGGAGTCAGGAAGAGTCATCTCCTGAGTTCAAATCTGGTCTCACACTTACTATGTGACCCTGGGCAAGTCACTTAAACCTGTCTGCCTCAATTTCCCCATCTGTAAAATGAGCTGGAGAAGGAAGTGGCAAACCACACCAGTATCTTTGTCAAGAAAACCCCAAACAGTGTCACAGAGTTGGATGCAACTGAAAAAACTGAACAACAAAAATTACAGTATACTTAATACAAATGAAAAGTAACACAAATAATTTAGAAGTGTTCCAGAAATACTATTAACTTTATTTCAGTTAGAAGAGAGAAAATTTACCAAGTAACAGCTGAAAAAAATGAACTAACAAAACATAGAAAAATATGAATTTCTTATGCATTGATAGTATCAAAAATAGGGGAACGGAAAATATTTTTAATGTAACCAAGTGATTTATATATTAAAATTAAATTTGCACTTGAAAAGGAAATATGTAGAAAATATAACCTGACATTTACTGCATCACATTCCTTATGAACAAAAACAGACCAACAAAGAAGTTATTTTCATACATCTGAAGGTATCTTCTTTGTAACCTAAAACATTATTTATAAACATAATGTCACCCTATCCTTCTGACTTCTTTAACCCGTGACTCTTGATTCTTAAAAGAACTGGCAGATTTTCCTGCTTCCATAGCAACCATATTATTAGTCTGCTGGCCTAACAACACTGCAGCAGTAATATTTTTATGTAGCAAACACTTGGTGGAATTTTGACTTCTGAAAATT
The DNA here is from genome assembly GCF_011100635.1 of Trichosurus vulpecula. NCBI lineage: Eukaryota > Metazoa > Chordata > Mammalia > Diprotodontia > Phalangeridae > Trichosurus > Trichosurus vulpecula. The sequence continues at coordinate 57,983,554 of NC_050577.1, forward strand.
CCTTTCCTAAACACTTTCACGTTTTACAAATTTTGCAATAAAAAAACCTATACAGTCCTTATTTGCTAACCAAATCATATCTTCTCTCCCAACCTCTCTAACAGAGGTTATGTCAGTGTCCTTTAATGGTATAATGGATGGATCAAATCGCTGCAGCTGCTTCAGCTGATCAAGTGAAAGGCCAGCTCCCATCATTCCTTCTCCTCCAATATGTGGTTCCTGTTTGTAGGAAGTCATCAAGAACTATTACAATAGTTGCAACTAATATGTGCATATGTTAATTTACATTACTTAATTACATTAGGTTACATCAACTTACAAGGCTAAATTCAGATGATGACATTAACCAGAACATTTCTTCTAATTAAAGTATAACCTCACATTGTCATTTACAAAGCACTTTACAGTTTACAAAGTACTTAAACAAGCATGACGAGGTCCCCTTACTTTGGAGGTACTGTTTTTGTATTTTCCAGGGTAGCAAACTGAAGAACAGTAGTCAGAAGCAGCAGGACCTACTCTACCCTCCCTTATATGTTTGCCATAAGATACAACACTTCATCTATCAGAATCTCAAAGAGCAATGATACAGTAATTTCCAAGGAATATTATGACAAATTTAAAAGTGCTTTTCTTTGATCTACAGCACCCGAATGGTAAGAAAACATCAAAAGGGCTTTTATGTCTCAGGAAAACAAAAAACTTGCAAAAAAAATGTATCATTTAAGACGACATCTAGCTGGGAAAAAAGATTACATAACCCTGAGAGAGCTATCTTCGATGCTACCACTGCAAATTCTTAGCCCACAAATCTCCACTTCACGTCACAACATGAAAACAATATGCAAAACACAAAGATTTCATTCTTACAATGCCAATATGGGTGTGTTCATAAAAGACAATCCTGAAAAAGTAGTTCATTTGGTGCTAACTGGAAGAATAAGAATACATTTATCACTTTTTAGTTACAAAGCACTTACCAGATTATCTCACCAGTAAAATGACAGTTTGAGACCAGATGATTTCTAAGGTCTCTAAAATTCTGCCTCTATGGTTTCACAACACTCCTTCCTATGAGGCAGGAAGTATATATAAGAGGTATTGTCCCTGTGGACAATACCTGATGGCAAACGTGGAGTTGAGAGAGGGTAAGCAATTTACCGAAAGTAACACAATTAGTAAGAAGTGGAGCTGCAACGTCAGGCTCCGAGTCCAGTGCACTTTCTACTCTAACAACTAACTACAGAAAATGCCATTTATATATACAAAGTATTTTAGAGATTACCTATGAAATTACTCCAAAGATGTGCTAGCATTTCACTGTCTTGGGGCCAACCCTGCTTAAACTTGTTTATTATCAGAAGCTGCTGGTGGTACAGTGGATAAAGCTCTGGGCCTGGAGGCAGGAAGAACTAAATTCAAATATGACCTCAGACACTTACAAGCTGTGAGCCTGGGCAAGTCATTTAACCTTGGTTTGTCTCAGTTTTTATGGGGATACTACTTCTAAGGGTGCTCATGAGGATCAAAGGAGACCCTATTTGTCAAGCACTCTGCACAGCTCCTGGCCCGTATCAGCTGCCATAGAAATGTTTGCTCCCTTCCCTTCTTCATTCTATATACAGTCCCACGTATAATATTGAATGTGTTTGGAATAATAAGAGTTTTCTTCCAGGATCAAACTAATCCCAAATATCACCAGAGAGAAATGTAATCATGAAAGTTATCAGATTAAAACTGTACTATAGAACACAGAGTGTTCTAGGTACAATCGAGTGCAAATTTTATGAAAGTTTACATAATGAGCTACAAAAAAATTAGATTTCTCAACCGCCCCCCCCCTTGACTAGTGTACTCTTCTATGCCACAGAGCTATAAAGTCTGATCTGCTTTGAAATGACATGAGGCAGATGGGGCACCATGAGGAATAAAGCACTTTAGAGAAGGGTAAAAAAACCTCTTAGAAAATATTCAAGACACTGAGTAATAAGAAGAGCTACAATTATAATAATTAACCTCATAAAAGAAATACAATTTATTTCTGTGGCTTTCACTAGAATGGCCCAGGGAAACAAAAACAATAACCAAAAAAATCCTGAAAACACACTCCTCCCTCCCTGTGATTTAATTCTCTATGGATTGGGCTTCTCTGGTTTCAATTAGGGAAACCCAGTGTATAGTCCACTGTAGGTTCTGTTAAGTTCTATGCAGAAGACTCTTCTCTCCTAGGTGTTTTGAGCTACCAAATAGCTAAGAATAAACCAAGGCTCCCTCTTACCTGGGGCAGAAGCTGGAGACAAGGAAAAGTCATGAGGGCCCAAGCAACCTGTTCTTCATTCTCTGCCAGTGTTACTGTGCACGTGCTGTAGACAAGCACACCCCCTGGCTTTAGCAGCTGAACTGCCTAGAGGACACAGAGTAAGGAAATCAATACTTTTTAATATTTAGGCTGAATAAAATACTTACCAAAATTGAGTTTTTGGTAACTAGAACAAGTTAACAGGAATTAAAAGATGAGCTTCCAGGTAAGAGCATGAAGGGGTTGATGAAAGGTCTAAGGCACACAGCCACAGTCCACCTTTTTTTGACTTGACTAGTATGAGAGCCCAATCTCAATCTCTCTCTTCACACCTACCCTGCCCCCACCCAAAGGCTCACACATTTAAATTAGATTATTTTCCACCTGAAGATATTCTTAAATAATCAGCATATTTACCAGAATGATTTTCCCCATTCTCTACAAAGCAGTTTCACTCTAACCAGGCTAGAGGGAAGTAAATTTCCATTCAAGTGTCCAAGTTCCCTGGGGTTTCCTCCAAGATGCCTGAGAAGGAGGCAGTCCACCTAATACCAGCAAAAACCTCAAATTCACACCAAACCAAATGATGATCGAGAAATCCAATGAGACACTCCATCTCACTTCTACCACAGAACTGCACAAAAGATCACTGAGAAGCCCAAGGGCAATAAATAAGAAAGTGTCCCCCTCCCCAGCCGTCGCAGCACAACCAAAGACCACGAGGGACAAGTAAGGCCTGCAAGGCTAGGAGTACAGAGGCAGTTAAGAGCAGAGAGCTTTCTTAAGTAATCAGAAAGCCTCCAGAGTGAAGACCAGGGAAGTATAAGGCAGCAGCCAACATGCAGCAGAAGCACTTAGCCTGGGATACCTCAGACCCAGGGACTCTTCGGTCCCTAGCATTTTGTCCTGAGATGCCTGCCAGAGAAAGCCCTGAAGACCCAGTGCTCTGATTCAAAGATATGGTGAGGGAGGAGGGGATTAGTACAGAAACCCATGTGATCCAGGGTTAACCACTCTCCCCAAAAGTACATCATGGGACAGGGCCTGGCCCTGGCATAAAGCTCCAATTCAGGAACTAAAGCTGGAGATGAGTACATGAAAGGAAACACTGACCAGCACCAAAAATTACTGCAAATCTAAAGACCCTCCTCACTCTGTAATAACTACAAGCACAGACTCAAAGGAAAAACTGCCTTTCCACAGGGATTGCATGAACACCCGGTGAAAAATGAAGCAAAATATCAAAAGTGAAATAAAAGCTCTATAAGAAAGAACTGGAAGGAAAAGAAATACTTTAGAAGAAAAAGTGATAAACCTGACCCAAGCAACAAACCCCCTGAAAACTATGACAGACGAAACAAAAATCAATGGTTCCATGAGACAGCAGGAACATGTAGAACAAAATCAAATGAGTGGCCAAACAGAAGAAAACATAAGCTATCTGGTGTGGACTATTTAGGTTCCAGTCTGTTAGCACTCTGGGCAAGCTTTATCAGTCTTTGGAACTCTTACCCCCATTTACTAAGGAACAGGGACTAAGTTGATTGGTGGGAATGTTATTTGGAATACAGATTTCCCAAACCACAATTCCTTCCTTTAGTAACTCCGCTAGTATCTACAAAGTGCCGCTTTCAGCAGCTACAGAAGTGATGGAAAGACCGGAACCCAGCAATGATCTGCAAATGAACGTGAAAGGTGTTTATGTTTGAAGATGTCCTTTTCTTTTCCATTTAAGGTTTGAGGAATCTTTGGTGCTGGGGAAGATATTATATCTCATCTCAGTCCAGAGTTAATGGTACCCAGGGAAACCAAACAAGACAAATGATAAGCAACTGGGAAGATATAATAAATAAGAAATCAACTCCGTCCCTATCATGGTGGCAACCATCTGTGTGCTCTTTATTGTAATCATTCATTTTCATAAGGACAAAACGTATTTAAATAACCCTTACTAAAGAGTGGCTGCCATTTCAACACCAAAAAGGAGAAAGAGGTGTGAAAGACTGTAGACAGGACAGAGGATTATACGAGAAAAATATTTTTCCAAATTTTCTCTTCAAAATAGAGAGTAGAAAAGATGAAAGGGGAAAAAGCACATATAACAAAAGTAGTTACTAATACTAATCTTTTGAGTAATCTGGATTAACAAGAACAAAGCCACAAACAAAACAAAACAAAATGGATAGTACCCTTTAGGGCACAGGAGCTGTATAGTAAATTGAATAAAAAACTTCTCCTCTAAAGGATTAATTTCCCTGCCTTATTAAACAGAGTGACCTTCTTGTGTACAGTAAGCATATTTAACTTTTTTCTGGATGACTCAAAGCAACCATGATCATCTTTAGGGACACGGATATAAGTCTAAGTTAGGGAACACTATTTATCCTTATGATAAATGGCTCCTGTCATGCTTTTATAGTTGTTCTGTCTTCTTCACTGTGTAACTCCTCTTTAGTCTCTTATGTAACTAAGAAATCACCAATTTTGTTAAATCAGCACCTATTTTGTACACAATTCCATGTCAATAAACTGCATGAGGTCCTGAAGACAGCACCACACCTTACCTAAGAAGTAAACCTTTCTGGTAATACTTTCCTCACTGCTCATAGCTTTTTGCAACTTTCTGGTTCTCAGCTGTTCTCTATTCAATCTTCAATTGAAAACTAGACAAATGATCCACCCACTACAACCCTTGAGCGAGAAAGCAAGCCTGTGGAAAGCCAAACAGAAAATTCCCTGGGGAAAAAAAGCAGAAAAAGAAAATTTTCTCATTCCTATTGCTAATCTGGCCTTTACATATCCATGAGAAGAAAGAAATTTCATGGGTACCAATGAATTCACCACAAAGAAAGTATTACTCATATTCAATTTTAAAGGACTGAGAAGCAACTAAAAAAGCAGGTAGTTCAAGCTGAGTATTACATCCTCAAATCTGTTTATTATTATTCCTGGAAAATAGTTAAAAGGTGTAAATTATGTTTTTCTACCCCAATGCACTGGTCATTTTTATAGTTAGAGCCTATTTCCCAATGGTCGGTTGCCTTCATTCTCAAAAAAGACCAAAACGACATTACTATGCTAGAGCCAAGTTACCATGCATCTGACTACAGATGATCAGACCAATATAAGCTCAGAATACTCTACATACAGGTTGGGCACAAATAGCCCATGTGAACATTTGGGGTGGATTCTCTAAATGTGCGCATCTCGCAATTTCTTTTGAGCTATTCCAATCCTGCTTTGCTCATACAAGCACAGCACCTTCTCTGATAAGGGCATGCCATGCTAGGGAGTTCTATGCCAGTGTCTCCCATGTTACACGATCAATTCCAAAGTTCTTAAGAGAGACCTTGACAGTGTCCTTGTATCACTTCTGACCACCATGTGAGCACTTGCCTGGTGTTAGTTCTCCATAAAAATAGTCTTTTTGGCAAACATACCTTTGGCATTCAAACAACATGGCCAGCCCATTACAGCTGTATTCTCTGCAGCAGAATTTGAATGTTTGGCAGTTTAGCTTGAGGAAGGACTTCATTGTCTGGTATTTTATCCTGGCCAGGTGATCTCCGGAATCTTCCTAAGTTCCAATCTGGCTTCAAACTCTTACTAGCTCTGTTACCCTAATTAAGTCATTTAATTATTTCCCAATAAGCTGAAGTTGAATGTCAAAAAATTATCACTGATATAAAAGGTATCACTGACATAACATTAACTCTCTGCATAATTCTAAGGTTTACTCAACATTTAAAGGAACTAACTCCATGGACCTCTACTAGGGCCTCTTTGAAATGTAAATCTAATGAAATAAGCTGAATGAGTAATACCTACCACAGTAAATAGTTTCCTTTGTAATGGCTGGTAAGATGTCACTTCCTTCAGAGTCCAAGTATAAGCCATATTTGGTCTCTGTCCCATCCCACTGCAGGGGGCATCGAGGAGAATTCGATCAAAGGACTCAGGTAAGAATGGTGGGCCCCCTGTAATTAGAATTATGAGCATGTTTCTAACTTACCCTAACAAATCTGGAACAGACACCAATGAAGGTTGAAATAGTACAGAAAAGACATTTAGTAATAACAGACCAATGAGAGCAAAAACAACAGATAAAAGCTTTTCATCTATGTTATCACTGGCTTAAACTTTAACACAGATTTTATGTAGCTTACCTTTAAAAACTGAAACTCTAATAGTAATTGGGGTGTGTGCTGATTACAATTTAATGTAGTGTGAAGGTCTAGGAAAATGACCCCTTGTAGCCCAATCTCAGTAAGCAACTGTAAATGAGTCTAGAATCAACTCCAGTGCAGCTCTAGATCTGGAATGGCACAAACCAAGGAAAAAGGCCACCAAGAGACAGTTTCTGAGGATGTGGTTCTAGCCCTTAGCTCTGATGACCCTTTATTCCAACCATACACTGAAAGTGAACACGTTAACATGTTTACATGTCTTGGAATGGCATTTCTCAGTTTAGACTGTAACCTACTTAGCTCCCCTAGTTCCCATTCCCTCACTTTCCTTTTGACCTCTGATCCCCAAAGGCCTCCATGTTCTCTCAGGCATCAATTCCTCCAGAGTTTAACTTGTCTCACTAGATGGTCCAGACCGCATAGTCACTTCTTAGTATAACACTATCCTGGTATAAGAAACCCTTTCCCCATACCTTTCTGACTTTCAGTTAGTCAGGCAAGTCATTCAACCAATGCCTTGGTCTCAGTTTCTTCATCTTTAAAATGAAGATAATTGCACATCTCCTCAAAGGATGTCCTGGCAAACCATAAAGCTCTATCAGACATCCTTTGCTTATACTCATTCCCCTTTAAAGAAAGCCGCACCGCCTGGCTGCCTAGAGCCATGACAGACCCGAGCTGTCTGGTGTCACCTGGCCCTTCAGCATTGCTCAGGAATTTTTGTCTTTGTCTCTCCTTTACTCATTTCTCACAGAGACTGTTCCAAACCTCTTCCACGCTCCTCATGCTGCCAACCCAACACATACACTCAGAAGGATTTCCCTGCTTATTTGTCTAACAGAATCATAATCTGGCAGTCAAGTAGCCTAGACAGAGATCAAGGGGCCTGGAGTCAGGAAGGCCTGAGTTCAAATCCATCCTGAGACATTTTATTAGCTGTGTGACCCTGGACAAGTCCCCTCCACTCTGCCTGCCTCAGTTTCCTCATCGGTAAAATGGGGATCATAACAGCACCTACCAACCTTGAAGGGGTCTCGTGAAGATCAAATGAAATAATAATTGTAAAGCCTTTAGCACAGTGGCTGGCACATAGTAGGTGCTATCTAAATGCTTATTCCCTTTTCCTTCCCTCAACCGTCCCCCACTACCTTTAGGCTCACAGATTTAGAGCTAGGAGGGCCATCAAAGTCCAATCCTCTCATTTTACTGACCCAGAGAGGTTAAGTGACTTGCCCAGGACCACACGGCTTTATGAGTGACTGAGACAGGATTTAAACTCAGGTCTTCCCAACCCGAGGCCAAAGGCGATCACTACAATACCTCCTTGCCTCGGGGATCATCTGATATTTCTATGCTCTATACACTTCTATACTCTTAAACTCAAAATTTATTTTTCATTTTCACCCATTCTCTACTTCTTTAAGCTTCTCTCAATTAACTAATGTTTATATATGTAAGGCACTTTGTTAACCACTAGGGATATGAAGACAGTTAAACCTAAACTCTTCTCAAAAGTAGTTTACTTAATAACAGGCCAGAAAAGGAATGCATGTAAATAACCATAATAGAAGGGATAGTGAGAAAAGCACAAAGTGATTCCCTATAAAGTGGTATCAGAAACTTGGGAAGGGAGATAAGGCACAAGAAAACAGGAAAGGTCAAAAAAACTAGGAATGAAGGTTCAGTTTAGTGAGAGAGAGAGAGTGCGTGTGTGTGTGCGTGTGTGTGTGCGTGTGTGTGTGTGTGTGTGTGTGTGTGTGTGTGTGTGTGTGTGTGTATGTAAAGCAGTGTAAGAAAGGCTAGAAAAGTGAAAAGTGGTTCATGTACAGAGGACAGGGGCTCTGGAATGCCAAGCTCATGCATTCTCTAAGGTTTCAGAGATTATGGAGATAATTCAGACATGCATTAGGAGTCTGGAAAAAGGCTAGACTGGCAGCAGAAAGACCATCTGGAGAGCTGGACACAACCTATGGCTGTACTGAGAATGGGTGAGAGGGAACACAAGCAAGAAATACAGTGGAGGTAGAAAGGAAAAGTTTGACAACTGATGGGATGTGTGAGGGCAAGGGAGAGGTTGGACTTTGGGGGATAAGGACTTCAGTACTGGGCATGTTGAATTTGAGGGGCCAATGAAAGGGTCCAGTGGCAAAATCTAGTGGGCAATTAGCAACACAAGAATGGAAGCCTAGGAAGAGGCTGATGGGGAGGTAAAGATTTGAAAATAATCTATACTGAGGTGACAAATGAAGCAAGGGATCAGATGAGATGACCAAGAAAGAATATTGCCAAAATAAGAACCTTTAAGGACATGCACAGGAGAAGAGAATATTTCATCCTTTCCAAGGCACATGACCGAGTTGAGCTAGATGACCTAGATTCAGACATGATCTTATTACTTTTTTATCTTAACTAGCAAGTAATCAATTCCCTTGACATGCCTAGAAATAGGACAGCCAAGAACACCAGCAGTTTAACATATAAAGTCATTCATAAAAATTTTACAGATAGGATTGTGGAAGATTATCAGCTTCAATAATATCACAAAACAGCTGGAAGAGAAATAAAAACAGGGTTATATAAAGTTTAGTGAGAGACTCAATAAAGCCAGAAAATCCCCAGACTACTTAAAGATGAGACTGTAAGCACAACAAATAACTGAAAAATAAAAAAAAAATCTATAAAGATTTCTGCAACAAAAATTTTTTCCATCAATGGCATATATAATATTGTATGAATTTACCATAATCTTTAAAAACAATCTTCAGGCAAAATATGTAAGAATATGTGAGCGAAAATGAGCTAAGGTAAAGTCTTAAAAAAAAAAAACTTAAATAATAACAGAAGGTTTCTGTGATATTTGGAATTAAAATGAATGCCTCTTTGAGGAAGAGATTTTGGAGGGTTCAAGAGTATGTTACCGAACAAGGGATGATGAAGAAATGAAGAGAAAAGAAATTAAAATATACCCACTGTGCTAATGTGCCCCATTTTCATCATCAAGGTTTCAAAGACTTATGGATGCTAACATGGCTTTAACACAACTACCAAAATTTGGTTAATATTTATCTCAAAAATCTAGTTTCAGAATCTTTTAAAATAAAAAACCTTACCTTGTCCATTCACTACCTTCCCAAGTGCCTTTGTCCCATTATAGCAGAAGGTCCTGATGCAGTTCAACTGTAATAATGCAGCATTTTGCTTCATTTTTTCTACTTTATTGGGTATTTTGTCCAGTGCTATTACTTCACCCTACAGAAATTTTTAAAATGAAATATAAATCCAATATGGTCATTAACAATATATGAAAATCCTTAAGAAAGTACAGTCTTTCTCCCCTACTCCTAATTTTAAGAACAAATTCATGAAACGCATACGTTTCACATAAACTATTATAGTAAGGAAAGGCACTAAACATATAACTAACCATACATTTTAATGCATTTCTTTTATAAAGCATGATTTTGCCCACAGGACATACTTTATCTTTTTTATCTGACTTGAAAGATAGCTTGATTTTAAGAGAAAATTCCCTTAATCTGACTAAAACTGGAAAAGTAAACACAATGTCAAGCTGCTTTTAATCAAAGATCAGAAAGAAGTGGAATAACAGCATTTGCAAAATGCCAAAGGGAACTGTGGTATGAAACATATCTTCCAGAAGTGAACAGAACAATCATTATCTTGTTGGAGGACAGTGTACTCTATACCCCACTCACCTTTCGAAAAACAAAACTAGACATTCAGTTCTTATTGCCCTTAACCCTAAGATATACTCATACTGGATGCATATTCATTTTACTTTTAAAATCAATACTTACCATGGCTCAATAATTTCCCTAATCTGTATGTTATATGAATATACATACAACACACACATATAGGCACCCATATTCTCCAAGATATAACTATATGAATCATTACAGTTGAAATCAGAAAAAAAAAATACAAACCAAAGCACGTTGCAAATAATATTATAGTGTGAACAAATACTATGGTTTAACTGTACAGTAAAAATGGTACATGTTAACAAAAAAAAGTGATAAGTTTAATGTTACATAAAAAGTGTAGTGAGCTCTATCACTCTCTATTGTACAAAGACCAACGAAGCTCATTACAGTGAGAGTGGCTCATCACACGAATCTTAAGATTATAAAGTATAGCTAAAAGGGACCTTAGAGGTCAAATCTAACCCACTTATTTTAGAGATGACTTGCCCAGGATCACACAGCAAGTAAGTATCTGCAATGAGACTTAAACCATGGTTTTCCTAATTTCCAAGTCCAGCACTCTATGAAATGTGCCATGGCTGCCACTCTCAAGAAGTTTCTATATGAGATAAGTATCCACACTAATGAAATCATGAAACTTTGAAGTATTAAATAAGTGGGACTTAAAGGGTAATGTACTACATGAAATAGATTTGATCTTTTAAATTTTTACCTTGTTTTTTATCCTTTTTCTACTTGCATCAATGACACAGTGGGATAAAAAATATGCTAATTAATTCAAACAGCTTAAATAGTCTCTCCCAAAGAGTATTTACACAACTGAAATCAGAGATCTTTTGAAATATTAAAGACATTCCTACTTTATTTAACATTTTTCTTATTCTTACTGAAGCATATTCTACAACTCAGAGGGATATGAAGGACTTGGACAGGGTTTAATACTTTAATAATTAAAAATATTTTTGATGAAGGCAGGGAATATCTTGTTTGGTGACACGAATTAATATAATAGTCTTAAAATATGTGAGGAACAATGATACAGATTTTGATAACTAAGAATAGGAATGAAGGAAATGAGTTTAAGATGCAGTACAAAAAACATAAACTAGTCATTAAGAATAATGTCTTGACAAAGAAAGATATAAGAAACTGGAATGGGTTAGGAAGGACATGGTTAAATCTCCATCTTAAGGGTTTTATTTAAAAATTATAAAAAAAAACCCTACTTATTAACTAAAATGCCTTGAAAACAAAAATACCCAAAATTGCTGATACGGATAAAAGTTAGATTTGGGATTAGATTTTTGGCTAATTTTTTTTTTCTAAGCTGTCTCTACGCAGCTTCACTATACCGTCCTATTTACATCACAAAGACATTTTGCTAATACAAAATCAATAATTAAAAGATATACTTTTATTTGAATAAATCTGAAATACACCAATCCATAAAATTCAAGAGAATATTATTCACTTTTCAAAATGGTCTTAAATGTGCTTAAAATAGGTCTTAATTTAAACACAAATGTCCATAAAATATAGCTACAGTATAAAGCAAAGCAGATGTAAATTCAGTTCTCCTGGCACTTCATATTAAGTGTTTGCTGAAATAGGATGGCTCAATCCTCAAAGAATTAAACTACATATATCCACTTTTCTATTCTAAGATCTCTTTCTTGAGTTGATTAGTGGGATTAGCTACAAATGCAATTCTCTATAATAGATGATTTGACATATTTTGAGTTGTTCAGAAAAAAATTTGAATAAAATTCTAGATAAATGGACTGTGAAAATACTAATAATGAATAGCCTGAGCCTGCAAATCAGTGGATTATGTTCCATACCCATTCTAGAATTTCACCTTTCTAATGTAATATTTTGTTTTCCTGAATAACGTCACTTATCTGGTCAATTTACAAGCACCACAAAATACCAGAAAATTTTTTTAGAAGTATATTAGTCATTACAAAATTGAATATGACCCAGATAATGAGGTTTCTTTCCTCTTTCACTTCTGAGGGAGTATAACTGCTATCAAGAAAGATGAAGTGATAGAATCGAGGATGTTTTGAGGAGTTGTAAGATATGCAATGGAGAGAAGAGGGATGGCCTTAATTATCTCAGTAAAGTTGAAGGCACAAAGCCTCTTCTGAAAGGAAGAGGGAAGAGTTGGTGTAGGAATCTTGTGGGAAGCATAACTGTCAATCAAAGAAAAATAAAGATTGGAAAGCAGTAGTCAGATCCCAGGTGAGATTATATAGTATCTGTACCTCTAATCAATCAACAAGTACTTATGTTCCAAGCACCAAGGGATACAAGAACAAAGAATAAAAGAATCTTTACTCACAATGAGCTTATATTCTAATGACAAGACAACTAGGCATATACAAACTTATACAGCATAAATATAAAGTTTATACACATAGAGTAGTTAAACACAAGGCATTTGGGAGGGAAAGCTTTAGCAGTTTGAGGGATGAAGAAAGGTTTTATGCAGAAGATGGTGCCCAAGCGGCATCTTAAAGGAAAAGAAGCAGTCTAGGAAGCTGAGATAAAGATGAGTTGATTTCAGCCAAAGGGGATAGCCAGTGCAAAAGCAAGGAGGTAGAAGGATGGAAAATCTTGAGACTGGAACAAGAATGAAAAGCAGTCTGGCTGTATTAAAGAGTATGGGAGAGAGAATAACATCCAATAAGGCTATAACGGTAGGCTGGGATGAGGTTTTGTATGGCTTTAAAAGGAACCAGAGAAGTTTATATTCTAGAGGCATCTGGAAGCCACTGGAGTTCACTGAGTATGGGAATCAAACACGTGGTCACATTTACACTTTCCTTTAGATTACTTTGGCAGCTGTGTATAGGATAAACTGGAATGATGAAAAATGAGGCAGAAAGACCAATTTGTTTGATGCTGCCAATAATCTAAGTGAGAGATGATGAGGGCCTGAAGGCAGTAGCAGTGTTAGCAGTAAGTTGAGGCCAGAAGCAAGATATGTCTCATGAACTCCAGACTTCCTAAGAAGACATCTCTACATTGATGTCCCACCAATTATTATTCTTTATTTCTTTCCTTATCCTTCCCCCTAAACCTGCTCCTCCCTTTGATTTTACTATTTCTGTCTGGGGAAGCATCAAATGTTAACACTGCCAGCTTTGACATTCCTCGGGCCTTCACCTCTCATAGCTAATTAGGTACAGCTCTTGTCAATCCCACCTCTGCAGCATCTGCTGCCTCAGTTTCCTCTTCTCTAATCTCAATACTATCACCCTGATACAGCCACCTACCAGCCCCAACAATGGAGGAAAAGGTTATTATGCCCCCAAGAAAATAAAGAAAAAACGTAATTTGCAATGATATAATTTACTCCAAGTTTTCACAATTAAAAAAGACACACAACTCCTATATTTAGGATCTACTTAAGGTTTCTGCAGAACCATATGTATCTTCACTTTCATAACTACTTTTAAATTGCTCATTTTGACTATGAAAAATAAATGAATCCTCATAGTTAGAGGCTAGAAGGTACGTCTTGCTTGATTTAAGACCAAAACTTTCCTCATTGAAACATATAATCTCCCTGAGAATAGTCTCACCTGATCATGCATTAATGCTGCAATGTGGGTTGTTTTGCCTCCAGGGGCTGCACACATATCCAGAATCTTCTCTCCTGGCTGAGGATTCAAAACATGGCTTACCACTGCAGAAGGCAAATTCTAGAGACAGCAAAATAAGGAAATAATCCTAAATAATTTTGAATTAATTATAATAACCACTTAAATGACTTGAAAGCCATCATATTAAAAATGCACACAAATATATTTCCTCTATCCCAAGCACTAGGGATCTACCTCTATTTAAGTCCTAACAATGAGAAGAAAACAAGCAATATTTTCTCTCCCCATAAAATTTCCCTCACCAAACTATCAGTACCAATAGCCACCAATGAAAACCAACTAAAGTTGGTGACTAACACTTGAAAGTATATTTTCTAATACGTAACAAATTCTGGCAATGTGACCAATGTGCATTATCTAGAATTTAAGTGATTCCCTTTGTGTACTGCTAGACTTTCCAAGGCTTTCAAAAATTCAAAAAATGTGAATATACACCAATTTTGCCTTTGTTTACATTTGAATTCATTACAAAGATACATGTAAAGCCCTGCCTGTCTCCCATGACTATATTTTTAAAATAAATTTTATTGTTATTTTTTGTTTTTTTTACACCACCAGAATTCCTCCCAGTATCCCTCCTTTTCCTGGAGAGCCACTCACATATAAAGAAATAATATCTAAGAAGAAAAAAGAGAAAAAGAAAAATATCAGCAAACCAACCAACAAATTGAAAAAGTCTGAAGATATATGCCATGTTCCACATTTGTAGACCTCCTACATCTGCAACAAGTATGGTAAGGATGTCTTCACATACTTCTTCTTTGGGGCCATGTTTGAAATTTGTAATTTTGCAACACTCACCATCGATTTTTTCCCATCACTATTTTTCAATAATTTTTTTTCAAAACAAGGTTAAAGGAAGGAAACAAGTGAAATATTCTTTTATGCTTCTGATATTGCCTAGAAAGAGGGCAATTTTTCCCCCCTAAAAATGAGAACATCTAAAATCCCAAGCTATCTATTATAGAAGGCTAGGATAATTACTACTACAGCAACTACTAACCACAGTGGTACGACATTGATACAGGACTCTAAAGTACATAACACGTTTAATACATCAGCTTATTTGGTCTTCACAACTACCTTTATTCCCATTTTACAGTTGAGGAAACTGAGGCTCAGAAATGTTAAATGACTTTTCCAAGATAACAGAACTAATAAGTGTCTGGAATAGAATACAAAAACAGATCAATCCCAGACTCAGCAGATTGGAGGGTTGAGCCTCCCAAAAACAATTAAAGCAATTTACAGTTACAAGGTTATCCAATCCCTTTGAAATTCTGATTTTCAAAGAATGAAAATCAAGATGCAGATCAAGCAGCCCAGGAAGGGAAAGGGGTAGAGGAAATTAATTATGCCTCACCCAGAAGAGCGTTAGAAAACAATTCTCACTTTTCTTTTCTTTCCCCCAATTTTAATTATCATTTGTCAAAGAAATATGGAAGAATATCAATGATACTATTTATTTTTAATGCTTAAACTTCACAAAGTTTATTCAAATACTGAGTCATTCTGGATTCTACCCACATGTAGTTATTTCACCAAGGACATCCCGCATTCAGAAATGCTTACAGGATATCTAGAGTCCAAAATACCATTTTAGTCATAGAAATGTTAATGGTTGAGAGATGGGGGTAAGGGGCAAACAAGAAAGTAATTTTTTCTTTTTAAACTATATAAGGTAATTAAATTAGTGAATAATTTAGATATCTAAAATATGTTGGAAAATACAAATCGGGAGAAAGATACAAAAGAGGCCTAAAAACTGTCTAATCACGCAGAAGCCTTGATGTACACTATTCTAGGAATCTAGTGAAATTCAGGCTCAGGCTCACAGAACATCAAATGCAATTTTTAAAAAATTACCAATCAAAAGAAATTGAAAGAATAAAACTTCTAGACTCATGATAGAAAATGCTATCCACATCTAGAGAAAGAGCTGTGGAGTCTGAATGCAGATCGAAGCATACTATTTTCTTTTTTTGTTTTGTTTTTTCTCGTGGTTTTTCCCTTTCGTTCTGATTTTTTTCTTTCACAACATGACTAATGTGGAACTAGGTTTAATACGATTGTACGTATGTAGCCTATATCAGACTGCTTGCTGTCTTTGAGGTGCAGGGGGAGGAAAAAAATTTAGAATTCAAAACCTTACAAAAATAATGTTAAAACTATCTTTACATGTAAATGGAAAAAATAAGATATTAAGGGGGGACGGGGCGGACAGAATAAAACTTCTTAAAAGGGAGATAAAAGGCTACTGCTGCACAGGCATGGATGCAGTCCTAGCCTTAGTGATCTTCAGGCACAGCAGCCCAGCCACTTTAGTGCTGGTCCCTAGGGTGCCTCATTCACCAGCAGCCCAAAACAAGAACTGTTCCTACCACACAGAGATAGAGCATCACAAACTGGAAAGCATAAGAGACAGTAAGCAACTGATTACTGATGCGGGAGTCACTCCTGAAGGTCGCCTGTGTGCAGTCAGAACACTGACTTGTTAAAGTGAAGATCCAAATTAATATAAAGGAAGAGAGGAAGAAAACAAGCATTTATTAAGTACCTCCTATGTGTCAGACACCATGCAACGTGCTTTACAAATATTATCTAGTTAGATCCTCACAGCAACCCTGGAACCATTTTACGACTGAGGTAACTATGGCAGACAGAGGTTATGTGACTTGCACAGGGTCACGCAGCTAGTCTGGGGCTGCATTTGAACTCAGATCTTCCTCACTCCAGGTCCAGTGCTTTGTGAACTGTGGCACCACATAGCTGCTGTAGAGGTAAGCTGCCAGTGTACCTTATTTAAGGTAGTTGACACAATCCCACTTTTTTATGGTTCAAACTTAGGGTTTCATCCATGTAGGGCCCTTGAAGAAACTACCTTTACCAATGTGGATCCCCACAATGAAATCACAGGTAAGGAAAAAAAAAATTAAAAGCAGTACATCAACAAGCTTTTATTAAGCACTTACCAGAAATTATGCAAAGCACTAGGAATGCAAAGAAAAAAACACTTATCTTCCTCTCACAGAGCTCACATTTTAATCAGAAGACTTGTAAATAACTGGACAGGGCAGGTAGGAAGCATAGTAGATAGAGTGTTAGACCTGGAGTCAGGAAGACCTGAATTCAAATCCAGCCTCAGACACTAGCTGTACGAACTCTGGGCAAGTTACTTAACGCTGTTTGCCTCAGTTTCTCATCTGTAAAATGAGCTGGAGAAGTGGAGAAGGAAATGGCAAGTCAATCCAATATCTTTGCCAAGAAAACCCAAATGGAGTCACAAAGAGTGGGAAACGAGTGAAGCAACTCAACAATAACAACACGAGATAAACAGAGCAGATGGAAGGCAATCTCAAGAGTGGGGACTGGAAAAGGCCTCCTTCAGGAGGTGAGACCTGAGCTGAATCCTGACTCCTGGAGGAGTCAGAGAAGCTACGAGATAGAGGTAAGAAGGGCAAGCAGTCTAAGCAAAGGAGACAGCCAACAAAAGCCAAGTGGTCAGTATGTGGAGTGGCGTGGAGGAGATAAAGCAAGTAGGCCAGTGTGACCAGAATGCAGAAGTATCATGGGAGTAAAGAAGACTGGAAAGCAGGACTGGGCCAGGTTTCAAAGGGCTTTATATTTGATCCTGGGGGTAACAGGGTGCCACTGGAATTTAGACTGGGGGGAGGGGTTACACCTGAGCTTCAGGATAATCACTTTAGCAGCTTAGTGGAGAATACACTTAAGGCAAGAGAGACCAAAAGGCCACTGCAATAGTCTAGGTGTGAAGTGATGAGGGCCTTAGAAGCAGACACATACAGGAGTTGTTGTGAAGGTGTAAAGGACAAGACTCAGCAACAGACCGAGTATGTGGAGTAAGTGTGAGAAATGTTTGGAAGGATTGTGGTACTGCAACGTAACAGAAAAGCTGGGAAGGAAGGAAGGTTTGGGGAGAAAGATAATGAGCTGTTTTAGACATGCTGTGTTTGAGATGCCTATGGGACATAGTTTGAGATGTCCGAAAAGCAAATGGTGATGTAGGACCAAAGCTCAGGAGAGAGACCAGAGCTAGAAATATAGAACTGGGAATCATCTGCATGGAATGATAACTGAAACCCTAAGAGTGATGAGATCACCAAATAAGATAGTGTGGAACAGATATTCTTATGCTTCTGGCAGTCTTTTGAAGCCAAAGGACCCCTTCTCAGAATAATATTTTAAATATATAAATAAGATCATAAAGAAAACCAACTATATTGATATACTGTTATGAAAATATTTTTTAAAAGCAAGTTCACAAACCTCAGATTAAGAACCCCTCATATAAAGAGAAAAGCAGAGGGTCTACAATAGAGCTCCAGGAAATACCTACAGTTCTTGGGCATGTTCTAAAAGAAGATCTTGCAAAGAAAGCTGAGGACAATCAGTCAGACACAAAGAGGGAATATTAGGAGAGAGAAGTCTCAGAAATGTCTAGAAAGGGGAAAGTATCCAGGAGGAGATGGTGCAATGGTGCAAAGAAAGACTAGGATTGTGAAAAGACTACTAGATTTGCCAATTATGAAATCACCACTAACTGTGCAGAAGGCAGTTTTAGTTGAATGACAAGGTCAGAAGTTAGGTGGCAAAAGGTTATGAAGTCAGTGAAAAGAGAGGAAGTTTTAAAAGAACATTGTGTAAGGGGGCTTTTTCAAGGAGTTTAACCAAGAAGGAGAAGAGAGATAACAGAGAGGGACAGTCAGAGGGAGGATTGAGAAGGAAAAAAAAATGACTGGACCAGTCACTGTGGTGAGTGGGACAGCAAATCAATTAGGGAGACATAAAAAGAACGCCTTGTCACAAATGAGGGCCAGCTGAGATTACGTATTATAAATTTGTAGAAGACCCAAATCAACCCATTTGTGATTTTTTTCAGCTCCATTCTACAGCATGTAAATAGAAGAGCTGGCAAATGCTGGGAGTAATCCAAGAATGGGAACTGGAAAAATGGGATCAGGAAAAGGACAATGGGGCAAAAGATTTGAGAGGATAATCTAGAGTACAGTTGAACTGGTTCACCAAGAGGTCAACGAAGGGAAGGAAGGAGTGTAGCCAGTGGGAAGGGTGATGGCCTAGGAGATAACTAAGAAAGAGAGGTTACAGAGAAAATGAACAACAGGATTAGAGGCCATAAGGCACAGGAAAAGAGAATGATAAAAGATTATGATCAAAGAATGAGATTTCAGAGTTCATGAACAACAAAGTAAAATAACTGTTAGGTCATGAGAAAATCAAGCATTAGAACATCTGTGTGTAGCTTGGTAGTTTAAAAAAAAAAGGATAAAGGTTGCAAAATTACAAATATTTACTGTCAATCCAAAAGTAAGTTGGAAAATATGAAAACAGATCACGTAGGATTTACAACACCAAACAACATGAGCCGAATCAAGTAAGTATTTATTGTTTATTATGTGCAAGGCATTGTACTAAGCACTGGGAATACAAATAAAATGTGAAAATGGTCCTGCCCTCAAGGAACTTTTAATGATGAAGATGTCATATACAAAAAAGAAATACAGAGTAGAAAAATATCTAACCTAAGTTAGAGGGGAGTAGAGAAACTATACCAGAAATGGCTTTCTGTAGGAGTCAAGAATTCTAGGATGAGATGAGAGAGGAGACCATTCTAGGCCTTACTCTATATTTAAATATCACAAAATAATTTACGTAGACACTTACCTGCAAAAACAAGGAACTGGACAGTACATTGTCAAATGAAGGGCTGAGATACACTGGTTCTGTCATTCGTATACCTATGCCTCTGAAATGTAGGAATCCTTACATTAATCTGACTTAAATTATGTACTATACTCAGTTTACATTTCTAAGAAAACAGTTAACATGGTATAACAAAGATACATTTTTTCAGCCTTCATAAAATCACATTTATATATCCCAAAATTTTAAGAAAAATTTATTCTTATTCTTTTTAGATTTCGCTAGAAATTTTGTGGGATAATTTTAGAGAAAACTCTTCAAGGGAATGAGCTTGTTTTGTTAATTTTTCATTTAACTATAATTGACACTAAGATCGAATTTCCCAAACTTTTAACGAACTTGAGCAGTGAATACCTGAATCTATATATATTTAATGTAACACCTAAAATAGTAATGATAAAATTTATAATCATCCAATAAATATTAACTGAATTATGTGTGCTCTAAATGTAAGATTTTGACATACCAGTTGGAAAAACTGAATTATACCAACAACGAAATTCTAAAAATAAAGTCAGAAGACAAAAAGAAGTTACCCCTAATGAGAAGGATGAAAAGAACGGCTCATGAGTTCTCCTTATAGAAGAAAACAAAAAACTGATAAAGGGGCTTTCAATCTAATACCCAAAGGAAATGTAAAATATGATTTCATAGTATATCTGGTTATCCTGGTTTGCAGTACTCATGAGCAAAAGAAAATATTTGCAGCTTACACATCAACATCTAACGAAAAAGAAAATTCTATGAAGAACTTAATAAGACTCTCCAAATTAAAACAACATATATTTTGATACTTGATAACTTCAATGTAAAGTGAGGCATAAGGTAAGTTGGTTAAGAATGTTAAAAAATAAAGATTAACAGTGAAACTTGAGAGGTCAAAGGCTTGCAACCTAACTCAGAAGTCTTGGGCCTATATACCAGGAATACTTTTTGTTCCAAGAGACATGGAAAGGTTCTCAGCATGGTGACCAACAACCACCACCAAGAAGTGAAAAGGGTTTTACCTTTACAGACACAAGACAACTATTCATTTATGTAGGAATCATACCAGAATCAACTACCTGTATATAGTTAGACCAAAGGTCAATACCAAATTAGGGAATAAATAAAAATAAAAAGACAACAATGAAATACGGCAACAGCTTGAACCTGACATATTCAAAAGAGCTATCAATGCCAAAGTGTGGGGGGAAAAAACCAAAGATACTGACCAAGACTGTCATCATTTCCCATGAAAGTTTAACCAATATAAAGTGGCTGTCACAAGGGAAAGGCCAAGAGAACCCAGAAACTGCTACGGCCTACGAACGTTTGATCTTGTCAAGCAGAGAGAGAAGACACCACCATTTAGAATTAAAAACTCATTTTTCAAATACTAGAGAGAAGAGTGGTAGAAAGTTATGAGTAGTATCACTTCTTAAAAGAGAGAAAAGTAGCAGGAATAAGTATAAATGCCCTGGCACAGAATAGGCTTGTTTACTTAACTTGGTGAGTTGGGCAACTGATAAAACAGACAAGAAATTGATGCAAGTCTAAATAGGAGGGAGAATTGGGGGTGGAGTTGCTGTTTAGATTAAGGAAAGGAAGTTGAGTTGGGTGGTTAAGTTGTTAAGAGGTGATAACTGACTATAAAAAGTTTTAACCAGACCCTTAGCTTGAAGTGTAAATTATCAGCAGATCAAAGAAACAAGGCTGAGAATCTCAACCTTCCTGGGGAACCGGGAAATTGTACAGTAAACTTCCAGTCTGCAATGTTTTTATTTCTGCCATAGCCAACTAACTGTTATCAGTTTTCCAAATGTAGGCTGATCTCCCTCTTGGAGAAGTCAAAGGTACTCAAAAAACGCTTCTCCATACTCTACCGTTAAGGAGTATGAAGGGGGGGGAAGGGGAATCTGAGATAGAATCTAAGAGAAAACCCTTCTCAGGATGCAAAAGGGTAAGAGTGTTACATAAAAGAAGAGAAGAAAAGGAAGGAAAAAAACAGTTGTACAATTAGACCTTAAAAACTGATGAGACTTATTGAAGAGGAAAGAGCTCTTACGTTCCTATGAGAAAAAAGTTGCTTGTCCTCCAAAGAATGCTACATTGGGCATCAGAAGCTATTAGGTAAAAGAACACCCAATATGAGTCAAGAACAACATTGACTGAGGCAACAATCTGTAAATCTGGTAACAACAAAAGCGAGATCTGTTATCTCCTCAGGCTATCCGAGATATAACAGAGCAACTCCCCCAGTGAATGAAAGCTACCCACTTTTGGTGATTAACATATTTACAAATGGCATTGTCATAAGGAACCTTAAAAGTATCATTAATGATTATAAAGTCTTGACCAAGAAACTGAAACCCACAAAAGATTTGGTTTTAGGAGGAAAAGTCAGTACAAATGTACTTTGTCTGATGTTTTGTAAATAAGTATAAGGACTGCAAACTAAAAAGAGTGGAGGTGAAACAAAACTGCCTATGTATAGCTCCCAAGTTAAATACAATAAAGAGTAACAACAAAGAAGGAAGAAAAGTAGTTGAGACACAAATATGTTCACTGGTAACAAAATCCAAAAAGTAGATAGTTTTAAAATGCATGGCTTCAAATATCTATACACAAATACCCAAAGTTTAGACAACAAATAAGAGAAAGTAGAGGTCCTAATATATATAGAGGCAAAAATGATCTCATAGAGACTGAAATAACTTATTTTTTGAAAGGATATGCCTTATTTTATTAAAAAAAAAAGAACAGTAGGTAAAAGGAGAATAGGTACCACTGTATATTAAGAAAGGTTATTCATGTAAAGTAATCTGTTAACAAGAAGGGGGAAGTATGAAGAAGACTATCTGAGTAAAGGTCAATGGAAGGAGAAACAGTGATTTTATCACTGGAGCATATCATAGACGACACACAGAAAAAGGAAACAGATGAAAAGTATGGGAAACAGATCATGAGCCTGGCACAGAGGGATGATACAGTAGTGTTGAGAGACTTCATCCAGACACCTGCTGGAGCTCCCTCTCTTTCTACAAAAAGCAGACTAGCTATTAACTTTCTGACTGGCCTTAATGTTAATTTCATCTTTCAAAAGGTAGAATAACCAACAAGGGAAAATCCTATTCTGGATCTAATTCCTACAGGAAGGAACTGTTTGCTGAGGTGCCAATGATGGGAACCCTAAGAAGCTTCCTACAGTCTGTGACAGAGGCTTAGCTTAGAGGATTCACAAAACACATGGTTAACTGCATTGGGTCCTTTCTTAAAGGTATTCAGATTCTGAAAGAAACTGGCAGATATAAATTCTGAGCCAATGTCAGCGATATTCAAAAGATCATGGAAAATAGGAGAGGCACTACAAGACTGAAGGACTAATGTCTCAATTTTCCTAAAAGGGAAGTCTATAAGCTATAGGCCAATGACCTTAAACTTTGAAAAAAGCTACGACAACTTTCAGTTTCCAGGAATAAGGAAATAAAAGTCCCACTGTACTCTGCCCTCTTCAAACCTCATCTGGAGAACTGTGTTCAATTTTGGGTGCCACGGTTTAAGAAAAACATTAGGCAACCAAGATGATGAAGTGCCTACAGTTTAAGACATAACAGGATAGGTTGAAGGCTATGTTTAGCCTGGAGAAGAGAAGACTTGGGAAGGTATTATATAGCTGTCATCAAGTATTTCAAAGTATGTTACGTGGAAGATAGACTGAACTTTTTCTGTTTAGCCCCAAATGGCAGAACTAGGAGCAATGGGTGGAATTGGCAAAGAGATGAATTTAGGCTTATTGCTGGGAAAACTTTCCTAACAATTAGAACTGTCCGAAAGTAGAAGTGCCACTAGAGGTGTTAACTTCCCCTTCAGTGGAGGTCTCACAACAGAGGCTGGATATGTTGTACTGGAGATGTCTTCTGTGTATGACTTTGATTAGATAACTGAGGGGTTTCCTTTGAAATCTAAAATTCTGGGATTCACTGATGACTTATTTCCATCATGACTGACTTCTTGAGTTGGCTCTGATTACTAAAACTTCTAAATTCCTGGCTTTCTAGACCCCTAGTACCTTTAATAC
Organism: Trichosurus vulpecula; assembly: GCF_011100635.1. Classification (NCBI taxonomy): domain Eukaryota; kingdom Metazoa; phylum Chordata; class Mammalia; order Diprotodontia; family Phalangeridae; genus Trichosurus; species Trichosurus vulpecula. The sequence goes on from NC_050577.1 coordinate 58,007,241, forward strand.
TATGCTTACCAGCTATATGTCTCAGTACTCTTGGTTTTGAAGCCCATTTCACTAGCTCTGTCAGCCACGAACAGGCTGGTACGAGTCAAATATTATCCATTTACTGTGCACTGGAAAACATTTAGCATCTACCCTTTTTGCCTTGGAATACCCTGAATAGAAGATCTCAGGCTAATTAAATTGGTTACAACTTGAGTTGCTAAGTGGTTTGAATATTGGGGGTCTGTTTAAATTATTTTAACAGGTGAGCAGTATTTCCATATGATCAAATATATTCTTAAATGTCAAATGAATAAACCCAATATAAAGGAGACCTGTTTATAAGATTGCAGAGAAAATTTTCTGAAAGTATCTATCTCTGTGATTGTAGCAGATTTAAGCCAGTTGGAACATGTGAAACCAAAGTGTCCCAACACTGCTGCTTGGATAATAAACTATATCCATCAGCATACTAAGATAACTCATCTCTAAATACTAAAAATAATATAAATGGGAAACTGTGTTTAAGTTTAGCATTTATGGTTTTACCATATCTTTATCTTTTTTTTTTTTTTGGAAAACTTTCATTTGTTTGGAAAATAGGAGAGGTATCACAAGATTGTTGACAAGCAAATGTCCTGACTTTCCAAAAAGGGAAGAGAACAGAATCTGAAGACCATGGGCCAATGGAAGCTTTTTTTCCCCTACATATCAACAGACTGAGACAGAAGTTATAGCAACCCAGTTAAACAAGACTGAATTACAAACCTTATTCTAAAGGTATGGCTGTTTCCCCTCTGCAAAGCATATAGCCTTCTATAGAAAATAAAGGCAGAAAATTAAACAAGGTGCCTAGAGCTTCAAATGAGCTAAGAGGAAGAGAAAATGAGTACTCTATCTATGGTATTCTAAAAGAAGTATTAAAAATATATTCAATCCACTGTTATTTATGTATACTGTTCTACACACTCTTCATACCATTAATAATCACATACTATGCATATAGATCATATGGAACTATTCCTTGTTTTAGAAAAATATGCCATGGAGATGAAGCCATATCTGCCTTTGGAAGGCAGAGGAAAAGTCCAAATTATGGAGTCTTGATTTCCTCCAGAATGGTTCGTTTGTATCAGCTAGAACCAAGGAAACTTGCCACCAGAGACAGAGCTGAGGGCATTATCCACATGAGTGGTTTACCTACAGTCTTCAAATATATCCATTTAAATGGTTTACTTCATGAACACAAAATTATTGACAAAATTTTGAAAGAAAAGGCTGAAGGCTGAAACTTAGGCTTAAATAAGTTTTAAAGATTATATAGGAATTTAACTTATATAAACTACTGCTTATTTGTTTTTACATTAATGATCAAGAATTGATGCCACCTTGATATGACTGAATCAGACTATGATTCTGAGCTTTGCATCAGTAGATTTACTTTGGACTGACAGTGTAAATGGACAAAGAATTGGGCCTCAGAACTGAATCAGGAATTAGAAGGTAAGATGGATGGCATTTAGAAAATGGCATAGCACTCTCAAGGATTGCTTCCTTCCTTCCGTCCTTCCTTCCTTCCTCTCTCCCCTGTGACTCCAAAAAGCTATAGTGTGCACAGCAGTCATACTCTAGTAAAACTGTCTCAGCAGACAAGCTAAACCAGGCTGAGAATAACTGACAGGTCTCAAACCCATAGGTGAATTAGGGGTTAGTTCAAACTTGGCCAAGGACTAACTTGTGCCCAATAATAATCTTTTTTTTGGTAAGTGTTCAAAAATGGGGTGGAAGCTAGCAGACGGCCACCAGTGGATATGACTTGAAAGGCAAGATGATTAAAAGCTTTACAAGTTGGACAAGAGGCTCTCATGCAAATTGTCACTGGGGTGATGTCTGGAGTTACCCACTCTTGCTTAGTAAATCTATCATCCCTTGTGTGCCACAATGACCCCACTGGGGAAGAGTGGCTTACCGATCCCAGTCAGCCAGACCCAAGAGACCTGCTTAGCACTGTACAGTTGTTGCCTCTTCTTTACCACAAGTTCATACACAGTGAACAGTTGGTTCAAAATAATAGCATTAAAAGATAAAAATACATGAGTATCTATATGATCCCAAATGACATCCACTTATTACTGAAAAGTTTCATTTCTCCACTTTGGGTGGGAGAGGTCCTAGTTCCTCAAATGGCAGTGCTCCCAAGTTTCACAATATCCTGGCAGTAGGACTTGACCCATGGAACCTCACAGTCAAAGATCTCCTAATAGGATTTTTACCACGTTTTTCTCCCAATAGTAATTTATTATTATTATTATTATTATTTTCTAGATTTTTTTAAAAAATATACTCTAATAATCATATAATGGATATATTCATAATATAAGAATATTCAGATTGAAAAGATAAAGAAACTTGCTTTAACAGCTTCTCTTAGCCTTCCAGTATTTATTCATTTATTTATCTTTTTATTTTTTATTTATTTATTTATTTTTAGTTTACCACACATGGTTCTACATAATTTTGAGTTCCAGATTTTCTCCCCTCCCTCCCCCAAGATTCCTTTTTTAAAGCCCATCATCTTAACGCCAGTGTTTTTCTGGTAACACACTGGGATGGGAAATCATGAAACACTACAATCTCCAAAACAAAATTGCAGGTATTCTCAAAGGTGAAATACGGTGACTGTGTCTAAGTAGCTATGTAGGAAATCTGAGAAAAATTATGTATGATGAGGAAATGAGATGAGCTGGGCAGATGGAGAGAGGGAAGTTTATGTTGATGGATCGCCAGTAAAAGATGTATGGAACATCATCAACAACAAAGATAAGAATAGCTAGTATTTGTAGAATGCTTATACCATGTGCCATGCACCACGCTAAGTGCTTTATAAATATTATTTCATTTGATCCTCACACCCTGGGAGATGGGTGCTATTATTACCCCCATTTTGCAGGTGAGGAAACTGAGACAGAGGGAAAGTGACTTACCAAGGATCATACAGCTAGTAAGTACCCAAGGCTGGATTTGAACTCAGGTCTTTCTGACTCTAGGCCTAGTAGCTCACCTGGCTACCCATGTGAATATGTCACATGAGATAGGGAGGCACTGATGGGTTATAGTCTGCTCTAACAGAGGGAGTATGAACACTGATGAGATCACGGATCAACAGAAGTAGGAATTACTTTAACCATTTATTTGAATTCTACCTTTTTTTTTCTATTTATGACCTTTCAATCATAAAAATATGCCTTTTCACAAAATTCCAATTATTAGCCATAGGTTCTTTCCCTTCAAACTAAAATATTTAGTAAATACTTTAATTGAATAAGGAAAAAATACATAGATTAAATCTACTTCGTCAAGTAAAAAAAAATGACAAATGAAAAGGTAACCATTTGCTTACTTTCTTTGACTTGTCTTCACTCTTATGCCTAAGAAATTTCATTTCTTTAAAAACTATTGCCCTCTAAGTCCTGCTTTCTACACAAATTGATATTAAATAAATTTATTCACTCTTATAATAAAATCTGAAGTATATGTAAAATTTTTTAAATTTTCTTTAAATAAAAGAATACAGCTCTTTAATAAAACACCTTATAACATACTTCAGTGGACTGCTCAAACTGAAAATTTCATTGCGGCTCAATTCAGAAATTCCATTTCCAAGAAATACTTTTTTCCCATCGAACTCTTTGGCTCCTTTTTTACATTTTCCTTCAATATCAGAATAAACAGAGACAACATCTCCAGCTTTCATAACTAGAAAAAGGAGAAAATCAAAAGATCCCATTAAACTACGCTTTTTCAAAGAAGAATGAACATCAAGGGAGGGACCTTTAAAGAGTTCTTTCACGCATCAAACCAAACTTATCTCATCATTCTAATACTGTTCTTGATCAAAAAAATCAGGCTTTACTTTTTTATATCAGGGCTAATAGCAAATTTAATATTGCAATTCTTTCAAAGAAGAAATGTCAGAAGGGCAAATTTCTTACTTCCTTCTTGTGAAGAAAGTAACATTTTATTGCAGGTCAAATCCTATTTCAGTAAATACCATTTGAATACAAGTATTTTCCCAGTCCACTTTTTGAGGAAGAGTCAATACAACAAAGACATGTATTCACAATTTTTGAAAAACTTGAACAAATGCAAATCAGCAATATTTTTAGGATTTTTTTTCTGGTTTCTTTAAAAACTTTTCTTAGTTCATGTAAGAGGCAATGTTCATGGAAGAAATTAAGGTATATTTGCCATGAGAAGATACTTTTACTCTAAGCCTAATCAGCTGAGGAGTAGTAAAAAGTGGGTGAAGTTGAAAGGAATGAGATTGGTTTGGTGTTCATATAAATTGTACAGACAATACAATTTTAGAAGATTTGGCAAAAACTATTTGCCAGACATAGATAAAACAGTATCTTCTTTGTGTCATGCTGCCTCTAGCCTTATAATTTCAGACACATAAGAGAGTTATAACTATTTGCAATCCAGTTCCGTTCTAGAAAACTTCTGCATGCTTCCCTCCAAGATGGAACAGTTACAGGTTCTGAATTATGTCAAACTGCATTGCTGGTTCATATAGGCGAAGTCTTAGACATCTGAGGTAAGTAATTCAGCTGTATCTGCAATCTTTACACTATTCTGCCACTGAATCTTACAGTTTAACTTAGTTGGTTTTTGTTTTTTGCAAAGATGGGGGCAATTTTATTTGGTTTAGACTTGTGATTTCAAGAATCCCCCACGAAGAAATTCCTTCTGCCAATGGAGATCGGCAGCTATTCTAAAACTTTTAATTTTAAAGAATCGTCTGGGGCACTGCAAGTTTCGCTGAATTGCCCAGCTTCACATATCAGTCTAAGAGGCAAGATCTGAATCCAGGCCTTTCTGACTCTAAGGTTGGCCATGTAATCATTACACAATGCTGTCTCTCAAAACTGTGAGTAATGCAAATATTAAATATGTTCAATGTCTTCAAAAAATTAAATGTTTTCTTACATTGAAATGAAGTCTCTCCTGTAAGAAACTCAAGTGTAAGCTGACAAATAATTATATATTATCAAAACACTGCAATAAAATTGGTAATTGTATGAAATAAAAATTAAATTTCTAAAAAAGCACAACCCCAAGAAATTACTATTAGAGCTATTAGATAAATAACAGACCACACTATACTAGCTATTTTCTTTTTAAACATTTTAGCAAATACTAATTATATAAAAATGAAACATTTTTTCACATTTTAATTTGCAAATGTATAGCAATTTTTTAAAACAGGCATATTCATAATGATCATAAAAATAAACTCCAGAAATAACAAGTGTGATGTTCCCATGGTCTGCTGCTGCCCTTCGTCCAATGCTATTTTTCTTTTTTTTTTAATTTGAAACTTCATGCAGTATCCTACAGCTGACAGTAAACTAACCAAAACAAAAAATCACTCAGTTTAAATGAGCTAAGCACTATGCTATCCAAATCATGTGAAAAGTAGTAATCAAACTAAACTGTAATTAATTTCAACCTAGTTACCAATCTACAGACTCTTATAAAAGTTTATGAGAATGTATGTGTACCTAGTATTACTGAAAAGCCACACACAAAGATGAAGTCATAAAATAAATAAAAATATTGCTGTCACTCACACAAATACACACACACACACATATATATACACACTAACACACAGATATGCCCCATCCACTCAGTGATAAATCATAAGGCTTTCCATTTAGAAATAGATCTAATTCTGAAAAACATTTATGTTGAAAAAAACACATCACTTGCCAATTCTGAAATAATAAATCCTAACCTCTAACAAAATAGAAAAATACCAAGAAAGAACTGAGTCCAATTAGTGCAACCAAGTAATGCCATAAGGTCCAAGAACTGCAAGTGTGGAGGGGAGCAGAGGAAAGGAAGAAAGGGTAAGCTGGATGGAATTCATTTATTAATCATAATTATGTGCATTTAACTCTAATATTTTGCTTGGCAAAGGGAAATTTATAATTAGAAGAAAAAGGCACACAACCAACACATCTGGACAACTCTCTCAAAAAGAAAAATGTGCACTTACATTTTGAAGCAGATATAATTCCTGGAACATAGACATGTGCTCCCCTTAACACGGCATTACCACAGTGGGCTCCAACTATGACTTCAGAGGGTTGTTTGTTTATATTTTTCCTAAAAATATAAGACCATGAAAGTTAAACAGAATAATGTATCCTAAAATCTGTAAGTTTTCTCAAATTCCAGTTTTCCTCTTTTTGTTTAGTCATTTTCAATCATGTATGACTCTTCATGACCCTATTTAGGATTTTCTTGTCATAGATACTGGAGTAGTTTGCCATTTCCTTCTCCAGGTCATTTTACAGATGAGGAAACTGAGGCAAACAGGGTTAAGTGACTTGCCCAGGGTCACACAGCTATTAAGTGTCTGAGGCCAGATTTAAACTAAGGAAGAGGAATTTTCCTGACTCCAGGCTATTTTTTTAAGCAACTTTTCAGCTTTAAGTATTATCACTGGGGCTAAGCAAAACCATGAGATACTGCCATCTAAGAAATGGTGGGTGCAAAAGAGGAAATAATGAATAAAAGAAAAAAAGGGAAAGTAGTAAAAAGGAGTGAGGAATATTAGAAAGGAAAAAAATTGGTAGGCATTTGGTAGGCAGTGGTAGAAATCACTCAGGTAACATGGAGTCAGTTCCTGAATATCCGTACGTAGCAGAGTACTGGAAGAACAAAAACAAAAGCAACAGAAGCTAAGGCCTTTGCCTGAATGGATCTAACAAAACCAAGGAGCCAGGAACGCTTAGGTTCAAGTCTTGCCTCTGACAGAGATTTTGTGACCTAGGCAAATCACCCAACCTCGAAGTTCTCTAGGTAAGCAAACTGCAAGATACAGTGAAGATTCTGACCTACATCATTAGCAGTGCAAGCTCCACCCCAGGAGTTCCCCAAACCAGTAACATCACAAGTCCAGCCCCTATGAGTACAAGAGACAAAGGAAAGATGATAGAGAATAAGCAATTCTCAAAACCAAAAACCTCTACTCAAGGAATGCTACATGTACAGCCAAGTGGCTAAATCCCAAGGAGAGAGTTAATTTTATATGGCCAAACAGACTTCCCAAGCCCTGTCCTTTGAGCACCCCTTCCTCTAATCACATCTATGCTGTATCCCCCTCCTAGGACATGAGCCCCTTGAAAGCAGGGACAGTCTCCCTTTTGTTTTTGTACACCCCCACTACTCCTGGCACAGTGCTATGCACATGTTGGATAATGAAAACATATCAGACATGTCCAAAGAAGAAAGGCTGTTTTCTTAATGGGGGATTTTCTATGCTGCACACTAGCTGTGAGAAGAACTACAGGACAGTCCGAGGAATCAGAAAATGATTGAAGATGTCCTTGGCAAAGGGAGATCTGAGAAGGGACTCTACTGCTGCTGCAGATCCACACCTGGCTGCACCTAGAGTCTTCAGGGTGACTTCAAGCTTTGGGAGGATAAGGTAGGCACCCAGGGGCACAAGTAGTAGGAGCTAGAGGCGAGGCTTGAATCTAGGTCTCCCTGGCTACAAGACAAGCTCTCTGTCAGACCACAATGACCCACAAGGAAATCATAAATGAACAGAAAGAATGATAAATACAGACTCAATTTGGTGGCAGCTAGAAGACCAGGTAGAATGCTGAGCCTGGAATTAGGAAAACTCAAATACAGATCCAGCCTCAGACACTGAGCCACGTGACCCTGGGCAAGTCACTTCTCTTCTGTCTGATTCAAGTTTCCTCAACTGTAAAATGAGGATAATAACAGCACCTACCTCCCAGAGTTACTGTGAAGCTTCAATGAGATAATATTGGTAAAGGACTTAGGACACTGCCTGACACATAGGAAGTGTTTAACAAATTTTTTTTTTTCCTTTCTTTCCTCAATTTCCTCATCCCCCTCAACAGTATCTGATAACAAAGGGAAGCTCAGATCTCATGTCTTTAAAACCATGGCTTAAATCTCAGAATATCAAGACAGAATATTCTGAGTACCAGTATGTGCCTAGTGCTTATCTTACAATATCTAAGTTATGACATGTGAATGTATCACTTTTGCTGTCGAAAAAGATTTTAGCACAATACTTTCCCTGATGACAAAGCCTGCTGCTTATGCATAGTTCAACCTAAAATTCACTTCACTCAATTTAAAAGAAATGCATCCTAGGCCCATTTCCACTTTGCCTTTGCAATGCTTCTGGCTCTTTCTTAGGTAGCTCTCTTCTTTATCAGGCTTAACATGAATTTTCCCAGCCAACACTGATGAGGCCAGATAAAATTTGTAAAGCAAGGTAGAGTAACTTGATGTATCATTAAACATAAAAATGATCAAAACATACTGGTGAGAAGTGTCCTATTATTTAATAACATACGGTTTTTGAACCAAGTTGTTACAAACCTGGGTCCAATTACAGGAATAAGTAACACATCCTGAACATCTGGGTGCTGAAGAATTGGAAGACTTAATCCATTAAATTGCTGTCAAAATAAACAGATACAATTATTAAAGACAAACATAACAGACACTTAGTTCAACTGTGTAGCGATTCCATTCACAGATGAAGATTACAACACCCTCTGTGCATTAGTAAACATAAACAGGCTTTAAGCTGTGGCCTAAAAAAGGGTCACTTACTGGCCAACCTTCTAATGATGAGCCTTGCTGACTTTAGCAAAGCTGGCCTTGCATACAATTATATGTAAACTCAGTTTTAGAATAATTTCTGAACAAGTCCTTATTCGGAAAAACAAGATTATATTACGACTTAAACAATACTTGCAGCCATGGCTAGCATTGACAAAGCACTTTACCAAACACGTTACAAATGGAGAGAGATAGTATTTAGTCAGAAAGAAATCTCTCTTACAAACATGTATAGATAGATAGATTGAGCTCTGGATAATATTTGTGATTGTTATGCCACTATGAAAAAGAGCCCGGAAATGTGCTAGATTCACAATAGTGTATCAGGTTCTCAAGTTTCTTCTGTAGTACTTTTGCTACCGTACTAAGAGTGAGGGGAGAGAAACCTGAAAGACTTATATGATCTGAAATAGAATAAAGTGAGGAGAATCAAGAAAACAATTTATAATATAACATCAATATTGTAAAAACGAGCAATTCTGAAAGATTTAAGAACTTTGATCAATACAACCATCAACCATGATTCTAGAGAACTGACAATGAAGAAGGAAGAACTCTATGCCAGAGAGGTGATAGACTGCTGTGAAAAAGAAAAAACTCATTTTTGGACATGGCAAATGACTCTTCTATGTTAAAAGGTTTTGTATTTTTCACCCCAGTGGGAGTAAGGAGGTAAAGAGGGGGAAAAAAGTTTGATAATTGAAAAAAATTAAGATAAAAAGAAATAATAGTATACATGATTTATATGCTGTTTCACTTTACGAAGTCTTACAGTACAAAGCATATGTACATTTTCACTTGACTGTTAAAATGACCTCATAGGTTAAACAGTACAAGTCATTTAAGGAGAAATTTTATAGGTAAAGAAATGGAAGCTCAGAGAAATGAATGGCCAGATCACACAACTATCTACTTCTGCCAATTTTAAAGGGAAAAAAAAAACTAGTGGGAGGAAAAGACAAGAGAGGCTGACTCCCTCAATTACTTAGAAATGTGACAGCCATAGATATTTTCTTCTTTCAGGTAGGCAGAAGGGAAAATCAAAGTTACAAAGGAGTCAACTCATAGATAGCCAAGACACTTAATTTTTTTCATAGAAATCTCAGATTTTTTTATGAAAGGAACCTTAGAAATCATTGAATCTGCCCTCCAACCCACTCCCCCAACACAAATTTCTTCATGGCCAAGGAAATTCTAAAACCCAGAGAATTTAGGGATATCCTGCCCATGAACCTATAACTAGCTAGAGTACTTCACCTGTCCAATAAACATTACTAACATGCATAAAGAATTCAACAAACCTTATTTATTTCTTCAAGCAGCAAATCTTTCACATGTTTTACGGATGCTAAATGAGTATTCACTCTAACAGTTGTGAATGCTGGTGGGTGTGACAAGTGATTTAACAAGGTTTCAAATCTCCTTTCTGCTTCCCGCATACCTACCGCAGTTACAATCTGGAAAGAAAAAAAAAAAACAATAATGCAAGATTGACTTCTTTTTTTCAAATGGAAAACTCAATTACAACAAAGTCCTAAACAAGAGAACCATTTATTTTTATGACTATTGCTCTATTTCAAGAAGCATGTTTTAGCATTCGATCTGATTCCATTGCATTTTGTTTTGTCTACTTTTGTTATTAACACTGAGAAATTAAATATGAAATCTTTAAAGTATCATTCATTAATATTCTATGAGTAACTTTCATAATTATTCAAGCTTCTATTATAATTAATTATGGCATGAATTAACAATATGTTATTTAGGAAAAAATATACTAGAAGACCCATATGTAACCCATGGTTTTCTGGCATTAGATGTGGCAGGATCAAAAGGTAGAAGAAACCTCAGGGATCATATGGCCCACCCTCTTCTTTTACAAATGGAAAACCAAGGAAGTTAAGTGTCTTACCAAGGTCACATAACTAGGAGTAGCATAAAACTGAACCAAGGCCTTCTATCTCCAAATCTGTTGCCACAACTATACCACACTATGGCCTTACAAAACTTGAATTTAGATATATGCTTCTTAATTATGAACTCCAAGAGGACAGACACTGTGAATAGTTGCCTTTTTGGGGTGCTATTTAAACCAGTGCAATTAAATAGCTTTTTCAGGAACTTGATTTCTGAAGTTAACTCAAAGCTTCCATAAAAAATGCAAAACATTAAAAACAAGTAACATGCAGGTAGCTTAACTTAAAACAATAAAATGTAGAAAAAAATTAAGATTCCTTTTGTCCCTAAGTACACCTTAGGAACATTAGGGGCAGTAGGGGAGCTTGGGGCCTTTTGAGGAAGACCTGAGTTCAGGTTCCATCTCTCACACACAAGCTTTATGACCCAGGGCAAACCACTTAACTTCCTGCCTCGGGTAACACTCCCTAGGCCTATAAGTTGCAAAACAAGGGCCAATACGCATTGATCTAAGTTGCCAGGAAAGGAAACAACACTGCTACCAGAGCAGGTAACTGTCCATTGGGCAGAAGCAGCTCTTCATTTGGTGCTTCCGCACCAGATGAAATCAGTGGTCTGATATTAAAACTGAAAAAAGACACAGACTGAATACACCTATGCAGAAATCTGCATCTTCCACTTCGGAGAATCTTCTAAGGGAGAACGTTCGGTACTTACTCCTTACTGCTGAGGGAAGTCCATTACTTAACTCCTTACTATGCGCTGATTTCACTGACTACTGTGCTCCCTCCACCTCCTCCTCCCATATAGTACAGTTACCACGGAAGTGGACTTGTAGTCGGAAGAACTGGGTTCAAATTGAGAATGCTGCATGATTACCTGCAAATCTCTCAAAGCCTGATTCCTTCTCTGTAGAATGAGTGAGTAGGTCTGAACGACCTCTAAGGTCCCTTCTAGTTTATCTATAACCCACCCAAACCTTAAATTCGTGATGCAACGCTGATTTCAATGGGATGGGGAACCGCTGGGTAAGGAAATCCCAACTTAGCGGAGCAGGTTAGCGCTTTCTTTGCAGACGCTCAGGGTGGTGGCCACCCAGAGCACTGACAGGTCAAGGCACGTGTGTACAAAGTGACCAAACCCGGGACTGGAACACACGCCTTCCTGACTTCCCCGTCGCCCCCTGGTGGCCAAGTGATGCCTCTCGCACCGTCTTCTCTAGCTCCTTACTAGCAGTTTTTTTTGGCCTGACCTTCATAAAAACAAATTGAACCAGCATTTTATAGGCAAAGGCCCAGCTCGCTCTTCTATTTAAGTAACTTCCCTTCCGCACAGCTCGCTTTCCTTTATAATAAATCCATCGTGCACATGTCCGATCTCGCCCCGACTCCTCCCGACCCGGGCACTTCCGCAGAGACCCTCGGCTGACCCTCCGAGGCCCAGGCGCCGCCCCCTCCCCACTGGGGGTGCCGCCTTCCTTTCCCTCACACCTTCGGCCGCCCGGGCCTCTCTAACCGCTTGGCCGTCCGACCTACCTCCTTATTCTTAAAGCTCGCCCTGAGGTAGTCTTCGACTTCGGGTCTCAAAGATATTTTGGGGAAATGGGACATTTTCTTATTTTTCCTCCCTTTTCACGGAAAAAGCACTTGAAGAGGATTTTTTTTTTTTTTGCTTTTCTTTAGAATATCGGTGAGTTTGGGTTTGTTTGTAAACACAGACACACGTGGTCCCCCGCCCCGCTCGGGCTCGGACCGAGGGCTGACTGGCAGCGCCACGCCGGTCGGAGACGCGCCTCGAGCCCAGAAGCCCACTGCGGCGCTTCTTTCAGCCTCCGCTCACGCGGTAGAGAGCAGCAGCCTCGGCGTCCCCGGCCTGCAGCTCAAAGCCGCCCAATAAACCCGGGCCGCGCACCCGACGGCCGGGACGAGGGTCCCCGGTGCTCGGGCTGCGGCCAGAGAGCCGGGCGCTCTACCTCCCGCCTCCTTACACAGACACGCTACTGCTCCAGGAGGTCCCGGATACCGCATGCGGGATGATGCTGACGTGCCGGCGTCACTGCGTCGCCGTGCGTCATGCGTCATTACGCTGCGAGTGTCATGTGCATCCTGTTGCGTAGTGGTGAAGTCCCCTCGAGCGCACGATTTGCGCGGTGGAGACCCTGGTGGTTCGGAGGAGCACTTTGGAAGCCTCTGGTCCTCCGAGGTCGGGAAAGGGAGGGGAGGGGAGGGGAGGGGAGGGGGCTGACACCCGGAACCGTACGAGTTCAGGAGACTCAAAGTGGGTGGGCTCTTTAACGAAAAGACTGACAGCTTCCCCCCAATTTCACTTTGTCCTCTAATAGCTCTGGCCAGCTTCTTATTTTTTTTTATTTCTTTTTATTAATTCCTGATACATGGTGACGAGGCTTCCTATCCATTTGGAGTCCAGGAAGGTACAAGGGAAGGAAGGTGTGCTTTCCCACATCTTTCAGACCAGTTCAAATGCCCCCTCGGGGTCTTCTTGTAAAAGTCACCACCTCCCTGGCCCTCGGTGTCCTCATCTGTAAAATGAGGGGCTGGCACGTACTAGGCACTTAATAAATGCTTGTTGATTTGAAATACCGTTGTTGGCTTCTGAATCTCTAATTCCCAAATCACCTCCTTGTCCTTTTCTCCAAGTCTTGAGGTTGTAGGATCTTGGCTTTAGAACCCGAGAGGACCCCGGCAGGGGAAGGGGTCATCTAGTCCAAGCCCCTGGTTTTACCCATCAAGAAGCTGACACCCAGAGAAGCCGATGACTAAGATGTGATGGCTGAGGTCACAGGTAGTAAGTGGCGGAGCTGGGGAAGCCAGTCCTACGGTTCTAGGTCTCATCTAGATATGGGCAGAAGCACATAGAGTAGGGACCTCAAGAGCTGATCTGATCTAACCTTTTCACGTTACAAATGAGGAAACAGGCCCAGGGAGGTGGTGACTTACCCGAGGTCACACACTGGTGCCAGAGAGGGGATTAGAAAATGGCTTCTGTGACTCAGATCTGTACCCTTTCCATTACACCTCTGCATATCCTGTTTTCCATTGTACCATGTCGCTTCCTGGGGGCCGTCCCAGTTGTCCCGATCTATATCTGGCCTCTGGACCCAGATGGCTCTGGAGGAGAGAGTGAGGCTGGTGACTTTGCACACACCCTCACTCAAATCCAATTCACTTTCCAGTCATGACATCACCTTCCTGATGTCATGGACCTCTTCAAGAGCTAAGCACAAACAACTGCCCTCTAGTCAGTTGTTATTTAATATACCTAAAGGGTATGATATAATATAATATAATGTAATGTAATGTAATACATATTTATATATTATATGATATAATATACCTAAAGGGTATACTAGATTTGAGTACAATCTTTTTTTTTATTGTTGTATACTGAACTGTTGATGTTTGTTGATGACTAAGTTCATAATAAAGGAGGCTGTTTATATTTAAAAAGAAGAAAGTGTGCTGTCTTGGAAAGTACCCTAGACTGCCTTCCTACCATCCATGTATGACGTACACAAGCGAAGTAATGCCATCGTCACTTCCTTTTACTCAATTATAAAATGAAGGTGAACAAGATAGTAAGATAGATCGTCTCTTAACATCCCTTCCAATACAAAGTGCTTTCCAGATCTCATGTATATCTATAACTGTACAAAGTACTATATAAAATATTTCAAACTTAACAGATCCAAAATAGAACTCACCTTTCTCCCAAAGCCCTTCCTTTTCCTAATTTCCTGTTTCTGTTAAAGGCATCACGATTCTACCAGTCACCTAGATTCAAAACCTTCGTTATGCTTCACTCTCCATCCCCATCCTTCTCTTACTCGTCTTAGTTCAGGCACTCATTGCATCTGGCCAGGACCAAAGCCTCATAATTGATTTCTTAATCTCCACCTTGTCCCTCTCCAATCCTTCCTCCATACATTTTGCTAAAGGGATATCCTTAAGCACAAGTCTGATGAAGTCATTCCCCGGCTAAAATAATTTTGTGGTAGTTATCTATTGCCTGTAGAATAAAAGACAAAATTCTGGTGTTCAAAGCCTTTCACAGTCTGATTCCAGTATAGCACTCAAATACTCTAATGGATCTATGAACTCATAGTTGTTGTTTTAATTTATTACTTTTAACATTCTTTTTTTTCTTCATTGTGAGTACCAACTTCTTTTGCTCCCGCCAGCTTCTCCCATTAAAAAGGTAAGCAATATATCAATTATATATATGTAAATGATCTCATGATTTTACGAATTTGATTCAACAGGGCAGAGCATATAACTCACCCATGCCTGCCCATCCTGTGAGACTCTCACCCATGGTTTTTCCAAAACTCAACTACAAAGCATCCACCCAACAATCCATTTCTCCCTAAGTGCCTTTACTTAGGATGTCCACACAGCCCAAAACATGTTACATCCTCACTTTTGCCTCTTAAGATTCTTCAATCCTTTCAAACCGCAGCTCAAGTTCCTCCTACCTGAGGACTTTTATGATCCCCCAAGTTTAAGTGCACCCCAAATTACCTTGTATTTTGTGCATTTTGTACTTATTCTCATGAATGCTTTTTATGTGCCCTCCTCCCTATAATATGTATGCTCCTGGACAGCAGGGGCCCTCTCATTTTTGACTTTGTAAATTCAACCCCTACCATCCTGACTGGTACATAAGTACTTATTAAGTGTTTATTGATTTGTTAAACTATAATTTGTTGTTGGCATTATTAATCCAACTGTAAAGCCTATAATCCTATAATAGTAACTTACATTTGTATTGCATTTTATAGATAACAAAGTGTTTTCCTCATGACCCTGTGGAAAATCAGGAGCAAAAAGAGTTTAAATTATTTATCTTCATAGTTAGACAACTGGTAAGTACCAGAGTCAGGACTTAATTCTAATCCTATTTTCACTACATCTTATTCTTAGGAATGACCCTGCCTAGGCTATCTGGTACCTGCCATGTTGCCATTCCCCAGTGTTTCCAAATGAGCTAACTGAATTATAACTGAGCTCTAGCACCAAATTGTTCAACAACTGTTTATCCTTTTCCAGATGTAATAAATGGTATTTTAAAGTTCTCAAAGATATGTATTAGAAGAAAAGTCAACTAATCATGTAGGAAGAATGAGTCAATAAATGGGTGATCCGTTGCAGTGCAAAATACTGAAAAAGCAACCAAGGGAAATCCTCTAGACTAGCATTGGGCAGTTTCACTATGAAGGATTTATGGGAAAACAGAGGCAAGAAATTTCTCTTTTTACCACACACTGATGAAATTCCAGGACCTTGAAACTACTTGATCAAATTGAAGGGACTTCCCTGACAGTATTTCTGAAGCACATTGACCCAGCACCCCATGCATAGAAATAAACAAATAAATAATATCCTGGAGACACTAAAATACAATCATATCTTGTTAGAATTTTACAAATGAGTAGGAACATAAGGGTTTCTTTTTCTCCATAGCTATCTGTGATCATTTGCACTACCATTTTTTTCTTGTTTCTATTAGCTTGATTGTTAGAAATTTAATGAGAAGGCTAAGAGATAGTCATGGAATTAGTTCATGACAAAAAACATTTGAATGTGAAATGTGGAAAATTACTACAACTTTAGTTCCTAATAGAATTTTGCTGTTCAACTTTGGAGTAAGCAGTATTGCATATTTGCCCCAATGGAAGATTCTGTTGGGAGCGTAGAGGAAAGAGCTCTTATTAGATAGGAGGAGCAGGTGTTATGGAAAGTGATAATATCACAAATCAATGTAGCAGTTTTAGCATATTAGCATTTACTAGTACTTCTGTTGGAATACTTTGCTACAGTTAAGTCACCAGTTTGCTACATATGGCCAATGGCAACTATATTGAATTATGGTAGCATAGACTTTCTTGTAATAAGTAAGACAGTCAAAGAAGGGTATAATTGTTCTTTTACTTCTTTGTTGTCTGGAAACCAAATCCACGGTGTGTTTTGTCATATGGAAACTAAATCCAAGATCTGAAGGCTGCTCAGTATATGTTATTTGAGAATGTTTTCTTCATAAAAGATGTCATTCAAATGTTGCCTTATGCTAAGATCTTTAGGCGGTCTGGTGAAGCATATATGCCCCATATCCAAACAATGTTTTTAAGTGCATTCAAATAAAATACATAAGATTACAAAGGAAACCAATTCTATTGAAACACAGTTACCAAAATATTTTTTTTAAAAAGTTGATGGGCCCTAATTAAGAACCCCTGATTTAGGCCCATCTGGGAAAAGACCCTGGCAAAATTTCTCTCCAAGCTCCTATTTTACAGTATTAAAAACCACTTTACATCTCATTCTTAGGAATGGCCCTGTCTAGGCCATTTGGTACCAGTCATCTTGTCCTTCCCTGATGTTTCCAGATGAGGTAGCTGAATTATAACTGAGTTCTAGCACCAAATTGTTCAACAACTATTTATTCTTTTCCAGATTTAATAAATAATATTTTAATTTTCTCAGGGATGTGTATTAGAAGAAAAGGAAGTCAACTAATTATGTGGTTAGAATGAGAATCAATACATGAGTGATCTAAACAGTACAAATACTGAAAAGGGACAAAAGGGAACCCTCTAGAGCATTGTACAGTTTCATAATGAATTATGGGAGGGGAAAAGAGCAAGAAATTTCTCTTTTACCATACAATGATGAAATCGTAGCTCTTCAAATCTATCTTGGATGGACCCCTCACCTCATCAACGTCTGTACTCTTTCCATTAGCACACATTACGATCCTTCCATACCATCTTATCCTGCAAGTTTGTCCGTGTCTTTTCCTAAATTGTCCATAAGAAATTCACCTAGAGGCATTCTTCCCGGCTCTTTAATCTTTCATGGATATCATTATGGCAATCAAGAAATCAAGAAATATTTATTGAGGACCTTTTATGGGCCAGACACTGTGCTAAGTGCTGAGGGTGTGAAACAACAACAACTCTCCCTGTCTATCTCAAAGGCTCATAGGGATAGAGCTGGACAGCACCAGACTAGGACCATAGTTCACCTTACACCTAGATTATACCAACAGCCTCCTAATTAATCTCCCTACCTGTCGATTTTGAACAGTCCAGTCTACCTTCCACGTTGTTGCCAAAGTAATGTCCTTAAATAATGATACAACCTTGTGATTCCCCTAATCAATCAACTCTAGTGTCTTCTTATTGCCTCTGACCAAAAATAGAAAATCCTCTGTTTAGATTGTAAAGTTCTTCATAAACCGAACCTACTGATCATCCTATACTTGTGAGACCTTGCTTTCCCTCCCAAATTCTTCGATACAGCCAAATGGACCTCTCTTTTTTTCATTCGTGACACTCTATCTCCCATCTCTGTGCCCCACATGCTTGGAATGCACTCTATCCTTACCTCCACCTCACAGCGTCCCTTTCTTCCTTTAAGATGCGGCTCAAAGCCAGCCACAGTGGCCTGTGCCTACGATCCCAGCTACTGGGTCCACTGAGTCTGGCTAATCCCTTGAGCTCAGGAGTTCTGGGCCACAGTTGGCTATGCTGATAATGTGTCGAATTTAGCATTAATATAGGGAGGCCCAGGAGCAGGAAACCACCAAGTTAACTAAAGAAAACTGCCCCAGGTTGGAAACAGCAGTCAAAGTTCCCAGGCTGGTAATAGAATCAGCTGTGAGTAGTCCTGCTCTTCTAGCCTGGAGAAGTTGGGGAGAACCAGTCCTAAAAGTAAATAAATAAAAATTTAAAAGATGCAGTTCAAACACCATTTTCTGCATAAAGTCTTTCCTAGTCTCAGCAATATGCCCTCCCTCCCAAACTACTTTATATTTATTTTGTACATATTTGTAGTTCTTCACTTTATATTTATGCTGTATATATTTATATATGTAAATCCTACCTATGCCACACAGAGGCTATGTGACAGCATCTCAAGGCCTGCAGGCAGTTCTCCAAGACTTAGTTGTAGAGAAAGTGCTAATCTGCCTCCATTCTTAAAACCAAAAGTTCTTCCCTAGGAATTCCAGACCCCTTTAAAAAAATCTCTCTATATATTGAATTGTGTGTGTATTAACTCAATGATCATCCACCTTTGTGTCCCAATATGCAATATGTTTTTCATTCATTTTGTTTTTCCAGTGTCCTATTGCCTAATCTCTAGAACATTGTGAATTTCACTGAAGCTTCCTGGGATTCCAAAGATGATGAAATTAGTACAATGTCCTCTGTGAATAGGAGTATTTGGTACCATGCATAAATACATATATTGCCCTCATTTATGCCTCTTTTAAATATTCTCCTCAGGAGATAACAAAGTTATCTCTACAATTGCATATGTCAAATTTAAATGATCTTAGCCTATGATTGGGAATCACCTTATATAAGAAGAACCTGAAGTTTATTCTATTGAGTCAAATGCTTTAAAGTCTGTACACCAATTGATCGATTTGGTCAAGAAGCATTTATTGAGTGCCTACTGTGTGCCAGGAACTGTACTATGGATTTAAATACAAAGAAAGGAACACTCTACTTTCTAGGCTTTGTGATAGGTGCTGGAGATACAAAGGAAAAAGTGAAAAGAACCCCTGCCCTCAAGGAGCTTACTTTCTGGGTTTTTTTTTTTTTGTTTGTTCAGGTTTTTTTTTAGGAGCTTACTTCTAATAGAGGAGACAACTTGTACTGATAAAGGTGCAAGTGGAGTTGGTAAGCAAGAGCTGCATGTAAACCCCCAGTGGAGGAGGATTCAGGCTTGCTTCTGGAAAGGTATCATGATGATGACATGGAATGGAAGTGACCTTCACCCCATTTTGGAGCAGGTGCAGACATTCTATAAGCTGGTACAGTCTGCTAACCATATGATGAGGAGATAGACTGTTGACTCAGCCAGAACTGATCTGCATTTAAACGGTACTGGGTTCTTTCCTGTCCCACTGAATTCCAGGGAGAGAGATAATTCAGTAAAGGGAGAGGCCGCCGAGGGCCCTCTCCATCTGAGGCCTACATGTGCCCCATGAATGGAGGCTTCTATTCTACGCGTCCTTGCTTTAGATGAAGGAGATTGGAAAGAGCTATGACCTTGTGAAGGTCAGGAGATGGAACAACCAGAAGCCGAGGAGCTGGAGTTAGTGTCAGGATTACACAGGATTACCACTGTGAGGATAGAAATCCTGAATGACCTACCTAGCCCTGTCCAGCAGTAGCAGAGATATAAGACTTATCTATTCAGCTGCCATGAACATTTGGAAGTGAACTTGTGGAGTGAATACTATGTAGAACATTGTTAAGCCTGAACCTATTCTTCCCTGGGACCAAGGTGGTATAGAAGAAAGTGTGTCCCTGGGTGTTGGGAAGAAATATTTGTACTTATGTTACTGCTATATCCATCAAGTAAATATCTCTTTGTAGAAACTAATTGATGTTAACTGTTAAAAAAATTCAAAACCAGCTTTAGATATAAACACAGTAATAGTTAAAGCTATTTGAGATTAGTTTTAAAGAGCTCTTGAAAACAATATTAACATCCTAAGGAAGTCCTCACCACCTTTCTACTGAACTACTATATTAACCTACCAAATTGCTCTTCCTAAAATTATCTTTCTAAAATATGAGTCTGATCATGTCTGTTATTCCCTGCTTAATAATTCTTGATGCTATTTAGAATTTTTGTGACTGCAAATATCCTTTTGTGAATGTGAAAAAAATATTGCTTGCTAGACATTGTATATATGCATATAGATCTTTTTGTAGCCCTATTAGTAAATTGAGATATTTTTCTCCCTAAGATTAAGATCCTGCAGCTTTCCTCCTTTCCCTTTTATCCCCCTCCAATGCCCATCAATCAATCAATGAGATTATTATATGTCAGGAATTGCATTTATACGTAGAATCCTAAGGGAAAGTTGTAAACTCTTTGGAGCCAACACTCCATTGTCTTTTATTCAGAAAGAGGCCTGAAGACTTTTTTCTTTGGCTCCATAAAAAGCTATTTAGAAAGATAGGGAAAATTCATTAGGCTGTTTTAATTATTTGTTTTTCTTCTTATCCATGGAATTTATTGAAGCTTCATCCCTAGACTGCTAAAAAGAATCTTCTCTTTATTTCCAGAATTTTAATACTTCTCTCAAACCAAATGAAGTCTCCTTTTTTTGGGATCATTCTAGAGTCTCTTATAGCAAATTTACTCATCCTAATCAGAATGAACTCATTAGTGAGAACAGTTTTGATGAGGTCAAAACCTAGATTAGATTACTGAGGTTTTAGAAGAGAGAAGAGGAAAGTGGTAGTGAGTGTAGACAACTCTCAAAGAATTTAACCAAGAAAGGGATGAGAGATATAGCAGAAAGATAGGATCAAGTGAGGTTTTGTTTGTAGGCAGTAGGGAAAGAGTCAGTTTATAGGGAGATATTGAAGATGAGGTGGATGGGGGGTGGATAATAGGGACAATCTCCTAGAGAAGACAGGAGGGAATGGGATCAAGGATGAATACAGAAGGAGAAGAGCCACCTCTTCAAGAGAGATAAGAATGAAGAAGGAGATTCCTGGAGGACGATGTCTGGGTAGCATGAGATGAAAAGGAGAGAAGAGGAGGGAGTTCTTATTGAATGGTTTTCACTTTTTTCAGTAAGATAGGAGCTCAGGGTCTCAGCTAAAGGGCTAGGGAAAGGGATGCCACTGTGTAAGGGAGATCTTGTAAATGAGCATTGACAGTAGGGACAAGATGGTCGAATGGAGGCTTGAACCAATAGCATTAAAGAAACACCAGATATGTTAGTGTGATTGTGGATTTTGAGAATAAATACATAGTCACTGATACAATTATAAATACAAGATCTGATTACAACAGTTAAAACCCCAGTAGAAAATAAGCTCTTTGAAGACAGGGACTAGTTTTTTTTCTTTTGGGGGGCTTTGGCTTAGGTGTTACCTTTATTAAATTTAAAAAAAAATTGATGCTTTTAATTTTTATAGCACTTTTATTTCTGTATGTGTTTCTCCAACCCACCAAGCTATTTCTCGTAACTAAGATTAAAATCCAAAGAGGGGAAAGCAGTTCAGCAAAACCAGATAACACATTATATTCTTTCATTAGAGCGAAATAAAGACAGGGTGGACAATGGGACAAACGCTTGATTGTCTGTTTATTTGCATCATGCTGATAATCTGCTCAGAGACTAAGGCTCTGTGCCCCATGCCAGTTCTTGCCAACAGACTCTCAACCCTGAGGACTGGCAGTCTGGGAGGGTAGCAGGGTGTGCCGGTGAAAGCTCAAACTGTCTCTGGAGAGCCAATTTTTAGATATTTAACCTTAGAAATCAGCAAATGCTACAAATCAGGGCTTGATTTATTGTTTTGATTGTCTAGACCTAAGAAAGTGATACACAAAATGTTAAGAACAAAAATTAAACTTAAATGTGTATCTGTCCTATGTACTTTTTTTTTAACCTGAGAGCTGGTTGTCAAATATTTACCAGCCCACTGGTGGTAACAGGGCCCTTTTGTTGCAGGGGAGGCCCCAGAATAGACCCTTCAAGCATACTGTTTCTGTTGCTGCTTCTTAGTGACTGCCTCGTTGGCCAGATCCTTGATCTCCTCTGTACCTGTTGGCAGAGTATTTGCCTTTGCCTTCTTTGTCATTTCCTGGGCAGTTTCACCAAGGAGCTTCACCTTGATTTATGGCTAAGACATATTAAAAGTGATGGTTTTGGTCATGTTGCTTTTGAATTGGATCAGGCCCAATTCTTGGACAACCCTGGAGAACCCCCAGGCCTCCTGTCAGACCAGCCACTGTTTCCAAGTTTCACATAGTAAACATCATCCACCTCCACCACCAGTATTAGCCAGGCATGGTGGATGTTGCAGGTAAAAGTGGTCATGGTATGGTTTTGTGGGTCCATGACAACAGTCTTTGAGGATGTGCACTACTGAGTAGGCTACATTAGCAAGAAAGAAGCATGCTACCCAGCAGAGCATCCTATTGTTCCTTGTTAGAAACTGTCACCAGGTGCTAGGACTTGACAGCAGTTTTTGGTCAGGAGTCCCTCCGGGTCACAGAATCCTTTAGAATGTAAGTACAGTAGGGGTTGGGTCCCAGAGAGCCAAAGCATGCTCTGTCCAGGGAAATAATTCACTGTTGCCCCAGTGAAGGGTAGAGATCAGGGTCAGGGGAGTGGGAAAAGGGAAAGGGCTGTCTGTCTTTGTGGCAGCCCCCACTACCACTTTAGTTCTAGTAAGCAAGAGGAAGTGGCTGGCCCCTCGGCACTTCTCTGGCAGTGTTAGCTTGAGGGCTTCCATGATATTTGTTGTTCAGTTGTTTTCAGTCGTGTCTGATTTTTTGTGACCTCATTTGGGGTTTTGTTGGCAGAGACACTGGAGTGGTTTGCCATTTCCTTCTTCTGCGGTAGCCAGCACCCTTTTATTCACAGCTGTGAAGATCTAGACATAAGCTACAGTCTGATGTTCCCAGGGAAAGTCTGGGTCAAATGAATAAAAGAAAAGGAATTAGGGGCATCCCCCTAAGGCTGAATTTGATCTCACATTACTCGCCAAAGAACACTATGTTCCAGACAAAATGGACAACCTGTTGTCTGAATTTGGCATTCTATCTCTCATGCATGTGCATTTACAAAATCAGCCACTCATACTTGAAATGGACTCCTTCCCTTTCTCTAATTCTCAGAATCCTGTTTTCCTCAAGAATATGCTCAGGTGTCATCTCCTCCATGAAGCCTTCCCTGAACTTATTCTCCATGTGCAAATTACGTTCTACTTACCTGTCTCCATGTGTTCTCCCTAGTGAATGTGAGCTCTTAGAATTCAGGTATTGTTTCGATTTTGTCTTTGTATTCTCCAGCACTTAGCACAGTGCTTTGGTAGAAACAAACAATTATGGAATTAAACTGAATTGTTTAATTATTTGGATCAACCCAAGAAGAATGAAATGACCTGTCCCAAATTTTAACCATAGGAAACAATTGCCAATTTACATTTATAGTAAGCAAACTGGGGTATAAACCTAGTAATTACCAATAAAAAGAACAGTTTTAACTCATATTTTCTCCCTAAAGGCTGCTTTTGAAAGTCATATTTATTTTTCTGTATTCCAAACATGTTTTCAAATATGTAAAATATCAATTTAAAGCATAGTATTACATTCATCTTGTCTGAATAACTAGATAAATTTTCCTAGATCAGTGTTGCAAGCCTGAATTTATTGTATACTTTTTATGAATTTAAAGTATTGCTTTCTGTGATCATGTTTTCATGTTTGCAAAATAACCATTTATATAATAGTATTACATTCATCTTGTCTGAATAACTAGATAAAGTTTCCTGGATTGACAGTGTACACATGAATACATCTTATAGTTTTATGAATTTAGAGCATTGCTTTTTGAAGAGTATTGCTTTGTGAACAAGTTTTCATACATATAAAATTGTAATTTAGAGAGTCTCATTCCATTTCTTTTCCGAATAATTAGATGCATTCCTAGATTGACAGCATATACATGAATTAATTTTAGATGTTTTACTATTAAAATATTGCTTTAGTAAATGTGCTTTTATATTTTTAAAATAGTAGTTTATAGAATAGCATTTCATTAATCTTGCCCTGATTGAATTTTCCTGGATCACCAATGTACACGTAATTTCATTTTAAAATGTTTTATTAACATAGAATAGTGCTTTGTGTAGGCAAACCAATAGTTGGGAAAAGATGTTGGTACCAAACATTTTTGCAGAACTATCTGAGAATTCAAAAGGAAAAAATGGCATTTCTCCTTGAGTCTTTATTTCACTCAAATATAACTGAGTAGAGTAATTCTATTTTACATCTACAAAGTAACATTCTACTGTCATAAAAATATAGAAGATGAAAACATCTTTAAGTACATGTAATCATCTACTTTATAGTTATCATCACTGAACAAATTCATTTCATGGTATTTTTTAATAATGTTGAACATATTATTCTAAAAGCTGCAGCAAATTATAAACCTTAGTGGATTTATTTTGGAAAATCTGCCGAGTATACAAATGAAATTGAAGTTATGTGACTAAGGTTACAGTTTATATAATACCAAGAATAGAATTCAAATTTCCTTTAAATTCTCTGCAGTCTTAGGGCCTTTTTAGACAATAGTACACCTCAATCCTCAGTAGGTCCTAATAGTTCCTATGTGATAGTATGTTCTTATGCATGAGAGTTAGCCCAATTTTATGCAAATAGTCTAGTACCATTTTCCCCCACCAGTTAAAACTTACTGTGAGTAGTAAAAGTCAGACAGAAGGTAGCTGACTTATTACTATGCCATCTGGATTCCTTTTTATAGAATGTCAAAGCTGAAAAGGACCTTAGAGATGATATAGACCAAAATTCTCATTTTACAAATGAGGAAACTGAGGCTGAGAGAGGTTAAGTGACCTGCCCAAGATTACAGAGGTATTGACAGAAACAGGACTTGAACTCACATCTCCTTACTCCCATTATGGTGTTTCTTCTAAATGCTTGAAGTAATGGAAATTTTGAACTGAAACGATGTTAGGTTGAACTATCTCTATAATCATAGTGACACACAGTTGTGTCCAACTCTTCATGACCACGTGGACGATAGCATGCCAGCATTCTCCATGGGGTTTTCTTGGCAAAGATGCTGGAGTGGTTTGCCATTTTCTTCTGCAGCTTATTATTCATGTGGGGAAACTGAGGCAAGCAGGGTTAAGTGACTTGCCTAGGGTTACACAGTTAAAGTGTCTGAGGCTAGCTGGATTTGAACTCAGATCTTCCTGACTCCAAGGCTAGCACTCTATCCTCTGAGTCACCTACTGACACATGGTAGCTGTATTCAAATAATTGAAGTATTATCATGTAGAAAAGGAATTGGTCTACTGGACCTCAGAGGGCAGAGCTAGTTGGGAAGAATTTATAAGGAAGTGAGAAGAAATGTAAAGAAGAACAAAAATTTTAAAGACAAATTTAAAAATAATTAGAATTGTCAAAAAATGTAATGAACTACAGCAGCAGTTTTCAAAATGTGGCCCATGAATCTTTGGGTGCCCTTGAGACCTTTTTAGGGGATCTGTGAGGCTAAAACCATTTTCACAATAATAATAATGACACGTTATTTGCCTTTCTTACTCTCATTCTCTTGCCAGTGTACGATGGAGTTTCCCAGAGGCTATATGATCTATGAATTAAAGATTTAGTTGCAAACAAGAAGACTAACTTAACATCTTGTCTGGAGAATTGGACTTTTGCTTTACAAATGTATGAATCTACAGATTTTTTTGGACGTTCTGTTTTACTTACATTCATCAAGTGTTGGCATCACCTAATTATTGATGATCTTTTATGTAAATGCTTGGCAACAATAAACATGAGTGACGCTGAAATATTGAAAGGGTTGAGTAACTTCTTTGAATTTCATGATTCATCCTGGAACACTATTGACATTTACACTGACTGTGCAAAAGTAATGATGGGTAAAACTGCTTGCACCTTGATACTAATCAAGGTAGTGGCACCAAATTATACTAGTAATACAGTAATGTGTATTTCACTGACACACACTTGCAGTTTAAAAAAAAAAAAGCCCAGTTCACTTAAGAATATCCTCAAAGAAACAATGAAAACCATTAATTTTATTCAATCTCAACTTTTGAGTGTATGTCTTTTTAATACCCTGAGTTACAAAATATGAAGTATACATAAAGGGTTGTGGTTGCTCACTTGTATCTGACACTTTGTGATTCCATTTGGGGTTTTCTTAGCAAAGATACCGGAGTGATTGCCTTTTCCAGCTCATCTGACAGATGAGAAACAGAGACAGAAGGGGTTAAGTGATTTGCCCAGGGTCACACAACTAGTAAATGTCTGAGGTCAGATTTGAATTCATGGAGATGAGAGTTGTTGATTCCAAGGCCAGTGCTCTATCTACTGTGCCACCTAGACACCCTATGAGTAAAATACTTTGGATTTACATCAAAGTGTGATGGTTGTCTTAAGGAAAAGCTCTTCTGTGATTACTTGAGTTACAAGCTACACTCCCCCCACCCTTTTTTTCATGGATTTTCACTTGAAAGAATGACAAAGTATGGTTGTTCAGACAGACATTTGGCAGACATTTTCTTGAAAATGAATGAAGTAAGCTTGTCACTTCCTAGAAAAACAACTGACAGTATCTGTTGCCAGTGATGAAATTTGAGCTTTCAAGTTAAAATTAGAATTTTGGAAGACTTCTATCTGCCGCCATGAGCTTGACAGCTTCCCAATACCTAAAAACTTTTCTAATGAGATCCATGGTGACATGAAGGAATGTAATTTTTTAAATATTGTATAATGAAATATGTTGACATTTGAAAGATTTGAATAATTAAGTTAACCAATATTTTCCATTTGACCAATATATAATGTTAAAATCATGCATGGGTAAAAGATCCATTAAAAGTGCAATATAGGTCAAT
Organism: Trichosurus vulpecula; assembly: GCF_011100635.1. Classification (NCBI taxonomy): domain Eukaryota; kingdom Metazoa; phylum Chordata; class Mammalia; order Diprotodontia; family Phalangeridae; genus Trichosurus; species Trichosurus vulpecula. The sequence goes on from NC_050577.1 coordinate 58,034,281, forward strand.
AGATTTTAAGGTAACATAGTACAAAAAAATTTATTGATATTGATAAGCTTTAAGAAACTACTATTTGTTGAGTCTCAGTGTAAGATCAAAGAATATCCACAATGATCTGAAAAGGCTATTACAATACTCCACTATCCAAATATGTATCTGAGGCTAGATTTTCTTTATATATGTCAACCAGAACAACATATTGCAATAAACTAAATGCAGAAATAGGAGAAATCAGCTGTCTTCCATTATGCTAGAAATCAGATTTGCAAAAACTTTTCACAATGCCACTCTTCTCACTTTTTTTGTTTTGGAAAACACAAGTTATTTTTCATAAAAAATATGTTGTGGACGTGTAATGGTTTTATTATTGTTCTTTTAGAATGAATAACCATTTAAAATGTATCAGTTGTAATTTTTAACACAGTAAATGTTGATGGATATAAGATAAACAAAAGCTCTTTGGGCTTCTCAATAATTTTTTAAGAGTGTAAAAGGGTTCTGACACCAACATATTTGAAAATTGCTAGACTAAGATAGCACATTTCCCATCCTTGGAGGTATTCAAATATAGGGAGGATGACTATTTATCAGTGATGTTGTAGGCAGGGATTCAAATGTAACAGATGTAATTGGGCTACTTTCCCTCTCTCCCATCGGCAGAGTGTACCTGATGAAGCATCCCTGGTGCTAACCCCCTCCCTGTGCCACATTTGGAGTAGGGGGGCCCTTCTCTTGACACATTTGTCCTGGTCCTTTTGGGTGAGCCATGTGCTGGCCCAGTGCAGAAAGGTTTGGCACTTTGTGATAATATAGCAAACCCTATTGGACTTAGGAAGACCTGAGTTCAAATTCTACATCAGACACTTAGCCGTGTGACCCTGGGCAAGTCACTTAATCTTTCTCAGACTGTTTTCGCATCTGTATATTGGAAATAATAATAGGACCTACCTCATAAGTTTGTTGTGAGGATCAAATGTGATAATAAGGGTAAAGTGCTTTGCAAATCTTGGGTCACTTTATAAACAGATTTTTGGTGGAAGTCACCCCCTCTGTGATCTACTATGAAAAACTTGGATGTTTTCTTTTCTTGTCCTTGTTTTCCCTTGGATTACTAGACCCAAGGGCAGGAAGTCAGGGGGGCTACCAGAAAAGAAAAAAGAGAAAATGGAAGAACACATGACAAGTGACCTGTGTTTGCCCAGGTGAGCCTGAGAGAGGAGTCACTGGGCTTCCAAATCCTGGCTAGCACTTTAGCCTTTCTGTTATCTTTTTTGAGCAAGGTCAGAGACTAGCAATCTTGAGGGTAGCCATTTCCATCTTTGGGGCAACACTGAATTGGAAAGTTCCCAATTTTGAGAATTCCTGTTGTTTGAGAATGAAGTACTGCCAGAGTGATGTTTTCTTCTTGTTCACCTTTCAGAGAAGATCCTCCATCGAAGATTGCCCTCCATGTTGCCTTAAACCCAAATCACTCTGGCTCTCATTGGCCAGCACTGGATCTCAGAGTATATAGAAAAGAGTAAGGTGTAAGACTGGAAACATAGGAAGGCATCAGGTTATTATGAGCTTCATAGCCAAACGGAGGATTGATCCTGGAGTTAATAGAGCACCCGGCCTAGTGTCAAGAAGACCTGAGTTCAAATCTGCCCTCATATAGTAGTTGTGTGATCCCAGGCAAGTCACTTGAGCCTGTTGGCTCAATTTCTTTATGTATGAAATGAGCTGTAGAAGGAAATGGCAAACCACCATTATTTTTGCTAAGAAAATCCCAAATGGGGTCACGAAAAGACAGACATGACTTAAAAACAAAAATAGTGAGCCACTGGAGTTGATTAAATGGTAGTGTTTGAGTGTGCATGTGTGATATGGTCATACTTGTGCTCTGGGATATCAATTTGAAAGATGAGTGGCGGATGGATGGGATTCAGTCGAGACTTCAGGAATGGAGAACAAGCAGAAGGCTATTACAATAAATGGGGCAGGAGATAGGGAGTCTAGTGAGCTACTGAGTCATTTGTATTTCTTTGTGGGCAGTCCTTTGCATCTTAAGCATTTTCTGGGTTAAACAAAACCTGGTTCATCAATAATACCCCTACTTCACCATGAGTACTTTTGGAAGATGGGCTGTTAACTACACTTGGGGAACTACACAGGAGTCCTACCTAAGCTGTTTTAAGAGATTGCTGGGAACTTCTATTCTAAGGAGGGTAACAGGCCAAAGAGACAAACCAATACTTTGGGATTATGACTCCAGCATTCTCGTCCTCACGCGGACTTCTGTGTGAATTCAGAAGCATTTTGGGGGGGCTGGGGTCTCTGGACCACAGCTGACACTCCAGGAAAGTGACTGTGGCTGATAGCACATGTGCACTTCACATTCAGAATTCTGATTACTAGTCTCTTACAGGAAGGTGGCAAGATTCTTTTTCACTTTTCTGTGCCCAGTGATTCCTAACCATTAACCACTTTGTTCACATTTTAGCTTCTTTTCCTACATTCTTTTCCTACGTTGTTACAGTTACAGACTTTATCTTCTCTTAGTCCTGCTGTATGTATTCTTTTGGCTTCGTTTAGCACATCCAAGTCTTTCCATGTTATCCCTGCTTTCCTAAATGTTTCTTATGGTGGAATACCATTTCATGGCAACTGGAGGGCAGAGCCAAAACTCCAAAGACCTCAATTTAAGGAAGGGGTCCAGACCACCCATCTCTTGGTTTTCGCCAGCTGCAGCTAGGTGGCCTAGAGAAGAGGGCTGGGGCAGGAGTCTGAAAGACCAGCATTCCAAGCCTTCACTTGACTCAGTTTCCCCATCTGTAACACAAGGATAGTAACAGCGGATGAAGTTTGTAAAGCACTTAGCACAGTTCCTGGTACGTGGTAGGTTCGTGTTTATTGACTAAATTCAGTCATTCCCCCCTTGACGGGCACCCACTTTTTTTTTTTCCATTTTGTGGTCTCTTCCTGTTAGAACTGAAGTTCTATGATGTCAGGGACCGTCCTCCCGCCACCCCCCACTTCTTAGCACAGAGCTGGGCACACTGCAAGCGTTTAAAAAAATGCCATTTTTCCGTTCCTTCTCGCTTTTTCCTTCCTTTGTCTGAGAACAATAGAGTTGGGTCGTCCACGGAAAATGAAGGTGGGCTCCACCCATCCCCCCAGGCCGACCACCAGCTCCGAGGCAGGAGGGGCGAGCCCAGCCGGGCCCCGCCTCGGCCCCTCCCTAGCGGGGGTCCAGCAGGGGCTGAGGCGTCGGAGGGCGCGCCTTGGAGCGGCTCGTGATCTCACGGTTTCGGCCTGACCGCGACCCGTAACCTCCTTTCCACCGCCGTCCCGGGAAACTCCGCGACACCGCCCACGCCCCCAAACGCCCACCAGGGGATGCCCGGCTTTGTGGGAGCCAATGGGAACGAGGGTCGGGCAGCGTCACGTGCGTGGCGTCAGCGCCCGTCAGCGCGATGACGCAGTACGCCGTCAGCAGGGGCCGGGGCCGGGCTCCTGGAGGGCGGGCCAGCCAGAGCGGAGGCGGGGCCGACGAGAGGGCTAGCGAGAGCGAGAGCGAGAGGCGGTGGGCTGCAGCGGGGAGGAGGGTCGAGGCCCAGGGCTCTACGGATCGCCGCCGGGCTCAGCCGGACGAACAAAGGGACCGCCGGGAGCAGCTGGCCGCCGCACGCGCGTCCCCTCCGCTCTCCGTGACGGCGCAGGCGAGCGGCCTCCGCAGCCTTTCCGGGGGTCGGTGCGAGGAGCCCCGGCCGCCGCCGCCCTCCGCGAGCTTCTGCCCGGCCCCGGCCCGCGCCGCTCCCGGGGGTGGGAGCCCCGGCGGCTCCTCGTCCTCCGGCGCCGCGGCACCTGCGGAGGGCCCCACGGCGGGCCGGGCTCCCGTGATGGGGCTGCTCTTCGCCAAGCTGTGGAGCCTCTTCTGTAACCAAGGTGAGACGGGGCTCCCCGAGACCCCACGCTAGCCGCGGGTCAGCCGAGGGATCCCCGGGGAACCGAGGGACCAGCCAGCGCCCGGGAGCCCCACCTGCCCGTGCCGAGGCCTCCTCTCTGTCCGTTCGCCCTCTCGGCCCCGCGCAGCTCCCTGGACTGTCCCCTGGAGGACACCGCCCGGGAGCTGGCGGACCCGCACAGGCACGGCGCCCCGAGGTCCCAGACCCGCATTCCGTCACTCTCCCCTCCCGGGCTGCCGCACTAAACGATATCAGCTCCGATCGATTACGTGTCACTCCCGGGAGTGAGCGAATCCAGCTCCAGGAACCGTCGGGTCCGGAGACCAATAGTGGTAAAACCTGTTCTGAACCGGGGTGCGCCCGGGGAGGACGAGCGAGCTGGGACAGGGATCGGGGACGCGGAGGACCCGCACATGTGTCAGCCATTCTCACCTCGGCCGCTTAAAACACCGCGAGCCCCTTCTCCTAAAAGTTCCTACCTTCTTATCCTCCACTTAGGCCTTTCGCTTCATCTCCGAACAAGTGCTCCCAGCGCCCAGAATTCCGCGTTAATTTGATCACCCTTTCTAGGGCTTGGCGTCTGCAAGTAGATTGTTTAGCTTGCATTTTTGTGAATGCTGCTTAAGATGAAAAGTTTATTTTCATAGTTAAAATATTCGTTACATTTTGCACGCTTTTTGTTTGGAGTGTTTACAGAACGTGACCAGAGACACAGTGAATTTGGCCATTCTTTGGAGAAAACCATAAGGATAAATACCAGTCGGTGGATTAAATAATGATTTTAGCTGAATCTTTTTTTTTTTGCGGGGGTGTTTATATTTTTCAATCTTTGTTTTACAAGTTTACAATTGTACAAAGTATATTTTCTTTTTATTTGCTACTTTCACGTTTCCAGGAATTTCGTCTGGAATTAGAATTCTAGAATTTGGTGAATGATCGCTCTGTGCTTTCCTATCCAGAGAGAGTCTTTAATAGTATTATATTTTTCTTCAGTCTTAATCTTTACAGACTGAGGTCTTAACCTCTCTATTCCTATATGAAGTTAATTTTACGTCCCTTTGAGAATTTTAATTAGTTTGAACACTCAGTATTTCTGGATCACTTTTACCATTTTTCAGGTGCCACAGACCAGGTTTATGTCCACCATGGTTTTGTGCAAGGATTAGAATTATCTAATCTCTCAAATGAAAGGGTTGGACTAGAAGTTACCTAAGAAGCCCTTTAAGATCTGTATCTGTGACTTTTGTCTTTTTTGGTTTCCACTACTTTTCTTGATGATATGTCCAGCATTTTGCTAACTGCAAATAGACTACAATAATATCTTAAGGAATCATGTAATAACTATTAGAACTAAATGCTAGTGTAGAATTCATTCTTTAAGTATTGTTTGGGTACTTTGTCCCTACATATTACATTCATTAATCTGTGGCTCTGAATAAATCATTTAATCTTAGGCTCAGTCTTCCCATCTGTATATTTTATTGTAATTGCACTTCCTTCCTCAAGCTTACTTTTAAGGAAAGTACTAAAAATTAAATCACTATATGAATCTGAATCGTTATTATTGCTATGTTTAGAAAATCTGTGTCCTCAGTAGCATAATGAAAACTGAAAGAAATCATCATCCCAGTAGCCTGTTGAGTGACAGAACAGGGAGGGACAGAGTGCAAAGAAGTTTTAATGATTCTGGATTGAGGGAATGATGGTCTAGATAAAGATAACTATAGAAATTCCAAAGACTTTATTGATTATTGACTTTGTACTCTCCCTCTTAGAGGCTACAAATGAAATATAAGATATCCATACCTTTCAAGGAGTTTAACATTTTATTTGAAGAGACAAGACATGAAATAGAGAAAAACAGTGCCAAGATCTGGACTTAACTGTACGTTTAGTAAGAGGAAAATAGTGTAACATAGAATACTCAGAGAAAGCTTCATGAAGATGGGGTTGGACTTAAACTTGGGCTGCCAGGTTGGATAGGATTTGGATAAATAGATTGGAGAAAGGCATTTTAAGGATGAGCAAATGCTCAGAGGTGGGTCTGGTGTGCAGCCGTGATGTCAAATTAAAATAGAAGTCTGTGGTCTGCATGTTGACTTAGAAAACCACCAATTAATATTATGTTGTATTGTACTTTTGTTTATTTTGCTAAACGTTTCCCAATTACATTTTAGTTCAGGCTGCTTGCAGGAGTTGTGGCCTGCACGCAAAGAATTTGTCACCTCTGGTATACAGTATATCTGGACAAAAATGAGACTCCAATCTTTTCTTAGCCTTTATTTTAGAATGACAGTACAACAGTGCATAGTCTCATTTCAGAAGAATGGAAGTCTGTACTGTCTGTTGAAAGCCCCAAGAAGTGTGTTTGGACACCCACATGCACACTGCATGCTGGTAGTAATAAACTGTACTATTAAGTTTATTTGAAAAAGTACCCATCATCAAGAGTTACCATCTCTATTTTCTCAGAAGAATGCATGTTTTTCCCCTGGGGATGAAGAGTGTGTCAGAGTTGTGATTGTACTTCTACCTCTTGCTGCTACTATCATTTGCAGCATAGATTTAGAAGAGGATCCCTGTTATCTCTGAAATTGTTCCAATCGCCTGAGGTATTAAAGGGCTACAGCTTTGTGTTTTCCATGGTTTTCCCAGTGAAGTGGGAATAAGCTTTAATCCTTGGTAGAGTGGATCCAGCCTTTGAGAAAAAATGAAGAGATTCTTAAATGATAGTTTTTCTTTTTCTGGCTCCCCCAGTAAAGATAGTATCTTTTTTGTTGTTAAGTCATTTTAGTTGTGTCAGACTCATTGTGACCCATCTGGGGTTTTCTTGGCAAAGATACCGGAGTGGTTTGCCATTTCCTTCTTGAGTTCATTTTACAGATGAGGAAACTGAGGTAAACAGGGCTGAGTGAGTTGTCCAGTGTCATGCAACTAGCAAATGTCTGAGACTAGATTTGAACTCAGGAAGATGAGTCTTTCTGACTATAGGTTCCCAAAGTAGGTGACACTGCCCCTTGGGGGAGCTGGAATGGTCCAGGGCCGTAGTAGCCTTGAGTGCAATTGGGGGGCCTTGAATAAAAATAAGAGGGCAGTGGAAGCATAAAGAAACAAGAGAAGATAATAAAATTTTGAAAAGCCATTCATACATGTTTCATCTGTTGTGTAACATAGTTAAATTCGTAGTGAATACATTATTTTCCAAATAAACACAAAATGCAAGTTATAACCTATCAGTCAGTGGTCAAGTGGTCAAGTCTGCCAACAGGTCTTAACAAGCAAGTGTAGGCAGGCCAGTGTTCCAATTGGCAAGAATATGTTCGTGTAATGACTTGTTTATAATAGCATACTATATGGTTACGTGATGCAATATTGTGTCATCAAAGTTTCAGTGCAGGAAAAAAGCTACAAATTTACAATAAATTATTAAATTTAAGATGTGTCATTTAAAAAAAATTGTTTTTTTTTAAATGATGTAAATTTCCAAAAAAGAAAAAAAAAGAAACCCCAAACCCAACCTGTTAAAAAGGGTTAAAGAAAGTAGACTTCCAGCAGGGGGCTGAGTAATTTTTTTTTTTTTTTTTGAAGAAGGGGACTGTAGGCCAAATAAGTTTGGGAACCTTTGCTTTAGGCCCTCCTCTCTATCCACTATGCCACCTAGCTGTCTATAGTATCTTTAAGAGGTTGTTATGAGTGCCATTGTCGCATGTAGAGCCTCTTTTCAGCCAGGCCCTTCCTCTTGTATCTTACCAAATGCCTCCACCCATGGATTTTTCCTATTAGTCCCTGTTTTTTTAGTTTCTTTTTAAACTCTGATTATTTCTCAGCAGTCAGTTGGTGCATTTAGAGTCAACATCAAGAGATAACTTTGATAATTTTGGTATTCTTTATTTTTCAAAGGTGGCAGGTTTTCACATGGTGAATATCTATTTTGACAATCATAGTAAAGATTACTATGTATGCATTTTTTTTATTCATTCAATAGAGTGGAAAGACAAAATATCAGTAGTAGGTAGCTTCAAGTGACCAGGGTTCAAGTTCAATTTTACCACTAACTGTGGCTTTTAACTCCCAACACTACTAGCATAGTGAATCTGCACAAGTCCCTTAACAGCTCTGAGCCTTGGTTTCCTCATCAGAAAAATAAACTTCCTACTTTACAACCTTTCAAGAGAGTACTTTGGAAATTGTAAATCAATATAAAATGTGAGCCTTACTATTACTATTTCAGTCATGGAGATAGCAAATTATCTTTGAAAACTGGCAACTGAAACATTTAGCTAGAAAATAAATAATGCCTGACAAATATCTATGATAGACTGTTTCATTCCTCAGCATATCTCTTTTTACTTGAATATCTTGTTTATTATTTAAAAAAATAGTTTTCTTCTTAACTTAATATTGGTGTCTTTATACTGTTCTTATGCCTTCTCTTCCTGGCTCTGTATTTCTCTTACGTATTTGTATCTGTTACTGGTTTCAGAGTTTCAGTTTTTTTTCTTCTAGTTTTGATGGGTGGGATATTGGAGATTGGATGGGCCATTCGAAAGTTAATTTCTTAATTTATGTTGAGTTCTGGTATATTTTGACTCGGTTATCATACCAACAGTATAAATGAATCAAGTCAACAAAATATTAAGTGCTTACTGTTGGTAAGGCCTGTTCTGGTACTGGTGATACACTGAGATAAAATATTAGGCATATCTCTTATTTTAGAGAGAGATTATTGTGTGGAAAGGGGACAGAGATAACATTTATTGATAATATTATGACTTTTATATGTATAAATCCATACTACAATGAATTTTATTATTTAAAAAGATAAATCTTTTAAAATTAACAAATCTATTCTTATTCTCAAATCCCATCAATTAAAAAAAAGACTTGTAACAAACATGCATAGTCTCAATCTGTACCTTAAGCCAATCTGTCACCTCTCTGTCCAGAGGTGAGTGATTGTTTTCATAGTTGGTCCTCTGTAATCATGGTTGGTCATTGAGTCCATCAGTTCTTAAGTATTACAAAGTTGGTTGTTTTTGCAGTGTTGTTGTTAATGTATACATTATTCTCCTTGTTCTGTACACATTACTCTGCATCAGTGCCTACAAGTCTTCCCAGCTTTCACAGAAGCCCCATTTTTTTCCCCTTTTTTTATGGCATAAGAATATTAGGTTCAGATGCCATAATTTGTTCATCCATACTTCTATTGATGTTCACCCCTTTGTTTTCCAGTTCTTTGTTACTACAAAAATCTACTATAATTATTTTTGTACATAAGGGCATGTTGAATTTTAAGTGGGGAGAAATTCATTGTATTGTGATTGTTATGTTGAATGTGGCTAAAAATGAGTGAAGTGTCAATGGGGGCTTGAATATTTACATCACATTTTTAGTAATGTGTTCTGACATTTGGTTCAGTATGAAAATGAGTTAATATTTTAAACATTATAACTTATGTACAGAAAGGAAAATGTCCTTGTAATTTGTGGTATTATTATCTTCCTTTCAGATTATATATTTGATGATTAAAGCCATTATCCTTTAAATGAAACCTAGGTATTGATTTTTAGAAGCAGCTTGGCAAAGTGGCTGTCATCTTTGAAGACCTGGGTTCAAGTTCCACTCTATACGTGAATGTATAAATGAATGAAAAAGTTTTTATTTATGCCCTAAGCACTAAAACTAAATCTAAGCAAGCATGACCCTCAGCTCTCAAGGAGTATACATTCTGCTTGCTGATCTGCATTACTAGAGGGAATTTCCTCACTTGGAATTACTTATAGCAATGAAATCAAAGGTCTGGTCCAAAAAAGTTCCCTAATTGTAGTCTCAACGTTTTTGATGAGGCACTTTTTTTTCCTTTCTATTTGAAGGTTAGTCTTGGCTGACTAGTCAAAGAAAGTTACTGCAATCTTGTATTTCAGTTGATATCGTTAGACTCAACAAATTCCAGGTGCCAGGTCATTATGGCTCCTGGTAGCAATTGCATTATATGGGACAATGTTATATTTTCATATCAACTCTAGCCAAAACTACTGAGTGCATTTTGTTCTGCCTGTTTATGTATTTTGGCTTTTCCTATTATGATGATTTGGAAAAAAAGTTCCAAAGCAGTTGTTAGTGCTACTTGGTTTAGACATCAGTGAATTTCTTTTTCTTTTTAAAAAATTTGATTTCTTTCAATTAACAAAAATCTTATTTTCTCTCCCTCCCACCTCACTAACTCCATTGGAAGCAAAACAAAAATCCTTATGACACAAAATCTTGAATTGGCCATATGCATTTTATACTGAGTCCTTTGCCACTTCAGTCTTCTGGAAGCATGATTGGTTATTTTATGTGTGTTGATCAGAATTGTAAAATCTCTTAAAGTTGTTTTTGTTTGCAGTTTTGTTGCTTTAGATATATTGTTCTAGTTCTGCTCTTTTTGGAACTTGAAGAATTTTCCATCAGTTCAGACAGGTCTTCTTAGGTTTCTCTGAAGCCATCTCTTTTCATCATTTCGTATAACATACTACCTTCCATTTGTTCAGTCATTCTTCAAATGATGAAACCTACTTTGTTTGCAGTTCTTTGACATCACAAAAATTACTACTATAAATATTTTGAAACAAATGGGTTCTTTCCTCTTTTGTTTTATCATCTTTTTGTGGTATTGGCCAAATATTATTGGATTAAAAGGCACACACAGTTTAGAGACTTTTTTGGCATAGTTCCAAATTTTTTCTACAATGGCTGGACAGTTTTATCCATAGTGTGTATCAGAGTACATGTTTTCCCATAGCGTTTTCAACGTTTGTCATACTACTTTGTTGACATCTTTGCCAATTTGATGGAAGAGACATGGAACCTCAGAATTGCTTTAATTTGCATTTTGCTAATTATTAGTGATTTAAAGCATTTTTTCCTATGGCTCTTCATATCATGGATTTCTTCCTTTGAAAACTGTGTATTCTTTTGTGTTGACCATTTATAAATTGGGGAATGGATCCTTTTTGTAGAAATTTGAATCAGTTCTGTATGTATTTTGGAAATGAAATTTTTATCAGAAACTTGCTATAAGGCTCTTTTCCCTGTTATTTTGAAATAAAAAATTAATTTTATGCAATCAAAATTGTTCATCTTGTGTTCCCTATCCTTTGATCATGGATTCTTCATCAATAGATCTGACAGGAAATTTCTTTTCTTCTCTAATTTGTTTATGATGTGACCATTTATATCTGTCACATATCCATATGGAACTTATCTTATTTTTGAGTGTGAGGTGTTGATCTAAACCTATTAATTTTCTGTTAGACTACTTTTCCAGTTTTCCCAGCAGTTTTTGTCGCTACTCCAGTAGCTGAAGTCTTTGGGTTTATCAACACTAGGTGAAAAGGTTTGTTTGCTTCTCTCTCCCTTTGTTTACTCTGTCTTATTGATCATTAAAAAATAGAGCTACTCAGCTTCTTAACCACCACTTAGACTTGGCTCCTTTCAGTATTATTATCTTGCCCTGGTCAGATTTGCTTAGCTTTCTCTGTGAGTTTATCCAAAGGATGGAGACGTTTAGTGATGCTGATTTTTGTCCCAACCTGGTGTTGGGAGCCGACTCCTTATGACAACATCCTGCGCTAACCTCATCTCCACCCCACCACCCCTATGCCCCCCCACTCTTTTTTCCTTTTCTGGAAAGCTGAAAAATTTATCTGCTATTAAATTTGGGAGTCATGTGGCTCCCAGATCAGTCAGATTTGTCAGGCCCTGATAGTTTTCATCTTAAAGTGAGGGAGTGGCAGTCGTTTTTATCCATGACCTCCTACTTATACTCTTAAAATACCATATATATATATGTGTGTATATATATATATATACACACACACACTACATAGAGATGTAAGAAAAAACGCACCAGCCCAGTCTGAGCAAAGTAAGAAAATCATAAACAATAAAAAATCGACTTGATTGGAATTTTGGGGGGGGGGGGTACTAAAATGGAGGAAAGTACTTTGAGTGACAGTGGTGTGATCATAGGGTGTATAGACCTAGAGCTGGAAGGCTCTTGAGAGGCCACCTGGTTTAATCTAGGAACTCAGTGGTGCAACGGATAGAGAGCCAGACCTGGAGTCAGGAAGGTCTGAGTACAAATATAGTCTCATACATTTTACTAGCCGTGAGACCCTGGGGAGATTGCTTAATAGCTGTCTTCCTCAGTTTCCAAATCTGCAAAATGGGAATAATATCATCTCACAGGGTTGTTGTGAGGGTCAAATTACATAATCTTTGTAAAGTGCTTATCATCACGTCTTGGCACATATTAGGTGTGTAATAAGTCCTTCCTTCTTCCTTCCTTTATTTCTTCCCTCTCTCCCTCCCATTTTACAAATGAGAATACTGTTGGCCAGAAAGATTAAGTGACTTGCTTGCAGTCACACTGTTAGTAAATATCAGGTAAGGTTTAAACACCAGTTGCTCTGCCTCCAGAGCCAGCATACTTTCCATTATACCTGTATACAGCTTCTTTTGGAGGGGATTATATAGATTGGCTCATTGGGCCTCTAAATTACCTTTCACCTCTGACATTTTGTGATTTCTTTGAGTGTGGTTCTGTGTAACTTATACCCTATTAGAATTTAATCATGTTCCTTTTTTTCATGTATTTTTTTCTCCTCTTACACCATCTTTGTTGTGAGCCCCTGTCATCTTTTCATTACAGAGAGGTTCAGATTTACTTATTCCCTGCAGTTATTTATCTGGAAATATGAAGATAATTTTGCTTCTGTAATGGTAATTTTGTTCTGGTTTTATTTCTTAACATCTTGCCAGTCTTGTATATATTTTTAAGAAACAAAGTTAAATACCTTACTGCTTTTAATCTTTGTGAATAAAGCTCTTGGTATAGTGGCTTGTTATGGCTGAACTAGTTACATACATCTCAGCAATCTGCTGCCATTCTTGCCAAAGGCATTATACTGGGAGGAGAATAGAAAATAGGCCCTATCCTCCCCCACAGGACTGTTCGTTAAACAAACAGTGACGGACGACTTTTTAAGCCATGCCAGATTTCAAACCTTGCTGTGAATTTTTGTACATGTTCATTTGCTGCACTTTGACAGTAATTTTTAAAGTGTTTTACGTTTTACTATTATTCCTGGGCTGAACACTCTTCTGTTCATTCCCCATTCCAAACCACTTATAATTTTCTTTACATATCTCCATAAAATGTTAGTGTTTAAAAATCTATTTAATCACACATTTTGAGGTTATTATTTTTCATGCCTTCTTTATGAAAGAGACCATGACCTCTTATCTTAGCTCTGATAAGGATTGAAACAATGCAAAGGAAGGATCCCTACTATAGTCCACCTCTTGCCTTTATAAGCATGTAACAGATTTTGAAAGCAGAATTGCCCCTTATCTTTATGTTATGAAATATTGAATTAACCTCTCTTTTCTTTACCTTTCCCCTTTGCAGATTCTTCATTTATTTTGATTCAGAGATGCCTATTCTATATAACTCTACCTTAGACATAGATTAGTTTGATTGTTTATAGTAGTTTTAGCTGTCACGTGATTTTACCAAAAATGTTGTTCAAAAACTTCATTTTCACTTTTCTTTCCTCCTTGGTATTCTTTTACTAGTTTAAGAGTTCTCAGTAATTCATCAAGTATTGTACATTCCTAGAGATCCCGTACTTTAACTGTTTTATCTCCAAGGAAAAAAGCACTTTAAAATACAAAAATAATCTTTTACTGTTTTTCTGAATATAATTTTAAGCTGAAGATCACTCACTTTAACTCTCCCTTGGTAATGTTTAAGCTGATGAATTTAAAATCTGTTAGGCAATTTGGTTTTTTCTGTATTTATGGACTATTTTGCCTTATGACTCCCCCAAATGAAAGAAAAATGGGAGGGCATAATGGGAGAGATAAATTGTTTCAAGATTTCTGTCTGTTCGTTTTCAGGAACAAATAATAGTGTCTTATTTTGACATCCTTGTTTACCTTATCTGTTAATTTCTAACTTTTAGTGTAGCTACTTTTAGGATATCTTCATTTACTAACTCATTTCTCCCTCTAGCTTAATAATGTTTTTAATTCCTCGAATTTTTAAAAATCATTCTTTATGTTGAATTTCAATCTCTTCTTAATTTCTCTGTTTAGAGTTCTCCGCCAATGATATATTTGTGATATTTACTACTCTTAAAATTATCCGTTATTATATAACAGCAGTATTAAATGGATCAGACACCTGTGATATTGTGTTAAATTCCTACCACATTAAGTACTAGAGAATTGTTATAACCAGTTATTTCTCTTAGAAGGCACTCAGAAAGAATTGTTACTTTGTAAATCTTTAATTATATCATTTTTTATTCTTATAGATTGATGGAGCTGGAAAGCACCTTGGGTTGACAACTCTCACTACTTGGCCAGGGTGACATAGCTATTAAGTATCTGAGGCTGTATTGGAATTCACTTCTTGATTCCAGGCCCAGAACTCTATGTATTTGATCACTCAGGTGTTTCAATGGCAGCTAGGCCCAGGTTTTTTCAGTAAAATATGAGGCAATTTTATCAGCTGTGAGGTCTAGCTAAGGGAACCGTTGGAGCTTTGAGGAGGGATGAAAGGTTTTGGAAGAGCAACTGTGTTGAGTGGGATAGTGAGTTAATTAAGGATGTATAATGCCTTGCCATAGTGAGGGCCCACTTGAATTTATATAACATAAATTTGTAGTGGACCCATTCAACACAGTTTTGTGATTTTCTGCAACATTGTTCAGCAGCAAAGTAGCAGCTCCTACTTGTACAGGAGCAAAGACAGCTTATGGTGGGAGTGATCCAAGGCTTGACTGGACAAGATTGGTGATGTGATAAGAGCTAAGAAATTAAAGTAGAGGACAGTGTGGGTTTGAATGGGTTTCACCCAGGGGTTACTATGGGGAAGGGAGGAAAATGTAGCTAGTGCATGGGGTGGTCATCTGGGGAGAAGTAGAGGTTGAGGGATTGGTAATAAAGATGACAATGAAGAAAAAATTGAGGTTATAAAGGAGAGAGGTGAAATGACAGTAGATTGTGAATTTCCTTATCTGATCACAGTTCTCAGTGTATTTTACGAGATCAAGAGTATCACCAGGACATCTGGACTTTACTTGCAGCTCTCCTATTCCTTGGTTTTATAATTCTAGGCAAGCTATGTAAACTCTCTGGGTCTCAATTTCTCCATCTCTACAATCAAAAGCTTTAACAGATCAATTAAAGCCCCTTTTTTAGTTGTGTGGTTCTATAATAAGTTTACATAGATCTTCTTGCCTTAAAAAACACAATACAAACATCCAGACATGATCATCATTCACTTTGCCAAAGGATTTACTGTGTTCCCTTTGAGTCCTACTGCATTTAAAACTTAATAAGAATTTACAAAAATTCATTTTGAAACTTTCTAGGAACATATATGCTGGGTAACATGCAGTATAGACATTACAATAAAAACGGTATGCTTTTGTGTTTGTTTTTAAATGAGCCTCAGAAAAGTCAGCCAGAAGTTTAATTTTTACATTGTTTCATATTTATGATGTTACTCAATACAAAAGGAAAATAAAAAATTTTAAATTAGCATTCAGACTTGTCATGTTTGGGGAGAAAAATCCCCAAAGCAGTTTGTGTGTAGTGCAGGGTCAGCCCAATAAGAATTGTGAAGTAGGCAAAATTTACATTATATACTTACCTACTTCCCCTTTTCTGTGTCTTTCTCTTTTCTGATATGAGCATATTTGAGCCATAACAACTATAAAACATATAGTAGTTGATAAAAAAGTATACACTCTGATAGATTTGGCTTAAATAAGTTTGATAAAACTTGTTTTACACACTACATTTAGTTTCTTTCCCATCACCTCAATTATTAAAATTCAATGATAGTTTTGTTTTTAGAAGGGACACACAGTAATTGCTTGAAAGTGATTTATGTAAACTGTATTCAGAAACATTCTTCAATAATTATTTAGTTTCTTTTTTGCTCCCTTCTTGTATTTCTGTATTCCTCTTCACTTGGTGTTTTGTGTCAGCTGGCTTTGCCTTTGGCAGAGTGGATGGCAAAAATATTCCAAGATGTTTGAGGTGTTTGCTATGTGAAGCATTGTCTGAGGCCATCTCAATAATAGTGAGTTAGGTGAATTTATACTTGCCTCTCAATCACACTCAGTCCCAGGGAGGACTTCCGTAGTGGTGGGAGTTAACTCACCGAGGGAGGAAGGCCTGATCTCTGGTCCAAAAGAGGGGACTATTCCCTATGGGGAGAGGGGCCAGTCAGTGAAAAGGAAGATGGCAAGATATCCCAAGATGTCCTGAGTAGATGGAGGTAAAGCAAGCTCTCCAGTTAACTAGAGAGTCAACGGAGTTTGTGCTGCTCAGGTGAAATCATGTATTTTGATGTTTTGTAAACCTTAAAATGCTATATGAATGTCAGTTATTTTTAAAAAATAACCCATTAACATCCCTACACCCTTTAAAACAATCAGAATTCACTTGTGTGCAAGTATCTCAGACATGTTCACTTGAAGTTTTAATGAAGAAATAATGGCTTAAGATGTTACCTTAACCAGATGAAAATAAGAATAAATATTTTTTAGCCAGGGGCTTCTGAAATCACCACCTAAGTGCTATATAGACACTGAGGACCAGCCCTAGTTACATGAATGTCTTTTTGGAAATCTTAGATAAAATAGGACTTTAGGAAATGCTACTCCACTGCTTTCTTGGTACATGGAGATGACTCCGGGTTTTTGAAGGATATCCCATTGGCAACCTCTGTCAGGATCTACAGTGGTGGAAGAGCTTCCTATACAGTTTTAACTGGACTATTTTCCAAGGACCAGCCTAGTGATGCATGGAGGCTTCAGTAGGTTGGCCATTATGTGATGAATCCACGACACACCGTGAAAGTAAGAAAAATATAAAAGAGACCCCAGCTAAGCCCCAGTCATCCTAAAGGCATTTAAGGATGAAATTGAAATGAAGGGAAACAAAAGTTGGATTAGCAAAAATTTCTGCACATACTTTTTCTTTTTCTTGTCATGAGCTATCACATTTGGATTCTATCATCACTGTCCCAGCTGTGCAGCAAGGGGAAATAGAAATGACTTTAAAATAAACAAAGATGGAAAAACAGCTGGGACTACATTAAGTATACACAAACAGGTCTGTGATGGAGGTGGCATAATTGTAAAGTTTTTCGGGGATTAATTCTCAAGATATTGAAAGAAGGGGAGGATACCAAATATTTGAAAAACTTAGAAACATGATTACAAAAAAGGGCACAGAGAATAATTATTTGTAACTACTGATCCAACGTTCTTATTTTCTGAACCCTGGAAATCATTGTGAGAATAATCTACACACTTATTAGTTATACTCTGAATGAAGATATGAAAAGAATGTTAGGATCAGTTTCAGAGCTGTAAGGGATGTTAGGGTCAACAAATCAAACCCCCTCATTTTTTCAGATGAGGAAGCTGAGACATAGCAAGTTTCCTTGCTTCAAGACAAAGCTGCTAGTAAGTGTATGAGGCAGAATTCGAACCAGATTTTTTCATATTCTAAGTCCAGGGTTCTATCCACTACTCCAGGAATTTTATTCTAGAGTAGATCACATCTTTTAGACAACTTTTTGAGCATAAAGATTGAAAGAATTTAAGATCCCATTGTGCTTATTGTTTAGGACTATCAAAAGATGTTTCATTCTGTAGAGCAAAATGCAGCACTTAAAGGTTTTTCAATTTCTTCTATTTGTATGTTGAAATTATACAAGATTCCTTCCAAAACATCAACAGTCATAACTTTGTTTAAAGCCCACTAATTATTAATTTCAGAGAGATAATTGGAACATACTGCAATGTGCTCCTCCATTGAGAGAGGGGTAAGCTCCTTGAGGGGATTGTTTCATTCATTGTTTTTATATCCCTAGTACCTAGGACAGTGCAGCCCAAAAGTGATAACCTGCTTAATAAGTCCTTGTGGATTGATTGATTAGCTTACCAACATTGTCATGAAGGCTGTGCAATATGGAAAGGATTTTCTATACTGTGCTAGATGCTCCTGTTTGCAGATGGTGTTATGTTTGTTTGGTGGCTTAGAACGCTGAAAAGCCTTATGATTAGAAATAAATAAATGAGATTTATAATCACATGTAATACAAGATCTTTGTCTGGATACAGTAGCTCTGTAGGCTGTCCATCTAAAAGAAAATCAGTCTAGATAGATCTGTGCAGATACTTAGGCACATCTCTTCTAGTCCTTTTTCATTCTTTTGCGATACCATAGTAAAAGTAAAACAAACAAGTACAAATAACCAAAACTTTGAAATTTTTTAAAGGTTTATTTTAAAGGCCTTTTGGACTTTGATTCTTCTCTCTGACCTCTTTTCCTCTTTTAAAGATCCTTTTCTCTTCCTCTGTTTTTTGCCTCATTTCTTTTCCTTTTGATAATCTCAGAATTTGTTTATTTGTTTGTTTGACTTTTTGTCCTGTCTGGTAGCACTTTCTATGCTCTGTTGGCAGGAAAAGTCAGGCCAATTCTTGAGTTGCTGAATACCTCTTATGTAAGAGCACCGACACCACAAATTGCTCATTCAGATGCCAGCATAGCGGAAAAGCCATAGTATACACTGCCAGCCAGGAGTTTAACAAGAGTATAGGTCACAGAAAAATCATTTTCATGTTTGAGGCCAAACAGATTTTTACTATAAATTTTGCAAATTTCAATATACAAAGAACAAAAAAATGAGGAAATGAAAGTAAGCTTCTACTGTGTAGTTAAATACTGAAAGTAATTTTAAAATGTAGTACTTTAGATGTAGCTGTCTTGGTATGTCAGTGTGTTATGGCCTGCCTTTACCCACTACAGTTTATGTAAACTAGTTTTAAGGCTAGCCCATGCAAAGTGCAATTAGGAAAGTGAATCTGTAGTAAATATAATTATATAGCATTTTCCAAAGACCTGTTCCAAAAATAAAGGACTTTTGAATTATTTATGCATTACTTTCTTCTCTGCTCCAGGTAATTAAAGACTTGACTATATTTTAGTATAAGTATATATTACTGAATACTTAGTTTTCTAACTTGAATAATTTTTTCTAGTTGACAGAATTTGTCTTTCAGAACTTTTTTTAAAATGTGCATATTTTTGTTTCATTTGATCCTCCCAACAACCTTGGAAGGTGGATACTAGCATTTTACAGTTTAGGAAACTGAGGGAAATTAAGGTTAAGTGATTTGCCCAGGGTCACACAGTGTTTGAGGTGGGATTTTCTGGATTCCAGGCCAAGTATGCCACCTAGCTTCTATGTATATATTTGTAAAATAAATTTTTATTGATATTTTCTGTTTCTTATATCGCCATAGTTATCCTTTATGGCCCCCCCCCTTCTGAAAATATGTGTAATGTATAACACCTATGGACCTCCCACCTCCAAGAAGGGGTAGGTTGAAAATGTCTTTTCATATCTCTTCATTCAGTTCTATTTGATCTTTATAATTTTTTACATTTATTTTTGATTTTTTGGTTTATAATTTTTCTTTTCATTTACATTGTTATAGTCACTTTGTATATTAATTTCTTGGCTTAGGATTGCATATTTTAAAAAAAAAATTCTATTTTATTTTTTTCAACATGTGAAAATCTGCTTTCTTTTACTTTCCCTCCTCTAGTTAAATGAGAATGCGATAAAAACAAACCCCTGTTACAAACACATATAGTCAGGCAAATCATGTCTAAAAAATAAGTGTCTCGTTCAGTGCATCAGTCTTTCCTTCTCTATTCTAGCCCCCGGGCACGGGGCTTTTCCTCAGTCCACTTTGGATCTGTGACACAGAACTGGGTAGTGGACAATAAGTTTTCCATTTGGCACATGTTTCTGTACTATTACGAGCCTGGGATTGCATCTTGCTTTGCTGCATAGCTTCTCTTTGCTCTGGAGTGTTGAGCAAAATACTCCTGCTGCATGCCTCCCCACGGCTGGCCCCCGGTGTCCACAGACACTGTATCTCCCTGTGCCAACCTGGGCTGGTAAGGTGAATCAGCTGTGATTTTATTGTAAACCTTAAAAACTAACAAGGCAGCATTGGAAAAGCGCTGAAGTTGGTGTTAGCAGAAAGCTGGATTGGAATCCTGGCTTGTGTTCTTTGCTATTTGACCTTGGGCAAGGCCTTCTCCTCTTTGAACGTGTTATCTCCTTCAGAAAATAGGAATGGTAGTAACAACAGCAACAACCAACAATAATGTATTACCTACTTCACAAGGTTTTCAAGAAAAAGCTTAAACATCGTCAAGTCAACAAAGGCTTTTAGTAAGTATTTAATATATGCCTGGCATCCTGCTAATAGCTAGAGATGCAAATACAAGCAGAAAGACAGTCCCTGCCCTCCAAAGGCTTACATTCTGAGGGGAGAGGACCACATACAAAATGGAGTTCAAAAGACGTGAGGGTGAGTGACGGAAGATACCCACACTGGAGTGTGGTGAAATCCGGAGAGTCAGAAGTAGACCTGGCAAAGGGAAGGAAGGATGACTGGCTTAGACCTTTCTTCTGAAAAGAGGTTCTGAGAGAAATTCACCAGTTGGAAAAGAGGGCCTCAGGGACAGAAGAAATTGAGTGGCTGGGTGAGAACACACCACGGGCACTGCCAGAGTGAGGGCACCTGAGGCCTGGTGGTGAGAAAGAAGTAGAGAGGAGAGAGGAAGACACCATATACTGATTAAGGAAAAGGAAGATGGAAGAGAGATTTACTATTGAGTGGTACATTAATATAGAGGGCCTGTGCATTCCCTTTGGTTATTGACTTTACTCTGTCAAACGACCCGACTTCACTACTAGCTGAGAACCACCATGGCAGATTTGAGTGTACAGGCAATCAGATGTAGAGGATGAGAGAAAAGTTACAGGTGTGGATTAGAGTACAGATGGCTGGATTTTATGTTTGTTTTCTCTGGTCTAAATGCTAGTAAAGAAAAATAACATGACCTTTGGGATTACACTTAGTTCTCATTTAGATAATCTCACAGAGATTTCTAAAGAAAAGTTGCTTTCTTGTTTGTCATTGATTTCGTTTTGAGGATTCACTCTTTTTTTTAAGGTTAATGATAAATAAATACTTTTTTAAGACATACCATGGGATCTTAACATGTCTAAAGATTTTTCTCCCTTCCCTGGATAAAATCCACTTTGACAAAGCTGAAGTTGGTGACGCTTGTTTTTCCCCTTCAAAACTTTTGCTAATTGAGAAAAGACTGCAGATAAATCAGTTAGAAATTTAAGAACTCTTGATTGTAGCAGAATCATAGAAGTTTAGTATTCAAATGTTTGTTATGCTTTCTCAGTACTCCCTCCCCCACTTCCCATTATTATGGTAATGAAAGTCAGAAATAATATTTTATATATACACACTATACATATATACACACATTTCTATATACATGTTGTAGGTATATATACACACTATATATGCATATGTGTGTATATATCTTTAGTGTATGTAAAATGGTATGTTATCCCTGACCTTCATTACTATAATAATGGGCAATGATGAAAGAAACTTAAATCTTTGGAAAATTAGGGAGTACCTCAAAGTCAGGTTTCATGTAAATTAGGGAAAATGCAGTAAGACAAGGGAGAACACAGAAAGTTGAAAGTTAGTAAATTAGATCATTAGGCAAAGTATAAATACTTCTCAGATCGAAGACTAAGTCCCTACTCAACACACACACATGTGCACGCACGCACATGCACATGTTTAGGACACTGTGGAGGATACATGGTCTGTTCCTCTAATAGCTCACTGTGTTGCTTGTGTCTGCTGGTTGGTGGGGCACTAGAGCTTGCTCAAATGATTGGGAAGCAGTAGGAACAGTGGATAGAGTTCTGGAGTTGCAATCAGGAAGGCCACTTCAAATCCCACCTTAAACACTTCCTGGCTTTGTGACAGTGTCATTTAACCCCTTTGCCTCAGTTTCCTCATCTGTAAAATGAAGGTGGTAACATCAAATTTTGATTGGGCTGTTTCTCAGCACCACAGACTGACTCAAACTAGTTCCTTAACCAGAGGAGATTTACTTACTTTTAATTTCAAGTTGGTTAAACTGAGTGAAGCCCCTTGGCCTCCGAGTTGTCCATGGTGGTCTGCCAGCCAAGTATAAGTGAGCTCTTACTGCACCTCATTCCTTTTTTGTACATAAATGACTTGGAAATAATGTCAATAGCCTGAACTTTTAGTCCCTGGAGCAATTAAAAGTCTCAAGGATGTTTTAAATACCTTTTAAGGAAAAGTTAGCCTAACTTACATAGAGGAAGAGAAAGAAAGTGCTTTGGCTAATGGCTGTGTAAGTGTAGCAAGTATCAGGTAAGAGTGGGACTTTGACCTGAAAAGAACATCCATATAGCTTACAGCGTCGGGGGGAAATCTCCGAGAGGAAAGGAGAAAGGGATCTTTGCTCCAGGGGTTCGATATTTGTACTTAAAGTAAGCTGTATAAGCAGTATAAGGGAGCTTGATAAATCCTTGTTGGATGACTGAGGAACATTTAGTGCAGATTATTAAATAGGATATAGTGCAGAGTTTGCAATTCAAAGAGCAGAAACAGTACTGGATACCTGTTCTTGAGGAATTGTTCTATAATCTGTCTTGGGGAGTGGAAGCGGGGAGGACTCTAGGGATAGGGAATAGAATAGTGATTTCGTCAGTTTAGTGAACTCCCAGATACAGAAACTCTCTGACTCAATGCAGGTCAGCAGTCTCTCTGTAATATACAGTCCTACAAAGTTGCCTAGAACACTAAGAGGTTAAGTAACTTGCCAGGCTCACCTGGCCAGGAGGTGGGAGACTGAACCAACCCCAGGTCTCCCTGGTTTTGAGACTAGCTCTATCCACCATGCCAGACTGGGCTCTCAATTGAAAATATCAGATCTAAGTCTCATTTCCTTTTTTTGACAGAGTAACTCAACTGGTAGATTAGGAGAATGTCACTGGTATATAACATCAGCATTTCAACAAGTCATTTGACAGAATCCCACAATATCCTTGTCCACAAAAATGGAGAGATATGGGCCAGCGTTAGGGTACTGCTAGGTAGATTTAGCTGAGTGACCAAACCCAAAGAGTGATGATTAATGAATGCTGTCAGGTCTCTAGCAAAGTGCCTGCAGGAATCTGCCCTGGCCTTTGTCTTGTTTATCATTCATTTGAATAAAGGAGGGCATACTCATCAGAATCAGTTCAAAAAGATTTCACAGGCTAGGATGATGAATTGAAATCCAAGTTTAAAAAAATTGATAGGGATAAATGTATCCATTTTGACCTTACGTTGGTAAATAAAGTAAGATGTTGGTCTATACCTAATTTCTGCCAGGCTGCTTTCCAGTTTTCTCAGCAGTTTTTACCAAATAGTTTATTTTTATCCCAGAAGCTTGCATTTTTACATTTGTCAAACACAAGGTTACTATAATCATTTACTGCTGTGTGATTTTTTGTCTTTTTTTTTTAGGGCTTCAGTGTTTGTTTTTTCAGAATTCAAATCAAGGATAAAAACTCCAAGCTTCCCTTTTCCCCGTTCTTCAGGTAGTTTTGTGTGTGGGTCCACTGACTCAAATAAAAAAACAGAGGTGACTCAGCTTTCTCAAGGTAGAAACAAAACAGAAGCTTTATTTGAGCAAGTCTTGCGAGAATTGGGCATCTCCCACTACTAGGGCGGAGAAGGTAGTGAAGAGAGGCAAAGGGGGAGAAGGCAAGCAAGGGGATATATATCCTTGTACAAACAATTCTAAGAAATCCCACCCCAGAGGCTGGACCTCTGTCCCCATTTGCGGGGACAGGTGGCCTCACAATCTAACCAAGAATAAGTTTTACCCAATACCAGCCCAGAAACTACAGAATTACCTTATAAGGAAACTTTAATGTTAAGATGGCGGTTTGTGAGTAGGCTAAGGGAGGGGGAGAGGGGAATACACCTGATTTCCCCGAAATCATATGATTTACAGGAAAATGAAACTTAGGCCTAGTGAGGTCCACATCCTAACTAAATTTGTACTATATGAGTATCACCTTGCCTGAGTTATTCATAGGGAAGCTTTCACAATCTTATATGCCATTCACAACTGAGGTGACATCTACAAATCTAAAGAAGAAGGGGGAGAAAGACATTCCTAAAGGCTAAATAATCAGATTCCCACAGACTCAAATGTATCTCATTTCCCTTTTCTCTAAATATTGATTCTCAAACGTTAATAATACATATATATATATACATATACCCTGTGAAGTCTTCACACTTTATTCTCTCACTACCTCACACATTTGTAAGAACAATTCCAAGAGTAGATGCCTATCTTGAGTCTTAGAGTACCTCAAAAAGAGCAGAGTAAACTGACAGCCTCCTTTCCTTCCTTTTCCATCTCTTTTAACTGTATACAAATAAATCACCAGTGATTAATTCCCATTAGTTAATTAAAATAATAATTTTTGGCAGTGATTGTAGCCTACAAAAGTTTTAATGCTTGTGGTTTGCTTTTTTTTTTTTTTTTTTTAGAACACAAAGTAATAATAGTGGGATTGGATAATGCAGGGAAAACCACCATTCTCTATCAGTTGTAAGTATGGCTATTCAAATTGTTTTAATTTTTTTTTTGTATAAACAATAAAAATTGAGGTACCTCTTAGACAATCTAAAACAAATATCCAACTAGATTAAAAAGTAATTGGGAAATGATTTAACAATAAATAAAAATGTAATACAATATTGATAATATTAATTTGTGTTCATCTAAGTCAATATGTAGCATTCCATTTGTTATTTGAATTTGACACTACTGATCTAAAATATTTAAAAAGATGTCATTGCATATAGACTTTATTTTGTCACATCTCAAATATCTCAAAAGCATAAAATAACTCAAAGCCTTTTTGCCCTTGAGGATTCTTGTTCCTTTTTGGGGTTTGTGAAAATAGTGTAAAACTGATGAAGTATACAGCTATGTATCTCAAGGAATGTCCAACACAAAGTACTGGCTGAAAGTAAAAAGTAGATAATAATAACTCACATTTCTGTAGTGTTTTGTGATCCTCCTAGCAGGAAGGTGAGGTTTGTGGGTGCCAGGCCACTGCCCCACCCCCAGGTGAAAAGCATTATCTCTAAAGAAAGTACCTACAACTTTCTAATTAATTATGGCCCTTATGATATAGGAATATTCACTGAAGAGAGAGTAACTTCAAGATCACTCTTGCTTATAAAGTAGAGGTTGAAAATGTTTCAGCAGATGAATAGTTATACTTAATCTTGAAGGAATTAAAACACTCCATCAAATCCATTTCTCAAAATCACCTCCATTTTCCTTTAATGTGGTATGTGTATGATGAAATGGTAGTCCTTGTGAAATTAAGTATGGTGTTTTGTGTTGTAGGCATTTAACAAATAACTGTCGTGTATTAGTGTGGATCTGCAAACTTTTCCTTCTTAGCTCCTCCATCATCGTCAGTTCAGTGTCAGCCTGACCATTTAAATCTCCATTCATTTGTCTTCTAAAACAGTTTTTAAGAGTCCTAGAATTTCAGTGCTACAAAGGAACTTTAGGGATCATCTGATCCAGCCTCCTCATTTTATAATGGTGCAAAATGAAGCCCAGCATTTTGAAGTGATTTGCCCGAGAGGTTACAGTTAATAGTGAAGTCTAGAATGCCTGCCTTCATGTCAGGGCCTGCATCTGATGGCCCCCTTCTTGTAGCATGCTTCTTGAGCTACATTTTTGCTGAAGGTAGTTTATGGATAGCACTTAATAGGGAATAGTTACTCTAAAGTAAATGATTTCTTAGTCTTCAGGTGTTTTAATGTGATAATATAAACTTTTGAAAAGTCTTTATTGTTGTTGAAACTTTGAAATAAATTTGAAGACATTTAGAAAACTCAGGAGTTCTTGCTCTATCTAATGCTTACTAGTCAATGATCATGTAGTTTATGACATAGCGAAAATCAAATAGCCTGAAAGAAACATAACATCGTAATTAGTTGTAATTAATATTTTAAAAGATAATGATTAAGGATGTACCCTAAGCCTTGAGGAGTGGCTCTTTGACCCAAATTAATTTTCAAAATAACATACCTGTTGTATGGCTCTTACCAAAAAGCTTTACTGAATGGCCTGTATGATATCTCTCTTCCCACAGCTTAATGAATGAAGTGGTCCATACCTCTCCAACCATAGGAAGCAACGTTGAAGAAATAGTTGTGAAGAACACTCATTTTCTTATGTGGGATATTGGTGGTCAGGAATCACTGCGGTCATCATGGAATACTTACTACTCTAACACAGAGGTATATGAAAAAGTCACTGAAAATAAACACGCACACCACACAAAATAGCAAACCCAAATGCTTGACAGACCAGATGTTGATGTGGGTTCAGAGGTTTCTCATATCTGAGCAGGCAGCAAATATTATTTTTCTTTTTCATTGCCACTCAGATTCAAGCCTTTCTTTCCCTCCTCATTGTTAACACGTTGCCAAGCTTTCTTCACATCGCACTGTACTCACTGCTGCTGCCTTCTAGCTCATAGACTCATGGAATGTTAGGGTTGGAAGGCCCTCTTAAAGAAATACATTGGAGGTCAGCTTGAAGACTCAGAGACAGAAAAGACATTATTGATAAAAATAAAATCATAGTGAAAGTCCGCTTCAGTGCCTCATCATAGTGTGGGAAGTAAGTATTTCCATTTTCCAGGTTGTTCATTTATAGTTAGGCTTAGAATTTTTATTAGGTGGGGCAATGGGTTAGCTCTTTAAGACTAAGTGCACTGTTGTCACCGAAAATATTTTCCTTTATAAAGAAGGAACTGTAACTAGAGGTCTTCATTCAAAGTGAAGTCAAGAGTATTTATATTGAAGTTCTTTTTTTATGCTAAGACTTTTTCCTAATAATACATGTATTTACTACAAAATGTATATATATTCAGACTGAGAGGCAACTGAGCAAAGGCCTTAACTACAGGGTAGCTTGATTTCTATTTCTGCTGTCAAGTGAAATTTTGACACACTGGCAGATGTTGGGAAGGGAGTAGGAGAAGAACAGAAGTTTTTGGAATACAACACTATTTAAAAAGCACAGCAGCTGGTGCTTTTGTATCTCCAGCTGGGAAGAGAACACAGCGTAGTAATAAAGGTGCCTTTGATGAATAGGTCAAAGTTGACTACAGCTGATCAGTGTTATGTTAAGAAAGCAAACAAAGCATTTCAGAGGGTAATTTTTGCAATTGCTGAAGCCTTGGAAGATTTTTGACTATAGTGTGTATTCAGCTCTCAGACATAGAGATTGTTTGTTACTCTGTCACCTCCTATGACAGAGGGCTTTTTAAGCGGGTAGTATGTGTCTACAGATGTCAAAAATATTAAAGTTAATTCACTCCAGCATAGTATCTTGAACTTTGTCAACACATTAATATAACATACAAAAGCTTTATGGTCCAGTGTTTGGCTTCTTATCCCCTAGTGCTTTTAGTAGTCACCAAATGCCTTCTGTAGACTTGTATGTCTGCCATTCCTCCTTTTACATTGACATGTTAGCCAGTACTTCACTTTGCTAATTTTATTATTATTGGAGAGAGTTTTTTATATGACTTAATAAATTATTGGCCTTCTTTGTTCCTCCTGTCCATTCAGTCACCAAATATCATTTTTCCTTTCCTTCTCAGATTCACTTCTCATTTTTAACACCTTATTCCAACCTTTCATCACATCACATCACATCATAGTTGCTTTCTAGCTCATAGACTCATGGAATGTTAGAATTGGAAGTACCATAGACATCATTTATTCCAGCTACCTCATTTCATAAAGTGAGGCCGGCCGAGAGAAGGGTTAATTGACTTGCCTGGATTAACAAAATTTTCTAGTGACAAAACTGGAAATCAAGGTTTCTTGACTGGTATTTTTTCCACTGTCATACTATTCTCTTTCCTGCTTTCTGTCTTACTTGAGACCATTCTGGATGTAATTGCCATCTTTCTACAGCATCATTTTCCTCATTACTCCTTTTTTAAAAGAACCTACAGTGGTTCTCTTACTTAGCATATTAGATTTAAATTCCTTCTCCTAGCTTTCAGGGTTAGGTTATCAAACCTAATTCTTCATTATGTACCTCCAGTTTCAAAGAATGGTATTCCTCTTTTTCTAAAACTTCCCATTCTTTAATGTCTTAATTCAAGACCTACCTTGCCGTTAAATTTTCCCTGTCTACTGTGGCTCACTTAGAAATGGTATTATACTTATCTCAAAATTGAAATCTAGTGATGCTATACTTTATAATTATCTGATAGTTTGAGAAAGAAGAAAATTGTTAAGATTTATCTGTAATCATCTCATAGAAAGATATTACAATGTAGGATCAAACAAGAAAATCCCAATATTTATGGAATTGTTGAACCCGAATGAAAGTCATGCAAATAAGTTTTCTCAAGTCATTAAAAAAAAAAGATATCTAAATATTTAAATACATTTTATAAATTCTAAGCGACCTTTTGTGATAAGGCTAATAAATAATAGCTTTGTAGTAATAATGCTGATATACTATGTGAAAATAGTATTTCTATTACTTGATAATGGATTTGGAGAAATTTTTTATATATCCAGTTCTAGCCTTGAGTTTTATAAATAGTAATGTAGGTATCAGATATATTTGTCTATGAATGCATAAGTTCACTCTAACAAGAAGCACTTTCATTCCTAAAACCCTAGTGTGATTTTATAAAGTGGATTGAAAAATCTCATTTAATATGTTAAACCAATGGTAGATCTTGCCAGCTTTTTATTTAAATACGAGGAAAAATGCTGGTGGTGGGATTTGTGTGTGTGTGTGTGTGTGTGTGTGTGTGTGTGCGCGCGCGCGCGTGTGGCAGGGGAGGGTTATTTTCAAACATATTTGTCATATGTTATATAAGTGATAAACATAATTTCTTTCTAGTTCATCATCCTTGTTGTTGATAGCATCGACAGAGAACGACTGGCTATTACTAGAGAAGAGCTGTATAGAATGCTGGCTCATGAGGTAAATAGCAACATTGTTTTGTTTGTTTTTAAATGACCTCAGTTATTAGTGCACATAGAACTTTGTCTTTTTACATTGATTTTGCTTGATAATTGTGTTACTGTTAGCATGATATGATATTGGTTAGGTGAGAAATAATCGGTTAAAAGGTATAAAAAGAGGTTAATTTATAGATGTCCAATAAATGATTTTTATTATTTTAATTGACTTTCCTTATTTTCCTCTTTTAATGCTGCATGCTGCACCCTGAATTCTCAAGGGCTATTAATAATGCCATTCTATTGAAAGTGCTGAAAGGTCCTACTTTGCATAAGGACCCAGTAGTGGACTTTGTTTTTGTCTGAGGACCAAACTAGGCTGTTTGCAGAGTCTCATTCCGGAAGGTTGACCGCTGGCTAATGAATGTTTTTGGCTGTGACAGTACAGTCTACCATAGAGGAGTGACAGTCTACTTGGCGAGAGTAGTCACTCCCACTAATGAAACTGATAAATCTTAAAGTTTTTCTTTTGTTAGGAAAAATGTTACAAACATATTCAGTGCCTCCAAATAGTCTGCTGCTTTACATTTCAGAATTTATTGTGTCTCCACAAATTAGTCTTCCTTATCTGTATTTGCACATAGTGAAATAGGTTGTGTACTTCTTTCTAAGGAAGGCAGTACTCTAAGATAAAAGAAAGAACTGTCTTTTAAGATGATCTTTTTAAACTTCAGAAGAATTGGCCAAATGTTTGACCATACATTAGAAACAGAATGTTAATTCTAGTGTAAATAGTTAGTCTTATGTTTTAGTGTTGTCATTGAACTTTGACACAGTGAAAGACTCAACATATGCAAAATGAATTTAATGTATTGTCTACCCATCGTTAACTCAGAACATCTTTAAAATGAGGCTTGGCTACTTGGTAAAACTTATTTTGGCTATAATAAGTTTTTAAAAATTAAATGTTACTACCTGATAATTTTAAAATAGAATAAATTCTTTATAACTGAAAAGATATTCTGCATTACTGTCTTTCTCCTAGTCCCTTGAACAGTACTCTGCACACGTAGGGGTTTATTAATAAATATTTGTCATATCCCATTTCAGTTCTTAGATTTTCTTAATTGTTACATTTCAAATATCAGAAATATTTTTATTGTAGGATTTACGGAAGGCTGCTGTTCTCATCTTTGCAAATAAGCAAGATATGAAGGGGTGTATGACGGCAGCTGAAATCTCTAAATACCTCACCCTTAGTTCTATTAAGGATCATCCGTGGCATATTCAGTCTTGCTGTGCTTTAACAGGAGAAGGGTAAGCGTTACTGCCTGTAGAGAGACATGGCTAGATGATATTACTATTTAGTTTCTCATTTCTCCTTAAATTTGCAGGTCATTCTTTTCTCTGTTGATCTTATTCCTTTTGTTTTTCTTTGCATATAGATTATTTTTATATTCTCAACTAATTAAATAATTTAATGAGGGTGTTTTTTGGTAGTTCTCACCATAAATATTCCCATCTTTAAAAAAAATCTTTTTTTAAGTTTATCACTGAAGCAGGTTTGAAAAAGTTGTCATTTGTATAGTTAACACTTCATATTATAAAGACTCGTCTGCTGTCCAAATAATGCTCAAATTAATAATAATAATACCATGCTAGGTCAATATTTTATTGATAATTGACATATATAATTTATGTATGTATGTGCATATGTGTGTGTGTGTGTGTGTGTGTGTGTGTGTGTATGTATGTATATCTTTAAAGTTTATAAAGAATTTTAAATAGATTACTCCATTTGAGCCTCCTAGGAGTTCTATGAAGTAGGTGCTAAAGGTATCATTAATTCCATTTTACACATCAGGAAACCAAGGCTTAGAAAGGTTAACTCACTTGCTAACCTCTTAACATGTAAGTTATGTGTTAGTTTTTGTTTCTGTTATTATTTAATTTGTATCATTTTCATTCTGGAAGAAAATAAAGAGTGTCATATCAGCGTGGCTTCTTGTGGGTTCTTCCGGCTAGATACAGCCTAAGATTGAGCATTCCTTGTCATTCTTTCAGATCTACTTTATACTGTACCCTTGAGTTAGTGCCTTAGGCAGGAGGGGCAGTATGAGTTATTGTGTAGTCTGTTTATTTGGAATGAACTTTCATAGAGACTGCCTGGTGTTGTGAAAAGAATGCTGGAGAAGGAGGGGAGGAGATGAAACCTAGGTCCCCCTGGCTCTGCTGCTGTCAGTGTAAAGTGGTATCTCTCTGGGCTTTTATTTCCTCATCAGCAAGATAAAAGGATTGAATTAAATGGTCTCTAAAGCCTCTTCTAGTTCTAAAATCCTTTGGTTTTTAATCGTTATTAAACCCTCTATCAGAACAGAGAAATAATAATGAAATCAGCAGACTTCATAATTACATTAGTAATTATATTATTAACTGACAAAATACCTGACATCATTAAAAAACTGTCTTCACACTGCCTTATCCTCCTTACATAGGGACCTGTCTTTGATAAACTATAGGTTGTCCTGAGTCAGTCTGATGGTACTGCTATGATATAGAGCAGTCAGTCCCATGTCCTTTCCAACCCAGAGGGCCAGGAAGCCATGTCAATCCCACAAAGTAACCTCATTTCTTCCGAACTGGAGTTGGAAATGAGCTGAGGCCCTTCTGAGCTTAGCTAAAACTACATGTTTTAGATTATGCCATAATCATTACTAAATTTATACATCTTTCTTTTTTTGGTGGGGTGGGGCCTCTGATATACTCCACCAAGAAGGACCTAGATTAGTTCTGCTCCTTATAGAGTTACCCAAGGCCTTTGTATTATCCTAAATATTAGAGGCGGCTGTCATCACGGTGGGTAAAAGCACTAAACATGGAGTCAGGGAGACCTAATTTCGTATCTTTCCTCAGGTAATAGCTGTCTGACTGCGGACATGCCACTTAAATCTCTCTTAGCCTTGGTGTCCTCATTTGTAAAGTGGGGATAATAATAGCACCTGTCTCATAGGATCAGTAGGAGGATCAAATACAAAATGTGTAAAGTTCTTTACAGACCTTAAAGCACTATAGAAATGCTGGCTATTACTATTATCATTACTGTAGATAACAACACAGTACTAATTAATAGTTTAAAATGAGACTCAGAAGTTAAGTGATTTGCCTATGACTGAACAGTTGATAAGTATTAGACCAGTCTCAAAGCTAGCACTGCTGACTTTCCTGTATGCTATAACTAATAGGTTTGAACTTGTTGAGAAAACTATTCAGCAGGCTATTCTGTCTTCTATTTTTAAAGATGAAACCAAAGGAAATTTCTCACCAAGTTGAACTGATAAAATCACATGATTTTGTTGAAATGAATCTTTCACTTTGATAATCTTTTTTTTTAACATTTCTTCCACGTGAATGTCAAAATGTTCTAATGTGGCTATAGTATCAATGTTGGATAAAAACTGTATAAAAAACAGAACTCAGTTTTTAGGTATAAAGCTTTATTTTTCAAAGTAGTTGCATTGTTATCTCTGGTTGTTTTCAGGTTATGCCAAGGTCTAGAATGGATGACTTCCCGAATTGGTGTGAGCTAACTTTTTGTTCAAGAAGGACTGCTTCTATTTATTCTGTGGACATGAACATATTTCCTGGTACTTTTGGCTGCTTAGGCAGCGGCATGTTTAATTTATAACAACACAAACCTCTATGAGCAACACTTGAATCAAGTGCAGCCGAACTGGAACATAAAATTTTTCTTAACATTTTAAAAATGCACTAATCCTCAGTTGGATGAACGTAATGTGTCTGTGTTTCAGCAACAAAGTTCTCCTGACTACTTATCCTAATGCATTCAAGGATGGCCTTGCCAGAAATGTTTGTCATAATGTTTTATACTTTCTGTAATATTGAAAACATACTATTTATCTGATCCTAACATGCCCAGTTGTTTTCGTTTATTAATTTTTAGGCAAATGTTGATCTGGAAGAGCACTAGAAATCACAGACTAATGTTTGCAGATTTTTGGGGGTCTAAAGATTATCTTCTTTCTATATTATCCATCCTTTGTGTGCAGAATTTTAACCCAATGAAAAATATGTTTGAGTGATATCTGGAATCCTAAGAATTGTGACAATTTACCCACCAGTGGGTAAATGTCCTCACCTCAATGCATGTCATAGAAGAATTTGTTAAATTCTTAGTATGTCTTTTTAAGGTTTCATGTTCCTTGTTCTTGGCCTATAGAATTATGATTAATTTTCTATCTGTATGACTTGGGGAAAGGGTATATATGTGATCTTACATTTGGCCAAAAAACTGAATCAGGATGAAAGATTATTTGAGAGTGAAGGTTTGATATAAAGTTTGGCAGCTCTTTCTGACATTTTATGTATAAATGCCACGTTAATTAGTACACATTTATATAGGAAGTCATGAAAGCATACCAGCACTAAATTAAAACAGATCACTTTAAAACATGTTTTACTATCAGAGACAGCCATATAAACAGCAACATTTTCAAGTGTTCATTGTATAAAGAGCAACAACACAGCTCTAAGTCATATAATCTGGGCAATATTAAAGCCTAAATGAATAAATGGGCCATTTCATAATTGATCATATATAAAGTATGTATGTCTACAATAATATGTCTACCACCAGCAGTACATTATAGGGAAAGTATGTGGCTTTTAAAAAACCTGTTTTGAGGTTTTTTATTACAATAGGGTTGAAACAATTGCCATGTAGGTAGTTGGCCTTCATATTCTAAAGCCTTACTTTCTAGTATCCAAATTCCAGGCAGCTGCTGAAATTAATGCAAGTGTTCATCAGATTGCTTTTAGGTTCACAGTTAATATGATAACATTTATTAATCATGTAATGTTTAAAAAGAGGAAAAAAGTAACACTCCATTGGTTGTCTTGCTTTATAAAAGAGTGTTAAAAATGAAACGTTTTCAAGAAGTAGGTACCTATTTTGAAAATGACACTAAAAACTAAGTTGAGGAGGAGGAATATAGAAT
Organism: Trichosurus vulpecula; assembly: GCF_011100635.1. Classification (NCBI taxonomy): domain Eukaryota; kingdom Metazoa; phylum Chordata; class Mammalia; order Diprotodontia; family Phalangeridae; genus Trichosurus; species Trichosurus vulpecula. Next base: position 58,068,271 of record NC_050577.1, read on the forward strand.
TTCAGTGTTACTTTTTTCAAGTTATTTTTGCTCAGCTAAAAAGGCCAAAATACATACTTTTATTATTAAAGAACACCACTTTAATTCATCAGTATTTAATTTATTTGGGTAAAAAAAGATTCAGTATTCGTAAGAATATTAGAATGGATATTCAGAACTGATTTCTTAAATTTAAAATCCTCATTAGAACATTTAAGCCAGTTATCCTTTATTATTGTTTTTAGTTGTCATGGCTTTCTTGTACTTAGTTAAACTGTATTTAGTAATGATTTATTGATTTCCATTTGGTGACAGCATACACCAGAACTGACAATGTTCAGTGTGAAAGTTTTCACCCTTTAGGAATCAATTTTTATTTTCATCTAATATCTAGTTTTCTAATTTGTGTGTTTTGAACCTTTTTCTTAGAGTTTTATGCTTAGTAGTGGGAAAAATGATTTTTAGCATAATCAAAACCATAAGAGGGAAGGAAAAGCAAACAAATTGATATGCATGCTTATGGGGTAAAATTGTAAATACCATTTCAGCAAAAGCACACCATGCCTGTGGTTATTTTCTACTTTGGTTACACTATTTATCTTTAAGTAAACAGTGGGAAAGAAAAAGAAGTTTTTAAAAAAAAACTTTACAACATATTCAGTACACCTATATCTATTCCTAAATGAAAAGTTGGTATACTTATTGCCTAAGAGATCTTTGGCTGGCTTAATTTTCTGTCAGACTGTAAGATTGTAAAAATTTATCAGCATTACATTAAAATGTTTAAAATAGTTTTTATATTTTGGTGAACATCTGCCCATACAAATTTAGAAATACAATATGACTTTTATTTCCTAGATTCTATTTTAAAATGTTATGTTTGGGACTGAGAATTGTTTGATGTTGATGGGGTATTGAAAATGACAATTCTGTTGAGATTCTGTGTCAACCTTTGGCAAAAGTTCGACTGTGAAATTCATTCAAACTTTACAAAGTATTTTTAAAAATTAGATACTTTATTTCACAGTAATATATAGTTTAGTTATCCTTTACTCCAAGAGAATGTTTTGGCACAAAAGTGTAGTAAGCATACCATTCATTGTAATTCATCATTAGTCTTTAGCATTTTATTATGAACCAGTGTAATAGGAAAGATGTGTCTTCATAATTGCTTAGTGCCTTGGCTCATATTTTAGTCAAATTATATTTTCAAAGAAAAACAGATTTAAAGATTGATAAGCAACATTATCTTTTTAGAGGTTGTACAGAAAAAGAAGAGTTTTGCAGTTAGCTTAACTCCCATTAATCTAATAAATGAACTGATTTGAGTTTTACATCCCTTTAGTACTCTTCCTGTATTACTCTAATGACACTTCTTACAAGCAGTGGAAAAGGGAATTGAGAGTCTCATAAAATCAGCATGTTTAGATTACTTATGTTTTGTTTTCAGGTAGAGGATGAAGAGATAAAATTTTGACCACAGATTCATATATGCTGTTATAAATTATCATTAAACTTCCTTCCCTATACATTTGAAGATTGGGTATGGATTTTTTTTTGTAAGTCATATTTTCTATCTTAAAACCCGCAGTTCCTAACAAAGGAAGGTCATATGTAGGAGTCTTTCAGCAATTAACTACCATTCTGAAAAGTATGTTTGATCCCTTTATAGTCATAGGGCATAGTTTGCATTCCAAAATGTAACAACTCCTTTTATATCCAAAATTAAAACACTTTAATAATATCTACATTCTAATTTTGACCTCTTGAATTGTGACTAGCGTAGTAATGCTTTTCTTTTCATGTTCATTTGTGAGAAGGTAAGATTAGTGAGAATGATCTTCCTATGCATTGAATGTTCTTGTGAGAATCAAAGTCTACTGGTCCCCTGTGATTCACCACATTACTGAAAGTGTCTTGAAAACAATGACCTTGGCTCATAGCCTTTTTAGTTGAACATAATACATTTTTCTGAATCTGTAATTCAAAGAGAAATTGGTTTGTTTCCTATGGAAACAGAGCCTTGTATGAAATAGCTTTAGGCTCTTAGACTATTGATGAGAACAATAAAACCTTTTTGGATCATACACAGAAATTTCAGTGAGTTCTATTTTGAATTGAGGATCTTAAAATGAAGTACACAAAAGTCACTAATGGTGATTTCTAGGCAGTTTTTGAATGTTTTTAGAAGTACATTTAATGTGTCCTCATCTAACTCTTGACTGTATGTGAAGTGTGTTTGTAATAGGAAAAACTGGGCTCATGCCTGTGAGTAGTTACATTCATTGGCATTTACCTTGTTGAAGTGTGACTATATGAGACTGAGTTGCACAGTACATCTAGAAATGTTCAAATTTTAGTCTTAATTTTTATACACTTTGAAAGTGCTCTTCAGAATGATCTCAGACGCAAGAATATTTACAAGTTGACTTTAAGATGCAGATGTGTTTTAAAACCAGATCCCGATGTGTTGGAGGAAAAATATTACACAAAATGCAACTGGCCTCTCTGCTGATTTATTCTAAGCCCTTTGTCCTTTCATCTCATCTGGGATTTGCCTCTAGTAGATGAAGCAAACATGAAATAATCAGTTGATATCCACTGTGTAATGTACGTGTGTGTGATTTTCATCTTAGCTGAACAAAATCATCATATTGTTTAAAAATGATTTTTAAAAACTGTTTGTAAATCAGCAATGTTGTTTGCTAGCACTATGCAGAAATTTAACTTTTCTTGAGTGTTTCCTTGTTGGAATGCAAGTGGTACAAATGGGCTTTGAAAAATATGGATGCTAGCCTAAAATGCCATCCTGTTTGGCTTTTGCCAGCTTGTAAGAAATTCAGCATGGGTGTGAAACCAGTGTTTTAAATTTGAGATTATGAGTGTTACATTGATAGCATGTCCTATTTAGAAGTTTTCCTAATAGCGTCCCTTTTGTCCACATCTACTTATCATTATGAAGACTTGGCCCATTTTATTTTGCATGCTAGTTTTAAGCACCTACTGTTTCCAAAGGTAGTATTCTCTTAGAGCACTCAGGACTATGAATTTATTATGTAGGGCCAGACTGAAGAGCATATAGCAACTGCTAAAGTATTCCAAGTAAAAATAATGTTAAATAGAAATAGAAACAACTGCCTAAGCATATGGCAAGATAGAAAATGCTAAGTAGATATTTGGAGATTTAAAGTATCTGGGAGCTCAGATTAAATCATGTTAAATAGGGCACTTTTAAACAGAATACGAAGGTAAAGTAGATACTTTCATAGAAGGATCAAAGGGTGCGTTAGAAAATTTTGTTCATGGAAATAATGAATTCCTCCCTATCTCTTAGTTCAGGACAAAGTAACCCTAAATAAAATGTCTCTTTCTGCACATCTCTGCATGGCAAAATGACAGTAAAAAGCAAGTGTTTAAGGATGTTCTCTGCTCATCTCTTGAAGTAGAACATGTGTTCTGGGGGCAAATAGAAGTCACAAGAATTTTTAATGTATGATCTTGTAGGATTTTGAATCATAAATTTACCTCATTAATCACCAAGTGGTGCTTTGATCAAGTTGTGGCATATCATGATGTGAATTTTGTGGTGTTTGTTTTTAAAACTGTATTTGAAACAGTACAACTTTTAAATTAGAGAGCATGCCTTTTTTTAAATTGTGTGTGCAAATAGCAAAATTTACATATAGGTCAATTTTAGATAAGTTAAGACAGGAAGTACTCAGTGATAATTAGTGAATTGAACAAATTTCAAAGATAGAACAAATTATAAAACTTGGCTCATTTCATTATAATGTATTTCCCCCGTGTTTGTGAGGAGGTGTCAAATGAGTATCAGTTTATCTCCATTCCCACAAAGCTCATTTGTTTATTTGAGTTCTTTAAAAAAAAATTTATCTATAGCTACTCTTAAATGTAGGGAATATGAATTTCCCTGATATGTTCTCTTGGAGTAAACTGTTCAGTACAGGTGTAGTGACCGAGTTGTTTTATTTGATAAAAATATTTAACTGCTGCTATTTCATTCAAAGGATAAACAATTATGGTTATGATTTTTAAGCTTATGTAGTAGCTAAGATAGAATTTTCCATTTGCAACCATTTCATGGAGCATTTTTTTTTTCAGAACTATCCATAAAGCAAAGATAGCTTTGCCCCAACATTTATTCCAATCAGGTTTGATATAATGATTATATTTGCACTTTGCCATCTTGACATAAATGGGTGCTTTAGAGTTAAAGTGAGAGCAGCAGGCTCTGTGTACAGCTTGCTATTTGCCTTAGAATGTAAAACCATTTCAAATATTTATGTTTTATATTTGTGTACATTTCTTAAGATTTAAAAGTGAACAGTTGTCATCCACCAAGCATCAGATTTCTCTAAAAACTATAATGTCTCTTCTGATCAGCTCACTTGGTTAGAAAATGGTGCTAATGAGGCCAAAGTCATGGTTTGGATCCCTCTGTGGGCCACTTAATTTTGCACAAAAAAAAAATGTTCCACAGCAACAGACTCTGCCCTTGACCCCAACCAGCTGACTCATAGCTATGTGCCATTATTCATAATAGGAATTAAGAATATGTGAATGATTCAATGTAAACCTATCACCACTACTGGAATAACAAATTCAAAGCATATTCTGGTTTAAGGAGCATTTATCTCCATATTTAGAAGATAGCAAAATGTCAATGAAAAATTCAACAACTATGTTCCCTTATGGGAGAAGCTTAGGTTGGGGAAGCATGGCAGGGTTCTGTCTGATGAAAGAGAATGGTTTTCCTTTCTGCTGTTGTATTTTAGTGGATTGTTTGCATGACTACTTACCCAACTAAAGGGATGCTGTTTGCTCTGGAATGTCCCATCTTTTTTTCAAACAGGTTTTAGCTTCTTTGCAATCACAGTGCAATATCGTGTATTCATGTGTTTTCAGTCAACGGTTTATTTTTGTCATAATAAATAATTACTTTTTCAATATGAAGTGTCATTGTGTTGGTTTCTTTCGTTGATAAAACTAAGAAATATTTAAGTTCATCTGTATACACCTATTCAAAAATGAAACATTTCTTAAACTTGATAGTCTAATAGTGCAGGGAATCATATTAATTAGTTTCCTTGAGTTAGAGTTCAGTTTTTTCAAATTCTCCAGAACATTCTAACTTCTGTTTGTAGCTGCATTCTTAATGGTGTGGTGGCTGGTAAAAGTCTTTTTATCACCACATTAGGAGCAGCAGAACAGATGCGTTTTGGGAAACACTGACTTGGTGCAACCCTCTTCAGACCTTTGCTATGCAGTCCATGTTCAGCTGTTTGTTTCTGTCTGAATTTCCTCCTTCCACTCCATTCTCCCCACCCCCCAACAGATTATTTTTAGGATTATCAGAAAGGACTTAAGAAGAGGGGGGGGGGGAAGGTATTTATTGCTACTCATTCATAGAGGACAAAAAATAAAGTCCCCTTTTACTCCCCCCATAAGGTGGGTTGTTGACAATTACCCATAAAACTCAAAACTTGATTATTATAGTTCTATTTCCAAGCTAGATCATTGATTTTCTGACCCTCCCTATCCAAAGTACAGAAGATAGGTTGGGTATACAGGAGTTGAACCATCCCTCAAGTGACTTCCAGATCTTTTTAAGAATGAAGCGTATCGGATGAGAGAACCAATGCAAAGTACTTTGCAAACCTTAAAGTACTGTAAATACCAGCTTCTTTTCCTTCGAGCACCTCTGAAATCTAGACTGGCTTTACAGGGAAAGTCCTTATGGGAGTATCTGTATTCCAAAGCTCCCTAGTAGTGCTTAAACTTGCTGAGGCCCCAAATAAGATACCCAGTCCTCTCCAATTGCTTTTTCTGAGTTGTCCAAAAATGTGGCCTTGTAGCATTCTACAGGGTTTTGGCACTGCACCTATCTATGCTAATTTTGTTAAGTCCCCAACTTTTTACAAGTAGGATCAGTTAAGTTCTTTTCAACTTTGAACGTGAACTTAAAGTCTGAAGAATCCTTGATAGGAAATAATCTAGGTACTTTTTCTTCGGGAATCAAATCATTTTTGGAGGGGAGAGTGAAGACGTCCACAGGTCCACATTTAAGATTCAAATCCCTAGATTTATAGAACACAGATCGGTATCTCCACTTTCCCTCGTCTTACATACAATAAGTTGCAAAATTTGTTTGTTCTTTTTTTTCATTCCTGCAGCATCTCTTGTATTGAGCCTCTCCTACTCAACCAACCACCAGGTCTGCTTTTTACTTCTCCAATTTATTCACCACGCAGTGGCCAACTTGATACTCCTACAGTGCAAGTGTGACCGAGTCCCTCACTCAAACAAATGAAACAATGACAACTTTGGTAGCTACATGTACCCTCTAGGATAAAATAAAAATTCTAATGTTTGGTATTTGAAGCCTTTCAAATCTGGCTAACTCCCTTTACCACCTGATCCTACATTGCTCCTTTTTGAGCGTATTCTAGCTAAACTCCTACTTGCTTTTCCCCATACACTTGGAATGCTCTCCCTCATCCCTTCTGCCTCCTAGAATCCCAAGTCCCTTCACCATGCAGTTCAGGTACCCCCTCCTATATAAAGCCTTTCCTGAGAGATAGCTTGTGTTTGCTCCTCTGTATAGGTGTTTGCCTTAGTCTTCCAATTAGAATTATCTTCAAACTAGAAATTACTGAATAAACAAATACAGTTAATTGGTGGCCAAAGTGAGTGAGGTTAAAGAGGCTCTAAATCATCCAGAGCTGGCAGCATAGTAAAATATTGACTAGTATGCCAGCCTCTGGTCCAGGGAGGCTCTATATGGTAATAAGTACAGCGATGGGAGTTCTCAGAGGTTGGGGCTCAGGCAGTGATTATTATCCATTTCCATCTCCACAAGAAGATGAGGTACTTTAACAAAAGCTTTGCTAAAATCCACAGCATTCACCTGGGTAACCTTGTCAAAATAGGGAATGATGTTAGTCAAGGCTGATTTGTTTCCAATGATGGCCTCATGACTTCCATAATCACTTCTCCTGTCCATAGATCTCACCAATTTTTTAATGATCCATCTTAGATTTCCCTGGGATTCTAAGTCAGACTCATGGACCTATAGTTTAGAGACTGTTCTCTTTACTCTTTTGAAAATTGAGAAATTTACCTTTTTCCCCTTTTAATTTCTACTCTTACATAATCTTTCAAAAATCATTGGTTTCAGTACTGAGCACTGGGCCTGAAGTCAGCATGTTGTTTAGTCATTTTTTCAGTTGTATTTGAATTTTTGGTGACCTCTTTTGAGGCCTTTTTGGGCAGATACTGTAGTGGTTTGCCATTTCCTTCTCCAGGTCATTTTACAGCTGGAAAAACCAACAAACAGGGGTAAGTGACTTGCCCAGGGTCACAAGACTAGTAAGTGTCTGAGGCCAGATCTGAATTCAGGAAGATGAATATTCCTGACTCCAGGCCTGGCACCCCATCCACTATCACTTAGCTTCTCAGGAAGACTTGAATTCAAATCCAGCCTCAGTCACTTACCTCTGTCTGTCTTAGCTTCCTCCTTTGTAAAACAGGGATAATAATAGCATCCACCTCCAGGGTGATTATGAGGATCAAATGAGGGAATATTCATAAAGCATTTAGCACAGTGCCTGGCACATAGTGAGCACTATATAAATGTTAGCTATTGTTATTTTATATCTTTTTTTTGGCCCAATAGTATTGGAAAAAAAGGCCACTTTTTTTTTGTGTGTGTTGTCGTTGTCTCTGTTCTCTTACTGGCCGCTCATTCTGAACTTTAGTGCTATTCGCACTATTTTAACTGGACCTTACCATGCTTTTATATTCATCTTCTCTACATTTATTTTAAAATTGGTTGGTTAAGTTCCTTGTGCATCCACATTGTTCTTTTCCCTTTTGTAACAATTGTGCTGCTTGCAGCTACCGTGGCTGTGTAAGACCAATAACACCAGCACACAGAAGGGCTGCCAGCACAGGTTCTTTGATCTGCTTTTCTAAGGAAAGCAACTTTAAGGGGTTTACAGTCTCACTTTAATTAAACATGCATATATCATTCACTTAGTTCAGGGGGAAAAAAGTCAGCACCCTGAACTTCAGAGAAAACAGAAACAGAAATTACAAGCGGAAATTATATAAACAGAGCGAAATAACACAAATCAGCAAACAGGCTTCTAAGTGTCTGCCCAAGACATTAAATACATAGTTACCAGAGAGAAGCACCAACATTTGGGTTTTTCAAAGCTGGGGGCCCCCTTAATGGCTACCCAGAGTCTCATCTGGTCAAATTATATGACATTCCTCCGGTGAGTGAGCCCCCAAAGCAAAATGCTAACGTCAGAGTATATGTACACTTCTTCAGGGTCAGCCCACAGAGGATGTCACAACCATGTGACTTGAACTCATGTGACTTAGGCTTTCTTGTGACTTTAGCAGGTCATCAAAGACTCTTGATTCAAACAAAGGCAAGTCTCAATCAAAGGCACTTGATTACCTTAGTGCTGAGAAGAACTAGGACTCCAAAAGAAAAAAGGGCAAAACAAAAAGTCCCACTTTGCTTGCTATTACACCTTTGTGTCTTCATAATTTTATTCTGGAGCATCTTTCATCTTTCCTGGGCCAATTTGCCCTTAAATATTGTATGAGATTCCACCTATTTTTCCTTTGACCTCTAAACAGTTATTTTCCAGAATCTGAGATGCATGTTGGACTATACCCAGATTTCCACTCCTTCTCTATTCCAAGCTGACAGATTGGCCACTTAACCCCAAGGTTCCCATGATTCCTACCCTAGCAACAAATTCCTACCAGTTAGGAAAAATCAGATCTGGGATAGAATTCCCCCCTTGTTGGTTCTTCCACTTTTTGAAGGATGAAATAGTTGACCTGGAAGTCAAAAAAGTTTAGGGTTCAAGTCCTGCCTCTGACACATTTGCTGTGTGAACCCTGTCCAAGTCACTGAAATTTTCAGCGTCAGGCAACCCTTCTGTTATTTTAGCCAATCTGATAGGTGTGGGATGATATCATTGTTTTCAGTACTGGGTACTGGGACTGGCGTCAGGAAGTCATTGTTTAGTTGTTTTCAGTTATCTGATGCTTCATGACCCCATTTGGGGTTTCCTTGGCAAAGACACAGGAGTGGTTTGCGATTTCCTTCTCTAGCTTACAGAGGAAACAGAGGCAAACAGGCTTAAGTGACTTAAGTGACTTGGGGTTGCACAGCTAGTAGGTATGTGAGGCCAGATTGGAATTCAGGAAGAGGAGTCTTCCTGATTCCAGGCCCAGCACTCTTATTGCACCACTTAGCTTCCCTCTGTGTGCTAGACAGTTATGTGAAAATATTGGAGGAAATAAAAGAGACTCCCTCAAATATATAGGCCATCAGATTATGTATAGGTGGGGTGTGTGTGTGTGTATGTGAGAGAAAGAGAGAGAGAGAGACAGAGAGAGAGAGAGAGGAAGTAAGTGACAGATGCTATTTGGGAATTGCTCTTTTGAACAGGCAGCATTGATAAAGCTTAAAAATGAGCTTTATTTATACCTTTTATTTTTATATTGACATCACTTCTGTATGTACCTCTTCCCTTATCTCCACCCAAAGTTGCATTCTCCATTATAACAAAGAAAAACAGGAAAACAAAACAACAAATAACATGACCACATCTGACAATGAGGACAACATTCTGCCGTCCTACTCCACCACCTCTTCACTCAGAAACAGGATGTAGAGCAGGCAACATTTTGACACTCTAAACAGAAGCACTAAAATGTCTTTCTATGGGATGTCACCTCAATATTTGTCACTAAGAATTGTGGGTTGTTGTTTTTTTTTTAGCTAACATATTGTGGTCCTATCTTTTTCTGTCTAGAAAATTTTCTTGTTTCCCAGTCAGTAGAATGCATGAACTGAAAGAAATTACTAACCAATGATTTGAGGACATCCCAAATTCCCCCTTTTTCTATAGTCCTCATTTCAAAGTAGAATCTCTTAAAGGACAGTGAATTAACTTTCTTCAATCTTGGCCAAACCCCACCAAACCTTACAAAGAATCTCCAATCTGAGTTCAATTTCACTCAATCTAGCTTTGGTAGAAATGGAACCTTTTGTCTGGATTGTCCTTATTTCAAAGTAAAGTCTCTTGAAGGACAGTGAATTAACTCTCCTCAATCTTGGCCAACCCCCACCAAACCTTACAAAGAATCTCTAATCTAAGGTGAATTTCACTCCATCTAGCTTTGGTAGAGATACATCCTTTTGTCTGGATTTCCTGACGCTGGGAGTAATTTGGGTGTAGGGATTGTCTGTCCAAGAATGAATTGAGGTCACTCAGCCCTTCATGGGAGTGAGCTCACTTCTCTTTGTAAAGTACACCTCTCAATTGTTAACCAATCAAAGGCCACCCTCAGGAATACCTCTCTATAAGCCCACCTCCATAAAAAATGCTAGCATTATTAATAAAATGACTAATCACCCAGGAATGTTCTCTCAACTTTTTAAATGCCATAGAACAAAGTGTAGTTTATACAACTAGTTTTATTTAAATCTCTGAGGAAAGACAGAAAATTTCTGGTTCCTTTATTCCAATGATTTACACAGCAGGGGACGCTAGGGCCTTGGGGAGGGGGAGAGTTATCTTTAAAGATCTGATCCCAGAAGAAATAAAAGTTGAAGACAAGGAGAGGCCTCCACCTCTGATCTCCCCTGGTTAAAGCAGCTTTGGCTAAATGGCATTGTGGTAGATGACTTTTGCCTTTAGCTTTGTTGGCAGAACCCTGGTTTCCCTTTTTGAATCATTTCCTGTTATTCCCATGCCCTTTTCCCTATGAGGTAAACAGTGTTTTCTTTATGCCTTAGTTCTTCCTCCTAGGGAAGAAAGGTGAGCGGAGACTCATTGATAGTAACACCATAGGGAAAGATCACCTGGCATCAGAACCTGGGTTCAAACCTCACCTCTGATGCTTACTAACCCATCTGACCTTGGGCAAGTCACTTTAATATTCTTGGGCCTCAGTAAAATGGGAGGAGGGTGAAGTGTTAGACTAGATGGCCTTTGAGGTTTCTTCTAGTTCTAGGTCTGTTAGCTTACGATCTAACTTGTAACTCCTTGTCCAGGTTATAGATTTGCATTTAAAAGTGGGTGTATAGAAAGAGGCCAAAGCTTAACCCACTGAATGAATCAGAAAAAGTGTAATTCTGAGGCATCAGTAAAAGAGTTAGTTTTGGATGAGGAGTCCTCCCTACAAGCAGCTTTTTGCTCTGCTTACATGTAAAACAAATCATAAATACAAATAGACTGCATACTAACACTAATCTTTATTATGCAAGTTTCTTGAAGGTAAAGAGTATTTCTCTCTTTTTTCATCTTTGTATCCCCAAGGCCTAGCAAAGAGGCAGACCACAATAACAGATGCTTAATAAATCCTTGTTGGATGTATGGATCATCAGCATAGAAACGGTTTCTCCATTTACAATAGAAAGAAGAGAGAATTTGCCTGATACTTTAATGTCTGGAGTGAAGGCTGGTTAAATTTCATGGACCTCCACAGCAATTCATGGTCTTCAAAATCTTTGTCTGCTTTTACATTTACATTCCTGGCATTCTGAGTTCCAGGAGCCATCTAGAGGCAAATTGTTGGTATCTCATTTAGCATATGTCCTCTAGATGGCAGAAAAGGATTTTGTTTTACAATTTTGAAGATTTCTCGGATATTGGACCAAGGTATTTCCATTGGCAAAAGCTTTTGGTCACTTGGTAGCAAAAAAAAAAAAAAAAGAGTCTATGGCTTTTTACAAACGTACATAACACAGTAGACTTCAATGACTCAGACTAATTGAGAGAATGGTCAACCTGAGTTAGTGAAAAGTCTGATTTCTAGAGTTTCAAAAAGAAACACCCTTTTTATTACTTTTCAAATACATATAGGAACCTGAATGAACAGTTATCAACCATCTTGTCAGGTAGAGATTTTTCTGGGTTTACTTTGATGGATAAGTAAAAGTCATTTTTTTAAAATTTAATTTTTTTCAAGTAATAAACATTTATTTTGTCTCCCTCTTTCCTCTCCAGTAGAGAGCAAACACTTGTAACAAATACACGTACACACATGCCTCCAGTTATACACGTGTGTATGTACATATATACACGTATATATGCATATACATGGTGCTTATATATCATATGGGAATATTATATATACACATATCCATATATATTTATGTCAGTATTGTATCTCTAATATAAATTAATATCTTTAATGTCTATAATATGTATTATGTCTATCAGATAATATATCGTACATATGTATATATATATACACACACAAATAACTACAAAGGTAATTTGGGGGGATCAAAGTCAAATGAAGTTAATTCTGCAGTGAATGGATGTGTGTATGCGGTGTATTCTTTATATTTCATATTCACTCTTATAGACTCCACCTCTTCTTATTCATGATGTGCTGGTAAATGTTTAACAGCCAACCTTCCATTAAAAAAATATTCCCAAGACATTTTTAGGTTTGTTCTGCATTATTAATATTTTCTTCATCACATTCTTAGACAATCAATAAAACAATAAATCAAGTTCCAATTTGTAGCATTGACAGATTTCTGAGGTGTAAATACATTTAAATTTAATAATGGCTCTTGCAAGTTGGCTCAGCCCAGTTTCAGCATACCACATACTCTCATGCTTCAAAGATCTATGATTTCAGTGGCATTGGTTTTCCATCCACTGAGTAGGTTGTCAACACCTTTGCATCTTAGTCAGTGGTTTGAGGGGAGTGGAAATAGCTGAAAAATATATCATCCCGAGCTGAATTTGGTAATCTTTGAATTTAGCTAGGCTGGTCCTCATGTGGTAGACACACAATCTACCAAATGATGATATCCACAGTATAATTTTTTCAAACTATGTTGGACCTGCCAAAACTCTATTGGCATATCTGGCAAAGAACCTGTAGTTGCCTTCATACTTCAATGGAAAGTCAAGGCTGCTTAATTAAGGAGATCATGCTCATAAAACAGAGAGCAACTGAGTTATTTAAGACATTTCAGATTTCCAATCCCTATACGTTTTATTTCTCTACTTTTTTTAAAAACGAGAATGTCTGACCAGTGTAGAATTTTATAATGTGAACTTCTGGAGTGCAGCTTGGTGTTTTTATGACCTTACCATCGGGGGAACAATAAATCATACGGGTGAAGGAGCCTGAAGGAAAAATGACATTTCTCCTTAATAACAAAGGAAATCTTCTGGCTTTGGGCTCTCCTAAAATTAGTTTTTGGATGTTCTCTTCTAAGTCCATAAAACTCTCTTAAGGGAAATAAAAGAGCAGCTGTAGTTCTGAAACAAAAGTTTCAGAAGAAGAAGAAAAATATCCTTATTTAAAGCAGCTTCAATTATTTTTTTTTTCTGTGCTATGTGTAAGGTCCCAAGATATTAAAGATCTAACCTAACTTACTTCTTCATTATGTTTATATCATTCATTATGTTTTTAATACTCAAATATATGCATATTACAAGATATGATAGATTTCAGAGATTGTGGAAGAGCAATGCTTTCCCAACCTTACACAGGTGGATTGACTCGAAGATATCTAGGCTTCAAAGACAAAAACTGCCTCTTTGAGACGAGTGTCAGGTTTGGGACAACTGGAGGCAAAAATGTGATCCTCACTGGTCAACTCTAACATCTATAAAACTTTCATCCAAAGAATTTGGATGCTGTTTCTAAAGACAGGGTAGAAAAGAAGGTCAGTGCTGGCATTATGATGAAAATCTAAGTCTATAAAGGTGGAAGAGGATGAATATTTGAAGAGTTCCATTCATTGAAGAAAGAGTTTCTTTAGAGATGATCTTTGGAGAAAAGGTAAAGTTATATGAAAAGACCAACTTTGAATCAACATTATCATTGAATTTATTGACTCCTGGCATTGTGAGTTCTTGTTTTCAGGTTAAAATAATTCCCATGGTCTGGCACAGTGGAGCATGTTGTGGCTTAATTGACAAGATTTAGTTAAGTGTGCAGAGTTGGAGAGAAGTTAGCCAAGTCTAGGGATAGGGATAATACCTGTGATTTCAGTGGTATAGGGAACTCCCAGATGAGAACTCCCAGATGAGAAACTTTATTCTATCAAGGAAAGTCAGCACCTTTCTGCAACAATAGTTTTAGAGAATGGCTTTGAATTTTTTGAGGTCAAATGACTTGCCTAGGTCATGTGAGTCTAAAACACACATAGCCAGTGTCTTTCAGGAATGTGACTTGAATGGAGATTTTCTTGGTTCTGATTCCCCCTCTCTGTCCACTATGCATGATACCTCTTTAGAAGTCTCTAAGTAGTTCTAAATAGTCATAGCTACTTTCATACAGTCTTTTCCCCACCCACTCATTCACCTCACCTCTCCCAAATAGGTCCTGAAACCTAGGGATGTGACAGTTGGCGCCAGAATTTTGCTCTTAACAGCTTAAGACTGCTAATGTAACTAAAGAACATCCTTCCTTAGGAGGAGAGAAGTGAGTTGTGGAGCAAATAGGATCTCTAGGCAAAGGCTTGTAAACAACATGCTGAAAGTTAGCTTGGGTCCAGGTGATGTTTACTCCCCAGGCAATTTTTTCCACTCTGCAATCAAGTAATGGGTATATTCCTAGGGCTCACTCTATTATTGGGATGAAGAAAACCATGTCTATTGAGTTCTTTGCAAATTTTAAAGTGCTATGTCATTGTCTAATCTATTTTCATTTTCTTTTATTTTTCAATTAATAAGCATTTTTCCTATCTCTAGGCATCCTTTCCCAATTTAAAAAGGAAAAAAAAAACATCCATAATCAAACCAAACAAAGTCACATATTGTCCATGACCAAAAATGTATGTCTTTTTTTGTATCTTGAATCTGTCACCTCTCTATCAGGAGGTGAGAAACACTGTTCATCATCAGTCTTCTGGAATCATGGTTAGTCATTGCATTGATCAATCATAATTCTTAAGTCTTAATTGTTTATCTTCAAAGTATGGTTTTCATATAGCATGTCCCAAAAGTCTTAATGTAGTTTTTTGCTATTAAACCTTAAAAATGCTCTAAGATTTTCGGGATATCTGTACAATTTGTTCTTTTGGTTTTGCTCATTTCACTTTGTATCTGTTCATACAAACCTTCCCCAGTTTCTCTAAATCCATCCCTTTCATAATTTTTTTATATTACAATAATATTTTATTACTTCCACATGTCACAATTTGTTCAGTCATTCCCCAATTGATGAGCACCCTTTAGTTGTGTGTGGTATTATTATCATTACTCTGCCTTCTACTGATTTTTGCACAAGTCATTAGTCTGAAATGAAAGTTTGTTATTGTAGAAGAATAAAAGATGCTCAACAAGTTAAAATATAGATAGATAGGTCTGTGACTTGGTACCTATCATGGACTGGAAAAGAATGATTCCCTAGGAAAGAGGCTGCCAGTTATCATTAATTGGATCCTACGTTCCCAGCGAAAATTGTAAAGCAGCCTTCCTTTCCTGAGCTTATCTAAATATCCCATTCTGGTGGTTCCACATCCTGCCCATTTGTTAGGAAGCAATAAAGTTCTTGTCAACAATGTCTGCAATTAGAGTCCTTTCAGGCAAACTGAAAGAGGGACATCCAAGAGATTGGTTAAATAACTCAAGAGTGTACAAGTAACAGCTGGAGACTAGTCATATTTATGGAGGTAAAGATGGAGAGAGCAAAGGAGATTTGGGGCATAGACTCATGGAAAAAGAGCCAGAGCACATTGGAGAGGAGGAGGTGTACCACTTCTCTTTCAGGAGAGTTGGACCAACCAGTTACCAGCCAACACTCAAGATTATGAGTCTGAAAGTGTGCTGAAGAATTGAGATGGTCACACACACAATCTGAGTAGATTCCCACCTGCGTGGTATAATTCCAGGGAACTGTCAAGGCCCCAGTGCCCTAAGACAGTATCCTTAACTAGGTTTCATGGATGAATTTCAAGAGATCCATGAACCTGGATGAGAAAAATTTACGTATTTGTTTTCACCAACCTCGTGACTAAAATTTAGCATTTCTTTCCATTATGAATTAAACATTCTGAAAAAGGATCCATAGATGTTCATGATACAAAAAAGTTAAGAACTTCTGCCCAAATTATATTGTGTGCTGTCTAATGGCTATAATTCCAGAACTTTAGTCTTAAAAATCTGTTTAAAGCACTAATTCTTGCTAAGATGCAAATACCATTGGGAGAGGGACACATTAAGTTGTTATCAGCTACTTACACATTGGTATGAATGAAGGCTCTGAGAGATGTTTTTGAGAGTGGAAAGAGTTCTCTAAAGGAGACAAAGCATACTTGAGATTTCTGTAAACAAACTTTGCCCCATTTTTGCTTTGCTTATAAACATTGGTTTTAAAGATTTATAGCAGACTCTGTTAGCAAAAACAAAACAAAAAAAAACCAACAACAAAAAAAATCTGGAAATAAAGTAGACGTCTATAGAAAGGGAAGTGACTGAACAAATTATGGCTTATCAATATAATGGAATATTATTACCCTATAAGAAACAGTAGATATGAATAGAGATGTCCTGTTAAAAGTTTGACAACTGTCTCTCCAAAAAAACAAACAAATGTATACACAACACACTTTTATTTTATTTTTTAAATAATATTTTATTTTTTTCCCAATTACATGTAAAAACATTTTAAACATTCTTTTTCAAAGAAAATTTGAGTTTCAAATTTTTTCCCTCCCTCCTTCCCCTCCCCTGACCCTGAGATGGTAAATAATTTAACATACATTATACATGTGCAATCATGCAAAACATATTTCCATATTAGTCCTGTTATAAAAGAAAAAACAGACCATGAAAAAATAAAGTTAAAAATAGTATGCTTTCATATGCATTCAGGTTCCATCAGTTCTTCCTCTGAAGGCAGATAGCATTTTTCATCATGAGTCCTTTGAAATTGTCTTGATTCATTCTATTGCTGAGAATAGCTAAGTCATTCAGAGTTGATCATCATACGCTATTGCTCTTACTGTGTCCAATGTTCTCTTGGTTCTGTTCATTTCACTTTGTTTCAGTTCATGTAAGTCTTTCCAGGTTTTTCTGAAAACATCTTATTTGTCGTTTTTTAAAGCACAATAGTATACCATTACAATCATATACCACAACTAGTTCAGCCATTTCCCCAGTTGATGGAAATACCCTCAATTTCCAATTCTTTGCTACCACAAAAAAGAGCTACTATAAATATTTTTGTACAAATAGGTCCTTCCCCCTCCCCCCCTTTTAAAATCTTTTTGGGCTACCAACCCAGTAGTAGTATTGCTGTGTTAAAGGGGATGGCACAGTTTTATAGCCCTTTAGGCATATTTCCGAATTGCTCTCCAGAATGGTTAGATCAGCTCACAACTCCACCAACAATCCAAATTTTCCCATATCTCCCCAGTATTTACCATTTTCCTTTTCTGTCATATTAGCCAATCTGATAGGTGTGAGGTAGTACTTCAGTGTTGTTTCAATTTTTTATATGACTATAGACAGCTTCGATTTCTTCATCTGAAAACTGCTTGTTCATATTGTTTGACCATCTATCAACTGGGAAATAACTTGTGTTCTTTTTTTTAACTAAGATTTTTTATTTTTAGTTTACAACACTCAGTTCTGCATGTTTTTGAGTTCCAGATTTTTTTCCCCTCTTTACCCTCCTCCCTGCCCCCCAAGATGGCATGGAATCTGATATATCTTCTACATATACCTTTGCATTAAACTTATTTACACAATAGTCAAGTTGTAAAGAAGAATTATCGCCAATGGAATGAATCATGAGAAAGAAGATACAAAATCCAAAAAAAAAAAGAGAAAAATAAAGAAAAAAAGAGAGAGCAAATAGTTTGCCTCAATCTGCATTCAGACTCCCTAGTTCTTTCTCTGGATGTAGATAGCTCTTTCCATCATGAGTCCTTTGGTGTTGTCTTTGAACCTTACATTGCTGAGAAGAGCCAAGTATTGAAGTTAGTCATCACAGAAGCAATATATCTGTGGTTGTGTACAATGTTCTCCTGGTTCTGCTCCACTCACTCAGCATCATATCATGTAGGTCTTTCAGGTTATTATGAAGTCCATATCTTCCCCATTTCTTACAGCACAGTAGTATTCCATTACACTCATATACCACAACTTGTTTAGCCATTCCCCAATTGATGGGCATCCCCTTGATTTCCAATTCTTTGCTACCACAAAAAGAGCTGCTATAAGTAGTTTTGTACATATTAGTCCCTTTCTCACTTGTGTGATCTCTTTGTGATACAACCCTAGAAGTGGTATTGCTGGGTCAAAGGGTATGAAAATGTTTATAGCCCTTTGGGCATAGTTCCAAATTGCTTTCCAGAATAGCTAGATCAGTTTACAACTCCACCAACCATGTAACAGTGTTCCAATTTTCCCACATCCTCTCCAGCATTTATCATTTTCCTGTTTTGTCATGTTAGCCAATCTGACAAGAGAGATGTGGTACCTAAGAGTTGTTTTGATTTGCATTCCTCTAATCAGTAGTGATTTAGGGCATTTTTTCATATGCCTATAGAAAATTTGACTTAGTTCTCTATATATTTCAGAAGTGAGGCCTTTGTCAGAGACAAGGCCGTATCAACACCTGCTCATTTTATGACCTTGAAGAATATTTGCTATATATCTTCTAAGTTCAATGTGACTCAGTTCAATTTAAAGATGAAAAAGGGAGCAAACTTCTAGCTTCAGCGGTTTGTTAATATTCTATTGGGGACTGACAAGATGGGGTGATCTACAAAAGTTCCTTCTAGCCTGAAATCCAAGGAACTTATGGAGATGGAAAGGACTTTTATAATTTCCCTCACTTCTGTTTGGTTTTAAAAAGTCATTTTAGTACATTCAAAGACAGCCTGATTTGAATGATTATGAAGAAGAAAAAAGGAAAGCCAACTTTAGGGCCCAATGATCAAAGAAAGAAAGCCTTGTGTCTGTTTCGCTGACTAGAAGGCCCTAGGGGACCCTTGTGGCACATTGCATGCTTTGATGAAATTCTTAGGTTTCCTGAATTATGGCGAAATCTTTGGTTCTATTGCCAATACCCAGGTGGCTGCCATGGAAGTCTATGAACTAAAAACTACAAAGCACATGGGGAAAGGGGGTGGGAAGTAAATGTTGCAGGGAATAAATGCTGTTCTTTTGGAGTATCATTTTTATCTTTACAAAAACTATCCCAAGTCATAACTTTATAGCTGGAAGGAACCTTAAGAGTTTATACAGCATGGAATTCTGAAAATATGTTGAAAAACACACGTTATTTACTGTCTCTAAGCAAGGTAAGTCACCTGAGTTTCAGGTCATCCTATCATGTTTCACCACTATGTGCCTTTCTTTCTTTTAATTTATTCTCCTATCTTTTTTTTAATTCCAAATTATGGTTGTTTGCATATTGTCTTCCCCAGTAGACTATAAGCTGTTTGAGGGTAGGAACTGGTTCTGATTTTCTTTGTATCTTTATCTCTTACTCTGGTGTCTGATAGGTAGTAAGCCCTTACTAAGTTGAGCTCCTTCAGCTGTAAAATGGGGATATTAATAGCATCTACTTTGCAAGGTGATTGTGAGTTTCAAATAATTCAAATATTTCAAATATTCAAGATAATATTTGTAAAAGTACTTCGTACAATGCCTGGCATAGAGTAAACACTCCAGAAATGCTTATTCCAGTTCCCTTTCCTCTCCCCTTAATAAATACTTCACTGGCCTAACTTTCTTTGCGAATCAATCTGGGATTTACTAAGCACCTATCACTGTCAGTGATGATACTTAGCTTCTAGAAGACGGATGTGAAACTGATCCTGCCCTCGAGGCGTTTACATTCTTGTTTCCTTTCCCATCACCTTTTCTTTGATTTTCTGGTTATTCCTTTTAATTCCCCCAATGATTAGACAGCTGCTTATTCAGCCATTAACATGAGGTCAACTCAAGTCTGCCTAAAAATTCAGCAGTAGAAACCTGTAGGGGCTAGTAGATAGCTGCTGGCTAGACCTGATGACTGAGTAATGAATGTCCTCATTAGAATTATTTTTCAAGCCAATCCTAACTGAACTCTTGTGGTCTATACACAGAGCAGATTCAAAATGGATTGACCTTTAGAGTTTTATTTACGTAGTCCTGGGGTTCTTCCAACACTTAGCTTTGTGTAAGTCCAGTCTAAATCAAATAAGCCTTGGGGCAAACACTGTTAATATATACAAATTGGTGGAGGTTTAAGTAGGTTGTGTTAACTTTAAAATGAGCCTCATTTTTGAATCATGTGCGACATACGTACAAACACATACTTATATTCACACACACATTTATAACGCAAATCTGCAATTTAAATATATTATTTACACAAATATGTATGAAAAGAAATTGTATGCTAGACCAGAGCTATTGCACATTGAATAAAAAATGTGGTTATTCGTTGAGGCAATCAGAGCCCATTCTACATTTCTTTAGTCACCAGCAGTGAAATATAAGTACATTTTAACGATTCCCATTGTAGATAGGAATTTAATTTTAATGTCCCTCCACTTGTTCTTTTAAAAAGATTTAAAATTTATTTTAAAATTATATTTATTTTATTTTTTGTTTCATTTGAGTTCTAAGCTGTGTCCCTCCCTCCCTCCCAAACTAGAGAAGGCCAACATTTGACACAGATATATAGGTGAAACTGTACAATACATAGTTTTATGTATCAGTTCTTTTTCTGGAGGTAGGTAAGCATCTTCCTTTAAAGGTCCTTTGTAGATGATTTGAATATTTATATAATTCAGAATAGCTTAGTCATTTACATTTACCCTTTGAACAATATTGCTGTCAGTATATACAACATTCCCTGGGATCTGCTCATTTCACTCTTCATTATTTCATGCAAGTGTTTCCATGTTTTCCTAACACCAGCCCGCTCATCATTTCTTACAGCACAGTAGTATTCCATCACAATTATATACCACAACTTATTTAGCCACTCCCCAATTGATGGGCATCCTCTCAATTTCTAGTTCTTTGCCACCACAAAGAGAACTGCTATAAATATTTTATAATATATAGGTTCTTTTCCTTTTTCTCTGATTACTTTTGGAAACAGACCTCATAATGGTATTGCTGGGTCAAAGAGTATACACAGTTCTAGAACTATTTCGGCATAATTCCAGATTGCTCTCCAAAATGGTTGAAGCAGTTCATAGTGCCACCAACAGTGTATTAGTGTCCCAATTTTTCCATGTCCCCTCCAACATTTGTCATTTTCCTGTTCTCTCATTTTAGCCAATCTGACAGGTATGAGATGATATCTCAAAGTTGTTTCACTTTGTTGTATTTCTCTAATCAATAATGATTTAGAGTGTTTTTTCATAGGACTATACGTAGCTTGGATTTCTTTATCCAAAAAATGCCTGTTCATATCCCTTGACCATTTAGCAATTAGGGAATGACTTGTATTCTTTTAAAGTTGACAAAGTTCTTTACATATTTGAGATATGAGACCTTTATCTGAGCAACTGTCTATAAAAATCTCCACCCAATTTTCTGCTTTCCTTCTAATCTTGGCCACATTGGCTTTATTTGTACTAAATCTTTTTAATTTAATGTAATCAAAATTATCCATTTTACATACCACAATGCTCTCTACCTCTTGTATATTCATAAATTCTTCCCCCATCCATAAATCTGATAGGCAATATGTTCTAATTTTCTCATGATACCTCCCTTTAGTCTGTCTAGGTCATGTATCCATTTTGACCTTATCTTGGTAAGTGGTGTAAGATGTTGATCTATTTATACCTAGTTTCTGCCAGACTGTTTAGTTTTCCCAACAATTTTTACCAGTGAGTTCTTATCAGGAAAGCTCAAATCTTTACATCTGTCAAACACAAGGTTACTACAATAATTTACTGCTTTGGCTGTGAGTCCCACTTTGCTCCCTGGGTGTGAGGGGTTAATGTCTCAGGTTTCACCTTTTTCATGCTGTTGTTTTCTGAGTTTTATCTGGAGGCATTTGACCTCTTGGGTCTTCCAGTGTTCTATAATCAAAGGCCAGGTGTGGATGCTGCCCCTCCAGCTCCCGCCTTGGGCTATAAGTGACCTCAGGCACTACTCTCTGCCCCTGAGCCATAACCAGGGCACTGAACCCCACTGCCACCCCAAAGGGTCTTTCTCCTTGTTGTCCCCCAGGCAGGGCTTCTGCCATGGAATCCAAACCAGGGACTCTGTTCACATGGTAGTGACTGCTGTCCTTCTGGGACCACTTTCATTAGCGTGTGTTAGCTCCTCCTCACCTGCACCCACAACCTGGGCCCGTGTCTGCTCAGTGCACCTGGGCCTCAATATTCTTCCCTTAATCAGCTGCCCAACCCCCACTGACACAGGCTGCCCCTGGGGCTTGTGATTCGTTAACTGAGGTATCAGGTTGGCCCACCATCCTCCGAAGTTGTCTTAGGCTAGAGACAGCTTTACCCCAACTTCTAATTATTTCTGCCACTCTAAAACTTAATTTGAGGTCTTAATTTATTTGTGAGGGAATTCTGGAGAGCCAGTTGTTTCTGGCCTTATTCCGCCGTCTCCCCACAATTCCCTCCCTCAATTTGTTCTTATAAAGATGTGGTCCTTAAAATGTGGATTTGTAAGGGGAGAAAATGAAGAGAGAATTTCCATTTTTTTTAGCTTTGCCCTGAGAAGGACCTTCTGCCCCTTTGTCTTCTCAGTAATGCCTTCCTGAGCTGATTTTTTATTAAACCTGCCACGGGCTTCTCATCTGCTCTGCTTTCTCAGATGAGAACTTCCTATTCCAGTGTGGGACTCCAGTGGGAACTGTTAAGAGCTTCAGCAAAGAAGATGAGTTCATTTTTAGTAGCAGCAACACACCCCAAACCCCACAAATCTGAGCAATTATGATCTGAATGGTTGCACACCTCTTTTCCTTATTATACGGAAAACTGAAACTGCCAGAAATTCCTTAGGATGAAACTGTGGTGACAATTTGAGTTTTTGTTTTATAAAATTGTCTTGGCTTAGCTTTGTGTTCCCGCGATTGTGTATTCTCATTATGTCACTTATTGTTCTATTTATTGTAGTGCCTGGCTTCCTTTTAAATCACCCTGTGTGCTTTTTACCTGTAAGTCCCTCCCCTCCCCCACCCCAACTCTCCTTTGCTTTGGTCCAGGGTTAGAAACCTGTCGCCAAAAGGCAGTAGCTTCTTCAAAGGACTTAAGAAACAGGGAATGAGCAACCAAAAGATTCCTTCCTGCGAAGTATCACAGAGGAAAAGGAGAGTCCAGAAGAAAGTGGGTGATTTTTGTTGCTTTAATCTATAGTGTCCAGAGACTTTGCATCCGCATTTGGACATTTATTCTGTTTTGCAATGTAGATGTTGTGGTCCGGTGTCAATTTTTAAATTCTCTTTGCCTCCTTATACTAACTCTGCCTTGCAGTAATTTGGGGGTGACAGCCCATTTAAGTGGCTGGCAGCTGGGTGGTACAGGACATAGAACATTGGACATAGAGTCAGAAAGACCTGAGTTCATATCCTCAGACACTTACTAGCTGTGTGACCCTGGGCAAGTCACTTAATTGATCTCAGCCTCAGTTTTCTCATCTGGAGATAATAGCATCTATCTCCCAGGGTTATTGTGACAATCACATAAAATAATATATGTGACGCACATTACAAACTTTAAAGTGCTATATCATTGTTGACTATTATTATTATTATTATTATTTTATAGCAATGCAGGAATGTCGTGTTGAAGATTTGCCTATCTCTTACTATTAAAATTTATACTTTTATTTCATAGTTATTTTTCTCTTGCATATGCATATATGTATAAACGTATAACACACATAAATATATAAGATCTATAATGTAAATACATATTTAAGAACTTGAGAAATTTGTACCAAACTGTCTTTTTGTTTTTTAACATTTTCATATTTTATTATTTAATATTTTAGTTTTCAACATTGATTTCCATAAGATTTTGAGTTACAAATTTTCTGCCCATTTCTACCTCCTTCCCCACTACAAAATGGCATATATTCTGATTGCTCTGTTCGCCAGTCAACCCTTCCTTCTGTCACCCCACTCCCCCTCATCCCCTTATTTCTTGTAGGGCAAGATAGATTTCTATGCCCCATTCCCTATATGTCTTATTTCCCAGTTGCATGCAAAAACAACTTTTTTTTGAGCATCTGCTTTTAAAACTTTTCCCCTCTTCCCTTCCCACCCACCCTCCCTAAGAAGGCAAGCAATTCAACATAGGCCACACATGTATCATTATGTAAAACACTTCCACAATAATCATGTTGTGAAAGAATATTTCCCTCCATCCTATCCTGTCCCCCTTTATTAATTTTCTCCCTTGATCCTGTCCCCTTTTAAAAGTGTTTGCTTTTGATTACCTCCTCCCCCATCTGCCCTCCCTTCTTTCATGCCCCTTTTTTATCCTCTTCCCCTTACTTTCCTGTGGGGTAAGATACCCAATTGAGTGTGTGTGTTATTCCCTCCTCAAGTCAAATCCGATGAGAGCAAGATTCACTCATTCCCCCTCACCTGCCCCTTCTTCCCTTCCAACAGAACTGTTTTTTCTTGCCACTTTTATATGAGATAATTTACCCCATTCTATCTCTCCCTTTCTCCCTCTCTCAATATATTCCTCTCACACCCCTTAATTTTTATTTTAATTTTTAGATATCATCCCTTCATATTCAACTCACCCTGTGCCCTCTGTCTGTATATAAGTATATTCCCTAGAACTACCCTAATACTGAGAAATGTCTCATGAATTATACACATCATCTTTCCATGTAGGAATATAAACAAAACAGTTCAACTTTAGTAAGTCCCTTATGATTTCTCTTTCTTGTTTACCCTTTCATGCTTCTCTCTGTTGTTATATTTGAAAGTCAAATTTTCTATTCAGCTCTGGTCTTTTCATTGAGAAAGCTTGAAAGTCTTCTATTTTATTGAAAATCCATATTTTTCCTTGGAGCATTATATTCAGTTTTGCTGGGTAGATGATTCTTGGTTTTAATCCTAGCTCCTTTGACCTCTGGGATATCATATTCTAGGCCCTTTGATCCCTTAATGTAGAAGCTGCTAGATCTTGTGTTATCCTGATTGTGTTTCCACAATCCTCAAATTGTTTCTTTCTGGCTGCTTGCAATATTTTCTCCTTCACCTGGGAACTCTGGAATTTGGCAACAATATTCCTAGGAGTTTTCTTTTTGGGATCTTTTTCATGAGGTGATTGGTGCATTCTTTCAATTTCTATTTTACCTTCTGGTTCTAGAATATCAGGGGAGTTTCCTTGACAATTTCTTGAAAGATGATGTCTAGGCTCTTTATTTTTTTGATCATGGCTTTCAGGTAGTCCAATAATTTTTAAGTTATCTCTCCTGGATCTATTCTCCAGGTAAGTGGTTTTTCCAATGAGATATTTCACGCTGTCTTGCATTTTTTTATTCCTTTGGTTCTGTTTTATAATTTATTGATTTCTCCTAAAGTCACTAGCTTCCACTTGCTCCAATCTAATTTTTAAGGTGGTAGTTTTATCAGTGGTCTTTTGGACTTCCTTTTCCATTTGGCTAATTCTGCCTTTCAAGGTATTCTTCTTCTCATTGGCTTTTTGGAGCTCTTTTGCCATTTGGGTTAGTGTATTTTTTAAAGGTGTTATTTTCTTCAGTATTTTTTGGGTCTCCTTTAGCAAGTCATTGGTTTGTTTTTCATGGCTTTCTTGCATCACTCTCACTCCTCTTCCCAATTTTTCCTCTACTTCTCTTACTTGCTTTTCCAAATCCTTTTTGAGCTCTTCCATGGCCTGAGACCAATTCATATTTTTCTTGGAGGCTTTTGATGTAGGCTCTTTGATTTTGTTGACTTCTTCTGGCTGTATGTTTTGATCTTATTTGTCACCTAAAAACGATTCAATAGTCCATGTCCTTTTTCTCTGCCTGTTCATGTTCCCAGCCAACTATTTGACCCTTGAGCTTTTTGTCAGGGTATGACTGCTTATAGAGTAGAGACTACTTTGTCCCAAGCTTTAGGGGCTGTGCTGCTGTTTTCAGAGCTACTTCTACTCCACTGTCACTGCAAGCTCTGCCACAGCAGTGCTCCTCCTCCCCCAAGAACTGCCAACCCAGATCCTGACCCAGATCCAAGCAGGGCAAAGCAAGAAAACCTGGCTCTGCTCCAGCAAAGAGCTCCTTGCACTTCCACTCCAATCTGCTGCTTGATTCTTCCCACCCCACCGTGTGAGCCAGGGACTCTGGAAGCAGCCACAGCCAGAGCTTGGGAAGCAGCTGCAGCACCATCTCAGCCACCCCCGGGGCTGGGGCTGGACCACTCTTCCCCTGATCCAGCAGTTTTTCCACTAACCTGCACCGTGGTCTTTGGCATTTGTGGGTTGAGAGGTCTGATAACTGCTATAGCTCAGTTATTCATGGCCCTCAGGCCTTCTCCTCCCGACTCCTGGTCTGGTTGGTCCTGGCGCGGCCCATGCTGGGCTGCACTCCGCTCCTAGAACCATGAGATAGACCTTTCCCAGTGACTATCTTGGTTGTCCTGGGCTGGAGACCTGCTTCCCTCTGCTTTTTCGTGGGTTCCACAGCTCTAGAATTTGTTCAGAGCCATTTTTACAGGTGTTTGGAGGAATTTGTGGGAGAGCTTAAGCAAGTTCCTGCTTTCCAGGTGCCATCTTGGCTCTGTCCCCCCGCCCAAACTGTTTTTATATATCAAAAAAAGTTTGGGGTGGTTTTATATTATGGTCTAGAGTAAGGCTTGCCAGATTTCAATTCTGGACTCAGAGAATCTCAGAATAGAAGTACATCTTTGCTGTGCACTTAACTTCTTAAAAGAGGTTTTTTTTTTCTTTCTATTTAGGTAACATGAAGTTTCATTTTCTTTGCCCTGAAATACTTTCTGCAGCAGAATGTTGCTGGGTTTTTATACATGTAGCACTTTGGAGGGCTACTCTGGTTCCCAAGGGAACTTATTTGGGTTGGAGATTATAGAGATATTTATGAAGATGGTTTCTCTTTCTCTGTCTCCCCGCCCTCTAAGGATAAATACTGCTTTGAAATTTAAAACAATCAAAAAACACCTTTCTATGCGGACTTTCACATAGTCTCTATGTGATTTCCTGTAAGTTCTGAAGATTTTTTAAAGTTTTCAGAAAGTCTGAAAGTTGTAAGATTAAAGTTTTGAAAGGAAAATTTGAAATGAAAATTTAAATTTTGAAATAATATTTTTGCATCTCAAATGGCAGTGATTATTTTAATACCTAGTTAAGAGAATTTCGAGTGAGAAGGGAGCTAATTCTTTCATAGTCACATGGTTATCAATGACTTCAAAATTCTGATGAGCTCTTCCACATAGTACATAAAATTGTTTAGTGTTTTATGCTAGGAAGAACCATCAGTGACAGCTGGGTTGTGGGTAAGGAATCCATTGAATTTATTTCAGATGAGTTTATTTCTGAGGTCCCTTATGACTCTAAATCTATGATATAGCAGCATGAAACCTGGAAGTATTTCACATTTGGAGAGGTTTTACATTTTGTAATGCTCTAAACTCAGAGTTTCAAATTTTCAGAAGATAAAGATTTGATACTTCTTCCAGAGGGTTCATGTTTGCATCCATTTGTGTCCCATCATATGCTTTTTTAGGTCCTAACTTTTATCTTTTTTTTAGTTATGTATAGATATAAAATAGAAATTGTTGTAGGAGATACTACAACTGTAACTTTGGGGTCAAATGTCCAAGAATGAGCAGTGTTGTAGAGAAACAAATCAAAAACAGAAATGTAAATAAGCATATTCATCAAATACCTAGGCCTCACATGATGGAAAGAATGTAGTGTTGGAGTCAGGAAAGACCCAGGTTTGGATCCCTTTGGATTCAAATTCCCTAGGTAATTCTGGGCAAGTTACATTGCCTTTAAGCCTCAGTTTCCTTATTGGTAAAATGTACTTGCATCATGTGCCTCACAGGTTTTTTTGAGGAACATATTTTGTAAGACTTAAAGTGCCTTAGACATATGTTATAACTATGAAGTTACTGCCACTAAATTGGAAGGTTATCCCATTTTAGTCTTGCCTCATCTTGAAGAAAGATGATACCTTAGTTTATTCTCACCCAAGAATCTACATATGAAAGTTTACCATGGGACTCCATCAGTGGTGATTCCATTGACATATAACTATAGCCTCCAGAGCCACAAATACTTGATCAGTGAGACCTTACAATAGGATACCATTCTTTAATCAGTCCAAACTAACGAGCATTTATTAAGCACCTAATGTGTGCCAGGCACTGTCTTTAGTACTGGGGATACACAGACGAAATGTAAATCAGTTCCTAGACTTGAGGAGTTTACCTTACTTGGGAAATACATCACAGAAACAGGTATTTTGATAATTTGAGGGGAGAGAGAGAGCACACTCAACTAGGAGCGCTAAGAAACATTTCCTATAAAAAGGAGCTTATTCTAGTTATGTATATTTTTAATCATTAGAAAATTTTTGTTTGCATCAAATTAAATTTTTTTTTCTGTAGCTTCTTCTCATTGTTCCTAGTTATGCCAAATAGGATAAGTCTAGTTCCTCCCCACACAAGAATCACCCTTTTAAATGCTTTAAGACACCTATACTGTCTCCTTAAGTGTTCTCCAGGGTAAACATTCCTATTTCCTTCAGTTGATATGATTGTCAAATGAAGCTGTGGCCTTTCACTATTCTGTTTGTTGTGTACTGGATTATTTATCTTTATCTTATTATTGTTTTTCCTAATAAGAGCTGGCCAGAAGTGAACACACTACTTCAAATGCTGTCTGACCAGGGCAACATGCAGAGGGACTATCACCACCTGATTCCTGGAAGTGAGACCTCCATTAGTGCAGGTCAAGATCAGATTAGCATATTTTTTGGGCTGCCATATTAACTGTTGATTTATATTGAACTTGTTGTCCACTAAAACCTTCAGGTTTTTTTAGGATAAATTTTTGCCTAATCGTGCCTCCTCCATCTTGCACTTTTGAGGTCAGATTCTTGAACCCACATGTGAGATTTTATGTTTATCCTTGTTAAATTTTATCATAAAAATTTTAGCTCAATTTTCTAGCTTGTCGAGAAATGTTTGGATCCTGACTGTCACCTAATACGTTCACTGTCTCTCGCAGCTCTGGTTCATCAGCAAATGTATTAAGTACACTATTTGCTTTTAACATTTCTTTTTTTATCAACAGCTTGGATAAACAACACTGAGCAAAGTACAGATCCCTGGGCTACTCCACTATACTCTAAGTTGCCATTTGTATGGTGATGGCTTCTCTTTGGGGCTGGTCATTCAAGCAGTTCCAACTATCTTACTGTATTACTGTATTTTGTATAGCATGTGTCACTTAGCAGGTGTTTTGTCTAAATATGAGTATAGCTATATCTGCAATATACCCTTGATCCATCATCAGTCCAGCAACTTCATAAATGAAGGGAATGAGTTTGACCTAGTATGATCTGTTACTGATGGAGCCATGATGGTTCTTTGTGTTAGCTATTTTCTTTTCTAGATAGATAGTCACTAAGAGCTCTGTAATAATGTGTAAGTGTTGAGGACTGTAATTTCTTCCCTCTCCCAAATTTAGTTGATATAGACACAGGATTTATGCACAGGTGATGAGTTTTAAGTATGGAATAGGATGTTAAACTAAATATCATATTGTAGTCAAAAGGTTGATTCCAATTTGAAGTGTGAACCTTTTTTTTTCTGAGGGAATTAAATGGAATAGCCTCATTGAACAGGTCAAAATTGGAAATAACTTTGAGGGATTATATATTGCTAAGCCTTAGAAGGAATTTCAGAATAGGAGTGTGGGTTCTGGAGTGTCTCATGAAGAAAGGAATTTCTCTCTCCTCCTCTCCCTCCATCAGCCATGGCATCCAGCAGTGGTTTGACCAGGAGATACCCTCTCCAGAAGTTTGTGTGTTTGTCAATTTAAGAGAGCTTGATGCATGACTGAAGGGACCAATCTATCTATCCATCTATAATAAATTTCATGTAGATGTGGATTAAAAAATGCAGTCACTTGAGGGAGTGAGCTGCTTGGAGGAGTGGGACGCTTGGCAGCAGAAAAGAGAATTGGATATGGACTCAAGAGAGCTAGCCCTGACTAGAATTGAATTGTAGAGAGGATCAAACCCTGGGAACCTATCTGAACAACACTCCCAACAGAGATGATGTGCTTAAGGGGTGTCGCATGAGGGATTTATGGATTGAGAAAGTTCCATTAGCACTAGAAGTTGTGAGTTGTTGTTGCTGTGTATGTTTCACTATTATATTCTAAGTTTGAGCCCACTCTTTGTGTGGACATCATATATATTGGTGGGAGACTGTGCCCTAGGTTTATAGGATGATAGTTAAAGAGAACCACATCAATAATTGCTATGAGCTAGTGTTTTAACAGTGGCCCTCCAAAGAGTTATCCCTAGAACCCAAGGTAGCAGTTGCCCTCTGGAGAATCAACCTGTCAGCACAAGTTAGGGAAGTAGTCCAGAAAGGGTATTACAAACGCATTTTACAAATTCCTTAGTAATTAAAGTCAAGCTCACTGGTCCACAGTATGAATATTGAATTTGCTTCCTATATATATTTTCATATTTAATATTTTAGTTTTCAAAATTGATTTCCACAAGATTTTGAGTTACAAATTTTCTCCCCATTTCTACCCTCCCCTCCACTCCAAGATGGCATATATTCTGATTGTCCCATTCTCTAGTCAGCCCTCCCTTCTGTCACCCCACTCCCTGCCCCATCCCTTTTCCCCTTACTTTCTTGTAGGGCAGAATAGGTTTCTATGCCCCATTCCCTATGTATCGTATTTCCCAGTTGCATGCAAAAACAATTTTTTTTGAGCATCTGTTTTTAAAACTTCCAAATTCTCTCCCCTCTTCCCTTCCCACCAACCCTCCCTAAGAAGGCAAGCAATTCAACATAGGCCATACATGTATCATTATGTAAAACACTTCCACAATAATCATGTTGTGAAAGACTATCTTTCCCTCCATCCTATCCTGTCCCCCTTTATTCAGTTTTCTCCCTTGACCCTGTCCCTTTTCAAAAGTGTTTGCTTTTAATTACCTCCTCCCCCATCTGCCCTCCCTTCTGTCATCCCCCCTTTTTATCCACTTTCCCCTACTTCCCTGTGGGTTAAGATACCCAATTGAGTGTGTATGTTATTCCCTCTTCAAGTCAAATCCGATGAGAGCAAGATTCACTCATTCCCCCTCACCTGCCCCCTCTTCCCTTCCTACAGAACTGCTTTTTCTTGCCACTTTTATGTGAGATAATTTACCTCATTCTATCTCTCCCTTTCTCCCTCTCTCAATATATTCCTCTCTCACCCCTTAATTTTATTTTATTTTTTAGATATCATCCCTTCATATTCAACTCACCCTGTGCCCTTGTATATGTATTCCCTTCAACTACCCTAATACTGAGAAAGGTCTCATGATTTATACACATCATTTTTCCATGTAGGAATGTAAACAAAACAGTTCACCTTTAGTTAAGTCCCTTATGATTTCTCTTTCTTGTCTACCTTTTCATGCTTCTCTCTGTTTTTGTATTTGAAAGTCAAATTTTCTATTCAGCTCTGGTCTTTTCATTGAGAAAGCTTGAAAGCCCTCTATTTTATTGAAAATCCATATTTTTCCTTGGAGCATTATATTCAGTTTTGCTGGGAAGGTGATTCTTGGTTTTAATCCTAGTTCCTTTGACCTCTGGAATATCATATTCCAAGCCCTTCGATCCCTTAATGTAGAAGCTGCTAGATCTTGTATTATCCTGATTGTGTTTCCACAATCCTCAAATTGTTTCTTTCTGGCTGCTTGCAATATTTTCTCCTTCACCTGGGAACTCTGGAATTTGGTAAAAATATTCCTAGGAGTTTTCTTTTTGGGATCTTTTTCATGAGGCGATTGGTGGATTCTTTCAATTTCTATTTTACCTTCTGGTTCTAGAATATCAGAGAAGTTTTCCTTGATAATTTCTTGAAAGATGATGTCTAGGCTCTTTATTTTTTTGATCATGGCTTTCAGGTAGTCCAATAATTTTTAAATTATCTCTCCTGGATCTATTTTACAAGTCAGTGGTTTTTCCAATGAGATATTTCACACTGTCTTCCATTTTTTTGCTCTTTTGGTTCTGTTTGATAATATCTTGATTTCTCATCAAGTCACTAGTTTCCACTTGCTCCAATCTAGTTTTTAAGGTAGTATTTTCTTCAGTGGTCTTTTGGATCTCCTTTTCCATTTGGCTAATTCTGCCTTTCAAGGCATTCTTCTCCTCACTGGCTTTTTGGAGCTCTTTTGCCATTTGGGTTAGTGTATTTTTTAAAGGTGTTATTTTCTTCAGTATTTTTTTGGGTCTCCTTCAGCAAGTCATTGACTTGTTTTTCATGGTTTTCTTGCATCACTCTCACTCCTCTTCCCAATTTTTCCTCTACTTCTCTTACTTGCTTTTCCAAATCCTTTTTGAGCTCTTCCGTGCCCTGAGACCAATTCATATTTTTCTTGGAGGCTTTTGATGTAGGCTCTTTGACTTTGTTGACTTCTCCTGGCTGTGTGTTTTGATCTTCTTTGTCACCAAAAAAAGATTCTATAGTCTGAGTCTGAGTCAGAGTACTTTTTCGCTGCCTGTTCATGTTCCCAGCTAACTACTTGACCTTTGAGTTTTTTGTCAGTGTATGACTGCTTATAGAGTAGAGACTACTTTGTCCCAAGCTTTAGGGGCTGTGCTGCTGTTTTCAGAGCTACTTCTACTCCACTGTCACCTCAAGTTCTGCCACAGCAGTGCTCCTCTTCCCTGAAGAACCACCAACCAGGATCCTGACCCAGATCCAAGCAGGGCACAGCAAGAGAACCTGCCTCTGCACCAGCAAAGTTCTCCTTGCACTTCCACTCCAATCTGCTATTTGATTCCTCCCACCGTGTGAGCCAGGGACTCTGGAAGCAGCCACAGCCAGAGCTCTGGAAGCATCTGCAGGAGCTTCCTGCTGTTGCTGCTGCCACTGCCCGCCACCTCTGCCATCCCCAGGGCTGGGGCCAGACTGCTCTCACCCCTATCCAGAAGTTTTCACACTAACCTCTTCCATGGTCTTTGGTGTTTTGGGGTTGAAAAGTCTGATAACTGCCACAGCTCAATGATTCATGGCCCTCAACCCTGTTCCACCCAACTCCTGGTCTGGTTGGTCCTGGTGTGGCCCATGTTGGGCTGTGGTCTCCTCCCAGAACCATGTGATAAACCCTTCCCATCAACCATCCAGGCCATCCTGGGCTGGAGACCTGCTTCCCTCTGCTATTTCATGGGTTCTGCAGCTCTAGAATTTGTTCAGAGCCCTTTTTTTTTTACAGGTGTTTGGAGGGATTTGGGGGAGACCTTAAGCAAGTCCCTGCTTTCCACCTTGGCTCTGTCCCACCCCCCATATATTTTTAAAAATTCAGATATTTCCCCTTCTTGAGGCCTGTAGTATATCTCTCTGTCTCCATGATCTTTTGAAAATTACTGATGGTAGCTGAACAGTCATATCTATCAGTTCTTTCAATACTCTATGATGTAACTCTTATGGCCTTGATAATAGTAAGAGTAATACTTATCTGCTCTCATGTGGCCTTCCTATTTATTGTGGATATCCAGTTTCTATTACCCATTTTTATTCTGTCCTTTCCAATCTAAAGATCACTCTCTTTGACAAAGAAAAATAATTGTTGAGCAGCTCTGATTTCTCTTTGTCATTCATCATCATTATCCTCTCTATTCTGTCTTCCATTTTAACATCTATCATCCATCTCAGATCAATATATCTGGCCTGAATATCTATCTCCTGAGTTTCTAGCTCATATCACCAACTGCCTATTAGACTTTTTAAGCTGTATAACCTATATCATGTCACAAATTTAGCATGTCCAAAGCAAAACTCATTGTCATTTCCCCAGGCCCACTCCTTTTATAGATATTTTGATTACTACTGTGAGCATTGTCATCCTTATATTCACCCAGGTTCACAACCTCAGTCTTCCATCTTCCTCAGCCCACAAAATCAATCAGTCACCAAATCTTGTCATTTCTATTCCCACAAGGTCTCTTGCCATCATCCCCTTGACCCTAATTCACCAGTTCAGGCTTACCTGGACTATTTCAACAGCCTTCTAATTGGTCTTTTCCCAATCCAATCCATCCTTTTAATAGCTGCTGAAATGATTTTCCTAAACTGCAGGTCTGACAATATTCTCAATTTAAACTTGAGTGGTTACTTAATATGTCTCAGAGCAAATATAAACTCTTCTGCTGGGCATTTAAGACCCTTCACAATCTGGTCTCAACCAAAATTTCTAGCTGTATTACACATTACTCCCTTTTTATACAAGTTCTAATCAATCTGGCCTCCTTGCTGTTCCGTGACACTCCATATCCCACCTCTCTGCCTTTGAACTGACCACTTCCCATACCTGCAGTGCATTCCTCTGTTACTTTTGAAAGAATCTCGACTTTCCTTTAAGACAGCTCAAAAACCACCTCCTACGTGGAACCTTTCCTGACCACCTCTATCAACTGTCAGTTCTCTTCTCCACAAATCACCTTGTATCTGTCATATATACACACAATAACATATGCACAGATACACATATATATATATTTTACATGTCATAATATAATATACGCAATATATATATTTGTGTGCATATATTATTTGTACACATCATCTTCCCAAATAGAATGTAAGCTCCCTGAAGGCAATGATTGTTTCACTTTTATCTCTCCATCCCCAGAACTGTGACCAGTTCACATAAAGTGCTCCATAAATGCTAAATTTATTGATTAAACTTTCTCTTTTTCTAATAGAGCTAAAAACTTGCCTTCTTTAGTTGTCCATGGGTTTACTCACCACATTAGTCTCATTCTGAGCTTCCATGCTTCCATTATTTGTAAAGGCCCATGCCATCCTTTTGTAGTGAATGTCCCCCTCTGTCTACTTTTGCTTTCATCTTTTGCACATCTTTTAAAAAATCTGTACATAATATATTTGTAGTTTCATGTGCAATCATCTTTTTTATTATTACACTGTGTTATGGAAATGCTTGTATTATTCCATAAATTAAAATAGAAAATTTAAAAATATCTATCTGTTGGTTAATTCATTATGCATCTACCTCAGACTTTTTAGATAGCCCTACCTTTTCCTTTTACCTCTTCTATTTCTTTTGTATAAGGTATTACCTTCCCAATCTAAATTCCTTTGACAGGTCTCATTTCACCAGATCTTATTCATAACTATTAGGTCAAGATATCTGGCCTTTTTGTGTCTATTTCTCTTTTTCGTCTTCCTCATTGTAGTTTCTCTTTTATGGTATCTAACAAAGTGGATTCCTGTAGATGGTAAGTTCCATGAATCAGGGACTGCTTTTCATTTTTCAGCAATCCAGCAACGTCCATTTTAGTTACTTAAAAACATTCATTGAACAAACATTGATTTTGGCTCCCTATTTACTCTTTGGTTTAAAATCCTTCTGATAAGACTTTCTCAGCTTCATACAAATTTCCTCTTACAGGTCCTTGTCAAGTGTACTACATCCCTGGCCAAGAGCCTGTCATTTTTATACTTTTACATGTATTTATTAAAAACATGCCCACTGGAGTTGGTAGAACTCTTTATTGTTGCTATAAGATTGACAAAAAAAGCTTCCTGTGGATGGAGTCATTAACTGCCTGTATTTGTCTCACCTTCTTCTGAGATTTAATGGATTATCTCCTACACGACAGGAGCCATTCTTGTTTCAGTCATGTCCAACCCTTTGTGACCCCATTTGTTTTTGTTTGTTTTGGGGAAAAATACTTGAGTAGTTTGCCATTTCCTTCTCCAGCTCACTTTATAGATGAGGAAACTGAGACAGAGTTAAGTGAATTGCCCATAGTCACACAGCTAGTAAGTGTCTGAGGCCAGATTTGAACTCAGGAAGATGACTTTTCTTGACTCCAGGCCCAGCACTCTACTGTGACACCTTGCTACCTGGACAGGGTCTATAGAACCATATAATTCTTTCTTGGAGGAAAAGCATCAGCTGTCTCTTTAGAGGGTCTAACTCTTGGGGAAGAAGGTCGTATTTGTTACTTCCTACCAAATGTTCAGTGATCCTTCTTCCCTTTCTCCTCTATGTCACAAAAGAAGATGAAGAACATAGAGAAAAGTGTTTAAATTTGTTCTTAAGGAAGTCATTAGGTTTCTTTCTCAAAACAAATCTCAGTAAATGAGTAAACTCATTCGTACCAAAACAGCTTTGCTTAGGGAAAAACAAATAAACAAACAAACAGTCAATGTTTATAACCAAATACCTATTTTCATGGCATCACCACATTTTGCTGCAGTTTGTCAAGTTTTTTAAAAAAATTAATTGAATCTCTTAAGACAGTGGTTTATTTCTTACTTTGCTTAATAGATCAGCATGTCAGCAAATAACTTATTTGCAGAAAGTTGATGAATTGCAGCAGAGATTCTATGTAATTGCTGGATGACTGAAAAAAATTGTCACTGACTAGAATTGGTTAGGAAGCCAGAGATGACACTTGAAAAGCCTACTTTTTAATGTGATGCTGATGAGGAAGAAGGTGACTATAAAGAAGGTTGGTGTGCCTATTGATTTCTAGGAAAAAGTAAATCAGATTCTTTTTATGATATATCTATTAAGCTCTTAGAAGGCCAGAGGATGGGCAGTTTCTCTAACATACATCATTACAGACAGAAATTGAACTTTCTGGTTTGGGGCTGTCAGATCTGAATAATGGAAATAGCAAATTAGTTTGAAGATTTACAGTACCGAATTCATGTCTAGGGATATTTGGCAAATCCTTATTTGGAATCCTGAAAAGTGGGATCCATAGAAAATTCATTAAAGATTGAAATGGTGCTAGGTTCAGTGGTATCTTCTTTTTAACACCCAGGGAAGAGGAATCATGCATTGATTCAGTACCTGATATGTGTCTGGACCTATGCTAGGCAGTGGGGACCCAGAGACAAACACCAAGTAGTTCCTGTCCTCAAGGAACTTACATTGCACTAGAGGGACATGTGTACATGTAAATAAATATAAAGTATATGTAAGTAATATGCAATAGGAGGGGATAAACAAATGGAGGGAATAAGAAAGGTTTTGTAAAAGAGGTAGTACTTGAGCTGAACCTTGAAGAACTAATGAGTCTAAGATTCAGACATGAGGAGGGAAGGACATTATGGATGTTGGAAATGGAATATCATGTACAGGGAACAAAAATCAGCCAACTGAAGCTCATATCGAAAGGGAGTGCTGTGTGCAATTAGTGTGGAAAGGCAAACAAGTTAGAGGCTACTTGTCTGGGGTATCCTTAATGATTCACTCAGTGGTTTAATCTCAGGTACATTCTCTCTTTTGGTATACTAAGGATGGAGATGTGGCTATATTTCATATGTAGGAAGAATACCCAAAAGTTTTGTCTGCCCCCAAATATCTGCCCTATCAACTTGATAAGGTTCTTCAAATTCTTATCAGTGGTGTCCATTTTTCTAAAGCATGATGTTTCCAGAAAGCACCTGTTAAAATGTGAATGTATTACCTTGGAGGCATAACACATTTTTGTTGTTGTTGTTCAAATTTGTGAGTTATTGGTTTGTGAAACTCCTGGAGTGGAAACCTCTATCACTAATCCCAATAGTGATTACTTTTAGTTGATGGTTAAGTCACTTGCCTGCTGCCACAAAGCTAGAAAGAGGACTTGAGCCTAGGTCTTCTTGTTCAGCATCCTATCTACTTCTTGTTGTTCAGTTTTGTCCAACTGTTTGTGACCCCATGGACCAAGGGATTTCCTTGGCAAGGATATGGAGTGGTTTATTGTTTCCTTCTCTAGCTCATTTTACAGATGAGGAAACTGAGGCAAGCAGGGTTAAAGGACTTGCCCAGGGTCACATAGTTAGCAAGTATCTGAGGTCATATTTGAACTTTGCTTTTTCTGCCAGGCCCAGTGTTCTATCCTCTGTACTGTCTAGCTGTCCTCCCTACCCACCATGCTAGTGCAAATAATTTCCATGGATCCATGCTTTCATTACTCAGGACACTCTCTCCAGTGGAGCAAATCGCAACCCAACTTCTTGTCTCCCCTCTTAGAAGGTAAGCTACTTGAAAGTAGGGCTTATTGCAGTCTTTGTATTTGTATCCTCCACATCTAGCATAGTGCTTTTCATATAGTCTGCATTTAATAAATGTTTGTTGATGGATTGTGACCAAACAATGAACCTATGGGCAATTTGGTAGTGATCCCCTGTGAACTAAGTAATGATGGTACTTGTATAAAAGACATACGATTTATCATGGGGACTGTACTTTGGAGTCACAGGAAATAGGTTCTCATTTGCCTTATCTATAAAGAGAAAATATGACCTCTTTCATCTTCTCCAGCTTTAGGTTTTATGATATAGTTCATAAGTTATTTTGAGGCAACAAGGCATAATGGATAGTGAACTGGCCTTGGGGTCAGGATGACCAAGGTTCATGTTCCATTTCAGATCCCACAGAGGCAAAAGCAATGGGAGGGTCTTCTGCTAATGAGCTATGACCCAGGTGAGAAGAGGCTAGGAGCTCTCCCTACATCTGGAGGATCCACAGTGGTTGGTTCTTGTCACTCAAATGTAGCTAGGCAAGAAAAAGATCAAGTTGACATGGATGGAGTCTTGTATGCACACTTGTTTCTGTCTCAATAGCCAGTCAGAAAGACTCCCAGTAAGTGGACCAGAAGCAGACATGGAATGCTTACTCATACTGTGAAGTAGAGAGCACGGACCTCCATTACAGAGACTCACGAAACATCCGTGGGCTGTCCTGCACATTCTTCTATTACTTGATTCTCATTGTCCAGTCCCCCTCTATACTTATTTTTATTCCTGTATTTGTAAATAAAATTTATTGATGCCTTTTGTTTTAATTGCAGTTATTTCCAGCTATAGCCCTTCCACTGTACTTCCTACGACTGAAGCCTCTTTTGTAACAAGAAAAACAATGAAGAGAAACAAACCCCAGCATTAACCTTGACAGTGTACACAACATTTTGTCTGCCCCACCAAAAGATTACTATTAATTTTCTGTTTTTTGGTGGGGAGGGAAACCAAGATTATCTGGTGTTTTCCAATTATAATTTTTTATAATTGGGATAATTATTTGGAGTTTATCCTCCTTTCTGTTTACATTATCATTACATTATCATATATCATGTTGTTGTGTAGATTGTTTTCCTGGTTCTGCTTAGGTCTTATATTTCTTTCTATCCCCCTGCGGTATTGAGGAGCAGTGCCCCAAACAGAATAAGTGCTCAGTAAATATTGTTGGGCCGAATAAATATATGAACAGAGAGTTCTTGACAATCCCTACAAATGATTAAAACTAACTGGCAGTCCA
Organism: Trichosurus vulpecula; assembly: GCF_011100635.1. Lineage (NCBI taxonomy): Eukaryota > Metazoa > Chordata > Mammalia > Diprotodontia > Phalangeridae > Trichosurus > Trichosurus vulpecula. The sequence goes on from NC_050577.1 coordinate 58,107,762, forward strand.
ACCGAAAGAAACAAAAATACCAGAGTAAAAAAATTCCATTTTAGGGAAAACTCATTTTCACAATTTTCCCATAGTTCTTGTAGAAATCGTGGACTTTTGTGAGTTTTATTGTTGTTGTTTTCATGCTGGATTAATCTAAGGACTGAGTATTACCAGGAACATCAAAATGAATGAGGCTCCCATGCCCATAAAGACTGTGATTATTTCTTTCCTCAGCTTTCCCTGGAAATGAAATGATTGTGCTGTGGCAACATATCAGCTATTTAACAATATCAATTTTCTTTTCACCAAGAAGCCTAATTTTCTATCTGGGAGGAAAATGAGGCTATGACTGAGACTCAAATCAAATTGTACAGCCCTTGGAACAGACCTAACTGAAGAGGCAGCTATAGATCAAGTGTAGGGCGTAGAAGCGATTTCTTTCACATTGCCTTGTTAAAAGGGATTAAACAATCCTGAGGTGGTCTGGTGAGCTATTCTACCTGTATGTGGCTTGTGGATTATTCCCTAAAGGGCTCACCGATCATTCTTTGAAAACAACTCTTTTTTGATTTCTTCTTATTTCCCTTCTACTCTGAGTTGCTTGGGAATACTACCCCAAGTTGAACTGAGAAATACATCAGAATTACAGATACCTTCATCTTTTCCCCTCTTTGCAACTGCTGATTGAAATGGATTCTTCCGTTCCTTCAAGCAACACCTTAAAAACCAATCTGTATTGATTAATATTGAAGTTACTGCTTTCTTTTGTATATAACGCTAATAATTCAGAAAATATTTTGATTATCACTTTTGTTCATTACTATTTCCACTAAGAAGAGCAGGGCTAGTATTCTAGAGCCCTGCTAAGATAGATAATTTAATTTATGTTAAATTACAACTAACTTGTGTGTAACTGTCTGAGTTCCTACAATTATGAAGGTTGTCCAGTGGTCAGTATAGTAGAGTCATTTATTTATTATCCATGGTGTGATTTTGAGGATAACAATGACTGGGCTGAGGGATATCACCAGAAGGTAGGATACACAGTGATCAATTTTTTTGCAGCCATAATAATTTACAAAGACCATCCACTAAGGCTTAGAGTGAGAATAACTGAGTTCAAGTCTTGAATCCAAAAATTATGAGCTGTGTGACTGTGGGCTACTCACTTCAGTTTTTTAAGCTCTACTTTCAGTTCTTTAAGCTCTATTTTACTTTGCAAAGTTTTTATAACAATCTGTTGTAAATCTTAAAGTGTCATATGTCTGTGTTATTATTGGGTTCATTTCTTTGGAGACTAGTTTTCCACGACTAGTAGTCACGCCTCATGACCAAAAGAATATTGGTATTAAAAAGATGGGCTTTTGTTCCTTGGAGAAGCTTCGGTCACCAGACAACTTCATTTTCCAAAAGATTTTAGATCTCAGAGGTGTCAAACACACAGCCTGCAACACCCCTGCGTGCTGCTGGAAGCAGATTAAAATGCAATTGGGAATTATTTAACAAAATAATAAAAATGCATATGACTTATGGGCCCCTGTTTCTATTTAAGTTTGGACTTAGTGGCCCCCGTGTCTATTTTAAATTTGACACTACTGATCTTCTCCATTCTACTCCTTCCATTCAATTGTGAGTCTAGCTAACTCTAGCAGAAATGAACAGGTTATATGAACACTGTATAAATAAGACATTATGTAGGAGAAGCTGTTCAAAAAAGATGTCATCAGACAAATATAAGTGGGGAGAAATGGTTTGGGGATGGATAACCGATAGACAGTTTATTTGATAAATTGATATCAATGTGTTCTCAACAGAACTAAAGGAAAGTGCCAGCACATTGGATGTACCCCATATGGACATAGACAATATTTGCAAAGGATGAGCAACCATGAATAGATTAAAATTATTTTTGTTATGAACCCGACAGATATGAATATTTCAGTATATAAAAACAGAAAAAAAGAATTGCATATGAAACTCTGAGTATCTATTCTGTACTTTTTTTGAAAAGAGTATATATGAACTTTAACATGATAACAACTAAACTTTCCTGCTTGACTGTGTCCTTTTCCTAACTTCCTTCTGCTCTCTTCTGTGTATTTTTAAAATGTTTCATGGATGGACTTTACTTTCTTTTCTCCATTTCCCAGCCCCCCCTCCCCGCCCCCATGAATGGATTTCTCTTTGTGTCACTGGAAAGCATGCCTAGAGGATTAAATGCAATAATATCATTAAAGTGTTCAGCACAGTGCTTGGCACTTAGCAGGCACTTATAAAAGCAGGCTTGTTCCATTCTCTTCCTCACAGATCATTGGCATAATCAGAGGAGTGATACTCTTAAAGGAAATGAATTTTGTAGGTTGAGGGAGTACTAAAACTAATGAAATTTTGGAACCTCAAAGAAACGATTGGGATGCTGGTATTTGGTATGACTTTGGTTCTTATTCCCACTTCCAATCCCCCTCAGTGGATTTAACAGAGAAAGAATAGAGTTCATTGAAGTTGCTACTTGAATTAAAAACTACTAGAAGATCATGGACAGAATAATAATTTTTTTAGAATTGTAAAATACTTGTTGAAAAGGTATTTTGATAAAAAATTCAACTTCATGTTAGTATCAACAAAACTATACAAATTCACAAAATCACACGGAAACCATAAACACCTTTAATTATGGTTTGGTTTAAAAAAATCTTCATGGTGACTTATCTTCCTCCTTTTTTCTTGGATCATTTTCCTTGATATTTTTGTCAATTTTAATGTATGTATTTTATTACCATTTTTTCCCGACTATGTGACATTAGGCATGTAAGGGTGAAAATGGGGAAAACAAGAGAAATGGAAACAATAAAAAAGTTTTTATAACAAATTAAGTTTCATCATCGACAATAGTAATATCACAATCCTGGGTGTGCTCAGAGAGGAGGTAGAGATGGCAGTAAAGAGACCTAAAGAGGGAAAAGCCACATCTTAAGCCAACTGTATACAATCATACCTTATTTTGTTGCGCTTTGCTTTATTGTGCTTTACAGATATTACCTTTTTTTTTTTTTTTAACAAATTGGAGGTTTGTGGCAACCGTGCATCAAGCAAGTCCATTGGCATAATTTTTCCAACAGCACGTGTTCACGTCATCTCTCTGTGTCACATTTTGGTAATTTTCATAATATTTCAGACTTTTTCATTATCCTCTCTGTTATGGTGATCCATGATCAGTGATCTTTGATGTTACTATTATACGTTTTGGGGTACCATGAAATACAACACCCATATAAGATGGCAAAATCAATCAATAGATGTTGTGTGTGTTCTGACTGCTCTACCAAACAGCAATTCCCCTATCTCTCTCCCTCTCCTTGGGCCTCCCTATTCCCTGAGACACAATAATATTGAAATCAGACCAATTAATAACCTTACATTGGCCTCTAAGTGTTCAAGGGAAAGCAAGAATCAATGGAAGCAGCAAACTTCATTGTTGTCTTATTTTAAGAAATTGCCACTGCCACTCCAAACTTCAGCAACCACCAACATGATCAGTTAGCAGCCATCAACATCGAGGCAAGACCCTCTACCAGCAAAAAGATTTAGACTTGCTGAAGGCTCAGATGATAGTACTTTTTAGCAATAAAGTGTTTTTAACTAAGGTATGTACATTGCTTTTTAAATAATATTATACACTTTGTTACTAGAGTATAGTCTAAACCTGACTTTTATATGCACTGGGAAACTAAAAACATTGTATAACTTTATTGCAATATTGGTTTTATTGTGTTGGTATGGAACCAAGCCTGCATTATCTCCAAGGTATGCCTGTATACAGGAGGTCTATGTTGGTGATGACACAACTGTAAGGCATTGGGAGATTGATTCACAAGTCATCTGGGTGGGGAGGGGGAAGATACCAGAGAAGCAGAAAAAATGTTGGACCTTAAACTTAGGCAACTGAGAGCACTTAAGAACATACCAATTTCTATACTTCCAATTCTATAAAATTTTTATGAAAATCATCTCTACACATATTGAGGGCAAAACTGATGAGGCTATGAGAAGATTTTTGCAAGAAATATTCCATAGTGGACTATTATATCTGTAACCAACCTTTTTGCAAGTTTTGCAAGCAGTATTTCATAGTGAGCCATATCTTGACCATTGCATAATTTACTGAAGATGGAGAGAATACAAGACCCCTTATGCTTGTTGTTTGATTATTTTTAAAAAAAGGCTTTTTATTTGGTAGAGCAAAATTCGACCATAAAGGCTCACTAACAACAAGGTGTTTCATTTACTTATCAAATTCATTCAAGGTTCTTTGAAAGAGAGGAGGATAAGAATAACATTGTTCAATGGCTCTTTAGTTAGAAATAACAGATGAGGCAGACTTAGGGAAAGAGATGCTTGACAAATGTATTAGCAGTAGTGATGAGGGCAATTTCAAACAGAAGACAAGTTGAAGAGGAATTCGCTATGGAAGTTGAAATCTTTCTTTTTATGCATGCCATTGTGTTGGTTGCATCAAGTCCCAGAACATTATAGAGCCTCCTAGAAGAGATCCATAAGCGCTAAGAGTTTGGCTTGACCATCTACAAAGGAAAAACCAAGTTGATGAAAAGTGACTTGCCTAGATTATGACAAATGATTGAATGGACAACTTAAAGACAAACGTCTATAAGAATATATGAGGTGACCCAAATTTCTAAGTGTAATTTTCAGCTATTGAAGATTTTTAAAGCTATTGAATTTTAATCTATCGAAGCTTAAAGCTGCACTACAACTTTTGGGACGTGCTGTATTTCCAGCACATATAGTACAAATGGACAACTAAATGGGTCCAGAATTAAAAAGGAAGAGAAACATGGACCAGATTGCCTTTGAGAAATTGCAAAGGTTCTTAAATGACCTTAAATTTCCCCCCAAAACAAGAGCTCAGCTTCTTAAAATGCCTTAATTCTACTAGTATTATCATATACCTGTGAGAGATGGAATCCAGATCTCTGAACAATTGAAAATGATTATCAAAGAAAGGGCGATGGAGAGCTCCATGGTGGTATGCATGGGCTGCAACACATAACTAAAAAGGAACATTAAAAAGTTACAGAAATAGAGGATCTCATGAAGTAATGCATCATAGAAAAAGTTGGGCTTATTGAAAAAATAGGGTGAAAGCTGATAGTTGGACAGCCAAAGTGCTTTATTAACATTCTTGCAATATTAGGAGAAAATGAGGGTAAACTTAGGGAAGGCTGTGGATTAGAGATGCTCAGGATTGGCAGGAATGGTTGGAACCTGGATGTGCTAATATATCTTTGGAAGAAACATCCAATCCATTAGATCAAAGATTGATTTGAGTATTCTAGCACTGAGTATATGAAGCCATACTTTGGTGTTTTTATTGACATGGCATTAAAAGTCTGAAAAACACCTTTGGGTAGCATCACCATATTTACTATATTGTTTTGACTTATCTATTTTGAATTTTGAATATCTCTTCAATTATTTAATTCTTCATTTCTTTTAGAGTTGTTTTACAGCTTTTTTCAACGGTAGGTCTTTCATGTGTTTTAGAGAATAAATATATAATATATGTATAATATATGTATAATATATAATGTATAATATGTATTTGTTGATATAAATGGTATTTCTCTTCAAGTTTTTGAGTTTTTATTAGTGATATAATAGCAATAACAACGCTATTTAAAATTTAAATAGCACATTAAAGTTTGTAAGCGCTTTAGCTTCAATTGTATCATTTGGTCCTGACTACCACCCTAAAAGGGGCAGACTGTAGGTATTATTTATATTTTACAGGTGAGGAAACTGAGGTCAGGGAAATGACCTACTCATGTTCACACAACTAATTTTACCAACTTAAAATTCTGCATTTTTCTAGTATCACACTGCCTTTCACATGTAGAAACGCTGATGATTTTTGTCCTTTTATTTTTCTAAATTTATTATTTCATATAATTTTTTTTGTTGATGTTGAGTCCTTTGGGCTTTCTAATTCTATCCTTATATCATCTGAAAAAGCAAGTGTTTTAAAGTCTTTTGTGCCTATGATTATTACCTTTAATTTTTTTGTGCTTAGTAGGGATATGATGACTAAATCCAGTTATTCAGCATTATCTGTGTGAGATGGACTGGACATGTTCTGTTTGATCCCAGAGGGCAGAACTAGAAGGGATGAGTGGGAGATGCAGAGGGAGAGTTAGATTTGATGCATAGAGGCAGTGAGGTGGCACCAAAGTACACAGTGTGCTGGGCCTACAGTGCAGAAGGACTGAGTTCAAATATGGCCCCACACACTTAATAGCCCTGTAACCCTGGGCAAGTCACTTAACCTCTGCCTCATTCTTCTCAACTATACAATGAGGATGATAGTAACACCTACCTCCCAGGTTTATTGTGATGATAAAATGAGATAATATTGCTAGTAGTAGGATCTTAGTAGGGCACATAGTAGGCTCTTAATAAATCCCATGTTCCCCTAGCCCCCAGTTAAAGCCATTAGAAAATGGAATACACTGTGTTGGAGGGTAGGTAATGGGTTTTGCCTTTATTAATGGTCTTCAAGAAAGCTTGGATGACACTTTTAAGGTATTTTGTAGGAGTTTGGTTGAAGGACCATATGGCCATTCAGGTCCCTTCCAATGTTGAGATTCTGTGATTTTTTTTTTCCTCTTATTACTTTAGCAAGCTAGCACTTCTAAAATTATGCTATGTGGCAGGCAGTGGTGAGAATGGGCAACACTGCTTCAGTGGGCTCTTACTGGGGAAACTTGGGATGTTTCTCTATTGTATACAATGCTTGCTTTTGGTTTTAAGTATTTTTTTTATCACATTAAGGAAAACTCCTATTCCTGTACATGTTGGTCTTAAAAAAAGAAACAAAAACACAAACCAATATGAATGAACAGTCTTTGTAATAAAAGCTTCTTTTGTACTCATTGACATAATGTTTTCATATCTGTTCTCATTGACAATACTGACTACTTTGACAATATTTAAGCCTAAGGTAATTGACCACTTATATAGCATGATTTAAAGTTGAAAAACATATATTACCTTGTTTGATCCTCACAAAAATTAATCTAAAACAACTCAAATCTAACCTATTTAGACAAGTTATTGGAGATGGAAAATGATGTATGGAGAGAAGGAACATGGACCCTGATTACAATGATTTTATAAAGAAGTTTAGCCGATATAAGTCATTTGCCACATCAAGGAGACCAAAAGAGTCAAAAATGGATCTTAGCAAGATCTTGACTACTTGCCAGGCAGAAACATAGGACAAGCAAGGGCAACAAAAATTTCATTTGTGAAATTTTATGGAGGATGGTAGAAAATGATGAGCAGTTCCCACTCATCTAACAGAAGACATACAGGATAAAACAAATGTGGTGAAGGACAACTGAGTAAAAACTATGCTGAAGAACATCCAAGAACGAAACTGTAAAGACAACAAAACAGATGAGAAATGCAGATCTAAAATTATTTTTTATACCAAATACTTCACCATCAAATTACGTGGAACTGCCACCCTCGAATGCCAACATCTCAGCTCTCAATGTGTTTATAGAGGAGGTAGAAATAGTACTAGAGAGAGGCAAGACAAGAAATGCAGCCAGATTAAACCAAGTGTACAAATTGGAGATTTGTGCTGGAGATGAGGACAAAGAGGGATTGATTCACAGGGTATCTGAAGGAGGGGGCAACTATCAAAGGTGTAGGAAAAAAACAAACCTTAGCCGGAAAAAAAACAAACCTTAAGCCTCATTAATGCCCTTACTCCAATTTCCCACCTATTTAAAATTTTTATGAGAATGATATACCCACATCAGCCGTGGCTGATGAAAGTGTTATTTGTGAGAAAAAGGCAGGTAATATTCTAGCTGTATCTCACAAACTTTATCATCACAAATTAACTAAAAGATGTGAAAATATAAGATCTCCATGTTCTTGATTAAAAAAGGATTTGGTAGGGCAAAATGCTCTGATAAAGGCATTTTTTTATAAGTCTACCCTGCAAATACCAAAATTAGGTAAGATTCCTTAAAAGGTAGAAAAATAGAGATAATGTTGCTTGATGACCCAGTGATCATTAAAATCATGGGAAGCATATAATGAGCTGAGTATTGACCACTACCACGACAGAGATCTAGCACCCAATGCATCTTGAAGTAGAATAACCTAGGGAGAGTGAGGTTCTCCAGGTGTTGGGAATGACATTGTGTTGGTTTTGTTAAGCCCTGGAACACTACAGAGCCTTCCAGATGAGAAGCCTAAAAGCTCTACGATCAGTATATTTATCTTGTTTAGATATTGCCAATGGCCACAAATGGAATCGAGAATTAAACAGGAGGAGGGGGAGGTGGCAAAGAAGGGGGAGAGTGGGTTGAATTGGATTTGGTAAATTGCAAAGTTACTTGTATGACCTCAAATTTCTCCCTGAAATGCAAGCTCATTTTTTTAATATTCATAATCATATCAGTGGTTTTGTTTGGTGGGGTGTCATGGAACACTGTAATCTCTAAAGGATTAAAAATGAGTGTCACTTAATGGGCAATGGAGATGTATATTTTGGGTGAGAGACATTACAAGTGACAGGTGAGATTAGTGTAGACTGTTTCAGCTCTGATTTACTTTGATCGATTTTCCTTTCAAATCTTTTTCTAGATGAATAATTGTTTTGTTTTTTCTGCTTCCTCCGTTCCTTCCACCATTTTGTCCTCCAACTATTATTTATGTGGGTATTCTAAACTATTGAGTTTTAGTCTCTTCTTGTCCTAATAGAAAAACCTCAATTTCTTTTCTCGTTGCCGTTGTTCAGTTGTGTCCAACTTTTCATGACCTCATTTGGGAGTTCATGGCAAAAATGCTAGAGAGTGGTTTGCCAGTATATCCTCCAGCTCATTTTACAGATGAGGAAATGGGGTTAAATGACTTGCCCAGAGTCACACATTTAGTAAGTGTCTGAGGCCAGATTTGAACTCAGGAAGATCAGTCTTCCAGACTGGAGTCCAGCCTAGCACTTGGTCCACTGTGCCACCTACTTGCCCCAATTTCTTCTCTACTTAATAGCAATTTTCCTGGTTTCTTTTCTTTTCAAAATACCTTCACTGAATTTGATACTCATTTTGTGTAGTATTGAGAGAGTTCCAGTTTTCTTTCTGTTGCTAGCTGCTTTCTGATGATATGTCTAGGAGGTAGAGCAGAGGGAGTGCCAGACTTGGAGTTAGGAAGATTTGAGTTCAAATCTTGCCTCTGACACTTAGCTGTATAGCCATGGGCAAGTCATTTAACCTCTCTCAGCCTTATTTTACTCATCTGTAAAGTGGAGGTAATAATAGTACCTACTTCCTAGGGTTATTATGAAGATCAAATGAAATAACAAGTAAAATACTTTGCAAACCATTAAATCCGATGTAAATACTATTATTAATAATAATTATTATTTTATCTTAATATTTATCCTTTGGCTTTTTTGCTTCATTCTGGTTTTGAGGCACTATGTTTGCCATTATGTTTGAATTTTTTTGGTGATTGCCTTTGAGTTTAAGAAAATCATTTTGAGGATTTATGGTGTTCTTGTTTCTTTTTGATATTTCTACTGTTTTTAGGGGGATTTTGGAGAAGCAGACTCTCTAGTGACCTCTGCCTTCTTCCTCCAGTGAACTCAAGTTGCTTCAATTTTATATGAATTAAATACACCTATTTTGAAATGCTACCTTAAGTATTTTTGTTTTAAAAAAGAAAAGAAAAAAGAGGGCCACTAGATGGCGCAGTGGATAGAGCACCAGCTCCGAAGTCTGGAAGACCTGAGTTCAAATATGGCCTCAGACTTACTAGGTGTGTGAACCTTGGCAAGTCACTTAATCCTGATTGCCTGGGGGGAGGGCACAGTGAGAGAAACATTTTTGTTTCTATAAATATATCATGCTTTTAACTGAGAAATTATAAACCTTTGTGGTAATGGCTCAATGCCTAATCTTATGGTACAAGAAAGGATAAAGGGGAGTGGAAAGACAAAAGATAGAATTGGAGAGGAATAGACCCTTTTAAAGGGAACTATTAACCTAGAAATTTTTTCATCTGGCAAGGATTTTAATGGTTTTTACAAAAATAAGAAACTGGAATTCTCTTATCCTAGGCCAGTATTAGGAACATATTTTAGTTTCTCCTCTTTATATCTAACCTCCCTCTGCCAATAAATTGTGCTAGATTGAAGACCTTGTGAGATTTGGGCCCATTGAGATTTTGGCTCTTGGATGCTATTTAATGTTCTAATAAAAATAATTTATTGACTAGTGTTCCTAGTTCTAAAGATTAAATAGTTAAGTACTTTGTTCACCATCTGATCTGGCCAGCTGGGAGGGATAGAATTTTTAAATATTTAAATATAAAAGATGCTATTTAAAAATGACTCTAGGGATTTTTCTTGGTACAGTTTATTGAAATACAAAATCAGCATTTTAATAGATATATGACTAAAGCCTGAACATACAAGGCGTGGTAACACATGTCTTTAATTCCTATTCTTGGGGAGGCTGAGGCTGGTGGATGATCTGAGCTCAGTTGTTCTGAGCTGCATGGGGAATCTCATGTCTACACTGGGTCCAGCACCAGTGTGGTAAGTCTGAAGGGATCAATCAATCTGCAAATATAAAATGCCTCCAATGTGCAGGGCATTGTTCCAAGAGCTAGGGATAGTTAAAGAGGCAAAAACAAGTTGCCTAGGAAAGGCTGAACTAGGACAGGTTGGAAAAATTAAGCAATTAACTTGCTTTAATATCTTCTACATTGCTGCTTTGGGATCCAGCCCATGGAGAGGCTACTATACTTCCAGGCAGTTAAGAGAGAGACCTAGTCTTGGGCAGCTAGGTGATGCAGTGAGTAGAGCACAGGCCCTGGAGTCAGGAGGACCTGAGTTCAAATTCAGCCTCAGACACTTGACACACTTACTAGCTGTGTGACCTTGGGCAAGTAACTTAACCCCAGTTGTCCTGCCTTCCCCCCTCCAAAAATAAATAAATGAACAAACAAATATAAATAAAAGATGGAGTTTTTGTTTTTTGTTTTTTTTTAAATTTAATTTATCTAATATATTTAGTTTTTAGCATTGATTTTCACAAGAGTTTGAATTACAAATTTTCTCCCCATTTCTACCCTCCCGCCCACTCCAAGATGGTGTATATTCTGGTTGCCCCGTTTCCCAGTCAGGCCTCCCATCTGTCACCCCACTCCCCTCCTATCCCCTTTTCCCTTCTTCTCTTGTAGGGCAAGATAAATTTCTATGCCCCATTCCCTGTGTATCTTATTTTCTAGTTGCACGCAAAAACTTTTTTGTTGTTGTTTTTGAATATCTGTTTTTAAAACTTTGAGTTCCAAATTCTCTCCCCTCTTCCCTCCCCGCCCACCCTCCCTAAAAAGGCACGGAATTCAACGTAGGCCACATGCTTATCATTATGTAAAACCCTTCCACAATACTCATGTTGTGAAAGATTAACTATGTTTTGCTCCTTCCTAACCTATCCCCCTTTATTGAATTTTCTCCCTTCAGCCTGTCCCTTTTCGAAAGTGTTTGTTTTTGATTACCTCCACCCCCTGTCTGCCCTCCCTTCTATCGTCCCCCCCTTTTTTTATCTTCTTCTTCCTTCTTTCCTGTGGGGTAAGATACCCAGTTGAGTGTGTATGGTATTCCCTCCTCAGGTCAAATCCAATGAGAGCAAGATTTACTCATTCCTCCTCACCTGCCCCCTCTTCCCTTCCTACAGAACTGCTTTTTCTTGCCACTTTTATGAGAGATAATTTACCCCATTCTATCTCTTCCTTTCTCCCTCTCTCAATATATTCCTCTCTCATCCCTTAATTTGATTTTTTTTAGATATCATCCCTTCATATTCAACTCACCCTGTGCCCTCTGTGTGTGTATATATATATATATATATATGTATACAAATATGTATATATATGTACAAATATGTATATACATACCTACATATATATATATATATATGCATATTATATGCATATTCCTTTCAGCTACTATGATATTGAGGTCTCATGAATCATACACATCATCTTTCCATGCAGGAATGTAAACAAAACAGTTCAACTTTAGTAAGTCCCTTATGATTTCTCTTTCTTGTTTACCTTTTCATGCTTCTCTTGATTCTTGTGTTTGAAAGTCAAATTTTCTATTCTGCTCTGGTCTTTTAAATGAGTAAGCTTGTAAGTCCTCTATTTTATTGAAAATCCATATTTTGCCTTGGAGCATAATACTCAATTTTGCTGGGTAGGTGATTCTTGGTTTTAATCCTAGCTCCATTGACCTCCAGAACATCATATTCCAAGCCCTTCTATCCCTTAATGTAGAAGCTGCTAGATCTGGGGTTATTCTGATTGTGTTTCCACAATACTCGAATTGTTTCTTTCTGGCTGCTTGCAATATTTTCTCTTTGACCTGGGAGCTCTGGAATTTGGCGACAATGTTCCTAGGAGTTTTCTTTTTATGATCTTTTTCAGGAGGCGATCTGTGGATTCTTTCAATTTCTATCTTACCCTCTGGCTCTAGAATATCAGAGTAGTTCTTCTTGATAATTTCTTGAAAGATGATTTCTAGGTTCTTTTTTTTGATCATGGCTTTCAGGTAGTCCAATAATTTTTAAATGATCTCTCCTGGATCTATTTTCCAGGTCAGTCGTTTTTCCAATGAGATATTTCACATTGTCTTCCACTTTTTCATTCCTTTGGTTCTGTTTTATAATATCTTGATTTCTCATAAAGTCACTAGCTTCCACTTGCTCCAATCTAGTTTTTAAGGTAGTATTTTCTTCAGTGGTCTTTTGGATCTCCTTTTCCATTTGACTAATAGTGCCTTTCAAGGCATTCTTCTCCTCATTGGCTTTTTGGAGCTCTTTTGCCATTTGAGTTAGTCTATTTTTCAAAGTGTTGTTTTCTTCAATATTTTTTTCAGTATTTTTTTGGGTCTCCTTTAGCAAGTCACTGACTTGTTTTTCATGGTTTTCTTGCATCATTCTCATTTCTCTTCCCAATTTTTTGTCTACTTCTCTAACTTGCTTTTCCAAATCCTTTTTGAGCTCTTCCATGGCATGAGACCAGTTCATGTTTTTCTTGGAGGCTTTTGATGTAGGCTCTTTGGCTTTGTTGACTTCTTCTGGCTGTATGTTTTGGTCTTCTTTGTCACCAAAGAAAGATTCCAAAGTCTGAGACTGAATCTGAGTGTGTTTTCGCTGCCTGGCCATGTTCCCAGCCAACTTACTTGACCCTTGAGTTTTTTGTCAGTGTATGACTGTTTGTACAGCAAAGAGTACTTTGTTCCAAGCTTGAGGGGATGCGCTATTGATTTCAGAGCTATTTCTTTACAGCCAGCTCTGCCACTCCTTCCTCAAGAACCACCAACCCAGACCTGACCTGATGCAAATCTTAAGCAGGCTCTACACTCCTTCTCTGATCCGCCACTTAATTCCTCCCACCATGTGGGCCTGGGGCCGGAAGTAACTGCAGCTGTAGTTCTGTAGCTGTACCTCCCCCACTGCCCCTGGGCCGGTGGCCGAACAGCGAATTCTGTCCCCCGCAGCTTTTCCCACTAACCTTCTCTGTTGTCTTTGGTGTTTGTGGGTTGAGAGGTCTGGTGACTGCCACAGCTCACTGATTCAGGGCTCTAGGGCCTGTTCTGCCTGGCTCCCTGTTTGGTTGGTCCTGCCGCTGCCCACGCTGAGCTCCACTCCCCTCCGCTCCCTGCACGATAGATTTCATCCAGCGACCATCCAGGCTGTCCTGGGCTGGATCCCTGCTTTCCTCTGGTATTTTGTGGGTTCTGCAGTTCTAGAATTTGTTCAGAGCCAGTTTTTATAGGTTTTTGGAGGGACGTGGTGGGGAGCTCACACAAGTCCCTGCTTTCCAGCTGCCATCTTAGCTCCACCCCCAATTCCAGAGACCTAGTTTTGAAAACAATTTTTTTAAGTCAACGATAAAATTCATAGTAAAGAAGATCAATGAACAAATTCATATATGAAGGTCCCCTTTACTTCATTTGAATCATGGCTAATGATTCTTTGGGGAAGATATTCTGCTCTCAATAGAGTTAATAAAACTTTGTATTTTATGTTCCTTGTGTTGCAAAGCAGAGATTCAAGATCAGTTCACATTTTCATGTACAGATACCTCAACATAAGCTAACAAATGCTTTTTATTCACTATGGGGGTGTGAATAGAGCTCTGACTCATGGATCTACCAGCTGTGCCTGCATATTCTCTAGGGTTTGATTTTTTGCCATAATATATACATATTTGGGAGACAGAGACAATTATGTGATTAATGAGAAACAATCTTTGTAGTAGTTCAGCATAGGTTTCTCTTTGCTATGTCCTGCCTGCTGTTTCCTCCATTTGAAGATGTAATTAACATGACCAAAGTGTAGCTATATCAATAGAACTATTCCTCCCGCCCCCCACATAGATCATTGCTCTGAATAAAAATCAGGGAATTGTTAAAATACAATTAAACTGAAACCTTTTAAGCTGCCTACTGATATTTAAAAACTTTGACACTTTAGTCAAAACACTACCAAATTAATATAATATGTATATTTTGCTCCAAAGAAATCAAACAATAAAACCCTTGAAGAAGCCATTAGTAGAAGGTAATTGACTGAATCAAAAAGTTAAATGTTCCAAGGAGCAACAAGTAATACATTTGGCTGACAAGGTCACCCACAAGTGTCCTGTATTTTGAGTTGAATTCCAAAGTACTTTCAGAAGATGCTAATAACTTGAATTTAAATGTCTATAAGATCATGATTTGGCAGTATTTCTTTTGGGTGAGGGCAGTGTAGGGAAATTGCCAGCCTTAATGAAGGCTTATTGTAAAAATTCTCTGTTTCCAAGACTGGAAACCCCTTATGCCCCTTTATCTATGACACTTAGGGTCACAATATTTTCTCATTTCTCAATTCTCTCCTTGGTTGTCTCATTGATAAATCAAAAATGGAGCCACCTTGGGCCACTTAACCAGTTTTCCTTTCTTTTTAAATAAAATAAATATATATTTATAAATATTTATTATCTTTCTCTTGTTGCACCTCCTTCTCAACTGAACAAATAAGAAAAAAACCTAGCAAAATAAATTCCAATATTGGCCATGTCTAAAAATTCATGTCTCCTTGATTTTCAGTCTATTATCTCACTAGCAGGAGGTGGGTGGCATGATTTTGGACTTATACTTTATGATTTCATTAATTATAGTTCTAAAGTCTTTGAAATTATAATGTTGACATTATGTAACTTATTCTCCTAGTTCTTACTTCACTCTACATCAGAATATAGAGATCTTTAGAGTTTCCTTTGAAACTGTCCATT
This sequence comes from Trichosurus vulpecula, assembly GCF_011100635.1. NCBI lineage: Eukaryota > Metazoa > Chordata > Mammalia > Diprotodontia > Phalangeridae > Trichosurus > Trichosurus vulpecula. Next base: position 58,123,128 of record NC_050577.1, read on the forward strand.
TCATCTTTTCTTATGGCACAATCATACTTTATTACATACACACACATATATACACACAATTTGTAGACCTTCCCCAATAGGATACCCATCTAGTTTTTAGTTTTTGGTTATTATGAAAAGAACTGCTATAAATATTTTCGTACATATGAGTCCTTTTCTTTTTTCTTAATCTATTTGGGGGTATAAGTCTAATGGAAGTATAAACTGGGTCAAAGGTATACAGAATTCAGTGACCTTTTTGGAGCAAAGTTCCAAATTGCTTTCCGGAACAGCTGGACCAATAATTCACAGATCACCAAAAATTCAATAGTATACCTATTTTCCTGTATTTCTTCTAACATTTTGTCATTTTCTCTTTTGTCATTTTCACCAATCTGATGGGTGCAAGGTAGAAACTTAGATATTTTTAAATTTTCATCTCTCTAATCATAAATGATTTGGAACAATTTTTTTATGTGGTTATTGACTGCTTGGATTTCTTCCTTTGAAAACTGTCTATATCCTTTGACCATTTATTTATTAGGGAATGACTCTTAATCTTTGCATTAATTCCCTATATCTTGTAGCTATTATACTTTTATCAGAAGTTTTTATTTTCCCTAGTTACCCATTAACATTCTAATTTTAACTGCAATTTTTTTTGTTTGTGCAAACATTGAAAAAATTTCATATATTAAAATTGTTCATTTTATCTTCCATGACCCCTTCCATCCCTTGTTTGGTCACAAACTCCTCCCCTATCCATAGATCTGAAAGTTGGTTCACTTGTTCCTCTCATTTGCTTACAGTTTCAGAGTCATGAATCCATTTAAAGTTTATCTTAGTATACGGAGATGTTGGTTCATACTTCATTTTTTTCCAAACTGCTTTCCAGTTTTCCCAGCAGTTTTTGTCAAATACTCATTTACCTCCATATAAAAATGGGCAACAATACTCAGAATAATTGATGAGTATACATAGTTATATTTTAGAAATTCTAAGAGATTTTGTGCATGTGTGTATGTGTGTGTGTGTGTGTGTGTGTGTGTGTGTGAGTGAGTGTATACATTGAAATACAGTTATAAACTTGTCTTCTATCTCTATAAAGGACAGAATAAAATTCATTCATTTTAAAAACATTCATTAAGTATATGCTAAGAATTTAGGTTAAGTAAAAAAGAGGACTTCCTAAAAATTCAGGAAAGGGTTACTAAATAAAATAATACAATCTTTTGGGGAGGTCTTTAAATTTAGGTTAAAATCCATCTTTCTAGGATGACTGAATTTAGTTCTGTCTGCAGGCAGTAGATGGCAGATACTAGACAGTAGGGGACTTTGATTTATCGAACTTAGTTTTTTGTTTGTTTTTTTGTTTTGTTTTCTTGAGGGGAGAAGGGAAGGCAATTGGGGTTAAGTGACTTGCCCAAGGTCACACAGCTAGTAAGTGTATCAAGTATTTGAGGCTGGATTTGAACTCAGGTCCTCCTGACTCCAGGGCCAGTGCTCTACTCACTGTGCCACCTGGCTGCCCCGGAACTTAGTTTTTTAATATTGATTACTATACAAGACAAATGATGGTCATCAACAAGCAGTGGTAGAAAGTCACCCTTCAAGTGGTTCTGAATTTTGGGTGTGGCCCTGATGGCTAAGCCTTGGTGGTTTTTCTTTAAAAATGTAAACATCAGGTACTTACTAGGAGTTAGTGTGGGTGACCATTAGCATGGAAATGAATTTTGAGAGGTTGATATTGTAATATGGGATCCACATTCATGTTTCATGGAGATGAATTATATCCAGATGGGATGATACCTAGAAGTTTCGTGCACATGTGTTGGCTAGGGAAAGAAGTGTGCATTAAGAAAAAAAAAATGTGTCATTATGGCACTCTTTTCTCATGTGGAGTGTCCAGGACAGTCACACTGGATCAAAGTGCTTGCTGGATTCCACATCCATTTAATTTTTTTTAAAATAATGCATATTTTAAAATTTAATTTTATTTAAATTCTTAAATTTTATTATTTATTTTTAACATTCTTTAAAAAAATTTGAGTTCCAAATTTTTTCCCTCCCTCCAGCCCTTCCAACACGAGTTGAGAAGGCAAACAGTATGATATCAATTATACTTCCACATCCATTTAAAACCAGACTTCAAGAGCTTCCACTGATGGTTTCCTTTTCTTGTCAGCTAGAGGCAACAATTTGTTCAAAGCAAAGGCATTCAATGGAAAAAAAACCCAACAACGCCATAGTAAGAGAAGTTGCAACGGAACATTCTCCCCCTATAAAAATAGGGTATAATCTCGCACAGAACATACACCATCTGGTATGCAAATAAATCATTCTTTAGAGGCACATATGTAGGGAACATGGCCAGGGCACATGAGTGGTTGGGTAACTCACACTTCTGCTGCTTTACATTTTCCCTGCTCTTCCTGGGTCTACTCCTCTCTGGGTGTGATCTCTTTGAGTGTGTTTTTCTGCTTGTCTTTGCTGGCTTTATGATGACGACTGATCGTATAGTCTTAGCTGGGTATTGCTTGGCTGGTCTGGTGATTGCTGCTGGGTCTAGTAGTCTTTGCTGGGTGTGTTGTCACTTTTGGGCATTGTTTCCTGCCACCAGTTTCTAGGCTCAGTTCTTCCTTCTGGATTACTTGCTATCCATCTTGGCTCCAGTCTGCCTGGGAATAGTGGCTAGTGGCTTGGGTGAGGCCTTTTGATTGAGTCCAAGTTTTACCGAACAAATCCTTTTATTAAGGAGATTTGTTCTGTGAAGTTTGGATGCAGTCAAAGGGCCTTGAGGACACAGGTTCCCCAGCCCTGGCTGTCCTCAGTAAGGGTAGACTGATAATTCTACAGTCATAGCCACCACATTCAGCTAAACAAAAACCCCTTTGAGTGCTCTCAGACAAAGATTAAGTCTTCTTTCAACTCCCATGTCTGAAAGAGATGGTGGCATTCTGTTATGGAACACTATCTAACATGAGGTTAAGATTTTTCCAACACCATTTCTGGCTCAGCATGCAAATGAATTTGAGCCAAAACAAAAGGTAACCCAAGGAAGCAGGTTAATTATTTTCTATCAGCCTAGTTCTCATTTCTGCCTTTAGCACACATATTTGTGGCCAGTAAGCTTTGGTATTGTATTTTGGCTAGCAAACAAAAACCAAAAAAACCTTGCTGCTTGTAAAGGAAAAAGTGAACTAGGATGGCAGATTTCAAGTCTAGGGTTTTGCAGAATTGTCTAGGATACTTTAATCCACACTATAAGACTTAGAATGAGTGACTAGAGGAGTCTATACCACAGGCCAGAGAGGAGATAGAGATAACACAGGATTATTTTGCCAGAGTCAGGGCAACACCTGGCAGGTTAAGGTGGCAATGACTATGTTTTTTGACCAGAAAGAAGAGCAGAAGTCAAACTAGAAAAACCAGAATCTCCTTCAGAGCACATGGGTGAGAAGAGTGGTTGATTTTAACCTGGGATTGGAGGTGAAAGTAAGATGTCAGCAGAAGGAAAGTCAGGTAGTATCAGTGTTACTGTCCTTTACTTCAGTGGTCACGTAGTCCCACAGAAATCAACTTTTCCTTAACAAACAGGAAATACCTGGTTACTAATGTAGCAGTCTCTTCCTAATCAGCTGTCTGTAGTCAGCCGTCGGCTGCTTATGATCAAAGTAAAATAACAAATTAGAAGAAAGGATGAAGATAATAAGATGACACTGAGATTACAGCGGCTTCTAGTTGGCGTTTTAAACAAATTGTTGCCTCTGAAAAACTAGAAATGGGCAAAAGTAAAGACACTGAATCTTTCTTCATTTCTTAGAAAAGTTCAAGTCAGCTCAATAAAAAAGGCTGAAAGAGCCCAGAAACTACCTTAGCTAGCAGATGCTTGATCTTGTCAAGTAGGGTGACCCTGCAGCCGATAATAAACATTGGTTGGGAGTTCAACACATCTGCAAAATATTATGGAAGAAGAGAATAAGAGATTTGGAGCAGAAATGCTACACAAAACAGCAAAAAGTATTTGAGGGGAAAATGATCCGGGAGTGGGCTTTGAGATCCAGCTAAGCCAGGCCATCCTGAAAGTGTTTGTGAATCAAATCAGAAGCGCGACAAAGAGATCTGCTACTGTTTCCAAAGTTACCTAGTTTCCTGAGTGACGATAGTGAAACTACCCTATTTGTTATCCGATTCCAGCACATGTTCTGTTTCCTCAGAGTCCTGGGGGGTGGGAAGGACTGTCTCAGCTCCTTCTTTTTCCCTTTTGGAGCAGTATCCTAGGATGATCTGTGCAACTGTGCCCGGCTACCTCATAGAAACACAAGAGAAGGAAGAATGAAGAAAGAAGACGCCACAGTGAACCTAGAAAAGACTCAGTGGGGCTGTTGGCATGAGCGGGAGGCACGTTTCCCGGGCCCTGGGGGAATGAAGAGGTAAACAGCTTTAGCCTGCTTTTAGAGCTTAAAGAGAGACTTTGTGTGGAGTTGTAGAAAGTGGTTGTGAAATAGTAGAAGATTGAAATAGACCAGAAACACCCTGACCCTCAGAAATGTGAAAACAGAGTGGCACTGTCAGCTCAGGCTCCAGTCAGATGGCTTCATGGGCCAGCTGTCTGAGAATTGGTACCTGGGGCGGAGGCAGCTAGGCTAGCTTTAGTTAGAAGAAATATGAATATGAGGAATTAAGAGGAATGTGGAAAGACTTGTGTGAACTGATAAAGAGTGAAATTAATAGAGCATGATAGGGACTAAGCATCTATACAGCACCTACTATGTGTCAGGCACTGTGCTAGGTGTTCATTCGATGGGATAGGTGCTGTTATTAGCCCCATATTACAATAGAGGAAACTAATACCAGCGACAGCACTGTAAATGAAAAACATAGACCTACTGTGCGTTTGCTCTTGTAACCTAGCTAATATAGAAATATGTCTAACATAACTTCACATGTACAATTGATATCAAATTGCTTGCCTACTCCAAGAGAGTGGAGAATAGAGAAGAAGAGAAACTGGAACTCAAAATTAAAAAAAAAGATCACTAATAATTTTCTTGTATGTAATTGGGAAATATTTAATGAAATAAATAAAATTTTTTTTTAAAGAAAAAAACATGGAACACATAAGACGTAAAAAAAGAGAAGAAATAATTATGATGATTAATTTTGGCCATGGAGAAGAGATGAGGAAATATACCTCTCTCCGTTTGTTGGTAAGGTGGCAGGGAGACTAGAGATATATAAGGCTGCTTAAACTGTCAGAGTGGTCTTTTGAATTTATTGGTTTTGCTTACCTTTTTTCCATTACAAAGGAAAGCTTACTGTGTGTGGGTGGAGGTTAGGTAGATATATGTAGAAATAACTGTGATGTAAGAACCAAAGGCTTTAATAAAACTTTATGAACTTTAACAAGATTTTATTTTAAAAAGGAGTCAAATAGTGAGGAGTAGGGAGCAAGTTGATGTTAGCAATAGTGGTGTGGACTCAAGACACCTGTTGGCCATTAAGGAAAATGGTAGAACGCTGATGTGGAACAGCTATGCAGGAGGGATTCCAGGGAAGGAATGCACAGGCAGCAAATTGCACTCACAATGTATACAAAACACAACAATCCTGATCTTTCTGTTTCTTGGAGCTCATAGATAGAGTGGTAAGGTAAGTCATTGGAATCATAAAGATTCCTGGGCAGACAACTATTGGAAAGGGGGTACCTCTTGATGCTTTACAAACTTGAATAAAAGTCCTTTCTTCAAATGAGGGTTCTATGTTTAGAAGCTTTATGAATCTGGGTGTTTGGGAGGAAGAGCTGATGGCTACCTTGAAGTAGTGCTAAATACAGAACTTCTAGGGTCTGCCTGGATGAGAACAATGTCCCTAAATTTTACCCAGGCTCCTCATGTCAAGAGGGATACAAGGTTTATAATATAATGTGAGGAAGTAGAAATGGCACTTTAAGAAGATGATGTCAAGGATTGCAGCTGGATAACTTAAATGTAGGGTGTCCCAAAAGGTCTTCAGTAATTTTTCTTATTAAAGCTTAAAGGTGTTCTAAGGCTTTTGGCATACCCTGTATATAGAAGCAGTCCATGGTAAAAGTGACATATTTTAATGGCCTTCAGGGGTTAATTTTTTAAGATTTTTTTTTAAAATAAAGATTATAAAAGAATATAAAACATTAGGGGCAGCCTGAATTAAAAAAAGGAAGCCACAAAAGGCTCTTTGGGGTGTCTATGTATGGTATGAGGCATAATTGGAAGTCCCAGCTGTTTTGTGTGGTGCTATGTGGGGTAGTAGTTTATGAGCTGAGAGTATAAATATGAACCATATGAAGGGTTTTAAACACTGGTGGAGCGATCTCTTTCTCCTTGAGTTGACATCTCCCTGAGTCACTGCTTAGGCCCTTGTACCTCTCAAGTCCTAAAGTAAAGGAGTATGGCTCTAATTCAGTGTACCCTAAGGATGGTTTTATTGATGTTTTTAATGGAGATGTCTCTAAGAGAGAAGACAGACCTTGTTTTATCATTTAGGCATCCATAAGTTATCTGGGTAAAATTGGTGAAAGGTCAAGGAATGGGGTCCTAATACATTAATAATGACTGCAATTCTCAATAAATTTTGAAAGAGAAAATGCAGAGCAATCAGTTTGATTTTATAGTCTCTGTCTAATTAACAGGACATTGACATACTTTAAGGAAGGCCAGAAAAGAACCCAAGTGTGATTATCTGGAGAACTAGTTCCCTTTTTTGATTGAAATTGAGATAGAATTATTTATGCAATAGAAAGAAATAGAATTTTCTCTGTTTGCCAGAAGATATTCTTCCTTAGAACATTACTTTGGAGATGAGTTTATGTATGATGGGAACACTGAAAAGCATTGTTTCTTTGTTTTTAAAAGGTGTAGTCAGCTTTTGAAAATAATAGTTAATTCTTTAAAAAAAATCAGATTGACACTTATCACTTATCATTTTCCTTATCTGTAAAAGGAAGAGGTTGAACTAGATGGCCTCTGAGATTCCTTCTGGCTGGAGAGTTATGTGAGAGAAATTATTATTAATAACCAGTAATTTGGGGAGATCCACAGAGTTCTCCCTCTTTTTCGAAAGCCCTTATTTCAATGCTCAACCCTCTGAAGGAGGACTGATGGTAGCAGATAGAATTGGCATTGGTGCCCCACCCAACCCTACAAGGGATTTAATCTAAGGTGAAACTCCTGCCCATAAGTGTTCTGCTCAGGCTTCAGTAGGGGGATATAAATCCTTTATCTAGATTTCCCTCAGGGGCTGGGGGTGATTTGGAAGTAAATGACTAGGAAGTAAAAGTGATCAAAGTTACATCCCTCAGCCCCTCATTAAAATGGGTCCACCTCTCATTGTAATATTCATTCTCTCTCAATAATTATTAACCAATCATAGTTGATTGCCACCTCCAGGAACAGTCACTCTTCTGAGGGCATATAAACTGTGAACCCACAGCCATGGTTTATCTTTGGTCCAAGAGTGGTGGCCAAATGACCATTCCTTTTATTAATAAATTGCTAGCATTATTAATAAAATGATTAATTATCCAAAAATTTTGTCTCTCAAAGTTTTAAAGCATCACCATGATCCTATGATTCCTGAGGCACCTAGGTGCATCTTAAGATAGAGCACTGGATTTGGAGGAGGGAAGATGGGTTCAAACCATGCCTTAGACACTTTATAGCCATGTAACTCTGGGCAAGTCACTTAATCTCACTGTAGCTCGGTTTCCTCATCTTTAAAAAAAATGAAAAGTTGGACTCTTTGTCCCCTAGGTCATTTTTAGCTCTATGATCCTTTTAGAGCATTTACACACACGCATGAACACACACACATCCCTACACACATAAACATGTATGTACACATACATAATCACACGCATGTATAATACACACACTCTCTTACATATAGGGGTGTGTGTATGTATATATGTGTATACACACACACACACACACACACACACACACATATATATATATATATATATATATGCGCGAATGGAGTGTTGGGCTTGGAGTCATACAAAACGTTCCAGTCCTGTCTCTGATACGAGCTATGTGATTCCGGGTGGTTCTCTTCACTTCTATGGCCTTACTTTTCTCATCTGTAAAATGAGATAATACTAGTATTATCTTGAAGGGTTGTGGTGAGACTCACATTAGATAATGTAAAGTGCTTTTCAAATTTTAAAGCTGGTACAAATGTTAATTTTTAAAAAACCCTTAAGCGTGATTATAAAATACAATACTTTATGGCTGGCAGCTTTCAGCAAGCCACTGATGGTGCCCTGAGGCTTGTTACACTTAACTATGGTATTTATTTAGTTTGTTGTTTAGTGTTTATCAATACTTTCTATTTCACCAAAGGGAGCATGGAGGGGGGGAAACCAAACCTAAATTGTTTATGGGGAAATCCTTTTTAAAAAACTGTTCTTACTCACTAAACTACTCCAAATTAGAAATACAAGGACATTTCAGTTCAAAGGCCTTTTTGAGGAAGGATAGACAAGCTGGAGTATATCCCAGAGAAGGTGACTAGAGACCATTCCAGAGGAACATTTCTGAAGGAAATTGGGAAGTTTAGCCTAGAAAAGAGAAGGCCTGAGGCAAGGTGGGAGGTGTAATTGCTCTCTTCAAATATTGTATTTTGATATGTGGAAGAGGGATCAGACTTGCCCTGCTTAGTCCTGGAGAGACAGAATAATAGGATAGTAACCATAGAAAAGCAACTTTTGGCATTCTACCAATTACAACTGTCCCAAAATGGAATGGATTGTCTTGGGATGTTAGTGGGTTTCCCCTTTTCAAGCATAACCTAGAAGATAGATTTTTCTAATACCTCAGCTGCTCCCTGGGAGTGACTTTTGATATTTGGCATTAGTGATAAATTTTTTAAAGCAACTAGGGTGCCATTTAAAGATGTGCCCTGTGGGCTGAAAGTGCTCCTTCCACTTCTAAAATAACTATCTTATTTCCAGAGAGTAGCTTAGGTAGTGAGAGACCGTGGCTCAAGAGATAGATGGCTTCAAGCTCAATATGATATGATGGCAAAGATCCTGATATAATTATAGTTCACATCATTGGAAACAATACCTGTATTGAGGTAGGTGATGGTCTCTGTTGACTTTTTTCTTTAGTTCTGAGTAACAGAAGTAACATTGCTGAGCTGGAGCACTCCAGATGAGGGTAATAAGAACAGTGAGTTAACTTGAAGCCACTCCATCTAAGGACTGGTCAAAGGAATTGGTACTATTTGGCCTGGGAAGGAGAAGATTTTATGGAAAATGCTACAGTTATTTTCAGTTTTGAAGGGCTCTTAGGTGAAGGAAGTATTAGAATGGTTCTTTCCTCCAGAAGGAAAAACTAGGAAGAAGAAAGAGGAAGAAGATTTTTCACAACTATCAGAGAAGTCTCAAAATGTAATCCGTAATTTTAGGAGGTCATGAATTCCCGATGGTCTCAAAATTGCTCATCATTTCTTATGGCGCAATAGTGCTGTCACAATCATATACCACAACTTGTTCAGCCATTCCCCAATTGATGAGCATCCTCCTGGGTTCCAGTTCTTTGCCATCACAAAAAGAACTACTATAAATATTTTTGTACAAATAAGTCCTTCCTCCTGCTCCCCCCTTTTATTATCTCTTTGGGATACCAAACTAGTAGTGGTATTGCTGGGTCAAAGGATATGCACAGTTTTATAGCCCTTTGGACATAGTTCCAAACTGTTCTCTAGAATGGTTGGATCACTTCACAACTCCACCAGCAGTGCATTAATGTCCCAATTTTTCCACATCCCCTCCAAGAGTTGTCATTTTCCTTTTTTGTTATATTAGCAAATTAATAGGTATGAGGTGGTAACTCAGAATTGTTTTAATTTGCACTTTTCTAATCAATAATGCTTTAGAACATTTTTTTTTAATTTGACTATAGATAGCTTTGGTTTCTTCATCTGAAAACTTCCTCTTTATATCCTTTGACCACTTATCAATTAGGGAATGACACATTATTAATTTGACTCAGTTCTCCATGTGTTTGAGAAATGAGGCCTTTATCAGAGAAACTTGCTGTAAATCCCCACTCCTCTTCCAGGTTCCTGCTTTCTTTCTAATCTTGGCTGCATTGGTTTTTCATTTGTGGAAAAACTTTTTAATTTAATGTAATGAAAATTACCATTCGTTGGGAATGACATAGAAAGGATTCCTGTTCAGCTATGGATTCCCTTGGATGACTTCTGAAGTTTGATGAGTTCTGTAAGTTCTCAGTATTGATAATAGATGAGAGACAGTATGGTACAATGGATAGAGGACCAACTTCAGAGTCAGAAAGTCCTGAGTTCAAATCCTGCCTTTGACACAAGTTAGTTGGATGACAGTAGACAATTTACTTCTCTCAGTCCCCCAGGCAACTCACCCAGACCAGAAAAATGTCAATCTGCATTTATGGAGGAAATTTCCTTATTGGGAGTTCTTCATGACAATGAAATCATAGAACTAGACAAGTCTTGGTAACAACCTTTTTACTTCTACTGAAACATAAGGTGGAAGAAATATAATTCAGTGTTCAGTGCTAAGAAAAAGGGCCCTATTGATTTTTTTTTACAGTTTTGTAACCTTAGAATCAATTAAGATGTTTCTAGAATTTCTTTCCATTTTACTGAGAGCATTTAAAATACATAAATCAATGGAATGATCTATAAAAAAAAAAGCAAGAAAGAAATTAAAAGAAAGAAAATGCACTGTGCCATTGAGCAAGACAAAGCTAAAAATTCTCAATAATACTAATTTTATTTCTTCACAGCTTCTTTCTTTTCTCATTTTCTTGGGTAACTTTTCACGTTACGAAGGCCTAATTCCTTGGATACCCCCTCAAAATCTATAGCCTTTGCCTGCATTCTCTTTGGAGACTTCGTAGACTATTCACTGTATTTTATTATCTGTCTAAAAGAAGATAAGATACAATTCAGCCATCATTCAAAATCCTGCAACCCAGAAAGTCTTAAGGGTGTTCATCTCTGAAAATCTCTCTCCTGCTGACCTTCCTGACATTGCCTAAAGACAACATTTATTTCTGTTTCCTTGATACAGAAATCTACTTTCAGGCACCTTTCTATTCTTCAGTGCAGGTATCACTTGACTTTCTCTGGTCTTCAGCTTTCCAGAATTTTAAAATCTCCTAAAGCAACCACATGGCCATTCCGTCCTGGGTTTCATTAACTGCTTATCCATCACAGTGCCCAGAGAGCAGCCCAGAATATAAAACTCTTTTCAGACATTTCCATTAAATAATTCAGTCCCAAAGAACTTAGCTTCTTTAAGTTCATTTTAGATACTCCATTTCTCTGCTCTTGGAATTCTCTCAGACTGTTCCCCATACCTGGAATGCCCTCCCTCCTCAGCTCTGACTTCTGACCTTCCCAACTTCCTTCAGGTCCCAGCTAAAATCTTATGTTCTATATGGAGACTTCCCCATCCCCTCTTAATTCCAGTACCTTCCCTCCATTAATTGTCTCCTATTTATCTTTCATGTAGCTTGCTTTGTACATGTTTCTGTCCATGTTGTCTCTCCTGTTAGATTATAAGTTACTTGAGGGCAGGGATCATCATTTGTCTATTTTTGTGTCCTTAGTCCTTAGAAAAATGCCTGGCATGTAGTAGGCCCTTAATAATTGTTTATTGATGGAGTGCTGCAAATTTTTTAATCCTTTCTGCACTTTTGCCAAATCTATAGTGGAGGGAGTCCTGGATTTGTGTTCAGAGAAACTTAGTTCAAATTCTGGCTCTTTATGACCTTGGGCAAGTCACATAACTTTTCTAGGCCCAAGTGTTCTTATCTGAAAAATGAGGGAGTTGGACTAGATGACCCCTAAGGACCCTTCCTCAATCTATGATCCGGTGATCTAACATGATGCATGTGAAAGTTTTGTCTAAACATTTGGAAAAATTCCCATTGGCCTGGGGATCACAGGATATAGATTGAATAGGAAGCTTCGTGGTAGTGTGCTTTGATCTCCTCATTTTACAAATGAGGAAACTGAGGTCCAAGGAAGGAAATCTACTTGCTCCAAGCCAGATAAACCATAAACAGCCAAGAAAGGATTTGAACCTGGGTCCTGTGACTTGACACCAATGCTCCTGCTACTATACTGTGGGCTCCTCATTTATTTTCTACCTTTGTGCAAAAGTAAGGTGAGGATTCATTTGTTTCTGTTCATTCAGAAATAGGCACTACCTTTGAGAGCTCCCCTTATAGGATCTGAAGAGAGAGTTTTTCATGTAAGGGGCAATGCCACAAAACAATTGTATTAGAAAAATCAATTGAATTAAGCATTTTTGAAATGAAAATTCTTAGGTTAATCAAAATATGGTGCCATAAACCTCATTCTTATAACCTTCGTATTCATAGAAGGATCATTTTACATTGAACCATAGACTCACAAGAGGGGATGTGGGATAGTGGACCAAGTGGTGGATGCAAAATTAGGAAGATTTGGATTCAAATACTACCCTCTGACAATTACTGTGCAACTCTGTACAATTAAATTTACCTTCTATGTACCTCAGGCAACTCTTTAGATGGAGGTAGAGAAGAATAAGCATTTATATAGAACATGCTGTGTGCCAAGCACTGTTCTAAATGCTTTACAGTGGGCTCATTTGATCCTGACAATAACCCTGGGAGGTGGGTACTAGTGTTTTCTCTATTTTACAGATGAGGAAACTGAGGCAGAGGTCAAGTGACTTGCCTAGGGTTCGTACAACTAGTAAATGTCTGCAACCAAATTTGGACTCAAGTCCTCCCGGCTCTAGGCCTGATGTTCTCTCCACTGTGCTATCAGATCTTCTTAATATGGTGTCTATGAACTTGATTAAAAAAAGTGTGTGTGTATATACATTATATGCATGTGTATTTATATGTATACACACACATATATATACACATGTGTGTGTATATATGTGTATGTGTGTGTGTGTATAAACTATATGGTAATATATGCTTTTTACTTTATGAATTTAAAAACCTTACTCTAAAAAGGGATTCCTAGGCCTTACCATATTGCCAAGGGTTCTGTGATACAAACAAGGGGTACTGTTCTCTGTTCTATAGCTGAAACACTAAGACATGAGTGGGTTGTGATCTGCATAGGTGGAGGGACTTTTTATGCCATGGTGGCAAGTAAATGCAATCAAGGTAACTGAGGTACATACTCCAAACAAAATCAGTTTGTTAATAGTGATGTGTATAACTGTTAACAAGGTGGGTCAGACTGGCCACCTCAGTAAGATCAGTGACCTCGTTGAGAAAGATCTTCTTTATTGACATATAGGAAAAGTGGGGGGAATCTGGTTAGTTCTGGAACTATTGGTTATAATAGGAAAAGTAGGTTGGCATTTGAATGTGGCTAATCATGATTCCTCTGACAATTAAGGAATATTATTTGTTTTGTGGGACTCATCTGGCTTTTGTAATCTTGGCTGGGAGATCAGTACCACCGGGTTTGCTGTCCTAGTGGCACAATGTTCCACCTAATGGCAAAAGGACATGGAAGGACGGATGATATGTCTTTTGGGGCATGGCACCAGGTGAAGCTGCTTTAAGCTTACAGACAACAAGCAGATGTCCCCAGGGCTAACTGTGAGTGATAACAATATTCCCTTTCAACTACAGCGTCAAACCAACTCAGAGGGAAAACTGCATACCTGAGTAAAGTGAGTTCAGGCAGGTACTGACTCAATTATAAAAATATGTACAGCATGAAATCAATACAGTAGAAATCAGAGGTAATATTAATTTTGATCTTTTCAGAGCCAAGAGTTTCCTGAACAGGTAGAATAACAGGCCTTTCTCATATTCATCTACGTAATAATAATGAATATGAGTAACCAATACAATCATACTATTAGCCACAATGCAGAAGTCAACAAGCATTTATTAAGTGCTTGCTATGTGCTGGATACTGGGCTAAGTATTGGGAATATAAAGAAACTCCAAAGAATAGTCTCTGCCCTCAAGGAGCTCATGTTATAATAGGAAAGGCAGCATGCAAATAACTATGTAAAATACATGACATTTTTTAGGGTAAATGGGAGGTAATTTCTTTTTCTTTTTAAAAAAAATTGTCTTAAACACTTTTTATTTTTAAATTTTAAGTTTCTAATTCTCTCCCTTAAGCTCCACCCATACCCATGTAGAAGGCAAACAATATCAATTATACACATGAAATCATGAAAGATACACTTCCATATTAGCCATATTGCCAAAAAAGTGAGAAAAAGGAAGAAAATGAAAAATTATACTTCATTTTACACTCAGAGTTCATAAGTTATCTCTCTGGAAGTGGATAGTATTTTTCATAATGAATAATGGGAGGTAATTTCAGAGGAAGAATACTAATTTTGAGGAGGACCAGGATAGGCTTCTTGTAGGAGGTAGGATTTGAGCCGAGACATTAAGAAAGTCAGGAAGCACAGGTGAGGATGGAGAGCATTCCAGGCATGGGAGATAGCCAGTAAAGAAGCATGGAGGACTAGTAGATTTAATGGCTTTCTGAAACTTTCTATTACTTCTTCAAACTTTATTTTTTATTGCTCATCTCAATATAAATTGAGTTTTATACACAGTTTCTTGTTGGAAATAAGTAAATCCTCATATATTAGGATGAGAAAACAGTGAATTAGTCAATCAACTACCATTTATTAAGTACCTACTGTGTATCACAGCAGAATACCGATTTACATAATCAATCATATTTCTATCATTATTTGGCTAAATTTAAAGGAGCAAATTAAATTAAAAAATGAAGCCTGACTCATAGAGAATCCTTTTCATTATGTTCATTCAATTCAGCAATCTTTTATTATATATCTACTTTGTGCCAGGAACTGAACTAAGTTCTGTGAATACAAAATACAAAGAAGTAAGCTCTGCCCTCTAGGAGATTATATTCTGTTAGGGAGTTACTCAGATATGGAAATATAGAATACATATGAGATAATATAAAACATATTCCAAGAAAGGGAGAACACCAACTGGTGGATAAATCAGAGAAGACATCTTGTGGGAGGTGGCATGTGATCTATGCTTCATATTCCTCGTGGGAAGGAGAAACTTGTAGTGAAGTAATGGTAGCTGCCATTGAGAGAGAACTCTGCAGTTGACAAAACACTTTCATCAGCCCAGTTTAGAGAGGTAGCCAGTGTAAATATTATCCCCTTTTGACAGATAGAAGAAACTGAGTCTTGCAGAGTTTTAGTAACTTCTCATAGACACATTAGTAAACTAGTAAGTGTTAGGACCCAAGCTCAAGTCTTTGGATTGAAAATGAAATCCTTTTCTACTATACCACATTGTTTTCTAAGACAGGATGTGATTAAACCAGAGGTTCCCAAACTTATTTGGCTTACTGCCTGCTTTTCAAAAAAAAAAAATTAGTCAGTGTGCCCCCTGGAAATCTACTTTCTTTAACACTTAAAGGTTTTTTTGAAATTTGTGTCATTTCAAAAAAATATAATTTTTTTTAAAAAGTGATGCATCTTAAATTTAACAATTTATTGTAAATTTGTGGTTTTTTCCTGCATTGAAATTTTGATGATGCAGTATTACATCACATAACCATATAGTATTGTATTGTAAACAAGTCATTATATACACATATTCCTGCCCATGCTTGCTTGCCTGCCAACACTTGCTTGTTTAGACCTGTCAGTGGACTTGACCACTGATCAGTTATAACTTGCATTTGTGACTTTAACTTTGTTACCCAACAGATGAAATATGTACAAACAATTTTCCAAAATTTTCTTCTCTTCTTTCCTTATGCTTCCACCATCCTGTTATTTTAATCAATGCCCCCCCACTCCAATTGCACCCGAGGCTATTACTGCCCCCCACTCCTGGATTGTTCCAGTATCCCCCAGGGTGCAGTATTGCCCACTTTGGGAACCTATGGATTAGACTTTGTCTTTAAGGGTAAAAGCTTGGGATGCTTTAGGTGTTTCTGGAATTGGAAGTGACTTTTTATGATAACTGTGTTGCCTAATGGTAAATCAATGCTACATTGAAGAAGTTATGCAACATCAAACATGACAGATTTGTAAATGGAGATTTCTCCAGATATTTGTCAGGGCCAAAGGATATCTAAAAGCTAAGGATGATATAAAGGCAGGATAGAGTAGTAGATATACCTCTTGACTTGAAATTGGGAAAACCTATGTTCAAATCTCATCTAAGACACTAGATTCTGGGCAAGTCACTTAAGCTCTCTGAACCTCAGTTTCTTCAATTATAAAGCAAAAGGTATTGGACTAGATGGCCTCTGAGGTCCTTTCCAGATCTAAATCTGATTCCGTGAGTGGCTTTCTGCTTCCCAATTTCCCTGTTATCTGTCATGAATATCTACAGGGATGGGGTGATCACATCAGCTTCCCCAAATGGCATCCCGACCCCCCCCCTCCAGCTCCCCCCGCCATGCCCCAGGCCCTTGGACGCATAGATTAAAATATTCTGGCTGGCAGAAAGGTGCCTTGGTATAGGGGAGAATGTGTTGGGTCTGTCATTGGCAGGGAGACGTGGGTTTAAGTCTGGACCTGGCATGAACTAGCTGTCTGAACAGGATAATCACTTTCTCTAAGTCTCCATTTCCCTATGTGAAAAATGAGACAGTATCTCTTCCACAGACCACATCAAAGGGTTGTTGTAAAAATCAGTGAGACAAAGTATCTAAAGAGCTTTCTAAGTATAAAGCAGTAAGGAAATGTGAGTCCTATTTGTTCAAAGTTAGCCAGTTTTCTTGCCATATCTGGATATATTGTCCTGCTTCTAGCAGAAAATCAAGGAGGGGAATGGTGGCAGGATTTCCTCCTCTCCAAGATTCTGCATCACAAGGCAGAAGGGATTAGAAGGATATAATGAGCCTAATGTTTACAAATATTCTTAAATCTGAAATGTTGTGATATTGACTATTGCTATCTTTTTGAAAGATATTATGATTCTCCTAATTTAATATGCACATTGAAAAAGTATTTATGTAAAATAGACTATGGGTATTATTCTTTGAGTGTGGACAACTGATAGCCATGGCAACCAATTTATTTAAACTAGTCCCTGTTTTATTCTGATCCCTTCTGAAGTACCAGGAAATGAGATGGCCACATAAAAAGAATGAATTACATTTCAGTTTAATATTTAAACATAAGCAGAGGCATGCATTTATTTGTATGCTTGTCTCCCAAATGGACATTTCAGAAAGCACTCCATTAACCTGGGCTAAATTCAGTATTTATTAGGCACCTACTATTCACAGAGCACTCTGTAAATTGCTAGCCTGGGTGAGAATGGGTTTAAAGTTTTTATAAACTGGAAGAGGGCTGGACAAGACCTTAACAGCTCTCCAGGGCACCAGTTCCTTCTTGGTTTTGCTTCTCCTTTCCTAAAACAAAGCCAGAACTGCATGAATACTATTTATATACAAATGGAAGCATAGGGCCTGGTTCTATAATTAACCAATTTGGGAAATTCCTGGGAAATGAAACTATCTCTACAATTCAGGCTGGCAACTTCTCTTCAACTCACAGTTTTAGAGAGTTGCTTAGAACAGAGATGTGCAATTGCAGTGCACCTGGATCAGATTAAAATTTATTCAGGAGATATTTACCAAAATAAAAATAGAATAAAACATAGATAATGTTAATGTGTGGTTTTCTAAGTCAGTATGCAGCCAGCAGGGATCCTTACTTTAGTGGCCGCCGTTTCTACTTGAGTTTGACACCATTGGCTTAGAATACTGAGAAGATAAAAGACTCCTACAAAGTCATGCAGTTAACTAGCTGTGAGAGCAGGTCATTCTTTCCCGAGAGCCAGCCCTCTATTGAATCTGCCAAGTTGCCTCTTATGTTCACATTGGGAGAGTGAGAAAGGGAGGGAGAGAAGGTGAAGAGGGAGAGGGAGAGAGAGAAGGAGGGAGGGTAAAGAGAGGAAGGGAAGAAGGGGGTAAAGTTGAGAATAAAGAGGTGGAGGGAGGTAGAGAGCGCTGTCTTCCTCTGGTTCTAGGTTGTTCTGTATTACCTTTGCAGAGCAGAACCACATGGGAATTACAATTAGCCTATAACAGGAAAAGAATAAGTCTTATACATTTTGAGGAATAAGTGATTTCTATAAGATTTCACTAAAGCAGATATGGATGGTTCATCAAATATTATGATTATATACATAGAGCCTTAGCATTCTCTGGTCGCTCTCTGTAAATAGCCATTGCTGACTTTGTGCTGGCCCCAAGTGGGGAGAGGGCAGGGAGGATTATTGTGATATCATCCTGTCCTCCGCCTTCTGGGTCTGTCTTTTTGGTTCCCCAGCTTCTGAGCTTCAAAACGTAACTGTAACAGATTGTTAATATTCCCTATTGTTGAGTCAACAAAAAGTGCCAAACGTAAGTGTTTGAGATGTTTTACAAATGAGAAAAACTTTGAAACTGGCTACAAGGCAGTATCTTTTTGATGATCTGTGTTTTTTAATACTTGTTTTTCAAGATCTAAGAGGTAATAAGAGAAGCCAATTTTTCTATAATTCTTTAAAGCTTGCATATCACCTTTCTTTTAGGGGATGCAAAAAGGGGGAGGTGATTTCATTGGTAAAGGAAACTCTCTTCTAATGTAGATTAGCAACTGCTCTGCCATTTTGAGTCTTAGCAAGTTGTTTGGGACACTAAGAAGGGAAGGGGCTTGCCCAGTCAGTGTGTGACAAAAATGAGACTCAACCAAGGCCATTGCAATGCTGCTTCTCTCTCCACTATGCCAGGCTGCCTCTCAATTACAATAGTAAAATTTATTTTGACTAAGGGGTTTAAAAGTGAAGGTATAGGTGACGTTAGGCTTCTGTTGTTCTGAATGGTTTAGAACAGTAAATGTTTATCTTTCCTCAAACCTCCCATGGCTCCCTATCCTTCCACCATGTTGACTAAGCATCTTGCCTAATATTTCAAGGAAAATATTAAGGCCATTCACAATGAACTCCTTTTTTCCTTCTCATCTCACATATTTCGGGTGCTTTCTGCCACTCTCTCTTTACTCCTGCTTCATAGGAAGAGGCAGCTCTTTTTCTTTACTAAGGCAAACACCTCTACACACCTAAATGAGACCATTAATCTTTCTTCAACAGTAGATTGCCCTCTCTATCATCCCTGCTCTTTCTGATTTTTCTTCAATTTCTCCCTGTTTACCAGCTGCTCCCTCGGTGCCTACAAACATGCCCATGTTTCCTCTTTCTTCAAAACACCCTTGCTTGATCTCTTGATCCCCACTAGCTATCATCCCATATCTCACCTCCTTATGTTGGCTAAACTTGAGAAGGCTGTCCGCAATCAGCACCTTAAGTTCTTTCCTCCCACTCTTAACTCATGTGAATAACTTTACCAACAAGGTACATGTGCAGGAAGAATGGAAGGTCAGTGAGGCAGCAGAAAGAAGGAAAGGCATTTTGAAGTCATACATTATCATAAAACCTGTACTTCAAGGAATCTCGGATCATTTGGGAGCAGTCACACTTTTAGCCCTCAAGACATTTTTCATTCCTTCTCCTTGTTCCCTTGAGATATAGAGGGTTTTATTTTTAACCCTTGTCCAAACTTAAGTTGCTGAACTACTCAGTAAAAGCTAGAGAATGATGTTTTAGATACTCTACTGAATGCTACTGATGGAACGATGGCCACTCCCTTAGGTTATTATTCTAGGAGCTTCTAGGGAAGATTTATACTATGACAAAAACAACAATAACAAAAAAAAGGAAATTTGAGAATTTTGAGAAACCTTATTTTTCTTCTTCTCCCCTCCTTAGTATATCATCTCTGTTACCAAATCTAGGCTATATTGGACTAAGAGCCACTTCGGTGGCTGTGTTGTTGGGTAACATGAACAGAGAATGACAATAGAAAGGGCAGTGCTGAATAATTTAGGGAGGGCGACTGACTGTTAGCCCAGGAAGTTAAGAAATGTTTAAACAAGCCAATCTTAAGTTTAATACAAGTAATAGTAATAGAGAAAAAGGCCAAGGATGTAACAGGAGGAAAAAAAAAACAACAAAAAAACTTCTGCATATGGAAAAATAGCTTCATTTCATGGAGGAAATATTTGAAACTATTATATTCTTGGGTCTAAAAGTGAGAAGATTGAATTGATTCTGTATCATTTTTAAATGACCCTTGTTACAGTTAATTGATTTTGGTCTGTAACTACTGCTCAAGTCATCAAGGTTCTTTGTCTCTGAACTCAGTTCAAAGACTCAGCTAGTGTGTAATGGGTTAAGTTTAAAAATCCAGCTCTTCTGTCAATCGCTGATCTATTCTTGCCTCAAGAAATTTAGCTCTCTGTGGGGGATGCACATGAACACAAGGGAGTTGGGTGTAATATCTTTACACCACCAAGCAACCCTTCAAGGATATCTGGTTTGCTGTCCAAAAGTCTGGCCCACTATCTTGTACCTGACTCTCAGGAGGGAAGAGAGTTGTTGCTCCAAACTTCTAAGCAATCATACTGTTCCCTGTACCTCAGCTCTGTAACCAGTCATGTCCTCCAACCCATGATGTCACCAATCCTGGTCTGTTCTTTGTTCTAAACTTCCTAAAACCTATAAAAAGGGAGCTATCCTTTTGCTTGAGGCCTTTGGCATAAATGGAGGCAATCCATTGATCTATTTATTTACAGACTGCATGCCCTATTAATAAATGTTATCTTCTTGGGAGACATACCTGTAACAACAATTTGGCTTGCAGCTGCTGCAGCAAGAGCTGCCAGCACAGGTTCTTTGATCTGCTTTTCTAACAAAAGCAACCTTAAGGGGTTAACAGTCTCACTTTAACCAAACATACATATATCATTCACTTAGTTTGGGGGAAAAGCCAGCACCCTGAACTTCAGAGCAAATACAAGCAAATTACAAGCATACCTTATATAAACAGAGCAAATAAACACTAATTAGCAGACAGGCTTCTAGCTATCTGTCCAATCAATCACATACATAGTTACCAAAAAGAAGAGCACCAACATCAGGGTTTTCGTCAAAGCCAGGGGCAGGGGGCTCCAGCAGCTACCCAGAATCTCCACACCAACACTCTTCCAGCGAGTGAGAGCCCCTAAACAAAACGCCAACCTCTGAGTTTATATACTGCGGTCAGGGTCAAAGGATGTCATAACCATGCAACTCAAACCCACATGACCTTAAAGCTTCCTCAGGGTCAAAGCATGTCACAAACATGCGACTCAAACCCATGTAAACTAGGCTTTCCCTTGAGGTAAGCAGGTCATCAAAGACTCCCGATTTAACAAAAAAAAACAAAGGCCAGACTCATCAAAGGCACTTGATTACCTAAGTGCTCCAAAAGAGAAAACAGTAAAAAAAAAAAAAAAGTCCCACCCTGCTTAACCTTACAATACCTCAGTTTACATTTTTGTTGTATTTTACCCCTGATAAAAGACAGAGATGAAGTAATAAAATCAGTAATAAAATTGTAATAAGTAATAAGTAATAAAAGTAATAAAATTGAATAAATATGAGTTTAAATTCTATGAGCTAGTAGTGGCTACAGTGATTAGGACTATGATATATATTGTCCTGCATCCAAAGAAGACTTGATTCATAAGGTAAAACGAATTTTTCTATTCCATCCCTAGTAGACATCCATCTCCATAACAATCTCAAGGTATTTTCAAATGTGGCTTCCCGGCTTAGAGAGTGGCTACATGAGAATTAAATTGATGAGAATTAAAATTATATCATAAGATTCTAGAGCTAGAAAGGGCAGTAGACACCATCTAATCCAATCCCTTCAATTTATAGGTGAGGAGAGGGGAAGGGAAGAGAAAGAAATAAGCACACACATATATATATGCTTATAAGCATATATTTATAAACACATATTCATGTATGCATACATACATACACATATACATACACACATATATCTATATCTGCATGTCTATACCTACATATATCACCTACATGCCAGGAACTGTGCCAAGCACTTTTCAAATATTAATTTATTTGATCCTGGGAGGTAGGTGCTATTATTATCCCAATTTTAAAGATGAGGAAATTCAAGTAAAGAAAAGTTTACTGACTTGCCCAGGGTCACACAGCTAATGAAAGTCTGAGACCAAATTTGAACTGTCTTCCAGTGCTCCCAACTTCATCCAAGTCCTGATTTCATCCCTCAATAAAATAATCTTCCTCCCCATCAACCTATTGAGTTTTCCCCTGGAATTGCATAGATGTGGCCACACTGTATTAATTGAGTTTTACAACAACTCTGTGATGACGGTGCTATTAATGTCCCCATATTACAGATGAGCAAATTGGCACATAGCCACCCAAATATCCACATGCTTTTTGTTTTGATCTGAAATCTCCAAGTGAAGCAAAAAATCCTACTTAACTCAATTAAATTTATAATGAATTGTCTATACCAATCTTAATATTATAAATTTTTTTCTATGAATGGTGAAGGAGCTTATGTTTTCCTTTGTCTATGAATCAGGTGTTACCATGTTGCCTTGTACCAAGAAACAAGACAATGGGCAAGTGGATTTTTTGTTCATAACTGAACTTGATGGAGGCAAAAATTCCTCTAGAAATCACTGATGCATACAACTATGGGAAAAATGTATAGAATATTAACAGGAACACAGAGAGAATAAAATGCTGCATAGACCCCCAAGGCCCCTTGGTATACATACATAACACAAACCATCAAGTGTGCTGGCTGATTTTCTAAAATAGACAAACCAGTATGTTAACCTTTTCTCCTCCTCATGGGCCCTTGAGAACAGTAATGTTTTCAACATGACAAAATATAATTCATTGCCCATGACCTGACCATTACACTCTTAATAAATTCAATTAAATTTTCAATTAGACAAAATGAATTAAAAGAGGTGACTAGAAACAGGGGACAGGGATGTGCCAAGTGTAAGAAGAAAGATGGAGAACACTGTCATCTTTTAATTTGCACCCCTTCTCTTGGGGGAAGAAGGAAGAAAGCTGAAGGCTATGTGAGAGACATTTTTCTGGAAACTTTTCTATCCTTAAAGAGAGCAAGTAAATACAGATATGGGCCCTCGGCTTTTTTTGCTGAATGCTGAAGACCAATTTTAGCTTTGTGATTAAGTGTGCAAGGTCTCAGGATAACTGGAATCATTTTCACCAGTTAGGTTAAGGTTTCTAAAAATAAGACCTAGAAAGCAAAAGTGTGAAAGCTCAATGAGAATTAGTGGCAGGGTGGGAGGTTTGGTGGGGGGAAGAGAAGGAAATAAAAAATAAATGCAAAAAAATTAAAGCATTCAAATAGTTCAGTGAATGCAAGTGGATTTGGACTTAGACTAATACCTGAGCATCTGTAATTTTTCATTTCTGTGAACATTTATTTTTTTAAAAAAAATTTTAATCGGCAAAAATCTACCTTCTCACCTACCTATGTCAGTATCTTCCCCAATTTAATTGAGAACAACATTCAAAACAAATGCATATAGTCAAGCAAAACCAATTTCTACATTGGTCATGAAAATTGGAGAAATTTTTTTTTTACTCTCATTCTGCACTATGAGTCCTTCATCTCTTTATTAGAAGAAATTTTGGTTGGTCATTATCCTGATAGGAGATCTTATGTCTTTCCAGTTTTAAAAAAAAAATCTTTACCATATTGTAGTCATCCTGTAAATTGTCCTCTTGGTTTGGTTCACTTTGTATCAGTTCGTACAAGTCTTCCCATTTCTTACAGCACAGTAGTATTCCATCACGTTTCTATATCATAATTTGGTCATTTATTCCCCAATTTATGGGTATACCCTCAGATTGCCATTCTTTGCCACTTTAAAAAGAGCTATAAATATTTTTGCACAATCTTTGTTTTGTTTAGGACTAATCCCTCCCTTAGTCTCCTGCCTTTAATTCTTCCCCTCCCTTCTCCCCTTTCCCTTTTATGTCTCCTTAGTTTGCCCTGAATCTGTGACCCTGAACTGGGCAACAAAGCTTACTAGCTGGATCCCTAGGTGCCCTGTATAGGTGCTCTGGTATGGGTCTGGGTCCTCTTCTTGCTCTAGTTTTCAGTTCTCCCTGGGTGCTGGAATGCTAGAGGTAGGAGGGGACATCTCTGGACAAACCTCAGTGTCAGCAGACCTCTCTGCCTGTCTCCCTCTGCCAGTCTGGGCTGAACAAATAATTCACTGTGGCTAAATCCCCAGAATTTAGTCTGATGCATTTTTCTAGATCTGTTTAGAGAAAGCTTTTTATGGGGGTTTGGGGGGGAAGGGGAGTGGAGGGAGATTCCTGTACTTCTAATATGCCATCTTGGCTACTCTATGTGTTGTTTTTAACACTAATGTATTATTTTATAGTTTAACTATACATCAAGGACAACTTACTGGCCTAATATTAAAAAATCCATTTTTTTTAAAATGGAGAACAGATCTGGACCTGAAATTTCAACAGTCTGGAACAGTCCCAGTGTGGAAACTCCCTCTGTCAATGTAGACTGGTAATTGGTTGGGAGTTGCTTGGGGCCACTGAAGTCTTAGTGACTTGGCCAGGGTCATACAACTAGTATGAATCTGCAAAAGAACTTGAATCCAAATTTTCTGACTCCAGTCTTGGCCTTCTGTGCTGCCAACTGCATAAGCTATTTGAAAACTCCATAGTCAATATAATTTAGGAATATATTTCCTTGGGTTACTTTTAGTGTCTATGCTTATAATAGACTTGGCCTTCTGTGTCTAGGCCAGAGTTGAAATTGTTTTGTGCCAATGACTAATCACTTCAACTATTTTGTTTGATTTAACACACACTTGCTGGTGTACGTATTCATGTAACTGACATAGCTCTTTTCCTTCTTTGTTTAATTGCTTTCAGAGAATGGGCAGGTCACTGAAATGGGATAAACTTTATTCCCTAAAGAGATGATGTAGAACAAAATGTGGACACCAAAGAAGACAGTTAGTATGAGAGTATGCTTGTGCCAAATTTTGAAATGTTGGGAAGATGTTAGTAAGTTTCCCAATCGAACAATTTGAAAACAATCATTTCTTCATATGAATTTTTTTGAGATTCCAAAGAAAAATTTAGAGATAATCTGATAAATTTTGACTCTAACATGTACCAGGGTTGTTTTTATTAATTCTTCTTCCTTTTCATTCTCTTTCCCCTTTTTTCAGTTCTTTTATTTCATATGTAGGACTGGAGTAGGGGTGGGGCAACCATGCTTGCAGCAGACCAATTATATGAGGTTCAGGGCATCCTGAAGGGACTATATCCACTCAACAAACTTTTATGCTCATAAGTATAAACCAATATGTTTAACTTTTATTAGTCAGGCAGAGGATAAAATTAGCTGAAAGCAAAGGCATTCAGTGAAGTAGCACAGTAAGACAGGTATCAATAGGATATTTTTTTTTCTCCCCACCAATAACCCAGGGGTATTCTCTTCTACAAATATATCCCAGTGGGAAAAGTGGGCATGCCAGGGACATGCATGTGGTACCACAAATGTGGGGAACATATGTGATCGAAGTACACTCTAGAAAATCCATACAGGTAGAGAACATGTTTGGCCAGGGGGATGACTTATGCCTCTGATGCCAGAGGACTGCCATTGCATTTTGGTTGAGTCACCAATGTCTTTCAGAGAAAGGAATTCTTCTGCTCTTCCTGCCCTACACTGTACACAGTAATGAGAGAAATAATTATTAACAACCAATTATTTGGGCAGAACCAGCATCCCCCTCCTTTTTCTAGAGTCCTGATTATAAAAGTTCAGTCTTTTGAAGGACATTGCTGATAAGGAGATTGGACTTCCTTGTTCACACTCTACCGGGGTGGGGGTAATCATTGTGTTCTACTCAGGCTTGGGTGGGACATAAACTCCTTGAATAGATTGCCAAAGGCTGGGGTTAACTGGGGTTGAGAAGTGAATGACTTAACCAAAGTTTGGGTCCAGCCCCTCATTGTAATATTAATTTCTCTCACTAATTATTAACCAATCAGGGTTGATTCCCACTCTGCAGTACAACTACCTTTATTTATTTAAAATTTTATTTTAGACTCAAACACCAGAACACAAATACAAAATAGAGAAAAGAAACAAAAACATACCATAAACTTAAATATAGGAACTTAAAAGCATGTCATGTGTATAGCAGAACATAAGAGAGGATTCAAATATGTAACAATAAATTTTCATTTCAAGAAAGCCTGTATGATAAAGACTACATGTTTTGTTGAGAGTTGTCCATCTTCGCTTCCTTGTAAGTTTTGTTTTGTTCTCTTCTATGCACTTTTTTACTTTGTTCCTCCCTCCCCCCCAGGCTATAATTAAGTGAGGATATATTTCTCTGTAGCTATAGAGATATAATACACATATACATATATACATACATATATAGACATATACTTTCCCAAACAAATTCTACTCCTGATTTTGTTTTTATGTTTGTGCATATCTCTTGTTTCCTGTCCCTCCTGCCTCCTCTACTTTACTTCTATCCACTGCCTTCCCCTCCTATTACTTGCCTAACCCCCTCCAAGGATCCTTCCCCTATCCTCCCATTCCCATAAATATAAAAACCCTTCCATAGCCCCCTATAACCTATTCCCTCCCCCTCTCCCTAGAGGTCCCTCCCTTATCCTCCCTTTCCCATTGATCTAAACACCATTCTATACTCCCCTTTTACCTATTCCCTCACTCTATCCTCTAAAGATCCCTCTCTTGTCCTCTCCACCTCCCTATCCCTTTACCATTTTATTTCTTCTGAATTTAAAATACTTTTATACTCTTCTAAATATATATGTATTGTTCCCTCTTAAACCCATTCCTGATGAAAGTAGGTTACCAGAATTACCAGCCCTCCTCCCCCATCTCATTCCTCTGTATCCTTTCTTCATCTTGCACTTCATTCGTATAAAATAATTACTCTTTTTAGCTGTTCCTAAATGGTTTGGCTTTTTAAATTCATCATACTCATGTTTACCCCAGTCTTTCTTATGTGCTACCCAATTATTAATAAGAATCTTAGACATATGTTTTACATTTTACATATATAAAAAGTAAATGCTCTATCCTTATTGAATCCTTATAATCAGTATTTGGTATGTACCTTATGTTTCTCTTGGCTTTTGTATGTCAAATCTTCTATTAAGTTCAGGGTTTTTTTTTTTAAACTAAGTCTTGAAAATCTGACAGTTGAGCTAATGTCCATTTTTTTCTCATTCAAGATTATGCTTAACTTCACTGGGTATGATATTTTTGGTTAGAGCCCCAGTTCTTTTGCTCTTCAATATATAGTGTTTTAAGATCTGCGGTTCTTTAATGTCTCCACTGCTAGGTCTTGTGTGATTCTTATTGTGGCACCATCATATTTAAATTGTTTCATTCTTGTTGCTTTTAATATTTTATCCTTGAGCTGGGGGTTTTGGAATTTGACTGTAATAGGACTCCTACTTTTAAAGGGTATATTAACTGTGAGCCTGCCGCCATGATTTTCTTTGGTCTAAGAGAGATGGCCAAAAGATCATCATTTTATTAATAATTGTGCTGGATTTATTAATAAAATGATTAAATTACCCAGAAACTATGTCTCTTGGAATCTTTTAAATTGTTACAGTACAGTACTCTGTTGTTCTCTTCGTCACTGCTAGAGAGTGCTCTGCTGGTATCATGGTTGCTGTTAGGTGCTAATCTACAGGGTGCAGGTCTGTAACTTTACTTCCAGATGGATTGATTTGGGAGCCGGATATGGATCCTTTAGGCAAGAAGAGTATAACAGCAGTTATTAGAACTTTGTCAAAGAGCTCCTGAGACCCCAGGCAACCTTCTTGAACTGCTTTTTAATATTCTTGAGAAGTGCTTTTGCCTGAAGATATTGGAGTATGTTTTTAGTACAAGAACTTTTAAAATCCTCATGGTCTCAGGGACCCATTGCACCAGATGCAGAATACCAGTGGAGATTCTTCTATAACATACTTGGTGAGTAGTCACCCAGTTCTTACTTAAAGAATCAAGAAAAGAAGAATGTTCTTCATCCATTATTTGTGTCTGGTACACAGTAGGTGCTTAATAAATGTTTATTGACTAACTGGCAATAAAGGCTTCTGGGCTACATGCAAATTTTACTTGTAGTAGGATTGTTTTCTGGCTTGTCAGTGAACTCTAATTGCTGATATTCTGAATATAGCCTTCTAAATCTAAGCAGACTTATGGCAAAAGAAGTTGTTTTTGGTGATTAAACAAGTCTGTTGCCTCACCCTACTTTCCTCTGTTTTCTGTTCTAGGATTTGGGCCATGCTCACTTTGTGTATAGGTATGTATATGTGTGAAAAAAAAGACACGAGAAATTTTATCAACAACTGAGTATAAGATGAGTATATAATGAGTAGAGACAGTGAATAGCAAGGCAAAGAACAGCAGAACAGGATCCAAGGACACCACACTCTTCCCCTTGTATTTCAGTCATATATCATATATTCATTTTTCTAGACTGCATAAGAATCTGGGGGCATCCCCACTGGCCATGTCATCCTTGTATATCCTTTTAAAAAAATGTGATGAGATATTTTTTCACTCATGCTTCTTGCTCATAATTTTTACTCATGTTTCTATTAATACAACAGTAAGTACTCTAGGAAACTGTAGATTTGTAAATCCTCTAACCCCCATAGTATTATGAATGTAGCTTTTCTCAGTGCAGAGCAAATTCAGCGGTTTCTCTTTCTACTGCAATTCTACCATGTAAGCACTTTGTGGGCATATTTTTCCCTGACCAGTAAAACTTGATGCAAAATACTTGGCTGGATTCTGGGCCCTGTTGAATATTTCATTTCAGTGGGTGTTCTCAACTTCAGTTGGCTTGAAATATTCCCATCATTGAGGAACTTAAAGAACAATATTCTTATATCCTTCTCATCCCTCGTGCCTCTTTGGTAGAATCCTCCTTTAGCTAGAACAGAGACTTTTAATCACCACGACTTGATTTTCTTTCTCTAGCCCTGCTTTAACTTCTCCTTGCCACAGCCATGTTCTCTGAGGCGTAGAGTTTCCTGGGAGGTATGGCCCTCTGCAGTTCTTATTGAGATCACGCATTGTTGTTGTTTTTCACAGTTCCTTTTCCTTTGCCATTGCACAAGAGAATTTCCATGCCCTCTGTGTTCAAGGCATGGTCCTCAGCTCTCGGAAGAAAAAGGCAAAAAACAAAGAAAAGAAGAAACTGTCCCTGCCTTCAAGGAGTTTACACTTTATTGTAGAGACATGACATGCACACAGATAAGTTAAAGCATATATCAAAAAGGCTTTATCTCCTGTTTGGATACTGCCCTTCTTTTCATCCCCAAACCTAACTTTGATCACTATTGGGTGGAATCATCTGTAACACGGTAAAGGGTTATAGTGGGGTCTGGCCAACACTCACCCACAGTAAAAATGTAACGGGGATTGTGATGTAACAAAGAGACTTGTGATTCGCTATGGTGATAGCCACCCACATCAAATCCTTCTGTCCATTTGCCTGTCTGTCTATCTATCTATCTGCCTATCTCATCTCTTTCACCTGGCGTAAACAAGGGAACAAGCATTTGTTAAGCACCTACTATGAGTTAGGTGCTGTGCAAGTGCTTTACCAATATTACTTCATTTGAGCCTCACAACAACTCTGGGATGTGGGTGCTGTTATCATCCCCATTTTACGGATAAGGAAACTGAGCCTGATAGAGGTTAAATGACCCACCCAGATACACAAGTAAGCATTAGACACCAAATCTGATTCCATGTTCTTCCCTAATTATATTATTAGTTTTTAAATGCAACTATTTAATTTATTAAAGCAAATGCATAAATACTAAAATATGTCACAATACATATATAAACCCAGACAACACTCTGCCACTAATACACTCAATGTCTATGGTGAAGAGTGGGCATACACTTACAGGAACAAGGAGGGAGAAAAACTCACGTGCTTAGGGTAACTCACAACTTTGGACTGCAGGCTTCAGTGGTCATTGGTGAACCTTCAGGCACAACTGAAACAAACAAATTAGATTCTCTGCTTATTGTTTGACTCCTTATTCTCAGCACTCTTAAGCTGGAGAAATGATTTTTTTTTCTTCTTTCCCAAAACAGGGCATTTACAAATCCTTTCAGTTTACGATCATCTTTAATAGGGTGTTTAGAAAATGAATAGTAGTTCTCCTGAAAAACTCATCAAGCTGGGGTATCTCTGGGGTATGCAGTTCCAGCTGGCAAATCATTCACTTAGAGGCCACACCATCAAATCAGACAGAACTCAAAGCAGCTGATTAAATTCTTAGGTTATCATGTTATAAAAAGCACAGGTTAATCCCCCTCTGCTTTTCCTGTTGAAGCCAGAGGTGGCAACAGAGAGCCACGTATAGAGCTCTATGAGAGCCTTCACCTTTCTTTAACTTGAGGTGGTGCTGAAGGGCTAGGTGTCCCAGCCTGATTGGCTAATGAGGTAAACTTTCTCTGATCAATTAGGAATCCCTCAGCTCCAGTTGATTGCTTCTAAATACAGCGGTCCCACACAGCAGCTTTTCTGACCCATATTTTATTCTCTTTACATTCCTATACCTAATTCCTGTACCTAATTCCTATTCTAGTTACTATTATCTTTAATAACTTAAATGAACACTTTCCTAACTCTATAATTGATTTTTAAATTAAGAAGTCACAACTCCCCAATATTTCCTTATAAAATGTTTATGTGGTGTTTTATTTTTTCTAGTTTATTGTCTAGTCATAAAGTTACATGGATGCAAATCAGCTCACATCCCACAATGCTCTGCAGGTCTGAAGTCTTTAATAGCATGGTCCATCTCTGGTGCCCTTGAAACTTTGCATTCATTCTCTAGGTTTTTTTTCTTAACAAAATATCTTTCTTTGCTTGTAGCATAAAGCTTTTCCCACATAAGAGAGGTATCATTCTATCTTGACAGATTTGTCTTTTTATTTTACACCACAGATAATTTTCTCTGCAAAATTGAAAGTTTTTTAAGTATACTTTATCAGTGTATATTGAAACAAAGGATTTTTTTTTTTTACTACTGTTAAGTATCAAAATTTTCACCTGAGTGAAAGTTGAGTCAGAAGACTATGTGTCTGGATGGGCTTTGCAGATATAAACTTTACACATAATTTATTTGAAACTTCATGTGAGAGTCAATTTTCTTTGTCAATTAACTGAATATCACAGTCAGTGTATCAGTTGTATTTTGTAGGCAGAGTAGAGGGTGAAAGGAAAGTAAATGAAAACTCATTCCACTTTCTCATTCAGTTCTCTTTTTCCCCCCACTTAAGAGTATTTTTTTTCCAATTACATATGAAAATAGTTTTCAACATTCACTTTGAACTATAATGAACTCCATCCTGGAACTGAAAAATCTGCATTTTGTGTACTATTCTCAGTGGCTTGGACGTTATCTAAAGCACTACAGATGCCTCCCATTGGTCTAATGTATCATACTCTAAACTCCCTGAGGGCAGGGATGTTTTCATTCATCTTTGAGTCCAGCCCAGAGCCTTGCATATTCTGTAGGTGTTAGACAAATGTTTGTTGAATTTGACAAATAAACAGATACTTATTATTTTAATGAATGAAACTTCTAAAATATATGGATAGTATTGCTCTTCAGGTGAAGATAAAAGATCTTGACAGACAAGATTGCGTCCCTTGGCTAAGTTATTGGCTAGGAGAAATACTTTAATTCATGTCATTAATATATGACCTGTGCTTTGTGGAAATTAATTAGGCAGCAGTTTAGGCTAGATTGTGGATGGGGTGGGGGAGGAAAGTTTGGAGGCAGTGCAGCTAGTTAGAAGGGGAAAAGGGAAGAAGCATTTACTAAATACCTACTATGTGCTGTGTTAAGTGCTTTACAAATATTATCTCATTTGATTCTTGAAACAACCGTGTGTGCATGCACATGTGTGTGCGCGCGCGCACGTACATGCATGCTATTTTTATCCTCATTTTACAGTCAGGGAAACTGAGTCAGCTAGAGGTTAAGTGAATTGCCTAGAGCCCACAGCTAGTAAATGTCTGAAGCTGACTCTGGTCTTTCTGAATTTTGGGCTCAGAGCTCATTCCACTTTCCCATTTAGCTCTTTTTTCCCCCCACTTAAGAATATTTTATTTTTTTTTCCCAACTACATATGAAGATAGTTTTCAACATTCACTTTTATAAGATTTTGACTTCTAGATTTTTCTCCCTCCTTCCCTTCCCTCCCCTCTCCCTAAGACAGCAAGTAATCTCATGTAGATTCTATATGTACAATCATATTAAATATCTTCCATGTTAGTCATGTGAAAGAAGAATCAGAACAATAGGGAAAAACCATGGGAAATAGAAAAACAAAAAAACAAAAGTGAAAATAGTTTGCTTCAATCTGCATTCAGACCACATAGTTCTTTCTGTGCACGTTGATAGCATTTTCCATCATGAGAATTTGGAATTGTTTTGAATTATTGTATTGCTGAGAAGAGCTGAGTCTATCATAGTTATTGTGCAATGTTGCTGTCATCGTGCATGATGTTCTCTTGGTTCTGCTCACTTCACTCAGCATCAGTTCATGTAAGTCTTTCCAGGTTTTTCTGAAATCTACCTGCTCATCATTTCTTGTAGCACAATAATATTCCATTACATTCAAAATGACCTTTGTTTCAATATACACTGATAGAGTATGTCTAAAAAGTCCTTTCAGATGAGGTTTAGATAGTTTTGCAGAGAAAATTGTTGTGTAAAATATAAAGCCAAATCTCTCTGTCAATAAGATAGAATGATAGCTCTCTTATGTGGGAAAAGCTTTATGCTACAAGCAAAGAAAGATATTTTATTAAGAAAAAAGCTAGAGAATGAATGTAAAGTTTCAAAGGTGACAGAGATGGAACATGCTATTAATGACTTCAGACCTGCAGAGTATTGTGGAATGTGAGCTGATTTGCATCCACATACTTTATGACTTGTTCAGCCATTCCCCAATTGATGGGCATCCCCTTAATTCCCAATTCTTGGCCACCATAAAAAGGGCTGCTATAAATATCTTTTTTTTCTTTTTTTTTAATTGAATTTTCTCCCTTGACCCTGTCCCCTTTCCAAAGTGTTTGTTTTTGATTACCCCCAACCCCATCTGCCCTCCCCTCCATCATCGCCCCCCTTTTATTTTACTTTATTTTTTTTTATCTTCCTCCCTCTTCTTTCCTGTGGGGTAAGATACCCAACTGAGTATGTATGGTATTCCCTCCTCAGGCCAAATCTGATGAGCGCAAGGTTCACTCATTCCCCCCTCACCTGCCCTCTCCCCTCCTCCCACAGAACTGCTTCCTCTTGCCACCTTTATGAGAGATAATCCACCCCATTCTATCTCTCCCTATCTCCCTCTCTCACTATGTTGCTCTCTCATCCCTTAATTTCATTTTATTTCTTTTAGATATTTTCCCTTCATCTTCAACTCACCCTGTGTCACACATATATATATACACATAGATATATACATACATACACATTCACTTATATATATACATAAACATATATACATATATATGTATATTCCCTTCAGCTACCCTAATACTGAGGTCTCATGAATCATACATGTCCTCTTTCCATGTCGGAATGTAAACAAAACAGTTCAACTTTAGTAAGTCCCTTGCAATTTCGGTTTCTTGATTACCTTTTCATGCTTCTCTTGATTCTTACGTTTGAAAGTCAAATTTTCTATTCAGTTCTGGTCTTTTCACTGAGAAAGCTGGAAAGTCCTCTATTTTATTGAAAATCCATATTTTGCCTTGGAGCATGATACTCAGTTTTGCTGGGTAGGTGATTCTAGGTTTTAATCCTAGCTCCATTGACCTCCGGAATATCGCATTCCAAGCCCTTTGATCTCTTAATGTAGAAGCTGCCAGATCCTGGGTTATTCTGATTGGGTTTCCACAATACTCAAATTGTTTCTTTCTGGCTGCTTGCAGTATTTTCTCCTTGATCTGGGAGCTCTGGAATTTAGCGACAATATCCCTAGGAGATTTCTTTTTGGGATCTATTTGAGGAGGCGATCGATGGATTCTTTCAATTTCTATTTTGCCCTGTGGCTCTAGAATATCAGGGCAGTTCTCCTTGATAATTTCTTGAAAGATGATATCTAGGCTCTTTTTTTGGTCATGGCTTTCAGGTAGTCCAATAATTTTTAAATTCTCTCTCCTGGATCTATTTTCCAGGTCAGTGGTTTTTCCAATGAGATATTTTACATTGTCTTCCATTTTTTCATTCCTTTGGTTCTGTTTTATAATATCCTGATTTCTCATAAAGTCACTAGCTTCCACTTGCTCCAATCTAATTTTTAAAGTAGTATTTTCTTCAGTGGTCTTTTGGACCTCCTTTTCCATTTGGCTAATTCTGCCTTTCAAGGCATTCTTCTCCTCATTGGCTTTTTGGAGCTCTTTTGCCATTTGAGTTAATCTATTTTTTAAGGTGTTGTTTTCTTCAGTGTATTTTTCAGTATTTTTTTGGGTCTCCTTTAGCAAGTCATTGACTTGTTTTTCATGGTTTTCTTGCATCCTTCTCATTTCTCTTCCCAATTTTTCCTCTACTTCTCTAACTTGCTTTTCCAAATCCTTTTTGAGCTCTTCCATGGCCTGGGACCAGTTCATGTTTTTCTTGGAGGCTTTTGGCGTAGGCTCTATGACTTTGTTGTTTTCTTTAGGCTGTATGTTTTGGTCTTTGTCACCAAAGAAAGAATCCAAAGTCTGAGACTGAATCTGGGTGTGCTTTCGCTGCCTGGCCATATTTCCATCCAACTAACTTGACCCTTGAGTTTTTCAGTGGGGTATGACTGCTTGTAGACTAATGAGTTCTATGTTCCACGTTTGGGGGGGAGGTGCCAGCTCTGCCACACCGGCACTGCTCCTTCCCCAAGAACCCCCAGCCCTAACTGGGCATAGATCTTCGGCAGGCTGTGCACCCCTGCTCTGATCCGCCACTTAATTCCTCCCACCAGGTGGGCCTGGAGCCGGAAGTAACAACAGCTGTAGCTGCCCCACCTCCGCTGCCCCAGGGGCTGGAAGCTGAACCGCGGACTCCTTCTACTCCTGCAGCTTTTCCCACTAACCTTCTCCACAGTCTTTGGTGTTTGTGGGTTGAGAAGTCTCGTAACTGCAGCAGCTCACTGAATCAGGGCGCTAGGGCCCCCTCCGCCCGGGTTCTGGTCTGGATGGTCCACGCTGCTCAGGCTGGGCTCTGCTCCACTCCGTTCCCAGCTCCCAGCTCCCAGCTCCGAGCTCCGTGCAGGATAGACCTCACCCAGAGACCATCCAGGCTGTCCTGGGCTGGAGCCCTGCTTCCCTCTGCTGTTCTGTGGGTTCTGCCGTTCTAGAATTGGTTCAGAGCCATTTTTTATAGATTTTTGGAGGAGCTCGGCAGGGAGCTCAAGCTGGTCCCTGCTTTCCAGCCGCCATCTTGGCCACACCTCCTATAAATATCTTTATACATGTGAGTCCTTTTCCCTTTTGCATGATCTGTTTGAGATATAGACCTATAAGTGGTATTGCTGGATCAAAGGGGATGCACAGCTTTATAGCTGTTTGGACTTAGTTCCAAATTCCTCTCCAGAATGGTTAGATCAGCCCACAATTCCACTAACAATGCATTAGAGTTCCAATTTTTCCACATCTTCTCCAAAACTTATCATTTTCCTTTTCTGTCATATTAGCCAATCTGATATTCCCAATGTTAATTCTCTTGAGGTAGTACTTCAGAGTGGTTTTAATTTGCATTTCTCTAATTACTAGTGATTTAGAGCATTTTTTCTTATGACTAAAGATAGCTTTGATTTCTTCATTTTAAAATTGCTTGTTCATTTTGTTTGACCATTTATCAATTGGGGAATGACTTGTATTCTTATAAATTTGACTCAGTTCTCTAAATATTTGAGAAACAAGGCCTTTATCACAAATACTGGCTGTAAAAATTGCTTCCCAGCTTTCTGCTTTCCTTCTAATCTTGGTGGTATTGGCTTTGTTGTGCGAAAACTTTTTAATTTAATGTAATCAAAATGATCTATTTTGCATTTCATAGTGTTCTCTATCTCTTCTTTGGTCATAAATTCGTCCCTTCCCCATAGATCTGACAGGTAGACTATTCCTTGGTTTCCAAATCTGCTTATGGTATCACCTTTTATATCTAAATCATGTATCCATTTTGACCTTTTCTTCATATATGGTGTGAAATGTTGGTCTATGCCTAGTTTCTGCCATACTATTTTCTGGTTTTCCCAGCAGTTTTTGTCAAATAGTGAGTTCTTATCCTAGAAGCTGGAGTCTTTGGATTTATCAAATAGTAGATTACTATGGTCATTTATTACTATGTCTTGTGTACCTATCCTATTCCACTGATCCACCACTCTATTTCTTAGCCAGTACCAAATAGTTTTTGATGATTGCTGCTTTATAATATAGTTTTAGATCTGGTATGTCTAGACCACCTTCCTTTGCATTTTTTATTATTAATTCCCTTGATATTCTTGACCTTTGTTCTTCTAGATGTATTTTGTTATTTTTTCTAGTTCTATAAAATAATTTTTAGATAGTTTGATTGGTATGACACTGAATAAGTAAGTTAAGTGGAATTGTCATCTTTATTATATTGGCTCGGCCTACCCATGAGAAATTAATATTTTTTCCAGTTGTTTAGATCTGACTTTGTGTGAAGACTGTTTTGTAATTGTGTTCATATAGTTCCTGGGTTTGTCTTGGCAGGTAGACCCCCAAATATTTTGTATTGTTTACAATGGAATTTCTCTTTTTTTATCATGAATATTTTATTTAAAGAATGAGTTGTATTTATAAATAGTTGTGTATTATTGGAGTTCATTTTTTTTTACAATATAGAAATAATTCACTTATAAAACCATCTGGATATATTTCTTTCCCCACCTGCTCTCACATTGGGATGTATCACTTATTCAATTTCTTTTTTTTTAAATTTATTTATTTAATTTATTTAATATATTTAGTTTTCTGCATTGATTTTCACAAGAGTTTGAATTATGAATTTTCTCCCCATTTCTACCCTCCCACACACTGCAAGATGGCATATATTCTGGTTGCCCCGTTCCCCAGTCAGCCCTTCCTTCTGTCACCCCACTCCCCTCCTATCCTCTTTTCCCTTCCTTTCTTATAGGGCAAGATAAATTTCTATGCCCCATTGCCTGTGTATCTTATTTCCTAGTTGCATGCAATTTTTTTTTTGTTTTTGAACATCTGTTTTTAAAACTTTGAGTTCCAAATTCTCTCCCCTCTTCCAACCCCACCCATCCTCCCTAAGAAGGCAAGCAATTCAACATAGGCCACATGTGTATCATTATGTAAAACCCTTCCACAATACTCATGTTGTGAAAGTCTAACTGTATTTTGCTCCTTCCTAACCTATCCCCCTTTATCCACTTTTCTGCCTTGATCCTGTCCCTTTTCAAAAGTGTTTGTTTTTGATTACCTCCTCCGCCTATCTGCCCTCCCTTCTATCATCCCCCCTTTTTAATCTTCTTCTTTCTCCTTTCCTGTGGGGTGAGATACCCAATTGGGTGTGTGTGGTATTCTCTCCTCAGGTTAAATCTGATGAGAGCAAGATTCACTCATTCCCCCTCACCTGCCCCCTCTTCCCTTCCTACAGAACTGCTTGTTTTTTCCACTTTTATGCAAGATAATTTACCCCATTCTATCTCTCCCTTTCTCCCTCTCTCAATATATTCCTCTCTTATCCCTTAATTTGATTTTTTTTAGATATCATCCCTTTATATTCAACTCACCCTGTGCCCTCTGTCTATATATGTACACCTACATATATACATACACACACATACATACATATATGTGTGTGTGTGTATATATATATATATGTATATATATATATATATATATACATATACACATATGCATATTCCCTTCAGCTACCCTAACACTGAGGTCTCATGAATCATACACATCATCTTTCCATGTAGGAATGTAAACAAAACTGTTCAACTTTAGTAAGTACCTTGTGATTTCTTTTTCTTGTTTAGCTTTTCATGCTTCTCTTGATTCTTGTGTTTGAAAGTCAAATTTTCTATTCAGCTCTGGTTTTTTCACTGAGAAAGCTTGAAAGTCCTCTATTTTATTGAAAATCCATATTTTGCCTTGGAGCATGATACTCAGTTTTGCTGGGTAGGTGATTCTTGGTTTTAATCCTAGCTCCATTGACCTCCGGAATATCATATTCGAAGCCCTTAGATCCCTTAATGTAGAAGCTGCTAGATCTTGTATTATCCTGATTGTGTTTCCACAATACTCAAATTGTTTCTTTCTGGCTGCTTGCAATACTTTCTCGTTGATCTGGGAGTTCTAGAATTTGGCAACAATGTTCCTAGGAGTTTTCTTTTTGGGATCTTCTTGAGGAGGTGGATTCTTTCAATTTCTATTTCACCCTCTGGCTCTGGAATATCAGGGCAGTTCTCCTTGATAATTTCTTGAAAGATGATATCTAGGCTCTCTTTTTGATTATGACTTTCAGGTAGTCCAATAATTTTTAAATGATCTCTCCTGGATCTATTTTCCAGGTCAGTGGTTTTTCCAATGAGATATTTCACATTGTCTTCCACCTTTTCATTCCTTTGGTTCTGTTTTATAATATCTTGAATTCTCATAAAGTCACTAGTTTCCACTTGCTCCAATATAGTTTTTAAGATAGTATTTTCTTCAGTGGTCTTTTGGATCTCCTTTTCAATTTGGCTAATTCTGCCTTTCAAGGCATTCTTCTCCTTATTGGCTTTTTGGAGCTCTTTTGCCATTTGAGTTAGTCTATTCTTTAAGGTGTTGTTTTCTTCAGTATTTTTTTGGGTCTCCTTTAGCCAGTCATTGACTTGTTTTTCATGATTTTCTTGCATCACTCTCACTTCTCTTCCCAATTTTTCCTCTACTTCTCTAACTTGCTTTTCCAAATCCTTTTTGAGCTCTTCCATGGCCTGGGACCAGTTCATGTTTTTCTTGGAGGCTTTTGATGTAGGCTCTTTGACTTTGTTGACTTCTTCTGGCTGTATGTTTTGGTCTTCTTTGTCACCAAAGAAAGATTCCAAAGTCTGAGATTGAACCTGGGTGCGTTTTTGCTGCTTGGCCATGTTCCCAGCCAACTTACTTGACCCTTGAGTTTTTCAGTGGGGTATGACTGCTTGTAGAATAAAGAGTACTATATTCCAAGCTTGAGGAGATGCGTTGCCACACCAGCGCTTCTCCTTCCCCAAGAACCCCCAACCTGGACTGGACTCAGATCTTCAGCAGGCTCTGCACTCCTGCTCTGATCTGCCACTTAATTCCTCCCAGCAGGTGGGCCTGAGGCCAGAAGCAACTGCAGCTGTAGATTTCTGTAGCTTCACCACCTCCACTGTCCCCGGGGCGGTGGCCGAACCATGAACTCCTTTCACTCCCTGCAGCTTTTCCCACTAACCTTCTCTGTTGTCTCTGGTGTTTGTGACTTGAAAAGTCTGATAAGTGCCACAGCTCACTGATTAGGGCACTAGGGCCTGTACCAGCTGGCTCCTGGTCTGGTTGGTCCTGCTGCCACCCACGATGGGCTCTGCTCCTCTCCGCCCTCCGCTCCCAGCTCCGTGGGCGATAGACCTCATCCAGCGACCATCCAGGCTGTCCTGGGCTGGAGCCCTGCTTCCCTCTGCTATTTTGTGGGTTCTGCAGTTCTAGAATTTATTTAGAGCCATTGTTTTTGGAGGGACCTGGTGGGGAGCTCACGCAAGTCCCTGCTTTCCAGCTGCCATCTTGGCTTTGCCCCCTATTCCTGGAATTTCTCTTTTAAGAGAATTTTAATGGAATTAAATGGAATTTCTCTTTCTCTCTTTTGCTTTTATTGGTAGTGTATGGAAATGCTGATGATTTATTTGGATTTATTTTATATCCTGCAACTTTGCTAAAGTCCTTCACTTAGCTGTTTTTCAAAAGCTCATTGAATCAAAGCTATTGCAATGATTGGGCAAAAGTCAATGATCACCTGAACCAGAATTCTGGCAGTGGGAATAGAGGAAGGGAAAAGATGTAAGAGATGTTATGAAACTCATAACATTATGACTTAGCAGCTGATGAGATATGGGAATAAGAGAAAAGGAAAATTCAATGATTATGTGGAGGTTTCCATCCTAGAGGATGGCAATAATGGTGTTCTTATTGTCTGAGATGCTAAACTTACCATGCATAGGGATGAAGCTATGAATAGTGACACTTTCCTTGTTTTACATTCTCATTTTTACTAATAATTTTCTTGTTTAAATATGAACACAGATGTGGATTTAAAGATACATTTTGTTGTGAACAGAATGAATGCTCATTGAAATATTTGTTTCAGAAGGACTCACATTTCCTCTGCCAGAAGAATACCCCTTAAAGATTGCCCAGTAATTGGTGTACCCCTTGGGAAATAGTATTATTAGCTTAGCTTCCTGTTTGCTGATCTGTACTGAAAACAATAAACTAATTCAGTAATAGTGCTAGAGAGTCCAGTGATCATATTTGTCATGGAAGAGCAAACCAAGGTATCTTTTGACTGAACCTTGTACAAAAAAGGCATAATTGTCATATTTATTCATGTAATATTTCCCAGGAGACAATTGCTTCCCTTTCTCTAGGTCAATTACTTAAACTCCCATGCCACCCTTTCTGCCTGTAAATGACAGTAACCTATTTAGTGAGCACTAAATCAACTTTTAACTTGTAAGGTCTTGGGTTAATGAGAAATTAATATTCTAAGTGTCCCTTATGTTGTTCCTTAAACTTCAGATGGCCTTTTGTTCTCATGGTAACTCAAATTGTTGGTTCAGGTTGTATGTCCCAAAGGTAGATGAGTTTACAAAATCTTCCCAGATGTTGCTATTACCCTCATCTTCCAGCAACAAACAGTAGAACTGACAGACTTTTTCCTGCTGCTATTG
Organism: Trichosurus vulpecula; assembly: GCF_011100635.1. NCBI lineage: Eukaryota > Metazoa > Chordata > Mammalia > Diprotodontia > Phalangeridae > Trichosurus > Trichosurus vulpecula. The sequence continues at coordinate 58,164,114 of NC_050577.1, forward strand.
CAAAAAAAAAAAGAAAGAAAGGAAGGAAGAAAAAAAAGAAAATTGTGGCTGCTCAATTGACTTGAAGTAATCCTGATTTTTGTATTGTTTTTGGAATAGTCATCTTAATATATTGTGCTGTCTGCCTGGATGAGACAACTGGTTAATTTTCTACTGTGTCTCACATTGTAAAAATGTTTATGTTTCCCCAGCCTTTCTTCTACTCAGGGACAAAGAGAGGGCCTTTATTTTCTCTTTTTCTTTTGATTTGTAGGATTTGACCAATTTATAATTGGATGCCCCCATGTCAGAAGAAACATAATACAAGAGAGAACGGGAGATGGAGAAAATTATTCTAGCTATACAGATTTGCAACTGTCCAGCAAGTTTCAGTCTTCTTAAAGAGTTGCCTAGAACTCTGGGAGTTTAAATGACTTGCCCTGAGTCATAGAGGCAGGTAGGACTTGTCAGAGGTAGCACTTGTACTCAGAATATCCATATGAATGGTTATGCCTCCCTGTCTGTCTCTTTTTGATTTATTTTAGAGCCAGGTACTTACTGTGCTAAAGTGCTGGGGATACAAATAAGAAAAAGAAAGATGCTCCTTACCTTCAAGGAGCTTATAATCTAATGGGGGAAATTATATAGAAAAGGAAGCTGATAAGGGGATGGAGTTTCAGAGGGTACCCAGAGCAGAAGCATGACGAAGGTAATGTTGGAACTGAAACCAAGAAAAGCAGGTGGTGACAAATGAAGAGATGGCTGGCATTTGAAGATCTCTTTGAAGGGAGACAATGGGAAATGTTTTTTGCTGTGTTCTCCAGCGCTCTAATAAGAGAGGCAGAAGCAACTATGGGATATGATTAAGTATGTGAGTAGCAAAGCTGAAGCAACCTCCATGATGATAAATGACCAATGTGAAAATAGGTTCAATATGAGTGTGTATGTAGAGCCTATATATATCATGCCATCTTGGGGTGGGGGGAGGGGAGAGATGGGGAGAAAATTTGGAACTCAAAATCTTATGAAAGTGAATGTTGAAAACTAGTGATGAGTTTCTCCTAAATGGGGCATGATGATCAGAGGTTTTGTCTGTGTACATTTTTAAAAATTTGTTTATTTAGTTTTAGTTTTCAACATTCACATCAGTCATGTTGTAAAGAAGAGTTACAACCAATGGGAGAAACCACGAGATAGAAGAAAAAAAAAAGAAGGAAAAAAAGACAGAGAGTAAATAATATGCTTCATTCTACATTCAGACTCCACAATTCTTTTTCTGGATGTGCACAGTGTTTTCCATCATAAGTCCTTTGGAATTGTCTTGGATCCTTGCATTGCTAAGAAGAGATAAGCCTATCAAAGTTAGTCATTACATATTGTGGCTGTCACTGTGTACAGTGTTCTACTGGTTCTGCTCACTTCACTCAGCATCAGTTTATTCAAGTGTTTCCAGGTTTTTCTGAAGTCTGCCTGCTCATCATTTCTTATAACACAGTAGTATTCCATTACATTCATATACCACAACTTGTTCAGCCATTCCTCAACTGACGTGCATCTCCTCAATTTCTAATTCTTTACTACCACAAAAAGAGCTGCTATAAATATTTTTGTACATATGGATCCTTTCCCCATTTGTATTAAATTCCCTTGGTATACAGACCCAGAAGTGGTATTTCTGGGTCAAAGGGAATGCACATTTTTATACCCTTTTGTGCATTGTTCTAAATTGTTCTTCAGAATGGTTGGATGAGTTCACAACTCCACCAACAATACAACTTTTATCATTTTCCTGTTTTGTCACGTTAGCCAATCATGATACATGTGATGTGGTACCTTGGGGTTATTTTCATTTGCATTTCTCTAATCAATAGTGATTAAAGCACTTTTCATATGACTATAGATAGCTTTAATTTCTTCATGTGAAAACTGCCTGTTTATATCCTTTGACCATTTATCAATCAGGAAATGACTTGTAATCTTAAGGATCAGAGGTTTTGAACTTGCTGCAAAACTCCCAGTGCTGAACCAGATTGAAATGTAACTGGGAAATGTTTAACAAAATAAATAAAAATACAACACAACATAAAAAATGTTATTTTGTCATTTTCTAAGTTAATTTGAAGCTCATGGTTTCCAATTGAGTTTGACACCATTGATGGAAGTGATGATAGAATTGAAACCAAGCAAAGCAGCTGGTAGCAAATTGAATATAACTAATTTATCTAGCATAATAGCTAATTCATTTAACAGCTAATGATTATGTAATTGCTTATTGACCAACTGACAGATTTAATGAACGAGTTCTAGGCATTATGATGGAGGCAGTGGGGGGAAATGTTTGGGATGGGTTAAGATAGATTCCCTTCTGGTCAAACTACATAGATCTACCTTTTCTAATCTCTATGTTCATATACATATACACATACAGGTAGTCAACTCTGCAATAAGAAAAAAGAAAAATTGGTTGTTTTGGTTAAATATACCATGACACATTTATCATTAAGATAACAAAGATCTTACTATTTTATTAAGTTCATAAAAGATTACTTGACAGACATAACAACTGAGGTACCTTGCTTTGATGATTTTCTATGAGATATAAGACAGAGTCTCTCTTGGTAGCCATAAGACAAGGACCAAATATGTTAGTCACTATTATATCCAGTGTAGCATTTAAATGGAAGAGGGATTTACAGTCTTCTCACCACTCCATGATGTCTCTCATCCCTAGACCCTCTCTTAAAAAAAAACCAAATCAACCAGATTTTTAACACCAGTATTCTTCCAATGATTGCTACAAATGGGTTGCTATGAATCCTGGAATGCCACAATCTCTAATGAAATGAAATAGATCACTCAAAGTGAAATGGAAAGATAAATTGTGGTTGTAAATAGAGCTTAACACACTACCAACAAAGAACTGTACCCAAGTGGCCCTGTTAAAGACATCAAAGAGATGTTTGGCCAGAAAAGGAGGTAGGCTGGTCACCTGTTGAGTTTCAGGAATACCAGATAGACAGCCCCTGTACAGTATTGGAGCTTCCATAATGTCAAGAACCAGAGAGGAATCCAACAATACAATGGAGGATTCATGGGCAGAAAGGGACAAGAATTCCACACAGTGTAAAGTCATGGATTGGTAGTGAATTAGACTATTGGAGAGAGTAAATCATAAAGATGAGATTACAGATCCACTAAACATTTAAGAAATGCATTTTCTCCTGTAGCAATGGATTCTCAGCATTCATTCTTATCCTAAGTCTCCTTGAGTAAATATAGCCTTGCTTTCTTCAAAGTTAAAATTGCCACACATCATTTTTTCTCTTCTATACTTAGTTTCCCTGATTTCTCTATGACATACTGCACGAAGGTTTTGATATCCCTTTATCACACAGTGAATGCTTTGTTAATTTTTGCAAGACATTTGTTAAGAGATGACATGGCAATTAATACTAATGTTATGACTTAGAAAGTATACTTTGGAAATTTAATAATCTATCTGTTGTAATACTAAGTCAATTTCTGTCTTTGGTTTTTAATGGCATCTCTCTTATTAAAAAGAACTTATCTCAAATGCCATGATTTTAAAAAATGATTTGATATTTTCTTCAGGCTGACTCTGACATTAGCTATATGAAAAAGACATATCTCTACCACATATGAAAATTTATCTGTAATTTCTCTATCTCTAGAATTCATTTGTAATGGTGGATTTAATTTCATTTCTGTCAAAGTGTTCCCTGGAGAGACGTTTATCAAAAAATCCTCTAAAATCTTGCATTACCAGTGATGATGGTATGCCTCTGACTGACATTTTATTTTAACTTTGAGGTATTTTGATAGGTCCAGTAAAGTCTTTGCCTGGGGACAGGGTGACTAAATTTTAAAGTCTTCTGTAATGGAAAGAACCATTCAGTTATGTTGGTGTTAGACAGATGTTGCGACAATCTGCTAGCGGCTGCTGAAGGGGTGTAATACCCACCAACAACCAGCACACAGAAAGCTGCCAATGCAGGTTCTTTTGATCTGCTTTACTAAGGAACAATGTTAAGGGGTTAACAATCTTACTTTAATCCAGCATACAAATATCATCCACTTAGTTCAGGGGAAAAAGCCAGCACCCTGAACTTCACAGCAAATACAAACAAATTACAAACATCAGCAGACCTCCCTTGTCTGATTCAAATCTCAATGCAAAGTTACCAGAGTTTAACAAAGTCTGAACATCCAGGTTTACAAGCTGGAGGACTCTTAACTGCAGCTGCCCGGAGTTTCCATGTCAGCATACCGCCAAGAATGAGAGCCCTAAGCAAATAACTCTGTTCTCTCTTTTTATACAGTTTCAGATGTTATCAAATGTCATCTGAGTGACCAGAACTTAGGCTTCTATGATTGGCTCTGGTCTTAGCAACACCCCTTAGAACCCTGAGACTGAATCTGTGTGCATTTTCACTGCCTGGCCATGTTCCCAGCCAACTTACTTGACCCTTGAGTGTTTCAGCGGGGTATGACTGCTTGTAGAGCAACGAGTACTTTGTTTCAAGCTTGAGGGGATGCGCCATTGATTTCAGAGCTATTTCTATACAGCCAACTCTGCCACCCCAGCACTCCTCCTTCCTCAAGAACCACCAATCCGGACCTGACGCAAATCTTCAGCAGGCTCTTCACTCCTGCTCTGATCTGCCACTTAATTCCTCCCACCACATGGGCCTGAGGCCGGAAGTAACTGCAGCTGTAATTCTGTAGCTGCACCTCCCCTGCTGCCCCTGGGGCTGTGGCTGAACCGTGAACTCTGTCCCCCGCAGCTTTTCCCACTAACCTTCTCTGTTTTCTTTGGTGTTTGTGGGTTGAGAAGTCTGGTAACTGCCACAGCTCACTGATTCAGAGCGCTAGGGCCTGTTCTGCCCGGCTTCTGGTCTGGCTGGTTCTGCTGCCTCCCACGCTGAGCTCCGCTCCCCTCTACTCCCTGCGCGATAGACCTCATCCAGTGACCATCCAGGCTGTCCTGGGCTGGAGCCCTGCTTCCCTCTGCTATTTGTGGGTTCTGCAGTTCTAGAATTTGTTCAGAGCCATTTTTTATAGGCTTTTGGAGGGATGTGGTGGGGAGCTCACGCAAGTCCCTGCTTTCCAGCCGCCATCTTGGCTCCACCCCTGGAAGTCGACTGACCCAACTTAATTGATATTACAATAGATCAACACTGACCCATAAGCCCAAGATCCAAAAGAAATATTGGGCTTAAAAGAATTCATGCTGTGAACCATGGGAAAGTTGATAGTGTGACTCACAGTGTGAGTGTAGAATTTCTTTAGGATACTGATGGTCACAGAATTATTGAGTTTTACATCTGGATGTGACCATGGAGTTTGATCTTTTGGTTTGATCTTCTTATTTTCTAGAAGTCCAGAGAATGTAGGTGATTTACCCAAAGTCACACTCTCAACTGTATTCACCATCTCTATGATACAAAAGGTCAGGAGTAGCTTCTGTCCTGTGGGGATGTGAGGGAGTAGGTATAGGTGCCTATTCCCACTAATGTTGTACTGGAGGTTAGCTGACTACTTTCCTGTCTCACAAGCCCACTGGGAGTTGCTGTTGGAGTCCATTTAAAGTGTTAAGGAGAGCAAAGGAAGATAGAGGAGATTCTAGCTCTGAGTTCCCCAAGGACCAAAGCAGTGAGATAATAGGTATTCTCTCCTCCTCTAAGATCCCCTAGAGCTCTACTAATCATGAATTCTTGGAACTCTATTAAGATTACCCTCAGGAAAAAAAAAAGCATTGGAACCATTTTTTGGCAAGTTTTAGAAAAGGTGGCGATATAACAAAACAACTTTGCATTCTCGAAGGCTCCCTGAGCTTATCTAAGACCAAGTTTATGTTTATTCCAAAATGTTGTTTAAACTTAGAGAAGTAGTTCACTTTTCTTACCCAGTTGCAACTTTCAAGTCTCCCTTGACCTATGTTTTCAGTGGCTGTGTCAAGTTCTGTATTGAGTCTTTTCCTTGATGGAAATGGAAATTCTAAGAATAGATTCTGGGTCAGGATTTTAATCTTTCAATTCTGATGCATAATAAAAAAGAAACTTCTCACACCAATTTCTTAATGAACATTAGTAACTAAACAAATTTGACATAGCACTTATAAGCTTTTAGAAGTAAATATTGATAAATAAAATCTAAGATCCAAATAGTGAAATTTTTGTTAGAGAAAAGAACATAGGGGTTACTTTGATTATAGTATAAATATGCTTGTGTATATATATCTATATGCATACATATGTATAAACAAAACAAGGAAAACTAATGAGAAATTTCAGTTACTGCCATGAACATTATTTATCTTTGTAGTTCTAAGGAAGTGAACATATTTTTGCTTACTTAAAAGGCAATTGTTTAGACTTGGATGCAAGAAATTATGAGATTGTTGTCTCAAAGGATGTGGCACAGAATTATAGACCAAGGTTTACATGGTATCCACATATTAATGGATAAACTATTGATTTTCACTGCATTAAAACTGTAGTGGGCTGAATAGGAATTCCACATGATTATGTGCAGCTGGATAGACAGCCCATAGAACTAGTCCATCAATAGTACATACACCATGAGTAGGTGCTGCAATGAACAAGGACCAGAACTGAAAAGGAGGAAGAGAGTGGGCTGGATTACATTTGAGAAATTGTCTGACATTTTGTAGTACTGTAAGATCATAGATTTAGAGCCACAAGAGACTTCAGTAGCTATCTAGAATGACCTTTTATTTTAGATGAAAAATAGTGAAGTTCTCTAGGAGTATGTCTGTAATGTGTTCATCATAAACTGAGAATTAGAGACAACAAGAAAGGCCAGCTCAAGTTCTCAAGGTGTTAAAAGCACCAATGGAAAGCTTCCAGAGCCTTGGTTATGTATTCTTTGGTAGTGTTATAGAAAGATATGGACAAGAATAGCGGTGAATGAAAAGGTGAGGGAGAGAAATTAGTACATCAGTGAAGAGAATACTCAATAATGAATGATTGAAATTAGGGATCTTGATATGTGCATAGTGTGGAGCTCAATACAAAGAAATTGATGTGCTTTAGTGCTTAAAGATGATCCTTTTGCTATCTTGCTTGCAGAGCATATGCTTTGAGTTATTTTTAGAGTAATGATGGATGTACCAAGTCCTCTACTTTCTCTAGCTTAGTCCTTACTCTCTTTTCTATCCCACTCTCCCCTCCTCCCTTCTTTACTACCATGACTTATGAGATAGTTGGCTGGGATTAAGTGTGCCAATTTTGGTCTAGAAATTAGAAAAACTAACTATTTCCAATGGAGAAGTCCATGACTTTAATCTTACGGCTACAATTGTCTAATAAGTTAGAACCTTTCCTTTTTTTGCTTTTTTTTTTGGCCAGGGCAATTGGGGTCAAGTGACTTGCCCAAGGTCACACAGCTAGTACATGTGCCACCTAGCTTAGAACCTTTCCTAATAAGACAGTCCCCCTGAATTTCAGGGGAGCACATGGGAGAAATTTGTTACATTGCCATTCATCATTTTTCACCTCGTTTTTAGTTTTCCTCTAAATTATGTTGAAAAGCCCAAAATTAAATTCAGTATTGTAACCATGGGTTTGTTGATTGGGTGGCAGTAGGTGGCATGGTGAATAGAGGACTAGATTTAGAGGCAAGAAACTGGCGTTTGAATCCTGCTTCAGTAACACTAGCTATGTGACTCTGGTAAGCTCACCTAACCTTTCTGTCTCAATTTTATCATTTGTGAAATGAGGGATTGAACTCAATGGCCTCCCTAATGTCTATCTCAGTTTTAAAACTAGGATCCTGTTATTTCATTGTTGTTCAGTTATTTCAGTTATGTCCAACTCTTTGTGACTCTGTGTTGGGGTTTTCTTGGCAAAGACTGGAATGGAGTTTGCCATTTCCTTCTCCAGCTCATTTTATAGGTGAGGAAACTGAGGCAAACAGGGTTAGGTAACTTGCTCAGGGTAACATAGCTAGTAAGTGTCTGAGGCCAGATTTGAACTCAAGTCTTCCTAACTCCAGTATTAGATGTCACTACCTATCACTACCTAGCTGCCCTGATCCTATTATTAGAATTTTTTTTACTTAATTAGTGAAAAAATGCCATCCCAAAGACCTTTTTCCAGCAAGATGTTCTCCATACACATATTGATATTGTATGGAATTGTTTAATGTAGAGAAGATAACCACAGAGATTTCTGTGTTCGACAGTTACCTGTTTATTGATTTTAAGGAAGGCATAAAACACATACTTGCCAAATGTGGTTGATGGTATCATGGAGGATGTCTAATACAGATTCTAAATGGAAAAGAGAAACAGAGGGCTCTGTATATCTGCCATCACTGTTAGAATAATTTACCAATGGTGAGATTCTCTAGATGCTCCTGTTAGTAGATAACACGATACTAATTGTGAGTCGCAGAGGTAGAGGGGGATAGTTTAAAGAGTGCTGGAATTGCAGCAAAGGGAAGTAGGTTTAAATCCCGGATCTCTTACTTAGTTCCTTTGTAATCTTGAACAAGTTATTGGACCTGTCTAGGCCAATCTCCTCATTTTGGAAATGAAAGTAATGGACCAGATAGCCTCGAAGGCTTTACTGTCCTTATCTCTACAATAAAAGGAATGAACCAACTGATGTCTGAATTTCCAAATCTGTGATGCTATAATCACTATAGGGGCTTCTGAATGAGATCCTTGGGCATTCCAGGGAGATGATTCTCAAAATCCACTTGGGGGATGGAGGAAGGATGTCTAGTGCCTAGATTGTGGCCAGCTGGATGCCCAACCTGCCTGTGCATGCAGCTCTTCCTTTATTGTGGTTTTTTAGAGTCCAGGATAACGTGGAGGGAAGTTAGTGAAGCACCTAATTGAACATTTCAGCTTCAATTAGCTTTATTGGTAGCAATCTTTCAGTGTATTACATAGCTTAAACTTCCCTTTCTCCCAGAAATACAGGGTTTCATAGTTACTAGAGGTTATCTGCTCTTCTGTCCATACCTTTTACTCTGATGGGTATTATTCCTTTCCAAATGTCACTCAAATAATCATCTGAGAAGACCCAGTTCTATTGTTTATCTCCTTTACAATTATCATTCTTTGTCATGGTCTTTCACAAGCCAAGTTGAATGTCGGAAGAACAGACACTTCTGCCATCCTAGTCACATCCTACTCCTAGTCTTACTGTATTTACACATCGGGTGTCTTATGTAACTGTCAAGTTGATCTGACCTGGGTCCCTACTAGTTTAGCATTTCTTTGGTGTCCGGGGATCTTTTGTTGATGCCTAGTAACTCTTCTTTGTTACTCCCTTCCATCCTTTCTCCCCATAATCCACTTGGGAAAAACGCTGAAGCTTCATATTTTAAAACAACACTGAAACTATCAAGGATTTTTCTAAACATCCTTGGGTTGGAGCCAGGAATTGGGTCTCCTCCCTACTCTCCCACCCCACCTTCCCCTGTTCTTTCTGCTTTCCTGACAATATTAATCCTTTACCTACCACAGCAACTTGGACAGGCACTGAAGATAGACCCTAGAACAGGCTTGATCACACTTATGAAATTGCACAGTATTGTCATTGAGTTCCAAACTATTCTTTGCTGCTAAATCCCATTTTAAAAAATGCTAGTCTCCTTCCAGTAATATTATACATGGCTGTAAATCATAGAACTCTGAAATCTCAAAAGATTCAAAATTGAAGGTGACCCAAAGGTCAAAGAAGAGACATATAGTAGGTGTAGGTGGGCAGCAGAATTTTAACACTTATAACTTTAGAAGAAATGGCATATGAGTTACCATCAAGGACATCTGTGGGAATTAGAAAAGGAGATGGGTTAGTATTTTAATGAAAGCAAGAGGTAACAGTTGGAGAATCTGACCATTGGGTGGATAGATATGGAATATTAAAAGAACCAGAAAAAGCATCGGGATGTTGAGTAGATTTCCATGGAGGATTTAGAGACAGATGCATGTTTCATAAATCATGAGAGTGTGGAGAACTTGTAATCTCTACCATTGGAGGGGTACTGACTCTGATGAGATCATATATCCATCAAAATATAGGTGTAATTTCCTTTCTAACTTCAATCTCTGAATATACTTTTTGAGAGTATAATTCACTCTTCATTTGCAGATTACTAAGTCTTCCTTTTACGTATATGTAAAAACTGATTTATCTATGACTCTTTTTCCCTAAAGAAACTCTATAACTACATTTCTATCTATCTCTAATAAGATACTAAATAATATCCATATGATAACCCTAAGGCACTGCAACACACAGAATTTGTTCTAAATCATCAGATTAGATTTTGCTCAATACATTGTACCATGGGGGTGGGGGGAGCAGTGACCTTTCTTTCTTCTACCTTGCTTTTTCATTGCCCAGACCTCAGAGGGTAGTTCAAAAGCTCAGTAGAAACAAGTTTTCTGGAACTCTTCCCCTCTCCTGAGTCAAACCCCATTGTCCACTTCTTACCAGATACTGGATACCCCCTCCTGACTGGAATTAAATCTTTCTACTCTCCCCACAGATAATTCCCCAAGACCTGCTCTATGCTGAACCTTCCTTTCAATACTTACTTCCTGATAGCTATTGATTAGGAAAATGACTGCTTATAGTACTCGGCTGATCAGGGAGTCCACAAATATAATTTCAATAAGATGGTAGAGGTAGACCATTAGATCTTACTATCTCCTTGTGTTTGCAATTCTTATTGTCTCCCAGGTGTTGTTGATCTACCATTATATGCTAAGGATTTATAGGTCTTGTCTAATACAGCATTGTAAAGACCATTAGTTTTTTCCATATATCTTGCAGCAGAACCTTTATATATGACTTGTCTTCCCTAATTAGAATGTGAGCTCCCTGAGAATAAGGATTGCCTTAATTTTTTAGCTTGTATCCGTATTTTTTACAGAAAGGGAAATTGAGACAGAGGTCAAGTGACTTGCCCAGGGTCACACAACTGGTAAGTGTCTGAGGCTGTATTTGATCTCAAGTCTTCCTGACTCCAAGTCTAGAGCTCTATCTACTCTGTCACTTAGCTGCATCCAAAAAAAGAATTCCCTCCATGACATATCTGGCAACTAGTCATCTAGCCTTAGCTCCAAGTCCTTCAGTGAGGGGGATCCCACTCACTCCCAAGGCAACCATTCTACTTTAGGTCAGGTTTTTTCCTCTTTATTTATTTTTACATTTTGAGTTCTGAGTTGTGTCCTTCTGTTCCTCCCTCCCAACCCTGCACTAGAGAAGGCCAATATTTGACACAGATATATATGTGAAACCATACAATACATACTTCATTGTATCAGTTCTTTCTCTGGAGGTAGATAACATTTTCCTTCATAAGTCCTTTGTAGTTGATTTGAAAGTTCATATTACCCAGAATAGCTTAGTCATTCACAGTTGTTCTTTGAACCATATTGCTATTACTGTATACAGTGTTTTCTTGGTTTTACTCATTTCACTTTCCATTATCTCATGTATGTCTTTCCATGTTTTCCTAAAATCAGCCTGCTCTTCATTTCTTATAGCATAGTAATATCTCATCACAATCCTATACCACAAATTATTTAGCCATTCCCCAATTAGTGGGCATCCTCTCAATTTCCAGTTCTTTGTTACCACAAAGAGAACTGCTATAGATATTTTAGAGCATATAGATTCTTTGCCTTTTTCCCTGGTCACTTTGGGAAATACACCTGTTGACCTATTGCTGGGTCAAAGGGCATACATAGTTTTATAACTCTTTGGGCATAATTCCAGACTGCTCTCCAAAGTAGTTGGATCAGTTGAGTTCCACCAACAGTGTATTGATGTCTTAAATTTTCCAGATCCCCTCCAATACTTCATCATTTCCCCATTCTAATAGGTACAAGATGGTACCTCAAAGTTGTTTTAATTTGTAATTTTTATGTGACTATAATTGAACTTCAATTTCTTCTTCCAAAAACTTCCCATATATGTATATATGCATATATATATAGATATAGATATAGATATATATACATACTACATACATACACACACATACTTTGGCCATTTATCAGTTGGGGAGTGATTCATTCTTATAAATTTGTTTCAGTTCTCTATATATTTGAAGTATGAGGTGTTTATCCAAAAAACTGTCTATGAAAATCCCCCCTCCCAGTTTTCTACTTTCCTTCTCATCTTGGCTTCATTGATTTTATTTGTACAAAAATTTTTAAAAAGTTAATGTAATCAAAATGATCCATTTTACATCCTGCAATGCTCTATTGTTTATAAATTCTTCTATTCATAAATCTGTTCAGTACTATATTCCATGTTCTTTTAATTTACTTATTGTCTAGGTCTGGGTCATGTATCCATTTTGACCTTATTTTGGTAAATGGTACAAATACTGGTCTATATCTAGTTTCTGCCAGACTTCTTTCCAGTTTTCCCAGCATTTTTTTTTAACCAAACAGTGAGTACTTATCCCAAAAGCTTAGATCTTCATGTTTATCAAATACAAGGTTACTATAATAATTTATTACTGTGTTTTTCCACTAATCCACTATTCTGTTTCTTAGCCAGTAACAGATAGTTTTGATAATTACCACCTTGTAATACAGTTTAAGATCTGGTACTTCTAGACCTCCTTCCTTTATATTTTTCATTAATTTTTTGATATTCTTGACCTTTTTTTCTTCCAAATGAATTTTGTTATTTTTTTCTAGCTCAATAAAATAGTTTTTTTTGGTAGTTTAATTGGGACAGCACTGACTAAATAGATTAGTTTAGGTAGCATTGTCACTTTTATTATATTGACTCAGCCCACCACTGAACAATTCGCATTTTTACAATTATTTAATTTTGACTTTATTTGTATAAAAACATTTTATAATTATGTTCATATAGTTCCTGGGTTTATCTTGGCAGGTATAGGAATAGTTCTAATAGGAAGTTTTTTTCCTACAGTAAGCCAAAATCTGCCTCCTTTGAAACATCTAATCTTGTCCCTAGTTCTGCTCTCTGTAGCCAAGAAAAACACATTTAATTCCTATTTTGCATGACTGCTCTTCGAAGACATACAGGTCACTGTTTTATTTTCTCTATGTATTTTCTTCAGGTTAAATATATTTAGTGCTTTTAACAAGTTTTCATCTGGCATCCTGGTTGTCCTCCTTTGGATATTCTCCAGCTCATCAATGTCCTCCATAAAAATATAGTGCTAAGAACCAAATATAATACGTACTGTGCATGTAGTTTGACCAGCAAAGGGAACAGAGAGACTGTCATCTTCTTCTTCGTGAAAATGAAGCCTCCCTATTACATTAACTTCCACGGTTGATGTGGTACTCTTGGTTCTTTCTGAGCTTACTTAGAGTTCAATAGGAGTCCATTGATGCTGCCATGGTTTTACAATCCTGAGAGGCAGCTCAGCTTAAAGGAGAAAATATGGGACTTGAAATCAGAAGATGTGGGTTCGAACCCAGACTCTAACTTTTACTAGCTGTGTGACCTTTGGCAAATCACATAATTTTTTTAAACTTCAGTTCCTGTATCTGGAAAATGCCACTTAACTCACAGAGTTATTAGGAATGTGAACTATTAGAATTCATGTTAATCACTGAAACAAAGGTGGCTAAATGAAAGGCGAGTCATATTTGTACAGAGAAGCAGTATGGCAGAATAGAAAGAACAGTGGACAACAAATAAGTGGAACTGAGTTCTTTTCCCCATTCTAGCTGTGTGATTATGAACAAATTATTTAACCTCTCTGAGCCTCAATTTCCTCATGTATAATTTCAGGAGAATTTCCTACTGATTCCTGGGGTTGTTATGAGTATTAAATGAGACAGTAGGTATAGTATACTTAGAAACATGATGTCTTACTCCATTTTTTTTCATTTTTGCTATCCCTTTTGTCTGAAGCTGTCCCCTCTTTCATTTGATCACCACAAATTTTTGTAAAGCTACTATTTCCTCCTCTTCCCCATCTTAACTAAAATTATGGAATAAATGCCTGTACCTTTGATATTTCCCATTCAGTGTATATTAGATAGAGTTCATCTAGTCCAGTGGTATCAAACTCAGGAACAGGACCAGTAAACCATACATTGGAATCCTGGCAGGCTGGATGTTCATTTAGAAAACCACATACGACTATTATCTATGTTCTACTGTATTTTTACTTATTTTATAAATATTTCCTAATTACATTTTAATCAGGCTCATTAATGTTATGGCCCACATGGTTCTGACACCCCTGATCATATATTGAACCAAATCTACCTCCCTTTTAACTTCTACCCACTGATGGAAATATACAAATAAAACATATACAAGTATGAGATTTGGCTGGTGGGTAATGATTACAGGCTATATTTTCATCTTTGCATCAATTCCATGTATAATATTCAGAAAGTTACTGAGCCTCTAATTCTTCATTAATGTAAAAAGAAAAGAAAAAAAGACAAATCTGTGAGGGTAAAGAACATATATTGTGACCCTTTTTTAAGGGATGGCATAATAACTTGCTTTATAAAACTCTCCTTAAGTTTAACAAAATCCTTTCCATAAATTATGTCATTGGACCTCATTACAACCTTGTTATTATCCCCATCTTACAGATGAGGAAACAGAGGTTCACAGAATTGCAGTGACTTAAGTACCTTGGGTGGCACACTATCAGAAATGAGATTCAAATATTGGTCTCACTATGTCCATCATTCTTTCTCCTTAATCCAAGAAGGATTAGCATTTTTTGAGGAGCTCTTTAGTCAAGGCATATTGAAGAGAAGTGGCCCACATCATTGTTTCTAAAATACACCATCTTAGAATTAGGAATTTAGATGAAAGGTTAAAAGCTCTTATGTCTGGAGAAGTGACTTTTGCTTTGCTCATTGTAAAATCAGGGCCTTTTCAAATATATTGATCTTTCATTTGTATATTCTATTTGAATTAACCTTTTGAGAAAGGTAAAATAACATTTCCCCTTTGTTATCATTGACTGTCAGAACTGCTAAACCTTAGAGATACGTTTGAATTCTCTTTGTCTCTCTCTTTCAAGGTTGTTCCAAATTTTTCCTTTAAAGGTTGCAATTATTCTTGTCTTTCATATCAGTTCTTTCAGTGAAGTTTAAACTAACTTCTTATCTCTAGGCTTCTAGGTGGCCTTGCTATTATTGCTATGGTGATAATGTTTTCAGCATAGCAGAGAATAGAGTTGCTGCCACTTCCCAAGGAGTTCAAATCTAAGTAGCAAAGTCTATTTCAGTCTGAAATACACTAAATGGGAAATATCAGAGGCACAGATATTTATTCCATAATTTTGGTTAAGATGGGGAGAAGGAAATAGTAGCTTTGCAAAGATTTGTAGTGGTCAGATGAAAGAGGAGACAGCTTCCAAAAAGGGGATGGCAAAAATGAAAAAAAAATGGAGTAAGACAAGCAAGTAAAGGGTTGATAAGCCTCTGATGGGAGAGAAAAGTGAGGAACAGGAAAGAACAAGGGTGGATGGGGGAGGAGAATTGGGTTGGAGAATTGAATTTTAAAATAAGTTTGAAGATGACAGGTAACTGACTTATTACCTGAGCTATAAAACAGCTGCAGCTGCTGTTTGGCCATAGGGAGGGCAGGTATGGCTTCTGCCTGGGTAGAGATCAGTGCCTTGATATCACTTTAGAGCTTTGTCCTTGAAATACTGGCATCTATATAATTTCATTTACATTTTTAATGCCTTTATAGAATATAAGTTCCTTGAGGACAGAAACTATTTCATTTTTGTGCTTTTATTTCCAACATCTAGCACAGTGATTGGCACAAACACTTGTTGATTGATTAATAGAGTCCTTCTTACCACCTGAAGTATTGCAATAAACTCCTAATGGGTCTTGTCTCTACTATCTTTACTGTTTTGTTGGAGTAATCGTCCTTATATTTGTAGTTATATCACTCATTTGTTAAATCCTTCGCGGCTTATCGTCTATTGTGAAAATTCAAACTCTTCTGCCTGGCATTTCCCAGATTTCACAATCTGGTGTCCCCTGGTCTTTGAAATCTTTTCCATCTTTTTTCTGCAATCCAGTCAAATCCATCTACTCTCTTACACCTGAACAAGTGGTGTGGTCCCATAATACTTGTTTTTGCTTATACTATTCTGCATGCATAGCATTTCCTTCTTCCTCCTTTTCACCTGTTGGATTCTTACCTATCCTCTAAAGCCCAATCAGAAGGCCACCTCCTTCATGAAAACTTTGCTGATCCTCTCAGTCATTAATGACTCTTTTCCTTGGAGCACACATACCACCTTGTTTTGTATTTTTTTAGTGCATTTGTGGAATATTATATATTATATTTATGTGTATTATTTTCCTTCTAAACTGTAAGTCTCAGGAGGATGGGAACTATGTCTTATTTACACTTTATATCTATCCTAGTACAAAGTTGTAAACTTTATATCTTCCCCAACTTCTACAAGGATCAAGTCAAAATAAATGTTCTTTTTCCCCCTTTAGTGTTGAAATGACTAAGTTTTAGTTGATTGGAAGCTCAATATGAACCAGTAGTGTAATGTGGCTGCCAAAAAGTTGAAGTGATCTTAGCCTTTATTAACAGAAGTATAGTGTCCAGAACAAGGAAGATAAAAACCCCACCATTCAACATAGGACTTGCCTCCTTTCTGTAGTAAGTTCTGATTGTCTCACTTAAAGAGGGATGTTGCTCAACTTAAATGCTTGCAAGGGAAGATTATAAAGATGATGGAGATCTGTCATATAATGGCTGTAGAGGAGCTTAGAGATAGTTTGGGGCAGGAAGGAAACATTTAAAGGTTGTTATCCGGAAAAGAGATTAATTACACTTACGCTGTTCAGTTCCCAAGGGCAAACAACATTTCCATCAGTGGGTAGAAGTTAAAAAGGAGGTAGACTCAGATCAGTATATGAAAGAACATCTTAATATTTAGAGCTGTCCAAAAATGGAATGGGCTCTTTGTGAGGTCATGAGTTTCTAGGATGTACAGGTGTCATGGATGTTCTGGAGGGGGATTTCTACATGTGGGAGAAAGCTGAACCAAATCAGACGTGTCAGAATCATGTGGGCCATAACATTAATGAGCCTGATTAAAATGTAATTAGGAAATATTTACAAAATAAGTAAAAATATATTAGAATGTAGATAATATTCATATGTGGTTTTCTAAATGAATATCTAGCCTGCCAGGATTCCAATGTATGGTTTATTGGTCCTGTTCCTGTTTGAGTTTGACATCACTGAACTTGAGAACTCCATCTAAGCTTCCTTCTTACTCGATGGTTGCATGGCAGCAGGTAAGTCAAAGGAAGAGCTTGCAGGAGTCATGTCAATAGGTTAGCAATACAGTCAGGCTTTGATTTCAAAGCAGGTTGGGTTCTGAAAGGTCATTTGTATGTCAGTTATTTTGGATCTGAGAACTCATTTCATTTTAGAAGCTACACTATAACTGGTTTCTAGGTCATCCCACAAATGCTTATCTAACCCACAATATACTTGAATTCTTTTGGACTGGGCTTGCAATTTCATTGGGTTAGTGAACTCCCTGGAGGGATAGATCAATGTAAGTTGCCACTTATTCTGTGAGGGATCCTGAGAAGTGGAGTGAATTCTTCAGGGCTGTATCACCAGTAGGGTTCAGAGGAAGGATTTGAACCCAGGTCATCTTACCTTCAAGGCTAGATTTCTATCCATTATGTCATAATATGTGTCCACTATTCATGAAACATGGTACTAATAGAATTATTTAAACTATGTCCAATAATCATTTAGATAATGGTTTCTCTGGGGAAAGGTAACCTAAATTCAAACATCAGCAATATATTTCCTTAAAGGGGCTGTATCATGAAACTGGTGGAGAATTTGGTAGGCCTATCAGTGTGCGAGAGAGTAGATACTCCTGGTGCTGATAACCTGGTAACTACATCTGCATCAGTGAAGGTATTTCCACAAGTTCCTGAGAGAGGGTCATTCTCTGGGTCAGTTATACTCTAAGTATTTTGAATTGCAAAATAAAGCCCCCTTTGGGGAGCTGAGAATGGCATGAAAGGCACTAAATTCAGATCTTTTGTCATGTCTTCATAGGTTGGTGGTATTTATTAAATCAGGTGTTCCTTATTTAGAGACCTCATGTCACATATGTTATATACAATACATGTAAATATATTATGCACACACATATATTTCTCTGTGTGTATGCATATGTGTATATGTATATGCATGTGTATACACATATACAATACACACATACATGTACATACACATATATGTATATATAAAATGTTGTTCAGCCGTGTCCAGCTATTCATGACCCCATTCAGGGTTTTCTTGGCAAAGATACTAAAGTGGTTTGCCATTTCTTTCTCCAGCTCATTTTACAGATGAGGAAACTGAAGCAAACAGGCTGAAGTGACTTGTCCAGGGTCACACAGCTAGTAAGTGTCTGAGGTCAGATTTGAGCTCAGTCTTCCTGACTCCAGGGTAGGCTCTCTCTCCACTGTGCCACCTAGGTACCATGTGTAGTGAGGACAATGGATAGAAAACAAACTTGGCAGTATTGAGTAACAGTATTTTGGGGGTATGGACGAAGGGAGAGAAGAGACAAGGAGTAGAGAATGAAAAAAAAAACTAGGATTCTACATTTTTAAAAATGCTGTTTATGGAAAGAAGAAAAGAGCATTTTAGTTGTTACCCAAAGCCCTTTTATATATTATCGCAAAATTGTGAGACCAAGGTTATGTTATTGTCCCTTTTGTGGAAGAGTGTCACCTACCCAGGTGCCAGTCCCACAGTCTTTCCACTGGACCATATTGACACCTTATCTCCTAGTTCTACTGTTTAACTATGTTTATTCATAAGTTTCCTTGTCTCTTTGTTAGAAATATAACAGTTTCAGGGCCCTCCAGCTCTTTGGAGAAAAGGTACTTCAGAAAGAGCACAAAAAAAATACCTTAGGAGTAACTTCTGTTTTTATGCTACTGAGTCTATTTGCATTTGAGTTATGGATGTAAATTATATTTTTGCAGTTGAATAGAGAGGAATAAACAATTCTTATTTATGTGATTAGATATCAAAACAATAGACATTTATATTTTCCATGAATATACTTTATAGCTTGAAGTTTTGGCTTGACAGAGGCTATTTGGAAGTGTAAATGTAATGGGCTGCTTCATATTAGACTTAGAATTCAAATCAGTCCTTTTATATATGTCAGATTAGCCGATTGTAGATTTCATGATAAAATAATCGTACTTGGCTTTACAAAGTTGGAATTACTTTATGTCTTCACATTTTAGCCTATTGGGCAAAACACTTTTCAGTCGTTTGCTGATTAGCCAATAAATTGCTGGTTTTCACCTGGATTGTGACTGGGATAAATGATCTATTCTTGGTTGTTTTTTTTTTTGGAGGGGGGAAGGCAGGGCAGTTGGGGTTAAGTGACTTGCCCAAGGTCACACAGCTAGTAAGTGTGTCAAGTGTCTGAGGCTGGATTTAAACTCAGGTTGTCCTGACTCCAGGGCCGGTTCTCTACTCACTGCACCATCTAGCTGCCCCAAAATGATCTATTCTTATACTTAAGGCCTGCATAGCCTGTGGCCCACGAGCATGCCAAAGGATTTCGGGCAGCCCCCCAAAACTGTAGAGGATATTTTCCTCTACGTTATTTTGCAGGCCACCCAAAATCCTTTGGCGGGCTGCAGGTTGTGTAGGCCTGTTATACTTGATAGCCAAAATAATCAAAGAGTGATAACCAAATCATATTATTTAAGGAAAAGACTGGCTGTATGGCATGACATTGTTTAGATGGTGAATCACGTATGCACATAAAAGATAACAACTCAGGTTACATGGTATTGTGAGTAAAGATAAGTCTGGCTTCTAAGTTGTTTTATGTTAATATTTGATTACTTGTTGCTGATAGAGGTTTTAAGCATTTTAATTAATGTTATGTTTGAAGGTACTACTTGCCTGAGGCTATTGAAATGAAAACTTAAAGATCTGAAGATGAATGCATTAAAATATTCTATTAGTTTTGTTCCAATTTTGATTTTTTCCAGAGTAGCTTTTTCCAAGTAGGTTACACAAGTAGATTATCTACTTTTTCTCAGAGAGGAAGAGAAAACTGATGCTTTCTTGGTGTGTAGCCAAATGGTATCTTTTGATTTTCAAAGGAATGCTGGATTTTTTCCATTTCTGAGATGGGGACTTTCATGAATATTGGATTTTCCCAGAAAAGCAACACCTCTAGGTCAAAGGCTTGCTTTGCATTATAACTGGCCTGTTAATAATCTACCAAGGAGGACAAAGGCATGGCTCCAATGTATACCTACTAGTTGTAAGCCTTCTCTTTCAAGGTTGCTGATTCTTTGCCGTATATATTTGACACATCCTTTATTCTTCTGTGTCTGTTTCCTAAGCTATAAAATGCAATGGTTATTACTTTCCTTCTTCTTTCATGGCAGGGATAGGTGATTTAATGAATCATTTTTAGAGATTTGCCATTTTGGGTGAAAGGTTGACTAGGGTTGCAACGTGTGGAAAAGAGCAAGCATGACAGAGGCTACAAGCTGATTGGTTATGTAACTCAACATGTCTAGAAGACACAAAGGTCAAAAAAGGGAGAGCTTTCTTTTTGTTCTCCAAGGTGCCTCTTGGCCTGGGAAGATTATTTTTTTGGCTTAGCACCTGGCATGGAGCGATGATTTGCTTAACCTGTAGTGAATAAAGCACCAGTAGACCAGGCTTTGAGTACTCACCCCCGTATTTAAATAGGCAACTGGGTAAGTCACTGACTCTCTGGGAGTCTCACTTTCCCATAGGCCAGTTTCCCTTTATTGTTCACAGACTAGCAACCTTTGAAGAAACCTTTGAATATGCTGCAAAAATGATAGGGTCTTCTCTCTTGTCAGCAGGTTGAAGGATCTGGACGTCTTGGCTTCTTTTGTGTTCATCAAGTTGGCCTTCTGGTCTTTGCAAGCTTTCTCATGCCGGGACCTCAAGATCCTTTGACTTTGGGTTACCTATAATGAAAAGTAGATCCTTTGCAGTTTTTCCTTAAACTCCTCTGCTTCTCCATCTCAACTCCCTTGACTTTACTGTGGTATATCAGTGGCAGATTTGAAGTATTCCTTTCCAGTATTTGAACTGTTCTTCTCCAGATCGAATGATCTCCTGCTAAGGTTCATAACTTGGAGTAATGAATCCTTTTAGTAGACACTGGCAGTTGTAAAAGCTATTCTCTCTGATGTCATTCTTTCCCTATACAGGTATCTTACAATAGCTTCAGATAATCTCTCTCTTTCAAGGAAGGTTTTGAGCCTTCTTCATATGTCGTTATCTTCAGTGGGAGGTTTGGTGACCAGTTTCTAGACATTTCCCTAAATTCCTGTTTCTCTAAGGATGTTGGAATGTATCATTGGCTCATCTAATTTGCAGGAACATATCCAGCTCTTTGTACTTGTTAGGAAATATTTTATCTTTCTCCAAATTGCAGTAGCCCACCAGAAACTTTTAATATAACATTCTCTAGTGCAATATAAGGAGTCCTCTCAGAGGATTCAAATTTAGAGTTTCACAACATTGTTCCAAAGATTTAGCAGTCATTTTGATTATTTTAGGTTATTCACAAATGTGAATAATTGTATAATCTTACATGATCAATGATAATCATACAGCAATGACAGCAAAATTAGAAGTTCAGTAAAATATGATGTTTTTCTTAAAATAAAAAAAGGAGTCCATATGGGGATAGTAAAAATTTTGAGCTATCAATATATAACATTTAGTGCTATAGAAATGCTAATTATTATTATTGTTGTTGTTTTTAATCCAAAGCAGGGTGAAATACTACTGCATTGCTTAAAACAATGAATTTCTAGAATATACACAAAAAAAATCCCAATGTGAATGGTTTACTGTCACACCTAATACTGGAGCTTCATGGTTAGTTTCCTACAGTCACTGAAAGATAAGCAGGAAGATTTAGACCTGGAAAAAACTGATGTCCAATTGTACTTTTTAGTCACCTAAGTGTGTAGATATGCAAGCCTTTTCATTTAATTAATTTCCATTGAACACATTTATTCAATGCTGACTCAATACAAGGCCCTATCTGTGGCACTGTGGACACAAACATAGATATGACCAGTCTCTATTCTCAAGGAGCTTACAGGGAAAAAAGATGCTTAGAAATAACTGTTATATAAGGAAGAATGGTGATAGGTTAGTGAAATGTCAAGAGAAAGATACAATGATAAAAGGGATCTCTGTTATTTTCTAGACCAGTGAATTAAAGTCGACTCTATTTCCATGTCTGTGATTATGTCAGCAATGGGTACACCTTTCATTTATACAGATCATAGCCCTTTCATACTTCAGTAGATAGATGGTTTTGTGAGTTGCTGTGGCTTAAAACAATTATCCCAAGATAACTTTCTTTTAAATTTTTTTTTATGTAATATTTCATTCCCCCCCATTACATTTAAAGACAATTTTAAACATTCATTAGAAATACTTGAGTTTCAAATTTTCTCCTTCTCCTCTTCACCTATCCCTTCTGTAAGATGGTGAGCAATTTGATATAGTTATATATGTGCAATCACGTAAAAATATTTCCACGTTAGTCATGTTGTGAAAGAAGAAACAGACAAAAAGAAAAAAAATCACAAAAAATAAAGTGAAAATTGGTATGCTTTGATCTGCATTCGGACTCCTTCAATTCTTGCTCTGGATGTGGATAGCATTTTTCATCGTGTGTCCTTTGTTATTGTCTTAGATTATTGTATTGCTGAGAATAGTTAAGTCTTTCATAGTTGATCGTTGTACAATATTGCTGTTACTATGTAGAGTGTTCTCCTGGTTCTGCTTACTTCATTTCACATCAAGTCATGTAAGTCTTTCCCAGGTTTTTCTCAATAATATGCCATTACATTCACAATAGTATGCCATTACATTCGTATACCATAACTTTTTCGGGTATTCCCCTAATTGATGGGCATCCCCTTAATTTTCAATTCTTTGACACCATGGAAAACTTTCTACTGATAAGTACCTACAAACTTATCTAGGTTGGTCCTTGGACTGGGCCTTTAATCAAATATTTTCATTTTGATAAGGCCTGTAAGAGCTGGAGCTTTGCTGAAGTAAACTTTTAAGATCCATGGTCACCTCCATAACATGATGAGGCATTGGAGTAGGACTTCAGTAGAAGTTATTGTCTTATATTTAATATGCAAATTCATTTAGTAGGAAATTTTGGTTATTGGGAGCTTTCATTGTAGTCTCTCTGTAACAGTAACTACCCTACCTCCCACTGCCTGAAGGCCAGGTCTATTACATTTTACCCCTCCATAAGGGTTCTCTAGTGACCTTAAGGGTCTCTGCTTTTGACTTAAGTCACCACCATTTATGTTTCCCCAGTTTTTGGTGTTACCTGCACCCTAATATTACTTAATGACTCACAAGTTAGATTACCCTTTTTTCCATTTTTTTCTTTTTCTCCAACAATTATTTTATTATTTAATATTTTAATTTTAAACATTGATTTCCACAAAATATTGAGTTACAAATTTTCTCCCCATTTCTACCCTTACCCCACTCCAAGATGGCATATATTCTGATTGCCCCTTTCCCTAGTCAGCCCTCTCTTCTGTCACCCCACTCCCTGCCCCACCCCCCATCCCCTTTCACCTTACTTTCTTGTAGGGCAGGATAGAGTTCAATGCCTCATTCCCTATATATCTTATTTCTCAGTTGCATGCACAAACAACTTTTTTTTTAAGCATCTGCTTTTAAAACTTTGAGTTCCAAATTTTCTCCCCTCTTCCCTTCCCACCCACCCTCCCTAAGAAGGCAAACAGTCCAACATAGGCCACACATGTATCATTATGTAAAACACTTCCACAATAATCATGTTGTGAAAGACTAACTATATTTCCCTCCATCCTATCCTGCCGCCTTTATTCAATTTTCTCCCTTGACCTTGTCTCTTTTTAAAAGTGTTTGCTTTTGATTACCTCATCCCCCTATCTGCCCTCCCTTCTATCATCCCCCCTTTTTTATCCCCTTCCCCCTACTTCCCTGTGGGGTAAGATACCCAGTTGAGTGTGTATGTTATTCCCTCCTGAGGTCAAATCTGATGAGAGCAAGATTCACTCATTCCCCCTTACCTGCCCTCTCTTCCCTTCCAACAGAACTGCTTTTTCTTGCCACTTTTATGTGAGATAATTTACCCCATTCTATCTTTCCCTTTCTCCCTCTCTCACCCCTTAATTTGATTTTATTTTTCTTTGATATCATCGCTTCATATTCAACTCACCCTGTTTCCTCTGTCTACATATATGTCTATTCCCTTCAACTAACCTAATACTGAGAAAGGTCTCATGAATCACACACATCAACTTTCCATGTAGGAATGTAAACAAAATAGTTCAACTTTAGTAAGTTCCTTATGATTTCTCTTTCTTGTTTACCTTTTCATACTTCTCTTGATTCTTGTGTTTGAAAGTCAAATTTTCTATTCAGCTCTGGTCTTTTCATTGAGAAAGCTTGACAGTCCTCTATTATTGAAAGTCCATATTTTGCCTTGGAGCACTGTATTCAGTTTTGCTGGGTGGGTGATTTTTCGTTTTAATCCTAGCTCCTTTGACCTCTGGAATATCATATTCCAAGCCCTTCGATCCCTTAACGTAGAAGCTGCGAGATCTTGTGTTATCCTGATTGTGTTCCCACAATCCTCAAATTGTTTCTTACTGGCTGCTTGTATTATTTTCTCCTTGATCTGGGAGCTCTGGAATTTGGCAACAATATTCCTAGGAGATTTCTTTTTGGGATCTATTTGAGGAGGCGATTGATGGATTCTTTCAATTTCTCTTTTGCCCTGTGGCTCTAGAATATCAGGGCAGTTCTCCTTGATAATTTCTTGAAAGATGATATCTAGGCTCTTTTTTTGATCATGGTTTTCAGGTAGTCCAATAATTTTTAAACCCTTTACTCACTTTCTAGATTAAAAGTGAGGACCATTGGATTTTATATTTCTCCATATGGTGCCAAGCATAGTGTTTTGCACATACTAGCCACTTAGTAAATGGTTGTTGAATGAATGAATTTGATTCATATCTAGCAAAAGGAGACAAATTGCAGAAAGAGCACTTGATCTTGAGTTAAAAGACCTAGGCTCAAATTCCACCTCTAATACTTATAACCTCTGTGATCTTGGGCAAGTCAGTTACCTTTCTTGGGTCTCAGTTTCTTTATCTGTAAAATGAAGAGATTTTACTAGATAGCTTCTGAGGGCCCTTCCAGCTCTAAAGCTACAGTCTTATGACCAGAAGCTTGGATTTGGTCCCTTGTTCACTGGGTTCTGATAGGTAAGCCTTCTCTGTCTTTTACCTAGAGCCAGGTCTCCATGCCACTTTCCTCTGCATACCATGCTAAGGCCTGCCCCCTCCCCACTCCCACTTCCAGATCTCTTTTACTGTATTGTCTTTTCCCATTAGAATGTATGCTCCTTGAGGGCAGGGATTCTTTTGCTTACTTGCATTTTGTATCCCAAATTTGTAGCACATAACATGCTTTTAATAAATGCTCGGTCTTGCTGTCTCTCTGTCTGTCTATCTGTGGAGTGTATGTGTATTTTCTAGGTTGCATTACTGTTGCCAAAGAATGTGTTTAGTGATCAGCCCACTTTTTGTACTTAGCTGGGTTAGTTCTCAGATGGTTGACACAGCCAATCACTGAAAGGTGTTTGAAATCTTTTCAGCATTGTTAGAATCTGTTCAAGTTTGTGCTCAACTGTTACAGCCTTCCAGAATCCAGGGCCACCTCCACAACCTTTCTACAGCACTCTGTCACACATGCACATTAAAATAATGCAACATTTTGAAAAATGGAAGAAGTGTGTTGCTGCATACAATTGTATATAAGATTTGAAAATGCATCAACAGAAATAATTTTGTTAGATGACACTGATTAATATCCAAGGGTGCATAATCAGGCAAATTTATATACTATCAACAACACCGTAACAACAAATAGCTTTGAAAGACTTAAGAACTCTGATCAATGTCATCTAGAGCAGAGGTGTCCAACCTGCAGTGGCTGCATGCAGCCCACAGCACTCCTAAATGTGTCATGAACCAAACCAAGCTGTAATTGGGAAATATTTTATGAAATAAATAAAATTATAATACAGCCTAAAGTTAATAAGATTTTACATCAGTGTGTAGCCTGAAGGTATCTTTATGTACAGTTTGATGGCTCCATTTCCATTTGATTTTGACACTGTTGTTCTAAAGGACTGATGATGAAGAATGCTGCTCACCTCCTGACAGAGAGGGAATGGACTCAATCGGCAGAATGAGACATACATTGGGACTTTGTTTTGTGTGACTTTGCATATTAAAAGAGTTTTTCTTTTCTTTTCTTTTTTTCAGCGGTGGAGAGAAATTGGAAGGGAAAGAAAATAAATGTTTGCTAATTAAAAAAATAAAAATATCAAGTGAGACATAAAACAGAGAGATATGCACTCACTGAAGGTATTCATTGGTGTCATGGAAGATGTCCAATACAGAATCTAAAAGGAAGAAAGGTACTTTATAGAAGTTAAGTTTCTTCAGATGTTGCTTACAATTAACATTTGGCTGATCATATTGTGTCCTGGAATATTGCAGAACCTTTCAAGTAAGAGTGAAAGTCACTGAAAAAAACCTAAGTATCCTCACAGGAAAAAAAAAAAAAAACTAAGTTGATGAAGAATGCCTATTGCCCAGACTATAGCGTTAAGTTAAGGTGGATAATCCATTTGATTGGTCCATTACTCTATATATGATACTACATACTGACAATGAACTGGGTTTAGAATTGAAAAGGAGAAAATGATTTGACTGGATTGCTTTTAAGGAACTGCGTAACACTTTTATGACCTCATGCTTCCCCTGAAACAAAAACCCAGTTAACACCAACTTTCTCCTGGGAATCTTGTCTGTCTGCAAGTCATGTAATGCCACTATCTCTGAAAAGTAAAGTTTGAAGATCATTTAAAGGACAATAGAAGGAGCAGCTGGGTGGTGCAATGGATAGAGCACCAGTCCTGGAGTCAGGAAGACCTGAGTTCAAATATGAACACTTACTAGCTGTATGACCTTGGGGAAGTCACTGAACCCTATTTGCCTCAGTTTCCTCATCTGTTAAATGATCTAGAGAAGAAAACGGCAAATCACTGTACCTTCTTTGCCAAGAAAATCCCAAATGGGGTAACAAAGAGTTGGACATGACTGAACAAAAACAACGAACAACAAGCATGAGTAGCATCGCATATTTAAAAAAAAAAATTGGACACAAAATATCTCCTCAAGAGAAGTCTAACTAGAAACTGGAGAGGTCCTGGCATGTGGCCATGGTGGGAGATAACAGTCTGTGTGCTGTGTTGCGCCCTTCCTTAATGTCAATAGATCTAGAAGAAAGCCCTAGAAAGGTGGGTCAACCCCTCTGTGGGAGATTTACACAAGGTCAGGGCCAAGAATTACATTGGTTGACAAGATGTAGATGGGTTCTAATCTTACCTTTGGTGAGAGAACCCACTTTGCAGACCATCAAATGGTTTATGTCCCTAGGTAGCATGTGTATCAGAGAAGGTGGTAGAGAAAATATTTAACAAAATCAGGACACAGTGAGAATGATGCTGGATTTCAAAAATCCTTACTAATCATGCCTTTGGATATTCTTTCTGTTTCCGCTTCTACCACTCACCATTTTCGGCTCATCTATTGCTAACTTGTTGAATGAGGCCACTATCATATAATAACAGTTATAATTGTTATAATTATAACAATCATGTTAATGGAGATTGCTAGGCCACTTCTGTGGAGACTAATTCTTTCCTTTGTGTACAGATGGGTACAAGCTGTGACTGACTTTTCATCACTTTTGGCTTAGATTTATTGATCGATTTTTGAGGAAATCTGGGTTGGTTTGCAGATCCCCTACCCTATTTTGAATCCCTCTACCTTTAGCATTCTGCCAAGTGAGAAGATACCTGTTGGTTCTTGGCAGGGAAAGGAGAGGAGATTAGAGCTCTATTGCCTGGAGCCCATTGGCCCTAGATTAAGTCCTGAGGTGACTGCAGCATCTGGAGATGCAGAATTTCAGAACTTAAGTTGCTAGGTCCTGTGATGACGATTGTGTTTTCCTGACAATTTCACAAGGATTCAACGTGACTGAATTTCTACTCCCCTTGCCTCCAGAATTGGTCAGGTATCTAGATCTATATCTATTAGCTACGGGATATTGTTGGAAATTGTTGCAATGTAGAATTAAAAAATGTTCTGACCAGCGTACCTTCTTTTCTTGACCTTGGTTTCCTCGGTGATGTATTTTACGTTCCAAGTCATTGCTGGCTGCTAATACTTAGCCTGCTTCTTCCCATGGCCTTTTGGGTCACCTGTGGTTCTGATTCTTTTGTGTGTGTGTGATTTCATGATGTTTCTGCTTGCAGTTAGACCATATCGTTGGTCTGCAGCCTTCTAGTTATCTACTCTGTGTGTATCCCCACCCCCATAGCCAGGTATGATTGATTCTAACTCTAGTATCTCTTGCATCTGTTCCCTTCTTGCCACTTAAACCCACAACCACCATAGTTCAGTTCTGATTACTTCTTGCTTGGACTATTACACTACATGCCCATTTGCCCTCCCTGGCTCGGTATATCTCCTCTCCAATCTATTTTGTACATAGTTGCCAAGTCAGTATACAAAAGCACAATTATGACCATGTTGCTCCTTCATCAGAAAAAGGGCTTAGCTGCCACCAGTAGGGGGGCACTCTTTATGTTCTCTCACCCCCTCTCAAGGTCATAGGATACTCAGAAACCCATCTAGGATGCTTCTTATTCTTTATGGTAGATAGAGAACCACCAGGCTTTATCATCTGCGAGGCACTGTCATTGGGTTACTGATGCACCTGAAGATCTCTATACTTTGCCATCCACTCCACTGATGCACCATTAAGACTTCTAGGGAATGCCTGTCTCTCCGCAGGTTCAGTTCCTTTTGTATACCTCCCCTCAATCAGAGTGTGCATTCCTTGAGAGCAGGAACTGTCTTACTTTTTATATTATTATCCCCAATGCTAGGCACATAGTAATGCTTAATAAAATCTTTTTCATTCATTCAAGATGATATTCAGTGAGTCCCTATTCCCTTTAAGATAAAATACAAGCTTTCCTTCAGATGTTAAAGACCTTCATAGTCTGGCTCCTGCCTAACTTTCTGAACTGAGTTCACATTTCCCCCTTTCATGTACCATGCCATAGCCAAATTGGCCTACATCTGCAGTCTCCACATTTGCAAAAAGCTGTCCCATACCCTGGAATGCTTTTTGTTTTACCTTTGCCTCTTAGATTCTTTAGCTCCCTTTAAGACGTTGTTCCAATGTCCTCTTCTATAGATGCCTTCCTGCCTGCTTCAGTCATTAGTCTTCCCCACCTCCCCTTTACTTGTATTTATTTGTGTATATCTTCTGTGGGAGGACAGCACATTTTTTTCCTGGCACCAATAGCACCATAATGATGTTCCCAATTCATATTTGCTGCTGACAGATATACATAATAAAAGATAATAAAGGCAGGAATATGGGCTAGGGGGTGGAGAATAATATCTTCTCTCTTTAGGTATTTCTGGTCCCTGGTTCAGATTGTTCTGTGTGTTATGTAAGGGGAGGGTGATGATGATAATTGATGGGGAATATTTAACTCTGAATTAGATAGCAGTCTGTAACAGAGGGCTTTGCTCTATTCCTTGAAGTAGTGGTTGAAAATAACAATGGATCAACGTGCTCAGTTAAGGTTCCTGCCTGCAGTCGCTGTAAGGCCCATAATGACAAGGAAGCAGGATTTGCAGCAGAGATGCTATGAGACCAGAGCTACCATTTTGGATATGTGAATTGTTCTTTTGTGTCTATACCTTTATAATAAAACAGTGGAGTTCACATTCCTGAAGATTATTCCCTATGTGATTGCCCCTCATATAGACTCCTAAACTTTTCTGTCCTCTCACGCATATTACCTGCATTTTGGCAGACTATGCCCTAGGTTCACGGAGTCAACATTATTACTCTTGTTGTTTCATTAAATATCTTTTCTCTGAACTAATCATGTTCTCTTACTTATTAGAGAATTACTAAAATCACTGAGGGTTATTGTGGGCTATGACCCATAGATGACCTTGAACCTGAGGTAGCTATTTCTAGGAGCCTCATGTGTACCAAGGTGGAGGTGTTTCAGATGTTGCATTTTATTTCCTTATCCATGTATAATAAAAGGTAAGTTTCTTGAAGGCAAGGGCAGTTTAATTTTTGTGTTTTTGTATCCCCAGCACTTAGCATTGTTCCTGGCATGTAATAGATACTTAATAAATACTTGGTGAATTAAATCAATTGGGAGGACTGTTAAAAAAAATAGAAGACATCGTGCTACAAATTCACATTGGATCATACCATCTGCTTCACAGTTGCCCTAATGCAATTCAAGGACCTGTGTTTTAATCAGGTTATTCTATCAATGAAGCTTTGTAAATGCTCTGCAACTTAGAACCTTATAGGGCATTGCAAGGTTAAGTGATTTATCCAGAGACACCAGTTGGGCGAGTCTCTTAACTCTTTGAGTCTTAGAGATTGTCTGGGCTGGCTCTGCCATTTTTTTTTTCAGAGGAGATTGTGGTTCATTTTAACTCCAGCTCTAACAAAGATCTCATGATAATTTTTTGTTGATCCAAGACTGGAAGGCTCACTGTTTCATAAAATATTCCCTTACTTGTTGGTTGATGCGGAAATTCCAGCATTATGCTTTCATTTGTTAGTTTATAACTGTAGTTTCAGTTGGTGGACATTTGCTTAGTTTAATTCTTATCTCCCTGAAGGAGGCAAAACCATAAGCTGTTACAAAGTGATAATTTCAGGTCATTTCCTGAGAACAATATTTTTAAAATAGAGGGAGAGTGGGAAGAAAGCTAAGACACTGATATCTGAGGAGTATGGGGAAGAGTTATCACTGAGAGGGAAAGAATAAAAATGGGGAAGGTGAGGGGAATGACAATTACCGGGCTGCCTGAGTCCCTCATCTTGACCACTCCATGGAGGAAGGGGCAGGTAAGTGGTCAGCATAGAAACATCCAAATGGGATTTGTGACTTGATATAATGCAGCCTTGTGGTGTGAAGATAATACCATTATGATGATGATGAAGCAGCTGATTACTGCAATTAAAAATGTTTTCAAGTTTACAAGATCTTCATGTACATTCTCTCATTTGAACCTTAACAACCTGTGAGGTAGGCATTAGAGGTGCAACTATCCTTACTTTGGTCAAGGAAATGAAAGAGAGATTAAATGATTTGCCCATAGTCACATTGCTGGTATTAGTGGCAGGATTTAAATGTTTCTACCTCTTTCTCCTACCCTCCATATACTGTAATTGATATATGTACCATTGTGTGGGAACTTACCGATATCACATCTTTCTCAGCAGCAGCATCTCTTTTATTTCCAGCACATAGATATCATATGGCTCTAGTCTCAACCACTGTGGGAATCAGCCCGGAGTTCTTGGCAGGGATGGTTTTCTAGAACAACCATGTATGCTGCTTGGTCTGTTAGAGATTTAGAACTGATAGATGGCCAAGACTTTGGCTGGTCAGCAGAAGCTGATTACCACATGTATCCTTCTGGAACTTATGTCACCAGTAGTTTGTATATTGTCAATAAACTTGGTAGATGGCAATAGAGTCTATCAGGAGCTGTGTTTCCATTCCTTGAGATACAAAACTGGGTTAAATCAGGCTCTACAAATAATCTGACCTAAATCACAGCTTGATGTATAATCTGTCCAGATTGTTAATGTACCTCCCCACTCCTTACGCTTGTGGAGGACTGAGGTTGGAAATAAACTTACCTAAATTAGAATATACCTACAGCATTCCATAAATGATTGAGGCTCAGTATATTCATTAACATCTAGTATATCAAGATTAAAATGCTTTTTGGCCTTAGAAAAGAAGTCCTTGAGAAATGGAGCCATTATCTATTTCCAGAGCTTTGCAGACCCAGGAATTTATAGCTCCTGTAAGGCTCCCTCCCTGGTTTCCCATACATATTTATATATTTTTTATTTATTTCTAGTGTTTTCAGTCTCTTTCTCTTTCTACCTGTACTGCCTTACAGTAGGAAGTCTCCTGGTGATGCTGGGGAAGAATGATGATTCAGGTCCCATTCAAACCATACTGCAGGGGGATGCTAGTGGAATTCAGACTATGAAATGATTGACTGTGGGAAGCAGGGATAGGTTTTAAGGCATGAAAATGAGAGCAACCCTTACAACATTCAGGAAATGTGTGTGTGTGTGTATATATATATATATATATATATATATATATATAATCAACTTCTTGGTAGTCACTTCCTCTTCCTCCCTCCCCAATAGACTCTTCAGAATATTTGTAGTTTTATACTCCTAAATAACAGTTAATAGATGAGAAATATCTCACACTCATCATATCCAGAGCTGTTTCACAAACCCCAGCAATCCAGCTATATTTATGGTTGAGGATAGAATTTAATGTACCATTACTATGTTATGAGATACATAAATAATTTTTCCCAACTGGCGTTATCTGAAGAAAAATCTATCTTGAAATGCAGGTAAAACTTAAGAAATCCTGTATCTGAAATATTTTATGAAAGTGGAGGAAAATTAACTCCAGATTAAAATTTGATTGGGGAAATGGAACATAAATTTGTGAAGCAATTTACATTTTTGGAGGTAATTTAGATTTATTTGGTGTGTGTTTTGTTTTGACTTAATTTGCATACATACTATTTTCCTCAGTACAATGTAAGCCCTTTGAGGGAAGGGACTGTTTGTGAACATTTTGTCTTTGTATCCTTAGTACCTGCACAGTGCCTGGCCTTTAGTAGACACTTGGGAAATACTTGTTGAGTCTAAGAAAGAAAAGATTTGGTGGGAGCTATTAGTTTAATTACACAAACAATCTAGCACTGTGCTAGATATTGGGGTTACTAAGACAAAAATGAAACAGTCCTTCTCCTCAAGGAAATTGCGTTATACTGGGGAAAAAACGACATGTGCACATGTGAATAAATGCAAACTATATGCTAGGAAATACAAGAGCTGTAATTATGCAGTTTAATACTTTTCTGTAGGTTTTGTAATAACAAACAGTCACATGTATATGAAAGTGGGTCTATTTGCATAGTTTTTTAGTTCGGAATTTGATAAAAATCACCTTTCCTTAAAATTGTCCTCCTCTATAAAGGAAATTACATGGAGAATTCAATCTAATGTAGATGCAAGAGATATGTTTGCAAATGGTTATCATCAAGAAATACATTGTTTTCCCATTTTTCACTGGTTCTGCCATTACTAGGCTTTTAGTACTTCTTTAATTGACCCATAAGAGCAAGATTATTGCTCTGATGAAAGTAATAGCATCTAAAAAAAATGCACCAGGCAAATAATTGGTGTTTATTTGTAGATGTTCTCTTTGAAGGTGTTTGTTTACTTCTGCAGCAGATCTATGGCTCTCTGTGAAGAGTCATG
This sequence comes from Trichosurus vulpecula, assembly GCF_011100635.1. NCBI lineage: Eukaryota > Metazoa > Chordata > Mammalia > Diprotodontia > Phalangeridae > Trichosurus > Trichosurus vulpecula. Next base: position 58,197,716 of record NC_050577.1, read on the forward strand.
GGTAACACAGTTGTAGATAAATATTGCTTGGGAAGGGAAAAACACCCTTTCCACAGAGAATGGAGAGGTACCTTTAAAGTCAGGGTTGGGCTATGCTTGGGTTAGTGGATCTGAGCCTGTTTTTTCATTCAGTCAATGTTTATTAAGTATTATTAGACACTGAAAGAGATGCAAAATTTAATAAGATTGCTTTCCCAGAATTTACAGTACGATAAAGGGTAGGTTGGGGGTGGGGGCAATGCAAATACATAAACTTTAAAAAAGCTAGACCTGTGATTTTATCTGTGTTGTAGGATGTGGTAACCATTCTACAAGCTAGAGTTTTAGAGAATTTGCCTGAGACATGAGAGGTTAAATGACATTCCCAGGGTCAAACAGTCAATGTGTTCAGAAAGAAGAGTTAAATCTGGATTTTTCTGGATCCAACTCTATCTGGCCTCTCCCCCCCGCCCTCTCTCTGTCTCTCTCTGTCTCTGTCTCTCTCTCTCTCTTTCCCTCCCTCCCTCCCCTCTTCCTACCTACCCACTTACCCATGGAACCCCTACAGGCTAGTTCATACAAGTAGTATTTTCCACAATTTGCAGATTAGGAAACGATATTTTAGGATAAGTGAATGGCCCATGTCTCACAAGTAGTGAATATTTTGAAAAGAATTTCAGTCTAGGTCTTCCTGATTCCAAATCTTGAACTCTGAACACTATTCCAGAATATTTGAATTTCAAGAAGTCACTTTTTCACAATATATTTGTGGATAAGATGGAGAGCTCTAAATTAGATGATAATGTAGTTAGGTAATTTTTAACTGGTTTGTAACTGACCTAATGTGAAGAGTATTGATCGATGGACTGATGCCAAGCTAGAGGGAACATCTAGTGGAGTGACCTGTGAAATCACAGACAGATTTGGGAGAGACCTTGGAGGTAATGTAGAATCTTTCAGAATCATGTCTGAATAGGAATCTCCATTATTATACCCATAAAAAACTGTTATCCTGGCTCTAGTAATAGCCAGTTCTCCACCTTTCAAGGCACCAATTTTCATTTCAGACAACTCTAATTGTTAAGAAATTATAATCAAGTTGAAATCTCTCTCTGTGGCATGGGACTGGTTTTAGTTCTGTTTTCCTGGGCTCCATAGCCTCTTTGAATGGCCATCCTGCAAAAATGCGGAGGCAGGTGTCATATTCTCTGCTACATCCCTAATTCCCACTTCCCTACCAAGTTTCATCTACTTTGGCTAAAGATCCATCCCCACACCCTTTGACAAGCTCTCCTATGACATTTTACTGAGGTGTGACAACATGTACCCAGCTCTCAAGTACCCGTATTGTCAAATTTGTAGATGATACATAAGTGTCAGGGCCACTATGACTTGAGGCTTCTTATAAATACTAGTTATTTTTTTCTGCATATGCTTATTTTTCTCAATTTTCTGTCTAAAACGTAACATTTAAAGTCAAATACAATATTCTCTATGCCAGGGGTTCTTAATCTTTTTGTATCCTGGAGCCCTTTGACAATTTGGTGAAGCCTATAGACTCCTTCTTGGGATGATGTTTTTAAATGCATAAAATACACATTACAAAAGAAACTATATTGAAATAAAATTATCAAAATATTAAACAATGTTCAGAGTCCTCAGGTTAAGAAATTTAGCATTAGACTTATTGATCTACTTGAATTCAAATGACATTGTCAAAAAATTTAGAAAGTCATACCAGAAATTAGGCAGACTTTGGCAAGAAATTGAAAACTACAGGGTTAAGTGAAAGGTAAAAGAGTAGCCCAGCCCACAAACACCTCAGCAAAGATCTAAAAGGAAATGGAATGTTGATCAGAAGACCAAAGGTAAATAGTAGGACTGCATGCATTGGAGAGGAGACGTACCTGGGGAATCAGAATCCAGCATCGACTCTTCTAAACAGTGGTTGAAGCCTGTGGTTTCTCTCCTCTGGATTGTTAGAGCTGTACTGGGGAAAAGGGACAGATGTTACTAGGTCCCTGAACAGGGAAATAGGGCCCAAGACTCTTAAGAGGCCTGAAGCCAGGGATCCTATAGGATTGAGAGTAGAAGACAGGGACAGTACTGTGCCCCAATCCCTGCACGCAGGGGACTCCGTAAGAGTCATGATAGTAATTCTCTACAGTGGCATATAGGGCAAGCCCAATGCTTGGAGAGTCCATACCAGGAGGGTTTACAGGAGACCCAAGACCAGTATAATGTCTTATTTGGGTTTTCTGGGCCATGGGAAGGAATCAGTGCCTAGTTTGGGATGTACAAGAAAAGGATATAGATGGGCTGAATGCTTGTTATCAGGCTATCCAGTGACAGAGGAAGAAACTAAGGATTATAGAAGAGAATAGGGACTAATCCTAACAACCCTATCCTGGTTTAGAGCAGAATAGAGACTAAGGAGATAGGACCAAACAGGACCTAATCATGCGAAAGGTTGGGACCCGGCCTTACAACAAAATTCACATCCAAAAAATAAAGAGATGAAAACTGAGAATGCAATGAAGAAATACTATGGGCTAAGAGAAGCCTGAGGTAAACCCAGAAAAGAGTAATATTAGAGGAAGTATGGCTTGGCCACAAGGAAGAAAGGGAACAAGCATTTATTAACTGCCTACTATATGCCAAGCACTTGCTAAGTGCTTTGCAAATGTTATTTCATTTTATCCTCACAACAACCCTGGGAGATAGATGCTTTATTATCCCTATTTTATAGTTGAGGAAACAGAAGCAGACAAAGGTTAGGTGATTTGTCCAGGGTAACGCAGCTAATAAGTGTCTGAGGCTGGATTTGAATTCAGGTCTTCCTGACTCTAGGTCTGTATCTACTGCTGTGCCTAACTGCTTCCAAGAATAGTTGGAAGAAAAGAAAGATAAAATATGAAAACAGAAATAAAGTGGAAAGGGAAATAAATAGCTGAGAACAAGTGGTAGAAAATCTTACACAAGAGGTGGAATCCTTGAAAAATGTGAAGGAACAAAACACAACTCACTGGTTTTATAAAACCAGGCATATAACAAAGTCAATACTGAAAAATTGGAATATGTAAGGTGTCTACCATTAAAGGCAGCTAATTTAGAAAGAAGGTTGAGGAGAGATAATTTAAGAACTATCAGACTTCCTGAAAATTATGACCAAACAAAACACATGGGTAATATATTCTGAGAGGAAAAAAAAGAGTATGGTCTAGATATATGAGAACAAGATGAGAAAGTGCAAATAGAAGGAATCTATTGATCACTTCTTGAAAGAAACACTGAATTGAAAATACCCTTGAATGCCATAGATTAAATACAGCACTGCCAGGTTAAAAAAGAAAAAAAAAACTGCAAGAAGACAGAGTTCGAGTATTAAGGAACCATGAGTATTGAAGCCTGTCAGTTCCCTAAACTGGTTTACCCCATCTGCTGAGATGATTTACAGGCTGTGTCTGCTGCAGTCCTAAAGTTTCTTGGAGCCACAAGAAGAGTTGCTTGAAGGTGGACACCAAAGGTGGACAAGCAGCCCTGAAAAGGGCCCTCAGCAAGTCCCTACACCAGAGGGGCTGACTAGCACCCTGACACTACATACACCCCACCCCACAGGTATCTGGTGTCTCCTTTCCGAATTCCTGCTGTCCCCAAACTCTCCTCCTCCCTTTCCCCCTGCCTACCAACTTCCAAGCCCCTACTAAGTTTGCCCTTTCTCTAAAATGCCCCAGTTTCAAATCACTTCTTCCTCCTCTTCCCTTTTCCAATAGATTTATAGAATGTCTCATTAGAGTGATAGGATATTACCTCCTCATCTGTATTTTTAAAAGGAACTTTAAACTCAGATTACTTTGTAGTTGGTGGAATTTGTGAAAGAAACAATTTTGAGCAGAGTGACTTTCCTTGCCCCTTACTAAATCTGCCTGTATGTTTGCCAAAGAACAAGAGCCATTAATGACAATCCATTTCTGAAAGGCTGCTGACTCAGGTGACCCAGCTGAGCCAATCACATAATCACAGAATGTCATAAGTGACTCTTGGTTAATTACATGACCACTTCTCAGTGGGAAAGCTTTATTTCTTGTTGGTACGTAGTTGTTTGCAGGCTATGTCCCTTCTGAGACTGTGAGCTCCTTGAGAACAGAGAGTGTCTTTTGCCTTTTTTTTTTTTTGTATCCTTAGCACTTAGTATTTCACTAGAACATATCTAGGCAACTAGGTGGCACAGTGGATAGAGTGCTGGCTGCTGCACCACTTGTAAATGGGTACATATGGGTTGTCTTCCCATTAGAATACAAATCCCTGAGGGCAGGGACTGTTTCTATATTTCTATCTAGAGGGCTTAGCCTGGTATCCAGAATGTATTAACTTCTTAATAAATGCTGGTTGGTTGATTGAATTCTGTTATGTGCAGTATGTTTTTACGTACATATTAAATTTAACATGTTAGTAACAAAACTACCCTGATTATAGGTGTCTCCTTCTAAAATGTCCTCTTGTGTATTTTTAAAATGTTTCATTAATACTCTTTCTTTCTTTTCTTTTTGCATTATTATCATTAACAACCAGTTCAACTCCCAGTCCCTCAAAGGTGACACCATGCCTTGTAGCAATAGACTAAATAAACAAAATAATTGGGCGGATTGATAATGTCTGAAGGTGTATGCCTTATTCCATAGTTCTGGACCAAGACCTCTTTGCCAGGTTGAGATACATCCTTTATTGCCAGTCTTCCAAAATCATGCTGGATCACTGGTGAGAAGCAGAGTTCAGAAGTCTTCATTGCCTGTTTAGAAGGGAAACTGACAAACTGGACCTTGTCTAGAGAAGTGTCGTTAAGATGAGATGATTTTAAAGCCATGCTTTCTGAGTGAAAGAACCACATATTTAGTCTGTAGAAATGAAGAATTATGGAGGGATATGATCTTTTTCTTCAAATATTTGTTGGATTATCATGTGAATAATAATAATAGCTAATATTTATGTAGCACTTACTATGTGCCAAGCACTGTATGAGGCACTTTTACAATTATTATCTCATTTCATCCTTACAACAACTCTGGGAGAGAGGTGCTGTAGGTGCTGTTATTATCCTTCCCCCCTTTTTTTAAACAGATGGGGGAACACAGGCAAACAGAGCTGTTAAATGTCTTGCCCAGCGTCACACAGCTAAGTGTCTGAATCTAGATTTGAACTCTGGTCTTTTTGACTCTAGGCGTGGCACTCTGCCCACTGTACCAAGAAGAATTAGGCTTGTTGTACTTGGCTCCAGAGAACAGAACTAGGAATAGTACATGGAATGGGCAAAGAAAACCAGTTTGGATCAGCATAAGGAAAAAAAAAAACTTTGTACAATTAGCACTGCCTGCAATGGAATTAATTACCATAGGAGGGAGGGAATTCCACTTTACAGGATTTCTTAAGGCAGAGTCTGGATGACTATCAGAGCTACTGTAGATAAGATTTAAAATTTGGGTAGGGTCATATTAACTAAATGCTAAGGTCCTTTCCAACTTAAAGGTTTTATGAAGTCTGAGTCAGGTTTGAAGCAAATTTTATAATGTATTTTATATTTTCTGAACAAGATCGGAACTTCTGAGACTTATGCGTCTCTTACTTTTAAATTTGGTGGGGAGGCTTTGGCTGTATGTGCAATAGGGGTTGAGAGAACAAGGTGTGAGGGCTGAGTCATCCAAGCAGTCCTCATAGAGGACATAGGTGGTCCTTGGGTAGATGGAAAGACATTTTAGGTAGGGGGCACAGCATAAGTAAAACCATGGAAGTGAGTCTGAGCATATTTGAGAAGGAGAGCACTCTCAGCAGGTAGGATATAATTTTCTTTAGTAGGCCAGGGGATTGGTACCAGGTAAGGGAATGAGCAATAGGGAGCCATTTGTGGATTTTTGATTAGTGGAGTGCCATGATAAAAGCAGTATTTAGAATATTAGTTGTGACAGTGGTATTCAGGATGAATTGGAAAGGGGAAAACCCAGAGGTAGAGAGAACAGCAAGTGACATTGTAGTAATCCGAAGTGAGGTGTTGAGGGCCTGATTTTAGATATTTTAAAAAATAGGAATGAGCAGAAATAAGCAAAAGCAGTGGACACTTAAAAAGAAAGAGATGATAGTACATGGTGGCCAGATTGATTATAGACAATGAATAGGAGGGAAAAGTTAAAGAGACTATTTCTAGACGGAAAGCTGATTTAATTGGCATAGGACTTATACATAATAAACTTTACAAATGTTCATTCATATCTGATGGAATTGGGGGGTTGGCAAGGAGTCATTTGCTAGGGAAGATAAATTCAGTTTTGGACATGTTAGGTTTCAGGGGACTTCTAAGGGAAGAAGGCTTGTGTTGGTTGCATTCTGGTACTAGAATTCAGGTGATATGGATAAGGCTAGTAATGTAGCTATGGAATGATGCAAAGAAGTGATCATTGAAGCCATGTTACTACTTGGCCTCACTGAGGGAGTATATAAGGAAAAAAAAGAGGAGCTGGGGCAGAGCCCTATTGGAGATCAACATTTAGGGGATGAGAGAAAGGAGTCAGCAGAAGAAACAGAAAAGGAGGAAAAATAGGAACATGTTGTATCACTGGAGGCAAATGAGGGGAATTTCAAGGAACTGACAGGTTACTATTGTGAACTGGAAGAGGTTACAATGGATGAGGGCTGAAAAATGGCCAATGCATATAGCAAGAATGAGCATCGTGCCCAGAACAGATATCCAACAATACTCGTGAGAACAAGCTCAGAATTTTATATTGCTCTTATTCTTTCATAGCATATGTCTTTTAGGGACAATACAAGGCAGGAGCAAAGGTGGAAATGTAAAGGGTAAATTAAGTTGAAGTCCCTTCCCCATATCATGCTAAATATGCCGTGGGAGAAAAATTAAAATTCAAATTTCTTTGAGGATAAGAACATAGCATCCACCACCAGGTGGAGTCTTCATACTAGATTTCCAGAATCTCAGCATTTCTCACATTCCTCTTCTCACCAGCTACCCTGCCATTGAACAAAGCAATGCTGTAGAATGCAGAAGGAGGGAGATTAAAGTAATAGCATCTCTCTTGGATGCCGAGGTTAATCCTGTCGTCAGCGACAGATCTTTGCATGCCCTTTGATCAAGACTGAGTGTGAGACTGAGGTTAGAAAATGAGACAGAAGTGATTTCAGATACTTAAATTCCCTCTTTTACTATGTCCTGGTATTCATGGTTATCTTGCTTGATGTCAAGATGCAGAAAGGGACTTCTGGTTTCTAATGATGACAACAATAATCATGACATTGATTAAATGCCTATTATGTGCAGCACATCACACAATTATGATAATGATGAGAGGCAGTATGATGTAATGGATAGAGAACCAAGCTTGGAGTCAGAACATCCTGGGTTCAAATCTTACCTCTGACACACAGTGGCTACATGACTCTGACTGTCACGTAGTCACTCAAGGTCTCATGCAGCTCATTAGACTCTAAGAGATGTTTGTCAATAAGTGGCAGCAGATGAGGTTATGGACTAGGAGTTTCCTACCCTGGTGAAAGCTTAGGCAATTCTCTAATTCATTAATTAGTAATTAATTAAATAATTAAATGTAAAATAAATGATGCTACTACTTCTATGATGCTTTAAAGTTTTCATAATGCTTTAATACATTGACGTTTGCATTCACAACATCCTTGTGAGGCTGGAACTATAATTATCGTTAGTAAGGATGATAAGGCACAGAGAGTGTAAATGTTTTGCCTCTGGTCAAAAAAGCTGCTAAGCCTCAAAGGTAGGATTTGAATTCAGGTTGTCTTGATTCCAAGTCTAGCACTATCCTTATGTGAAGAAAGCAAAACAAAACAAAAAGACTGGACTGTAACTTAAGTACTCTTGCTCGCCATGTCACTTATTAAAAGGTGTGGAACTAACCCATTAGTTAATCTGTTCTATTAAAGAGGCAAGGTGGTAAGGGATTTGCTTGGCTCACGCCCCTTTATCAACTCAAAATGAATGTGACAAAAGATGCAATTTAAAAAAAAAGCACAGAAAAGGATATTTTCCACTAATTTATTTGCTTATTTGATTTTTCATATTAAGAATTTCCAAACCTTCCTAATGTTCTTTTTTTAAATAGGAAATTTTGAATTTAGTTATAGTTTATCTAAGAAAGTATATGAATTTAAGGAGGTAGCAACAAAATTGCCAGTTTATTTCTCTGTACTCTTCTGAAGTAATTTTGTTTTCCTCTGTGCATTTCAACTTTTTATTGTTGTTGTTTTTTCTTTATTTATTCTTATTTTTATGATATTAATTTATTTTATCTACTTCTCAGCTAATTTTTATGCCCCAATTCCCTCAGTCTTTGTTTTATAAATATAAATGGAATCACGGAAAACAAGTGAACACATTGGTTATTATGTCTCATTCTGCAACCGTATTGCATCATCTGTTGAGAAACAAAGGCATATTTCATTATCAATGCTTTGAAATTTATTCTCTGGGTTTCTACTTATTTAGTTTGGTATCAGTTTATATAAAGTTTTTAAAAATTTTCCAAATTCTTTGCATTCCTCCTTTCCATTACATTTGTATGTAAATGTTCTATTTGTTCCAAATGTAATGTTCCATTACATTTAGTCCAAATAGTTGTCATTTCCTATTTGATGTTTAGATAAAAAATACTCTTAAATATATTGTGCGTATTGATTCTTTCTATTGTCTTACACCTCTTTGGCGATGTAGTAATGTCTAGTAGTGGCATCTCTAGGTCTAAGTCCATGTATAGTAGTTAGTAAAACTTAGCCCCTCTTTTTTCGGATAAAATCCAAAGTCATTTTCCAGAAATGGTTGGACCATCCCCAGTTACTCACCAACAATGTGTTAGTGTCCTCCCACAGCCTCTCCAACATTTGTCAGACTTTGTCATCTTTGGTCAATTTAATGGGTGCAAAGGGAAACCTCAGAGTTGTTTTAATTTACATTTCTCTTATTAGTGCTCAGCATTCTTAATGTATATGTCATAAACTCAATAGAAAAATATTGCTCATTTGTTAAATGAGGGGGTTGTAATAAATGGCACTTAAAAAGAAGAACTTTTGGTATGCATTCTGACCTTTTTCTCTTTTCAGAATGAAAAGAGGGACCCTGTTATAAAACTTGTGGACGGCAGTGCTTGCTGTGAGTGGTTAGGACTTATATTACAAGAGGGAAGCATCCGTCCATGCTTTCAGAAATAAATGAAACACTTTCAAACTTATAGCCGCCATGTCCTAAGACATATAGGCCTTTGGTGAAGGTCACTGTAAATCTAGTAGCAATTATTTTGAGAATTCCTGGGGAACTGGTAGTTTTCAAAGACTTGAAAAGGGTCAGCGTTAGAGTTTCTAAAAAGAGAAATAAAGTAGACAATCAAAGATGTAGGAAGTGTTGATAAGTTGTAGAAGCAGTTTGATGGTGTGGTGAATAGAGTACTAGACCTGGAATCAGATGACCTGAATCCAAATTTGGCCTCAGACACTTCATAGCTAGGTAGTCCTGGGCATTAACCTCTTTCTGTATCAGTTTCTTTTGTAAAAAAATTGGGACAATAATAGCCCCTACTTCTCAGGGTAGCTGTGAGGCTCAAATGAGATAACATTGTAAAGTGCTTTGTAAACCTTAACGTATTATATGAAGCTATCACCATTATTACTTTGAATATTTTTATTCTAACTAGTGTTAAATATGATAACTTTGAAAATATAAAGTTTAGTTCAGCATAGCTATTTTTCAGGACAGGTAAAAGAGCAACTATGGAATTTTACCTAAATTCCAAGAACTAGTTAAAAAAACTAGATCGCATTATTAAAATGAAGATTTACCCAACCTAGAATATCCTAGCTGTAACTCTAAAATCATGGTTTTGTGAAAAAAATGAATCTCTTTGTATGAGGCAAATCTCATATATATTGATATCATAAGACCTGATTTGCATGAGCTAAAAGATCAGAAGTAAAGAGTAGTTATAAATAGCATGGCACTGAAAGTGGGTGCATGTGAAATCTCTGAGGAAGGTGCCTTGGAAAGATACACAGCTACAGCTTACTTCTTGGTATTTCTCTTAATTATGTGGAGGAGAAATGCACGCTCTTTAAGTTCAATAAGAACTCAAGTTGGAAGGACTTGACAACCACCATAAGTAGTTTTAAAAAACTTATATATAATATATAGGATGGATAGGGGTACATATGCATATATACCCATATGTACATATGTGTGTATGTACATGTCTATAAATATAGACACACATGTATAGGTATAGAAGAATATTTATATAATACATGCATGTAATATGTGCATACATGTCCACACAGTGCATTCATTCATATGACACATTTAGATCCAGGCTGTACGTACCCCTATACACACATGTATGTACGTATAGTCATATGTACTATGTGTACATATGTTCTACAATAACATATATACAAAAGTACACGCAATGCACACATTAACTAATGAATAATGCATGTATTATTCACATGCATGTGCATGTATGTATAGACACATACATATAATATACCTATATATGTATATGCACAATGTACCTGGGTATGTATATACATATACACATACATGTGTACATGTGTACATAATGTATAAACACATATCCCTATAACTACTTTTTTGTGTTGTTCGCGAATTTTTATTTTTCCTCCTAGCTAGCCAGTTGTTAGTCTGCCTGACTCTGTCCCCCATTCCTGTTCATACAGTTCAGATCAACTCCAAAATCTCTCTTTACTGGAGCTCAGGACTGGCTTTACCTCCCATAAAGTGCACACTCACTATACTTGTGATTTACTGGTTTAAGGAACTCCTGTTACAGAAATCCCTTTATCAGTGTAGCTCAATTCTCTATAGTCTTAGAGAATTTCCTGGAGGTACGCACTGAGGCCTGGGTAACCTTCCCCAGGCTAAACAGCTTCTGTAAGAGGTAGGAATTAAATCTAGAGTTTCCTAATTTTAAGACCAGCGTTCAATTTATTTTCTTATTTCTAACATAAGAAATCGGGGCACATTGGTTATAAAAGTTAGTGTGCCAATCCAGGCAATTCGGATGAAGTCTACATGCGCATATTCGAAAGACAGCTTGTCATAGGGAAATAGAGAGCTGGTCTCAGAATCGGGAGCAACTCTGTCCCATATTGGCTGTATGGTCCTGGGCAAGTCTCATAACCTCTCACCGCTCCAGGAAACTGTAAGACTATAAATGGCAGAACAAGGGCTGTTCTTTATTGGTAGAAGGAGTTTACTTGCTGGGTGTTCCCTCTACCAAGAAAACCAGAGGTTGTATCCATTTAACCATAGGCTGGATTATAACTAGTTATGTGAACTAGGTTAGAAACATATTGGGATCTAGATAAAGGGGTCTTGCTAACTACAATTTAACCTGAAACAGTTATGTGGTGTTGTTAAAATGCAGTCAGATAGCTGGAAAGAATATATAAGGTAGCTAGTGGTGAATTGGGTCTCAAGTCAGGAAGACCCAAGTTCAAATCTGGCCTCAGGCATTTACTAGCTGTGTCACTTGGGGCAAGTGACTTAAGCTCTGTCTGCTTCCTTTTCATCAACTGTAAAAAGGAGATTATATCAGCACCTACTTTGCAGGGTTGTTGTAAGGATCAAATGAAATAATATTTGTTAGAAGTACCTAGCACAATGCCTGGCACAAAAGACATGCTATAAAAAATATCTATTCCCCTTTCTTTTCTTACTTCTAAGGATACATATGTGATCATTATGGGGGATACTCCCTCCACTGGTATGATCTCCATGTATTCACACATTTTTATATTGTAGGATTCTTGTCCCATGTGCTCCACAAGCTCCTCTTCCAATTATAGCATGGAAGTGATCCTGGTTCTAAAAGGCAGATAGTACAATCGGGCATATATATGTATAGTTTATCTACCTATTTAGAAATATGGTATGGTTAATTTATCTACTAGGAGCTATAAAGAAGCAGACCAAGCATTGATAATATGTCTAAATCCATCATAACACACAAGAGCTATATTAGTCATGGAAGCTTTTTGTTTCATATTTACAAACTTTCTATTATAGTGCATATAATGTTGCATTTCATATTTTAAAATTAGGCCGATAAAATCCGTGAATGCCTGGGGCTCCTTTTCCTTTTGTCAATGGAGTAGGTATCAGATAAGGGTGGTGATCGGGTCTGTAATGTTTTACTTCTCCTTTGTGTAGCTTAGTTGTTTAGCCTCAGTTTGCCATACCCAGAATATAAGTTTGTGTTTGATTGGGCTTTTTTTTAGGCAAAGCCCGTGTATAAATAGTCATATTGATAAAAGATCAGTTTTTTAATCTCCAGGGGTTCAATTATCAATATCTAGCCCTAATCTTTATCCTGAACTCTAATGCTGCATTACCAACTGATTCCTGGACAGGTCTACCTCGTTCTACAATGTTCACCTCATTCTGTTCACTTTACTTTGCATGAGTTCATATAAGTCTTCCCAAGTTTTTCTGAAACCATCCTGCTCATTGCTTCTTATAGCACAATGTTACTCCATCTCACTCATATACCATAGCTTGTTCAGCCATTCCCCAGTTGATGGGCATGCCCTCAATGTCCAATTCTTTGCTACCACAAAAGAGCTGCTTTACATATATCTTTTTGGTACAATTAGGTCCTTTTCTTTCTTTGATCTCTTCAGGATACAAACAAAATAGTAGTATTGCTGGGTTGAAGGGTATGCACAATTTAAAACCTATTGGATGTAGTTCCAAATTGTTTCCAGAATGGTTGAACTAATTCATAACTTCACCCAACAGTGCATTAATATCCTAATTTTTCAACATCCCTTCCATCACTTGTCATTTTCATTTTCTGTTATGTTAGCTAATCTGATAGATGTCAGATGGCATCTCAGAGTGTTTTAGTTTGTATTTCTTTAATTGGTAGTCATTTAGAGCATTTTTTTGTGTGATTATTGATAGCTTTAATTTCCTCTTCTAAAAACTGCCTTTTCATATCCATTGATGGTTTATCAACTAGAGAATGGCTTTCATTTTTATAAATTTGGCTTAGTTCCATATGCATTTGAGAAATGAGGCCTTTATTAGAGAAACTTGCTATTAAAATTTCCTCCCAGTTTCTAGTTTTCCTTTTAATTTTGGCTGCATTAATTTTGTTTGTGTAAAAGGTTTTAACTTTATGTAATCAAAATTATCCATTTTACTTCTCATGATCCTCTCTATCTCTTATTTTGTCATAAATGGTTCTCTTATCCATAGATCTGAGAGGGACATTTTTCCATGCTCTTCTAACTTACTTATGATTTCATCCTTTATGTCTAAATCATTCATCCACTTTGACCTTATCTTGGGATATGATGTGAGATGTTGTTCTCTGCCTAGTTTCTGTTAACCGATTTTCTAGCTTTCAGCAGTTTTTGAAAATAATGAGTTCTTACCCCCAAAGCTTGGATCTTTGGGTTTATTAAACACTAGATTACTATAGCCATTTATTATTGTGTATGGTGTACTTAATCTATTCCACTGATCACCACTCTATTTCTTAGCCAGTACCAGATTGTTCTGATGATTACTGCTGTGTAATATAGTTTGAAGTCTGGTACTACTAGGGTGCCTTCCTTCACATTTAAAAAAAATTCCTTGATATTATTGACATTATGTTCTTCCAGATGAATTTTGAGACTCTATACTTTTTTGGTAGTTTGATTGGTATGGCACTGAATAAGTAAATTAACTTAGGTAAAATTACCATTCTTATTATATTGGCTTGGCCTACCCATGAGCAATTAATATTTCTCCATTTGTTCCAATTTGTCTTTATTAGGGTGAAAGTGTTTCACAATTGTGTTTATATAGCTCCTGGGTTTGTCCTTGCAAGTAGACTCCCAACTATTTTATATTGTCTCTGGTTACTTTAAATGGAATTTCTCTTTCTATCTCTTCCTGCTGGGTTTTGTTGGTTGCATATAGAGATGCTTATGATTTATGTGAGTTTATTTTGTATTCTGTGATTTTGCTAAAGTTGTTAATTGTTTCAACTAGTTTTTTTAAGTTAAGATTGTCTTAGCATACCACCTATCATTTGCAAAGAGTGATAGTTTTGTTTCCTCATTATCTCTTCTTATTCAATTTCTTTTTCTTGCCTTATTGTTATATCCAACATTTCTAATACAATATTGAATAATAGTGGTGATAATGCACATTCTTGCTTCATCCCTGATCTTACTAGGAAAACTTCAAGCTTTAGCCCCCTTGATAATGCTTGTTTTGGTTTTAGAAAGATATTACTTTCCATTTTAAGAAAGGCTCACTTTATTCCTGTGCTTTCTAGAGTTTTTATTAGGAATGGGTGTTGCATTTTGTCAAAGGCTTTTTTCTGTATCCATTGACATAAAAATATGCTTTTTGCTATTTTTGATGTGGTCAATTATGCTACTAGTTTCCTAATATTGAACCAGCCTTAAATTCCTGGTCAAAATCCCACCCGGTCATTGTGATATATTTATGATATATTGCTGTAATCTCCTTGCTAGTATTTTATTTAAAATTTGTGCATCGATATTCATTAAGAAATGTTTTATGGTTTTCTTTCTCTGTTCTTGTTCTCCTTGGTTAAGACATCAAAGCCATATTTGTGTTATAAAAAGAATTTGTTAGAACTCCTTTACCTATTTTTTTTCCAAATCACTTACATAGTATTAGATTAATTGTTCCTTAAATTTGGTAGCATTCACTTGTGAATCCATCTACTTCTAGGAATTTTTCCTTAGGAGCTCATTGATGGATTGTTCACTTTCTTTTTCTAAGACAGGGTTATTTAAATATCTCTTTCCTCTTCTATTAATCTGAGCACTTTCTATTTTTGTAAATATTCTTCCATTTCACTTAGATTGTCAGATTTATTGGCATATAATTGGACAAAATAAGTACTAATGATTGTTTTACTTTCATCTTAATTGGAGGTACATTCACCCTTTTCATTTTTGGTACTAGTAATTTGGTTTTCTTTCTTTTTTAAAATTGAATCAACCAATGGTTTATCTATTATATCGGTTTTATCATAAAACCAGCTCCTAGTTTTATTTATTAGTTCAATGGTTTTTTTACTTTTAATTTTATTAACATCTTCTTTGATTTTCAGGATTTCCATTTTGGTGTCTAATTGGGAATTTTAAATTTGTTCTTTTTCTATTTTTTTAGTTGCATGCCCAACTCATTGATTTACTCTTTCTCCCTTTTATTGATATATATATATATATATATATATATATATATATATATACATATATATTCATATAAAGATATAAATTTTCCTCTCAGTACTGCTTTGGCTGCATCCCACAAATTTTAGTTGCCTCTTTTATTAAGGGTGCTACTGTCTTTCCTTTCATCCTAAAAATTCTGAACTTTTTCATTTGTTTATACCCATATTCTATCAGTTGCGAAGTATTATTGTTGTTACCTCTATAAAATATTCCTGTTTGTCTCTTTCTTTTTTTTTTTTTGGAGGGGAAAGGAAAGGCAATTGGGTTAAGTGACTTGCCCAAGGTCACACAGCTAGTAAATGTGTCAAGTGTCTGAGGCTGGATTTGAACTCAGGTCCTCCTGACTCCAGGGCTGGTGCTCTACTTATTGCACCACCTAGCTGCCCCAGTCTCTTTCAATTCGTATAACTTTTATCCTTGTTTGGGCTTGTAGTTAGTACCTTTCATTTGGACTATTGTGATAGCTTAATAGTTAGCTTTTCCCTTCTCTGATCCATCTTCCACACAGCTGCAAAATTCATATTTCTGAATCATGAATCTAACCATGTCACCCTCATGCTCAAAAATCTTCAGTGGATGCCTGCTGCTTCTAGGAAAACTACAAAAATCTAAAGCCTGGCCTTTAAAACCTTATACAATATGGCTTCTAGTCTTATTTCATATTATTTTCCTTCACAAGCTTTCATTTTATTTGGAGGAGCCTTCTAGTTGTTCCCGATACTTGGCTTGCCATTTTCCTCCTTCTGTGCTTTCGTATAGATGGTCCCTTATGTCAGGAATGCATTCCTACCTCATCTCTGCCTCTTTGATTCCCTAGTTTCCTTCTGAACCTGTCTCAAGCGCAGTCTCCTATACCAGGTGTTCTTCTTCCCCCCAGTTGTTAGTATGATCTCCTACTTAAATAATTTTGTATTTACTTGGGACCATAAACTTATAGATTTGTGGCCAGAAGGGACTTTTTAGATCATCTAGATTAACCTCCTCGTGTTCTAGATGAGGAAACTGAGGCCAGAGAAGTTAATTGATTTGCTCCAAGGTCACACTGGTAGTATATGACAGAACCAGGATTTGAATCCAGCCCATCTGGATACAAATGCAGGGCTTTTTCCTCTGTACTATCTACATAGTTTATTCCTTGCCTCCTTCCCCCAAAAGGTAGACTGTATGCTTCTTGAAGGTAAGGAATACTGCCATTTTTGCTTTTGTGTTCTTGTGCCTTGCACATAGTGAGGTTTTCAATTTGCCTAAATTGTTGAAATTGAAAGTATGTAGTGACTACTTGTATTACAAGAGGATCCTGTACTTTATGGAAAGATTCATCAAATTATTAAATTATGAAATTCCCTCAGTGCACTTAAAAGAATTATGCAATGTACAAAAACTTAATTTACACGTAACTTTTCTGGAACACATTGACTAAATGGGAGCTTCTCCAGAATTCATCGCCATGCTAATCTTGCCAAACTGAAGCCATTTGTCTTTGTCCTGTTACTAATTCAGCTCAATGTATTTGTTCTGACAGAAATTAAATGGACTCAACTTAGCAGTAGTCAGAGGTACTAACTCCAAAGAGTATAATCCCCATTTTTCTTTCCAGGAATCAAATGTCTTGCCAAGATTTTGAATCCTGGCCCTTCTGTAATTTTGGCCCTGTTGGAAACAGTCTCCCCTGCTTTTTTCTCCTTTAAACTCCATGTGGGTTCTCTAGAACCACTCAATGTTCGCTTGAGATGGGCTGCCAGTAATAAGAGAAAAAATTCTGGGAGAACTTTGCTCCCTTAGGCATTTTCTCTCCTGGGAATCAAATAATGCTATTTCTATTTCCTTCTACTAAAACTACTGCAGAGCTGGCTAAAATGGTGATAATATGAAGAAAAATGATAGTTTTGGATGGCACACTCCTCTTTCTCCCTCAAATTAAATACCATGCTTTAGAATTAGCCCCAGACGCTGCTGTCTAGGGATAGTACAGCTATTCAGGAATTAGATACTGTAAAGTTAATAAGACAGCATTTTATACCATATTATTCTCATGTCAGAATGTTAAAAATCATTTTATAATTTTGAAGGTATAGCAGGAAGTTATATTAAAACTTTGCTGTCCTCATTAGCAGCCTTTTGTTACTATCTAGCCCTCTACTAGAACTTTGGGAATTTTATTTTTTGATGATTTATTTAATGTGTTCTAGTTTCTTTGAGTTGGGCATTAAAGATAAAGAAATTTTTTAAGTGACCTTCCCCCCTACCCGGATTCATGATCCTGACTTCCTGTACCAAGAACTCTTACCAACCAGAGTGAATGAACTATAGTTTACACACTTTATGTTAGTTAACCCTTTGCAAGGGCATTGGAGGCATGAGGAGGCTGATACATAATTTATGAGGAATCACATAGGAGAAGTGGTATAAAAGATGTTGATATAGAAATGTATAGTCAGAAACAAAACCCATGCAACCAAGATTAGAAGGGAAGCAGAAAGCTGGGAAACAATTTTTATAGCCAGTATCTCTGATAAAGGTCTAATTTCTAAAATATATAGAGAACTGAGTTAAATTTATAAGAATACAAGTCATTCCCCAATTGATAAATGGTCAAAGGATATGAACAGGCAGTTTTCAGATGAAGAAATAAAGCTATCTATAGTCATACGAAAAAATGATCTAAATCACTATTGATTAGAGAAATGTAAATCAAAACAACTCTGAGGTACCACATTATACCTCTAAGATTGGCTAACATGGCAAAATAGGAAAATGACAAATATTGGAGAAGATGTTGGAAAATTGGAACACTAATGGCATTGTTGGTGGAGTTGTGAACTGATCCAGCTATGCCCAAAGCACTATAAAACTGCATATCCTTTGACCCAGCAATACCACTCCTAGGTCTGTATCCCAAAGAAATCATAAAAATGGGAAAAGGACACACATGTGCAAATATATTTATAGCAGTTCTTTTTGTGGTGGCCAAGAATTGGAAATTCAGGGGATGCCCATCAATTAGAGAATGGCTAAACAACTTGTGATATATAAATTTAATGGAATACTATTGTGCTATAAGAAATGATGAGCAGGCAGATTTCAGAAAAACCTGGAAAGACTTACATGAACTGATGCTGAGTGAAGTGAGCAGAACCAGGAGAACATTGTATCCAGTAACAGCCACATTGTGAGATGAGTTACTTTAATAGATTTGGCTCTTCTCAGCAATGCAAGGATCTAAGACAACTCCAAAAGACTCATGAAGGAAAATGGTGTCCAGGTCCAGAGAAAGACTGCGGGGTCTGAATGTGAATTGAAGCATATATTTGCTCTCTCTTTTTTCCTTGTTGTTTCTTCTTTCTTGTGGTTCTCCCATTCATTCTAGTTCTTCCTTACAAGATGACTAATGTGAAAATATTTAATATGATGTATATGTAGAGTCTATATCAGATTTCATGCCATCTGGGGTGGGGGGAGGGGAAGGAAAGAAGGGGAGGAAATTTAAAACTCAAAAGCTTATGGAGGTGAATGTTGAAAACTAAAAATGGATAAATTAATTTAAAAAATAAAAGAAAAAAAGAGATGTATAGTTAGAAAAAAAAGATCATCCACTTACTCAGTTAATAATAATACTAACATTTATATAGCACTTTAAAAATTGCAAAATACTTTACATTTACTATGTCATTTGAGTCTTATAATAACTCTAGGTGTTAGGTGTTATTACTATCTCCATTTTACAAATGAGAAAACTATGGCTGAGAGAGAAGTTAAGTGATTTTCCCAGGGTCACATAGCTCATAAGCGTCTGAGGAACCATTTGAACTCAGGTCTTTCTGACTCCAAGTCCAATGCTATATTTACTTTGCCATCTTGCTGTCAGGGTGGATTCATGAACTACTTACATGTCCATTGGTATCCATGAGACATAAAAAAACTTGAAGAAGAACTCTAACCTGTTGGTTGGACACTGTAATGAACTTGTGGGAGGCCATGTACAAGAGTTGTGCAGGACAAGATGGAGAGGTGCAGATGGGTTGGGATCTGCTTTGTTGGGGAAGTGTATTGACATAGTGAATATGGTGCTGGGTTTGGAATCAAGAAGACTTGGGTTCATGGGACAGCTAGGTGGTGCAGTGAGTAGAGCACTGGCCCTGGAGTTAGGAGGACCTGAGTTCAAATCCAGCCTCAGACACTTGATACACTTACTAGCTGTGTGACCTTGGGCAAGTCACTTAACCCCAATTGCCCTGCCCTCCCCTGCAAAAAAAGAAGATTTGGGTTCAAATCTTGCCTTAAATATTTATGAGGTATGTGACTTTGGGCACATTTCTTAACCTCTTCAGGCTGCTACCAGAATTCTCTGAACTTCCTCTACTATCTCCCCCACCCAGAGGGTGTCTTCTTCTCTTCCCTCATCCCCATCTTACTTTTCAGTTTCCTTTTATGTGAAGAATATAAGCTTCCTTAAGTCAGGGACTGTCTTTCTTTCAGCCTGGATTTGTATTCCCATCACTTAGTATAAAGTCTGGATTAATAAATATTTCTTGACTTCCTTGTTGACTTGGAGGTTCAGTTGAGTCACTTGTAAGATGGGGAGAATAATAGCACTTATTCATAGGCTTTTGGGGAGGGATGCAAATCTCAAAGTACTATGTAATTGTGAACTATTGTTATTGTAGGAAATGGTCACATTGGTGAGATTACAGCTCTGCTCCTATAACCTTTTCAGATATAAGACAGAAAAACCTCCTTGCTCTTTTAACATATTTCCTCAAGTCTAATAATTGTTCATTTTGGTATGTTACCAGCATACTCCGTCAACATAGCAATAATCGGACCCAAATCTATGAAACAGTCACTGTTGACTCTGAACATGTGAGTTTGGTATAAGGATGGTTTGGATTAGAGGCAAAGGAGGCTATATTTCCTTTTGGTTCTTGAGGAATATTTGGTCACAGCAGACATTTTAATTCCATGCATTGCCCAAAATGCAAGAATCCATAAATCAGCCCCAAACATCCCTCACAATCCTTCACATTCCCTGCATAGATACTTACGTTTTGCTCATCTGACAGTTTTGAGAGGGCAGGATGAGATACGGCAATGAACGAGCTCAAGCAGCCGGTTCCATTGCGTTATCATCCCATCATCTTCCTACATGGAAAGGACAATTTATCTCTAAGAGTTTTTCTTCCACATATGTGTAACTTGTATAGAATCCTGGGTAATAAAACACATACAAGTCTTTGAAATGTCTTTGAAATGCAGACAGCAAATAATCACACCCCTGCCACTACATCTTTCACTAGTTCCAATGCCCAATCTAAATTCATTCCTGTCTTTACCAAGGGATGGATTCTCCAGGAATGGTCACTATTCTCTTCACTCCCAAACCGACTTTAGAGATGTTTTGTACATGCCATTGATTCGCACGTTACTTCTAGCCTGGGCTGTTGCAGCAATTTCCTCATTAGACAACTTTAACCAAGGAGACATCATGGGAGGCAGTCCGATATGGTAGCGGAAGAAACACCGTTCTGAGATCAGAAGACCAAGATTCACATCCTGTCTCCCATGCTTACTACTTGTATGACCTTGGGCATTTCTCTTAATCT
This sequence comes from Trichosurus vulpecula, assembly GCF_011100635.1. NCBI lineage: Eukaryota > Metazoa > Chordata > Mammalia > Diprotodontia > Phalangeridae > Trichosurus > Trichosurus vulpecula. The sequence continues at coordinate 58,218,601 of NC_050577.1, forward strand.
CCATGGTCAGTTTCCTCATTTGTAAAATGTGAGAATTAGACTAGATGGTTTCTAAGATTCTTTATAGCTCTAGATTTATAATACTGCAATTATATGTGGCAAGACAAATTCCAGGACCAATAGAATTAATAGGTATGTTAAATCCTAAATATGTTTTTTATATTACTTTTCCTCCTACACTGTCAAGTATAAAAAATGCATTTTACCTCACAGGTCACTGGGTAAATACCCAATTGGCTTTGTCGTTGCTGCTGTTGTTCTTTGAGTCATTTTTCAGTTATGTCCCACTCTTGATTCCATTTTAGATTGGCTGTTTCCTTCTGCAACTCCCTTTACAAATGAAGGTACTTAGGTAAACAGGGTTAAGTGACTTGCCCAGAGTCACAGTAAGTGTTTGAAGCCAGATTTGAACTCAGGAAGATTAATCATCCTGATTCAAGACCTGGCACTTTATCCACTGTACCATTTAGCTGCCTATCCAATTAGCTGTAGACAGGGATTAATCTGATCCTACATTTTTGTTTCTTCTTTGAAGATGGTTTTGGATTAACTTACCCAAATGTCAATAATATGGAAATAGGGAAACTATACTAACATCTTTTGTTTGGACTATCTTAAGGGTAAAAAAAGGCCTGACCAGCGGATTTAATTTGTTCCATAAATTAGGCAGAGAGAGGAAAAGGGAGAGAGGGAGAGGGAAAAAGGGAGAGGGAGAAAGGGAGGAAAACACACACACATATTATGTCTGATCCCTATATTGTATCTTGAATTCCAGTCTAGGATCAACTGGGATCAGAAGAGCCTGAAATAAATTTTATTTTACATGCAAATTGATTATAGGATTTTTAAAGCTAGAAGAATCTTGGAGATTAACTAATATGATTCTCTCATTTTATAGATGAGGAAGCAGAGGCCCAGTGGTTTAAAGCATCTCTCCTGAGTGTGCACAGCCGCAGCAGTACGTAGCAGAGGTAGAATTTGAATCCAGGTTTCCTAACTCAAAATCCATTGTTCTTTCTACCACACCATGCTGCTGAATAAGCAGTTTCTTATCTTTTTTTTAATTGTAGCAGTAAGCCTGAATTGAAAAAAGCCCCTATTTGAAGATTGAAATGGCAAAAGCATTATTTTTTTAAAAGAAAGGATTTTTTCTTAGTCTTTTAACAGAAATTGGTAAGGCATAGAGCCAAAGACTAGAATATTCAGGTTTGTGAGTACAAAAAAAACAACAAATGTCTTCAGACCTAAGTATTTTCCCCTCTTGCTATGTTGGAATGTCACTTGGCTTAGGAAAAAAACCAACATCTTGCAATCACAACCATGTAATGATATTTAAATTTTATTTATTTTTATATTTCTATTTCACACCACAAAGCTCCTGACTATGGTGCCATATCATCTATTAAAAGTAAAAGCTATGATTCCAAAATTGGAAGGCATCAGTGAGGCTCAACTGTTTCTCAAATGAAGGAGGAGTCCATAAATTTTGATTTATTTTTAGAGGTTAGACTTATATGATGCTAAAGGCTGCCTCTCCTTGTATTAGCATCAGAGCCTGGAAGATCAAAGGATTCCTTTCAATATCAGCAAGAGTCTGGTCTCTTGACTACTTGACTGCACCACTGAGAACTTTTGGCTTCATTCTTTCCATACGTTCAGCACAATAACCATATTTCAATCCTGGGTTCTCTGGTACCCATTAAATTATTGTTAGTGATCCTCCCTAAGGAGTCCTAAGATTCTTCTTAGATTAACCTTCTGATGTTTTTCTGATACCTGGTTTTTACCCCTCTCATTAGGCCTTTTCTTGCTTGACTTGACAACCTTTTCTACTTTTTTTTTCCTTCCTTTTCTCCCCCCCCCCCGCCTCTCTCTCTCCCCCCATCTCTCTTCCCATCTCCTCCCTCCCTCCCTCCCCTCCTCCCCATGATGTATAGCTTATCAGAATAGTGGGCTCGCAGGTTTCCTGGGTGAAGAAACTCCCTAACTCATGTAGATCAGAAACTGCTGCGATTTCTTGTCTTTGAATATTGTCTGTGGCACTGAAAGGCTAAGGGTCACACAACCAGTATTTGGTAGAGAATGGAGTTAAACCTTGGCCATCTGAGATTGGCTTTCTATCTGCGATGACAAATGTCCCAGCTTTGGATTTAGGAATCTGATTTAATATTTGTCTTTCCTAATTCTAACTTTACCTAGACTGGTTCTGTCCTTTATCCCTATATGACTTTAGGTTATCTTTCTACTACAGTGAAAAGGATGATGGTTTCAGTGTGAGAGGACCTTGGTTGCACACCCAGCCCTGTAATTTGCTATCTGCGTCACCTTGGACAAGTCACTTGATTTCTGGCATTTGATTTCCTTATCTGAGAAATGAAGGGTTGGCCTAGGAGACATCTAACATTCATTATGACCCTTCTGGAATACATCCTAGAGTTTGTCTTCTATTTGTAGCATTCAGTTTGAGGTCCTGACCATTGGTCTCAGCATATCATGCAGTGAAGAGGAACATAATATCTTCATCAAAAAATTGAGTCTGATGTTCAAGCCAGTTATCAGTAGTGGCATAGACAAGATAAACTTCCACCATTGCAGTTGTCAGGGGTGGTGTAACCGTAACATTAAGAAGCTAGGTGGCACAGTGGATAAAGAATTGGACCTGAAGTCAGTTAAACCTGATTTGGCCTCAGCCACTTACTAGGTGTGACCCTGGGAAAGTCACTTAGACTATGCCCAACTTGGTTTTCTCATCTGTAAAATCAGGATATTGACACAATCTACCCAGGGTTATTGTAATGAGAAAATGAGCTGATATTTGTAAAGTAATTTGTAAACTCTAAAGTATATGTAAATGTTAGCTATTAGTATTATCATCAAATTGTCTGGTCAGATTCCTGGCAATTCCTTGACTAAGAATCTGATGGTCAAAGTAACAATATGGAGCAATTTAGATATATTCCCTGCTTCTAAAACCTCAACTTTCCATTTAGTTTAAACAACGTTTATCATTTTAGTCTGAACATAAGCTATCTCTAAATCTGGGATCAATTCCTAAAATGAGATGTCATTGAGATTTTAAAAAAATGTTATGCATTATAAAATGACATGCTATCATCAACTTTTACACGAGTTAGATTTTGGAAAAATATAGTGTCCACGGGGATTAATATAGGTACTAAATTCAGTGAGCATTTAAGTACCTACTTTATGTCGTGCAAATGCTCGAGGATACAGAGACAGAAATCAAACAGTCTCTACCCTCAAGGAGATTACATTCAGCTGGGGATGGGGGTGGGGAAACACACAGATATCTGTTTCTCTCTTTCTCCCTTCCCTCCTGTTCTCCTCCCCCTCCCCTCCTCTTGAAACATCACAGCATTTGAAATGACAACAGGAAGACTGTGTAAAATACATTAAAAGATGAATGATGTTCTCTGACCTCACGAAGCTTATAATATAGAAGAAGAGGTGAGACACGTGGCTGTCTGAAAGTACCTGCAGTAGTTACATTGATCTAATAGGACTTCTATTCAAGCTGTTATTAGCTAATATTTATATAAACAGCTAGATGGCACAGTGGATAGAGCATGGGCCTGAAGTCAGGAGGAGTCATCCTCCTGAATTCGAATCTGGCCTCAGACGCTTACTAGCTGTGTGACCTTGGGCAAGTCACTTAACACCATTTGCCTTGGTCTCCTCATCTTTAAAATGAGCTGGAGAAGGAAACAGCAAACCACTTCAGTATCTTTGCCAAGAAAATCTCAAATGGGGTCGTGAGTTGGACAGGAACGAAACAACGAAACAGCAGCAATTTATATAGTGCTTTAAGGTCTGCCAAGTCTGTCTGTTTGTCGCTCTCTCAGTCTATTTTACTTATAATATCATTTGATCTTCACAAACCCTGGAAGATGGGTACTATTACTTTCTCCATTTTACAGTTAAGGAAACTGAGTCAGAGATTAAGTAACTTCTCCAGGATCAAATAGTTAATAAGTATCTGAAGCTGCATTTGAATGTGGTTCTTCCTGACTCCAATTCTAGCAGGACATTTAGCTGCCTAGGTCATGTTAATAGCTATAGGAAACCTAAGTAATGTCACAGACTTAGGTGCGGCATTCATTCTGGAGTCTGTTGTCATTGAGGATACGTTGATATAGTTGATGTAGTTGATGTAGTTGGGGAACCTCATTGTCCAAGGATGGAGTTGGGGTGGGTAGGCACTAGATCTGCTATTTCATTGTTATAGGGGGTGAAGAAACAGGTTTGCGAATTCTTCCATAGTCTTAGAAAGTTGCCTAGAGCACCAAAACATTAAATGATTTTCCCAGGGTCACTCAACCAGTATGTATCAAGGTAGTGCTTTAACCTAGAGGCCATCCTAGCTTTGAGGCAGGCTTTCTCGTCTACCATGTCACACTGTGGCTTTTTTATGCATTTCTAATACTGTGAATCAGCACAAGTCAGCCCTCAGCCAATTAATTTTTCTCATTATAGTCCTATTCCTAAGCAGAGCAGTAATTGGAATTTTTGAACCGGGTGAAAATGCCACAAACTACTCAGGGCAAAGGGCACAAAGTCTGCCTGCCCTAGGTGTGGGAGGGGAATAGGACAGAACTGGGAAGATTACTCAATTGCCGTAGCTTCTTATTTTAAGTGCCTATTCTTGTTAACTAGATACTAATATCTGCTGTTTCTATGAGGCTAAAAGGTGTCAGCACCCTAGGAAAAAATTCCACTTACCTTATCCTAGTTATAGCTCTTTTGCTAAACAAATTGGGTAAGTATTATGGCATTCTTCAATGAGGGTTCTTAGATAAATCCATGCCTTTGGAGTCATGCAGCACAATCAAGATTAAAAGCCAATGTGGAATAGGACAAATATTGTAATGGCAAGCAGGGAGGGGTGGTGCAAATGTAAGAAATGAGCATTTCTAGGATGGGAAAGTACCATGACTGTATGGGGCGGGGGTGGTATACTGCCTCATGAGAAAGAGGAATTTTATTGGAAATGTTCATGGTATCACAAATAAAACGATTATAGATTAGAAGCTGAAAGATTTCTTAGGGGCCGTCTAGTCCAAGTCCTTCATTTTATAGATGAGGAAATAAAAAGAGGTGAAGAGATTTGTTCAGGAGTAAGGATTCAAACCCAAACCCAGAGCTAGGATTCAAACCCAGGTTCTCTGATGGGATTAATTTTCTTAGAAGCAGCTGGTGGATAAAGTGCCTGGCCTGGAGTCAGGAACACCTGAATTCAAATCCAGCCTCAGAGTCACTTGACATCTGTCAGCCTCAGTTTCCTCAGCTGTAAAAATGGAGATCATAACAGTGCCTACCTCTCAGGGTTGTTGTGAGGATTAAATGAGATAATTGTAAAGAACTTCGAATGGTGCCCTGGAATATAATAGGCGCTACATAAATGATCTCTTTCCTTCTAGGATGCCTGTCATGCCTAGGTTCTTTGAGGTGCTACAATATGTAAACTAAATAAAACAACAACAACAAAACCCTATGTGTGCTGTGGAAAGTGGATTTTATAGCATTAGAAATGCATGTATTTATGAAAGGTAATATTAAAAAGTGTTTCTTATACACCGCTGTGTATTGTGCCCAAAGCATCTTCCTTCTTTGTTTAACCCAGCATAATCCAGTTTGTGTTAGCGGAAGCTGATTTTTCCTATGTTACCTTTAGCCTGTACCCAGGACTCCATGCCTGGGTACAGCTTAACCTCAAGTGACCTCACTAGAACTTGGAGCTCGGAGTCTTCTCATTCTCTGCAAATGATATCCCAAGGTTCTTGAGCACCTCAGGCTTAATATTTGTCTGTTTCCAATCCTCAAAACTGCGGAAAAGAACAGACTAGCAAGTTTATACCTTGAGAATTCCTTTGTTCATCCCATGTGGCATAAAACTGAACATGTCCAAAACTGAACTCATCTTTTTCTCTAAATCCTTCCCTCTCCCCAAGTTTCCTATTTTGGCTGAAGGCACCACCATCTTTTCAGCCTCCCAGGTTTGTAACCTTGGCATTATCCTCACTTTCTCACTTTCCAGTAACTCCACACATCTAGTTGATCCCCAGATCCTGCTGTTTTTATCTCTACAACAACCCTTATCTCTGCTCACACAACTGCCACCTTTGTTCCAGACCTCATCCTATCTCACCGAGACTCCTGCAACAGCCTCCTGATTAGTCAGGATACCCCTAGTCTCTTCCCAATTTTATCCATTCTATATATTCCTGCCAAAGTTATTTTCATTAAATGTTGTTCTAACCATGTAGCTCCTATTTCCTTTAGGACAAAATATAAATAGTTTTGTTTAGTTTTTAAAACCATTTACAACCAAGCCTGATTTAACATACTTTTCATCCTGTTCTCTGATTCAGCCAAACTGACTTTTTCTCTGTTCCTCCCATGAGGCACTCCAACCTCTGTCTCTGGCTAATCCATGTTTCAGGAATATGTTTCCTCCTTACTTCTGCCCCATAGAATCCTCCCTTCTCTTAGGGTCTAGTTCGAGCACCATGCTCTGCAGAATACTTCATGACCCCCTCGCCCCCTCTCAACTTCTAGGGTTCCTTCCCCCAAACTATCTTGTTTTTCACCACTCTGTATGTATTTGTCTCCTCCCTTGGAGGCTTGTAGCAGTGTTTGCCACTGTTCCACTAGGAAAGAAAGTTAGTGATTTGTCAGGTTAGTGACTTTTGTATGTAGCCTTACTTCAAGCTTAGCAGCTAATTAAAAGGACAGGAAGCAATTATATATTACCTGTGCATAATCTGAATTATGACATGATATCTCAATGCCATGTTATGATACACCTCCAGAAGCAAGGCCCAAGGTTTTACATAGATATACACTTGTAGAACGTTGAACGTCCTTGAAGGACTGGGCCTCCAAGTGGCTAGTCCTCTGTTACACATGTGTTATATATATGTTTTTCCTCCATTAAAATTCGAACTCCTTACAAATAGAGATTATTTCGTTCTTTATCTGTGTATCCCCAGTGTATAGTAGATGGCATGTAGTAGGTGCTTAATAAATAATTAGTGATGTCATGATTTTAAGTGCCTAGACCCAGAGAGAGAATAATGGGAAAAGATGTCAAAGCCTCTGATCCAGGAAGCTTAGGAAAGTTTGGCAATGGAGCTTGTTTCTTAGAAAGATATTGTCTTGAAATATTTTTCTTTAAATGTAGCTTTTTCATTTTTCTGTGCTTGTTGGCTAATTTCTTCTTAAGTCCTTCCGTCCCTGAAAGTTTAGTTGTGGAAGTGAAGGGAGCAATAATCCAGGGCAGGGACAATAACCTTCTCTGTGCTGCTGCTGCTCCTCCTCCTCCTCCTGCTCCTCCTCCTCTTCCTCCTCTTCTTTTTCTTCCTCCTCCTCCCTCCTCCCTCTTCCCTTCTCTTCCTCCTCCCCTTCCCCTTCTCTTCCTCCTCTCTCTTCCTCTTCCTCCTCCTCTCCCTCTTCCTCCTTTCCCTCTTCCTCCTTTTCCTTTCCCTTCCTCCTTCTTTCTCCTTCATCCATTGGTAAATTGTGACTGTTAAAGAGTGATGTGGCCGAATGTTCTTCCTTTGCTGAAAGATTAAATTTGGAAATATCAAATAAAACTGGACAATTTTCTCCAAAGAAAATGGTTTACCACTTCTATCCTTATTCTTTCCAGCAAATGCTAGGATAGTTTAAAAAGAATGGAAATCATCATGATCCCTTTTGCTGGGAGGTATAGACTTTTAAAGCTTCTCGTGTGTATGGCATAAAATACTCGTTCTAAACCCAAGTTATCCAAATTTCTTGTTAAGATGACTCTTTTTAGCTAATCATTTATTCTGCAGAAAGGACTGTCTTATTGTATTTCCAGTGGTGGCTATAAGTTTCATAACCTAGATGGAAGTTTCTTATTTGGAAGATACTACTGGACGTCTTAAAATCAGCACCCTAGAAAAAATTAGTCATCTTGTCCTAGTTAAGCTCTGTTCCTAAGCAAAATAGGTCAGTATTGGATAATTCCTCAATAAGGATTTCTTGATAAGGGCATGTTTTTAGAGTCTGTTATATACAATCAGGGTATATATAAATCAGGGTATATATAATCAGGGTATATTTAAAACAGGGTGGGGTAGGATCAGCATTATTACATCAGACATTCCTCCCTGAACATACTTTAGAAAGTTAAAAGATTATTTGGTTATCTGAATTCTAAAAGCTACCAGAAAACAGGTGTTGGAGAGTTCTTCGGATCTGAGGCATGGCAAATCAACAGATTGAAATGGTATCTGGGCGCTAATTTCACTCTGTATTAGGAGAATAGGTATTTTAATAATACACTGCTGCTAACTGATTTTTATTAATAAAATAACAAATATAGCTTCTGAATTTTTCCTCCAACCGCAAACACATATGATTGTCTTAATCAAACAATCTTGGGTATTTTTCACTTTTGACTATGTATACTATATTTTGCAGACAATAAAGATGATTCAGATGGTGGATAAGTAGTCTTCATACATTTGCTGTAAGAATCATATTGTCTCTGAAATTCATGTCACAGTTTGAGAAGAAAATTAAGTTGGTTTTTTTTTACAGTCAAGAACTGACTGCTCACTGACTCCTAATCAGTCAACAGTGTTTAATAAATACCTACTATGTGCCAGGCACTGTGGGATACAAGTTCAAAGGATGAAACGGTCTGGCACTAAACGAACTTACATCTCAGGGGAGGAAAAGACATCAAAGATAACCCTAATATATGTAGAATAGTACACTAAGAGAAGTAGTCAAAAGCTAAAATCTGGAAATGATGACCTATTGTTAGTGTAAAGGTCAAAGAGAACTCATAAAGCAGGGTGACATTTGACCTGTGGCTTTAAAGGATGAATGGGAAATCCAACAGGTAAAACAAAAGTTAAGAGAGGGCACTTCAGGCGTCGGAAAAGCAAAAAATAGTGACAATAATATACCTGGCGTTTATTAGCACTTGAGGGTCTGCTTAATTGAACGTACTACTCTAGATGCGGTCTGACTAGCTCAGAGCATGGCGAGTACATGATTTCTTATTCTTTGAAGCTATGCCTCTCAATGCATCCCGAGATCCAAATAATTTGGTTGCCTGTCATATCATACTGTTGTTAGAGGAAGGAATGTGGCTTAAAATTGTTTTTTTTTTTTAAATAATATGACATTACTTGACTTTCAACAGTGGAGGTTTAGGTTTGGTCTTATCTAAAGTAATTTGGTTTCCATAGGGAACTTTCTTTCTTTTTTCTTCTTCCTTCTTTCCTTCCTTCCTTCCTTCCCTTCCTTCCTTTCTTCCTTCCTTCCTCCTTCCTCCCTTCCCTCCCTCCCTCCCTCCCTCCCTCCCTTCTTTCCTTCCTTCTTTCTTTTCTTTCTTTCTTTCTTTCTTTCTTTCTTTCTTTCTTTCTTTCTTTCTTTCTTCCTTCCTTCCTTCCTCCTTCCTTCCTTCCTTCCTTCCTTCCTTCCTTCCTTCCTTCCTTCCTTCCTTCCTTCTTTCTTTCTTTTCTTTCTTCTTTTCTTCTTTCTTTCTTTCTTTCTTTCTTTCTTTCTTTCTTTCTTTCTTTCTTTCTTTCTTTCTTTCTTTCTCCCCCTTCTTTCTTTCCTCTTTTCTTCCTTCTCCCCTTCTTCCTCCCTTCCTCACTTCCTCCCTTCTTCCCTCCCTCCCTTCCTTCCTTTCTTTCTTTCTTTCTTTCTTTCTTTCTTTCTTTCTTTCTTCTTCTTTCTTTCTTCTTTCTTTCTTTCTTTCTTTCTTTCTTTCTTTCTCCCCTTCTTTCTTTCCTCTTTTCTTCCTTCTCCCCTTCCTCCCTTCCTCACTTCCTTCCTTCTTCCTCCCTTCCTTCCTTCCTTTCTTCCTTTCTTCTTCCTTCCTTCCTTTCTTTCTTTCTTCCTGAAATAGGCTATTCCAATAGATGCCCTTAAAATGAGTGGAAACATCTATGCCCTATGAAGTTAGAAAGCAAGGAAAACTCAAGTTATTAATTCTGCTGCAACTAAGATGAAAGAAAAATCTTATAAATTAAGAACTTTGAACTTATTCAGATTCATTCATATCCCATTTTACCAACCATCCTTCATTTTGCATAAAGTTGTACTAAATTAATTTTTATCTTATTTGCTCATACACTTTCCTGTGCTTCTCTCACTAGCAATTCAAATGTCTTTGGGTTTCACATTTTCTTTAAAATAGTTAAGGAATAATTTGCACCTCTCCATGCAAATGATCATGCTCTTGTGGACTCCTGTTATGAGAGGCCTATTTACTCAAGAGTAGACAGACTCCCTGTTAATCCAATTACTATAGAAATTGATCATACTGAGCCCCCCAAATGCAAACTTTCCCACTTCCAAATTCTGCCTTTGCCCAGCCAAGTTGTTAGTTACAGGGTTCCTACCTAGTTTGAGCAGAAAATGAGTGCAGGGGGAGGGAGAGAAGACATCCACTGCCTACTGATTTGCCAATCAAGCCCATTGTTGGTGGTAACTTTAAAAAAAAATTAGAGAATCTAGAGTTTGAATATCTAATTTAAAGGAAAGTGAATGGGCCATGTAAATTGCTAGAAGCAGATAGTTTAAAGTCATCAGAAATAATTGACTTCTACTGTCCCTTCTACTGCTGTAATCTTCCTCTGTGATCTCCTTAACAGTGTTCACAGAATGGGAAAGGAGGCAGGCAGCAATTGATGAGGGGATTTATATTACCCCTTTTGTGTCCCAGAATGCTGACTTCTACTTAGTGGGATTAAAACTTTTCCCCCCTTGAGGAGCAGAAGATAATCAGTGGCTAGATTGGTTGTTTAGAAGTTAATCTCGGGAACTGTAAATAAAAGGATTGGTGGGCACTCCTATCAGCTCTGACTCATGAGTCCACAGGAAATGTTTACCCTTATTTTAAGTCCTTCTCTGTTTTGTGTAAATTTGTGTTCCTTTTCTTTTGGAAAGCTTCAGACATTGACTTAAAAATCAATGATCTACTTTTAAAATAAGTAACTTCTATTTTCTCAAATAGTGAATAATACATCAGTGTTGGTGGTAGATTAAAACCATTTCCCTCTGATAAACCATTGCTACATGGCTTTTAAAAAAAAATAGGCATGACAAATTCTCATGCCCCACTATTTTGTTTTTTGTTTTGTTCACTGAGAGGTTCACCTTTGCCTCTTTAAGGCTGCTTTCCGTCATGTTAGTTATATTCTCTGCCTCTGCTCCCCTGTGATACAAAACACAATTCCAGTGATAGCTTCTGCCCATACTGGAAGGCCTCTGTTGCCCAGAGGACAGATACGGAACAAAAAAATAGAGCAGGATGTACATTTTTAGTCTCAATTGATAAGTGGACTTTGTTTTATTCAATGCTGCAAGCTATAAGCATTTTTTTTCCTGGTAAAATCTGTTAAGAAAGCTTAACTCAAAGATTTCTTTTTTGTCAATTTAATTCACTGCGTACCATTGAGTACTTCAGGAGACTTCCAAATCACAGATCTCTGATGGAGATTTTAAAACTTGTTTATTTTTGGACTAGACCTGTGATGTCTTTTGTATAGGGAACCCCTGGTGTGGGCTCTTTCTCCACTGATGCAAATTGGCAACTCATCTTTGACTTGAAATTATAGAATCACGTATTTAGAGCTGGAGGAGCCTTAGAGTCTTAGAGAATTGTCTGGGGAACTGAGAAGCTGAGTGACTTGCCTATGGTGGTGGAATCTGAAAATCATTGCATAACCAAAAATATTCTTTATAAGAAATGGAATAGATTTCCAACGATGTTAATGTATAAAATACTATGACTATAATAAATTTATGGATAGGTAATCCTAGAAAGTGGCAGCTGGTGGTACAGTGGATAGAGTGCCAGGCCTGAAGTCATGAAAACTCATGTTCCTCAGTTCAAATTTCACCTCAGACACTTACTAGTTGTGTGACCCTGGACAAGTCACTTAACTCTGTTTGCCTGTTTCCTTATCTGTAAACTGATTTGGAGAAGGAAATGGCAAACTACTCAAGTACCTTTGCCCAGAAAACTCCAAATGGGGTCATGAAGAGTCAGACATAACTGGAAAATGACTCCACACCAACAGATATTTACCTAAAAAGGTTAAAAAATTCATTTTGTTTCAGATAAGCTACTACAAGGTTTGGTTTATGGGATCATAGATTTAGAGATGGAAGGGCCCTTTAGAGGTCATCTTGTCCAAATGCCTCACTTTGCAAGTGTAGAAATTAGGGCCTAGAGATATTAATGGACTTGTTGGAGGTCACACAGGAAATAAGTGGTAGAAGCATGATTTGAAACCAGCTCTTCTAACCCTAAATCCAGTGCCTTATGACAAATTTTAAGTCTGGTCATTCAACTAGTTCTAAATCTACCAACTATATTATTATCTAGCTCATTTCTCTTCATCTCTTCCATAGGAAAAGCATGAGTAACTTTGGCAAATGCTTTGCTAAAATGTAAATAATCAGCATCTAAATCCTTCTCTAAGCTACCAGTCTGGTGACCCTGTCAAAAGAAGAAATGAAATTAGTCTAGCATGAACTATTTTTGATAAATCAAGGCTGGCTCTTTGTGAGCACTATTTCCTTTTGTAGATGTCTAGTAACGACCCCTTCAATAACACTTGGAAGAATTTTGACAGCAATCAGAATCAAGCTCACTAGACTATAGTCTGTAAATTTCATTTATTAGTCTTTCTCCAGTTCTGTGGTGCCCCTCATTCTCCATGTTTTTTCATGGACCACCAATAGAGCACCAACAATCATACCTGCTGTGTTTTTTTCCCTAGCATCCCAGGATGTAGTTTATCTATACTTGACGACATTAGTAACTCATCCATGACAGATGATATCTTACTATCTATTGTCTTATATTGAGTACCATATTTCTATTAGCCTTAGTACTTTCTCCAGGCTCACTCTTCCAGCTCACACTCTCGTTTGCATGTGGGGCCTTCACAAGACTATTGCTCCCCTCAAGGTTGTAAGGGTAACCCTGAGGAGTTGGAGTTTTTACTATTACTGCTCACGAGCCCACACCAGTGTGTTTCCCATTATCATTCAACTAGTTGAACTATGTTACACGTTAGAAAAGACATTTACTGAGAAGGTATAGCAAAAATAATGATTTAAAAACATCTCTATACCCCCTGCAAGGCAACAACAACAAACAACAAGGAAAAAAACAGTCTGGGAAACATTCTCCTATAAATAATTATGGGGTCTGTGTGGAGAATGGTCATAAATTTTAAGTGCAAAGGAAATGATTCTCTCCTCCCAGTTCTCATTGCCCTTTTTATCTTCTGTGTATTGGCCTCATGAAAATTACTTGTGGAGGTATTTTATCTCTCTTCCTAGATATTAAATTTCTTGGCAACAGGGGCTCTAGTCATTTATCTTTGTATCTCCGTGGAACCTTGTTTCATGCTTTGCACATAGTAGATGCTTAAAAATATTTGTTCAATGGAATTGGATTATACCTCATGGATTTAACCTACAAATGGTGATAACCTTTCCAACCTCATCTCTCAAGGGCAGTATTAAACATAAAAAGTAAAGTGAAGGTAAAACACTATATAAATCTAAAATATTTCCTAATAGATCTAGATTCCAGAATGTGATGTGCAGCCCAGTGTGGGGGTTGTTTTACAAGCATAGAGAGTGCATTTCCATTTCCAATCATTAAGGAACATTCATGGGGAAAGAGTAATTATTTTTCCTTGATTATGAAGCATTAGAATGTGATGCTATATGCAGAAATTTTGTTTAAATAATTAAAAACAGAATAGTCTGGGATTTGACATAATGATAAAGGCCAGAAAAAAAGCCTTTTAAAAATGCTACTTCAAGCTGTGCTCATTTCATTAAAAACAGAACGATTGTCTGTCTGAGACTCAGAGTTAGAAACTTCCTTCTTGAATGACAAGTGGAAGCAGCTATCTCTGGATTCTGATACAGGTTCAGCTTTTCACCAGGTCACTGATGTAGCAACAGGCTGTTGAAAAGAATGCTTAGAACACCCTGTTTGTTCACACCTTTGCTTTTGTTTTGATTTTTGCAATGGAGGCCAAATATTATTCAAATTCTAAGGTCCCTGGTAGATAAAACTCAATAAAAGTAACTCTTATGTAATGTAATTAGTAAACAAATATTTAAATGCCTCCTGTAGTAAACCTGAGTTGTGCTCAGTTTAGTCCCAGACAGATGCCAGTATACTCAAAGAACTAGGCTAAGCAATTGCCAATGATCTTTGAAAAATAATGGAGAATGAGGGAGGTGCCCCAGGCCTGCAAATGTTATCTTAACTTCCAAAAAAGGCAATGTCTCTAACAACAGGTCAGTGAATTTGAATTGGAGTCCTGGAAAAATTCTAGTATTACCTGTGCAACATTGAACAAGCCATGTAAGCCCTCTGTGCCTGAGTTTTCTAGTGTGTAAAAATGAGGGGACTTGGGCTAGATGACCTCTAAAGTCCCTTCCAGGGGAACATCCAGCTGAACATCATAGCACAGGTGGGATGGCCTGCCTCAGCAGAGAGTGAGCTCTCTGTCCCTGGAGGTAGGGATTGGATGGCCACTCAATGGTAATGTTGAATAGGAGACATGTTCAGTTATGAGTTGGAATACATGACCCCTGAGGTCCTTTTCAATTTTGAGATACTCTTATTCTATAAAGTAACACTCATGATCAAAGACCCTAAGGAGCTTAAATACTAGCTAAAGAGATACAACATGCACAGAAATTTGAATAACTATGGGAATTTTGATAGTTGGAGGCTCTGGTAAATAGGTCCCCAGGTGCCTCTGGCCAGATATAAAATACTAGTAGTTTCAGGAATAGGTCACTTCTAGTTTATTACCTGTAAGCAGGTGTATATTCCCTTGGAGAGTTTGTCTAGTAGCCAAGTGGTTCCCTCTGGTCCAGAGAATAGGGATGGCCTTTTGATAAATTATTAGAAAGGGCGTTAAAAAGTATCCCCTCTTGATATAAACCAAAGGATTATATCCACACATACACTTCGCTTTAGGCCAGAGTAAGTCATAGTTTGATGCATTCATGGCTTCCTTGTGAATCCCTGGAGGGGAGATAAGAGCCAGTAGTGGAGTCTCCCTACCTACCTACCTGGAAGTTTATATTGTGTGTCTTCCTTACCTGCCACTAGGAAAAAAAGATATTTTGCCTGTTTGTGCCTTTTGAATGCACACTCAGTATGCCAATTAAAAGACTTCTTTACTGCAGAGCAAGAAACTAGTACCCCAAGCCTCCACATGGTTTGGTCCTGGCCAAAGCAGGTTGTGCATTCTTGAAGGACTGGGCCCCCATTGCTACATCCCTATGTTACATTCCTTTTCCTCTCTAGAAATGGGTTCTAAGCTTGAGCCTCTATCTTACTTTCTTTGAAACGTGATCATAAGACCATAGATTTAGAACTCAAAGGAGCCTTAGAGCCATTGAGCGCAGCCCTGTTATGTTTGCTGATGGAGAGATTGAGGCATGGAGGTTAAGTGCGTTGCCTAAGGTAATATAGCAAATAAGTTTCTGAGTCTGGATTTGAACTCAAGTCTTCCAGAATTGAATGCCAGTGCCCTATTTACCATGTATTTGGTTAGCTCAAGTGGAGGACCACGTTTTCATCCCCATGTTTCTCTTTTCTGGGAAATAGGAGATTGCAAAAGATCCAACTTAGAAACACACTGGTGTTCCTAGGCTTCTTTAAAAAAATGATTGCTGTCTTTTGGTTGAATGCCATTTTGATCTCCAAATATATCATTTCCCCTTCCCTACTCAGAGATTCATCTCTTTTAAAAAGGAGAGGGACAGGAAGAGAATTGGTAGCAGTTCAGCAAATTAAACTATACATCTACCCAGTCTGATAGTATAAGTCATTTTGCATACCCATACCCTCCTACTGTTGAAAAGAAGAGAAAAAGGTAAATTTTCTCATTTTTTTCCTTCAGGGCCAAATTTAGTCATTATAATTTCAAGGCATTTAGTTTTGTTTTGTTGTTCCAATTACACTGTTTGAGTCATTGTGTGTGTTCCATTGTTGGCTCAAGCATGCGTGTATCTAAGTGACTCATGGTCAGAGCTATAAGCAATAGGTCAGGCTTATCTATGTGCTCTAATCTAGCCATTCCATCTCAGATGGCAGAGATGCTGTTTTCCATACTACATATTGAAGGACTCAGTTCTGTTATATTAGAGTGAATGGAACTGTATCTTTATCACTCTGTTCAAAGGACAGCTGACTAGAGCATTGTTTCTAGAGTAGATGTCTAAGTAATTAGTTATTCCAGTATTTTGAATGTGTATCATTGCTTCTGTCCTCGACTCCTTTCTTTACTTCAGCCCCATATAGAACATGGCTTGTTTACTTGATTTGTTGCCTTGTTGCTAAGCTTTACAGATAAATTTTCTAAATCAGCTCTATAGTATTACTGTTCCCTCGATTCTTGACCTATTGCTACACCTTAAGGACCCCTCCCCCATCTTTATTGTGTATTATTTATATGATTTTATTGTGACTCATTACTAAACTGTGTCCAAAGTCCTTTGGTCTTTAAACCCAACTGACAGTCTTTGAAATCTTTATCCTTACTGTATGCCCCATCATCCTAGAGAACAGCCAGCTTCCCTACACTGTGGGTCTTTAAATTAGGACAATTCATGGCCACCAACTGGAATAAGAGATCTTCGAGTTCTCAGAATTTAAAAGTGAGAAGACTTGATTGGCTTCTCCTATCCATTTCATTTCCTTCATTTGGTAGCAAATGAAGTTCAGAATGAGAGATTATGTGGAAATGAGTCCATAGCAAAGGGAAAAGGAAATTTAAGTAAAAGACATATATGTTAAAGGATAACCTTTACGGTGAGTTAGAGAGCAGGCCTCCAAATCCAGATCAGAGTCAGCTCTCCAGATGTCAGTGGTATAGCAGTTCCAGAGATGTTTCCTAACTTCCCCTTTTATACAGGAAAAATCCCACTTTTTATTTGTGTTAGAGATCCTCAGTCCTTTTGGGAGGCTCCAGGATACATGGTGAAACAAAGCCTTATCTCTCTGCTCCTTCCATTTCTGGATCTATACTTTGGGCCTAATAATTGATTGAAGGAGATGAGAGTACGTAGTTGGATATGGAGGGTCTTATCTGTGATGCCAGGTGCTGGGACCAGAGGAACTCATGATCTAGGGGTTATTATTGGGCAAAGAGGGAGAAACCTTAACTGGTACTAAGAGTGAAAGGAAACAGAACCCCCAACACCAAGGGATAGTGACCACTTAAGGGATCTATGTCAATTGTGGCCAATATCAGGAGAATGGCTTTGGGTTGCTTTCTTAAGTGAGGAATTAAGGGCTCTTCAAATGTGCTTATGTTTTTCCTCCTGATTCAGGAAATATATATGTCAAATGCTAATTCAGACTCTATGGGGAGAAGGAATCAAATTTTCCTATATAAATCTCCTAACAAGGGGTCACAGGCTTTAGCTCTAGATGTATCTTAGCTCTGGATATATCTGTGTCTACATATGTGTCTATATATATACATAAATAAACATACAAATGTATATATGTTTATATATAGAGAGATACATACTGTAGCAAGCAATATTCATAAATATTAATTCATTTACTTATGGCTCAGTTCCTTAAAAATTCAGTAACAAAGTAATAAGTATTGAAAAATAGAATATGATTAGGCTTAAAGGGGCAGGGAAGGACTGAATTTTGAATCACAAGACCTGTTCAGAGGATGGGAAGATCTGTAGATTGGTGTGATCAAGAGAGGGAAGGGCATGTCAGGCATGGGGGAAGAGATGAAAAATGGAATGCAACGTCCATGGAACATTTTACAGATAATTCAAGATGATTGAGGCTGGAACTGGAATAAAAAAGACCTGATTTCATATTCCATCCCCGACATTTGCTCCCTGTGTGACCATGGGCAAATCACTGAGTCTCTTAGCTTCAGTATCCTCATCATTAAGTGGAGGCTAATAATGCCTGTAGCACTTACATCATCCTGTTTTCCTGAGGCTTGAATAAAATTATGTAAAGTGTTTTGCAAACCTTAAATTGCTATATAAATATCAATTCTTATTGGTAGTACATGAATCTTAGGAGATTTTTAAGGTCTGATGCACAAGAGGATAGGTTTACCATTAACCAAAGGTCAGAAAAGCAGAAAGCTGAGGAGATTGCTTTTAGATCTTTTGAGAGAGCGGAGAAGGATGAATCATGTGCCAAGGAGAGATACTGGGGAAAGCCTTGAAGAAGGTTCACAGTGAGAGGGTGGGAGCTGGGAGGGGAGCTCTTACTTTATAGTAAAGAATTCGTCATTTGTGACAGTACAAAGAATTCCAGGCTCCCTCTGTCTAATATCTGATGGGCCCAGATACATAGCATTACATTTATTATTGCTGCTATTGTTATACTGGCCAGTCTAAGGCAGGGGAATAATGAGATCAGCCAGAGAATCCAGCCTGGTTTTCCAGTTGGTCAATATTAAGTAGATCTCACTGTCTCTCTCCCATTGCTGAATGTCTTTATTAAAACACATTGCTGGGACCCTGACTACAAGTGTAGAATGAATTCACCCCAGCCTGAGGGCTACTATCAGTTACCTTTTGCATATACCTTAGATTCTGTGGTATGATAGTGTTAAGGCCAATTAAAGATGGGGGAAAGTATTTTATATCAAGGGTTCAAATTGATTTCCTAAGCTTGATCTTATGCAGAGGGGCAAGTAAAGATGTAGATCTAAGCAGTGTTAAAAATAAAATCAAAAATCTTCCCTGCCTTCACTCAAACTGTGCTTTCTATCAGGAAATCTATGTCTAACCCAAATCTTTAAAATCCATCTCAGCCCTACTTCTTCTGGGAATTTTTGCTGTTCTTATTCCAGTCCACCTTGGACTCTCTAAATTTAGACTTTCACTTAGGATTTATCAATTTATCATACTTTCCCAATTGTTTTTATAAGTTATTCTTATCTCTTTATCTCAGTTGCAAGTGGGGTGATGGTAGAGACCAGATCTTATTATAATTGGTTGCTACAAGGGCATCTCAAACTCAAAAATCCCCCAAATGGGGCTTATGATCTTTTTTCTCAAAACCTTTCTCTCTTTCTCTCTTCCCTATTACTGCCCAAAGCATAATCATCCTCTCAGTCACCCAGTCTCATAACCTGTGTTATTGCTGATTCCTCTCTCACACTTACTCTACATGTCCGTTTTGTCTGCAAATCTTTTAATTTCTACCATCACACCATCTCTCCTGTATGTTCCCCTCTCTCCACTCATACAGTTGGCACGCTGGGAGCAGGCTCTCATCACATTTTACTCAGACTATTGCAATAGAGTTCCAACTGGTCTCCCTGCCTCCAGCGGCTGCTCACTCCAATTTATCCTCTGCTCAGCTGCCAAGATGATTTTTCTAAAGCAGAGGACTGAACATGTCAATCCCACCCCCCCTTTCTGCTTACTGAGCTTCAGTGGCCCCCTATTATCTCTAGGGCCTGGCATAAGCTCCTTTATTTGGCATTTAAAGTTCCTCATAACCTGGTTTCTTCCTACCTTTCCCACCTTATGACAACATCCTTGGATCCTACATTCCAGTACTGCTGTTCATGCAGTACCTTGAGCCCAGTTGTAACATTCCACCTCCTGTCTCCATAACTTTGTCCAAAGCAAGAACGTTCCCTTTGCCTCCATGTTGTAGCTGGCCTGAATTCCTTCAAGGCTCAGTCAGATCCCCACCTTCTGCTGAAAGTCTTTTGGCCCCAGCTTCAAATGCCTTCCCTTCTGACATCTACATCTACTCTTTATATCTTATAACTAGGTAGTTATATGTTATCTCTCCTATTAGATGGAGAACTCCTTGAGAGCAGGAATTATACATGTGTATATATTTGTATGTATATATGCATATATATGTGTGTGTATATATTTATATGTATATATGTATATATGTGTGTATACATATACATATACATATACATATATATATACATATATACATATGTATATATATATATATACACATATAATTTTCCCCCTTTCTTTGTATTCTAAGAACTTAGCACAGTGCCTGGCACTTAGTAAGTAAATGCTTGTTGACTGTCTCACTTTTAAGCCCTGCTGTTCCTCCTCTACACACATAGCCCATAGCCTGGGGAGTGGCTTATCATATGTACTCAAGTACACATACTTAAAAAAAATTGGATGGGATTTGTATCTGTAATTTCATCAGTACCAGGAGCTCGTGCTGAGCAACTGTCACTACCTGTAAAAATGGGTACTCCCTCAGCAATCTTAGGGAGTAGCCTGGGGCATGGAGAGACAGTGACTTGTCCAGGGTCACACTTCTTCTCTTTAATGGATGTATCCAGTCTGTTCTCAGGAAAGTCAAATTTAAGATAGTGTTGATGGTGGCTTTCACCTTCCGTACTTGGTTCTTTGATGGATTTCTGGTCGCTTTGATGTAGATTCAGCGATGCAGATAATATCCCCTGCATGCCTGACATCTCATGCACACCCTCCCAGAAATCCAACTCACCAAATATTCTGGGGGTGGGGTGGGTTTCCTTTAGTTCTCTTGATATTGGTGGCTACCAATGTCAGTGGCGTTCTTGGTCCATTTTTCTGCCTTTTAGTTATCCCTTGGTCTCGTGGTACCCTCACTAACCCGCTTTTTCTGGTCCTGCATCTCTCTGATACGTCCTTTATGTTGTTTCTCTCGCACAGTTTTTCATAGTTAATGGATTTTGGCCTACTTGCTCCACCCACGCCCTCCTCTGTTGCTCTTTGCTTACTTGCCCTCGTCTTCAAATCTTTGAAGACTCTGTTGTTTTGGCCAGTGAGGTGGGCTCAGTGGCTGATGTCTTAAGAGTTGAATCAGGAAGACCTGAATTTGAATCCTGCCTCACACATTTATTATGTCAACTTGGGCAAGTTGTTTAAACTTTTAGCTTCGGATTCCTCATCTGTGAAATGCAGGGAATGATAGCATGGGCTGTCACGAAGATGAAATGAGATAAAATATGGAAAATGCTTTGTAAACCTTACAGCGTTATTACATCAATGCTAGCTGTTTAAAATTGTTGCCGTTGTTCCTGTTATCTCACCACTATATCCACAGACATCCACAGAAGAGTATTGTTGTTAACAAGATGGGCCTTTGTTTCCAAGAAATTTGGGAGCCTTAAAAACAGCCTAGCTTCCCTAAAGGTCATTCAGTCTGTTCTCCTCTGGGTTCCAGCTTATCACGCATTTGTAGTCTTACCTATAGGAACCATTTTTATTTCAAAAGGGAAGGGAATGGAATAAATATTTATATAGTGTCTACAATACACCAGGCATTATATGCTAAGCACTTTACAAATATTATCTTTTGTTTTGATCCTTACAACAACCCTGGAAGGTAGGTGCTGCTAGTATCACCATTTTACAGTGGAGGAAACTGAAGCAGAGATAGGTTAAGTGACTTGCCCAGGGTCATACAGCTAAATGTCTGAAGCTAGATTTGAACTCAGGTCCTCCTAATTCCAGGCCTAGCGCTTTATCCACTGTGCCATCAGCTGTTTCTCAAGACTCTAAGATCAATCTACTAAATGCTAAATCCACAAGTGTTTCGATGAACACTCAAAAATTCAGTACCTGTCAGCTGAACATGTGGAAAATTAGTTGATGAGCAAAGACTCCGGAGGGACCACACTCTAGATGAGAGAATTTTGGAGGAGACAATTCTCCATCACCAGGGGGTTCTTGTTGAGCGATCACAAAATAGTCTCTTGTGAACTGATTCTGAGAATATGCACTATTTATTTTCACGAGCTCAGTCCTATTTGGTTACAGAATGACAGTAATTTTGAATATTTGACCTATGAAGAAAAACACAAACTTGCGATTGCTTGGAGAGTATAATGTGACTCTTTTCCTGTCTGGCGAATTAAATCCAAAATCCTCAGTTTGGCATTCAAGGCTCCTCCCTGCTATCCCCCCAAACCACCTTTAAGCAAACCATGTTTATTTTTAACCCTGAAAATCATGTTCTTCAGCCAAACTCAAGATTCCCTGAAGCCAGTATTAATTTTGACTTCAGATGGAGCAATGGAACCTGAATCCAAACCCAGGACTTCCTGGTTTAAAGGTTGGATCGCTGTCTATTTTTGCCACAGTTTCTCTAATCAATATTATATTGTTGTATTTCCTTACTTATATGTTCTATAGATTGTAAATCCCCTCAAAGTGGGACCAGGTCTTTTGCTTACCTTTTGGATCCCAAAAGATGCCCTTCCTGGGATAGGCATTCAGTAAATGTTGTTTGTTCATGCTGGAGATGATGAAGATCAGTACAAAATAACACAGAAAGAAGTATAAGCCTGAGACTCAGGCATGGGTTAGGAACTAGGCAGTGAGCAGAGGGATGTTGTTGACTTGTCTGGATTCTTGCCTCTTTATAACTTGCCCTGGCCAATTCCCAGATCTCCTGAGGACTGATGGTACAAATGCCCTTTGCTGGTTTGGCATCTACTCTGGAGCAAGGGCCTGAGGAAAGGTGTCTTGGTCAGAGGCCTGGACACTTCTGCTTTCCAGTCTGCTTAGGGTCAGTGAGTTTATCTAAATTGGCAAGAATGTTTTTGTCCCTGAAAATGGACTGGAAAGCTCAACACAATTCTGTTCTTAAAAGGTGGGGATGGAGGCTTTCATGTATCTTTTCAGGAGCAATGTGAGGCAACTGAAATGACAAAGGCTGAAAAACTGCAGCTTATAAATAATGGAAATCCTGACATCTTTTCCTGAAGTAGCGTGAACAACTGCACACTCTAATTATTAGTGTATAGTTCGGAATTTCTTAGGTGGAATTAATTAGCAGGTAGCACTCATGAAAGCCCATTTCCATTAAAAAACAAGTTCACTTTTTGTGATGCCAGATCTTTTACCTAAATATACACAAAATAACTGTGTCCTTATAGAAGTATAGAAGCATATTTCATTGTTAAAAAGCAAGTGAGATATGGGAAAGCATTTCCCTTGTGGCCTTTCCCATCAGTATTTCCTATTAAAGAGGGAATGAAACAAAGGGGCCCTTCAAGTATTACTCTGCTGCAAAATTTGTGGGGGGCAGAGTAGAGAGAGTGGGGTGGGTAATGTCTTGTCTCATTTAGGGATGCAGAATCTACAGTTTGCCACTCCACTTGTAGAAGATAAAGTGGTCAGATATCATGGAGGGATAGGTGAGAAGAAAAGTGAAGGATAAAGCTTTCTTGGGAGGGAAAGATGGATACACAGACCTTCACAGCCCTCCAGGGATTCCCATGTGGCTGAAGACCTCATGGCTTGTGTTCATCGATGAGAATAATGCCAGGTAAGAATCAGATCATGTGGGTTCAAATCCTAGGTATGCCATGCATTACCTTGATAACTGAGTAAGTCATTTCTCTGAATCTCAGTTTCCTTAAAAATAAAGTGGAGGTGGAATAGATGACCCCCAAGGGCCTTTCCTGGTCTAAATATATGAGCAATGATTTTTTCTGTCAAAATAGTAATTGAGTTCCTAGCTCATGGTTGGAGCTGGAAAGGACTTAGAAATCTCATTTTCCTCTAATAATAAAGTCTGCTGTTGATAAAGAAGTTGACTTGTGGCTTTCTTAAACTATCTCAGTTCTGGTTCTCTGTCTTTTCCTCTCTCTTCCCCCATTCTCTCCCTTCCTTCTCACTCCCCCTCACCCTTTCTCCTTCTCTCCCTCCTCCTCATTCTCCCACCCGCCTGAAAAAGGATCTTGGATTTTGAGTTTTGGTTGATGTAGCTTATGAAGCAGGAAACATTTGCTTTTAATAGAGATGGCATTTTGAGTTTCAAACAAAATGTATTCATTGTTTGGCTATGTCTTTTTTAGATGTAACTCAGACTTCTGAAAGAGGAATCATATATTTAGAATGGCTGGGGAGCATTCACCACCTGTCCTAGAGAAGTAGGACACTGACCTTTGTCCATATGAAAGTAATTGGATAATGGTGTTGTTGTTCAGCTGTGCTTGACTCTCTGTGACCCCATTTGGGGTTTTCTTGGCAAAGATACTGGAGTGGTTTGCCATTTCTTTCTCTAGCTCATTTTATAGATGAAGGAACTGAGGCAAACAGAATTAATTGACTTGCCCAAGGTCTCACTGCTGGTAAGTGTCTGAAGCCAGATTTGAACTCAGAAAGATGAGTTATCTTGATTTCAGGCTCAATGCTCTATCCACTGTATTACCTAACTGCCCAATTTGATGATATGCCCTATAAAAGCCCTTGAGCAAGCCAGCCTTCAGAATGAGAAACACTGGAACAAGTGATTCAGCAATTGAAAACATGATTTGAGGGCAATGGCCAGTACCTGAAGAGTAGGCAGAAAAAGAACAAAATTGTGATTTTCTAGACCTCAAAATCAGCTGAATGAGGGATTTCAAAGTTATTTGTAAGTAAATGCTTTATAGTGCTTTCCTCTTGAATTGATTCTATATTTTAATTAATGGAATTGTTAGACAAGAGGGGTAAACCATCATACTTACTTTCCCAAGGTAACTTTGATAGAGTATGTTGCCTGTCAGATGAATTGTCTTTTTTCCCCATCCCTTTCAGGCTCAAACTAGATAATTTTTGTAATGTGCTTTCAAAATCTTACAGAGCCATATAAAGCCTAGCTATTATTGTTATTGCTATAACAGAACCTGAATAAAATGAGGGCTGGGCTTTTTGGAAGTACAGGGTGCATTATTTATCTAGGAGAAAAAAGGCAATATTTCACTTTTTTTTCTATATAGTTCCAGTGGCATTTAAGTGGAATAATGATAAAATACTGTCTTCAAAATAGTATGAGTTTCAAAATTAAAATAGTAAAGAAAAAGATAGTTAATGAAATTAAGTGAAATATGTTTCACAGAGGAAAAGAGAGGAGGTGATTTGTATCAAAATACCAGTTAGCAATGGCATTTGCTTGTGATTATTTCATTATGTATGTGGTTGGCAGTTTGTAAGAAAATATCAGAAATCAAGAAATTTAGTTAAGATCTGAGTATAATAGTTGTACCTAAAACTAAAGGAGAGTGTGCAAATATGGAAAAAAAAAACACTCCACCCCAGTGCAAAAACTTCCTTTTGTATTTCAGAAACTTGTCAAGGTACCATTAGAATTTCTAGTAAAGGAATATAAATAATTCAGCAAAAGTTGTGCCCAGAACCATATTTTACATTTTTAATATTAGCCAGATTACCACGTAACATAATGAAATGTCGGCATTTAATGAATCTAATCTTTGTAAAAAGCACAGGCCATAAAACCTGAGTAGGTGTGTGCCAAGACAATGGTCACAGGAGCTTAGTCATTGATTCACCAATGCCCTTGGACAATGATTGGGGGCCTTTCTGGTTTCTTGGCTGAGACCTCTTTGGCCTCTATCACTTCCGAGACTTGGCTAGGAGATAGAGTGAGACCACAGTGGGGGCAGGGAAGTGAGCAATGTGAGACATTTCTTGAATGGGTGTACAATTTGCATAGCTTAAACATCTGTCTATACATGTAAGCAGCTAGGTGGAGAGATTGCTGGGCCTTCAGTCAGGAGGACCTGAGTTCAAATTTGGCCTCAGATACATCCTAGCTGTGCTAGCTGTGTGACCCTAGGTAAGACACTTAACCCTGTTTGCCACAGTTCCTCATCTATAAAATGAACTGGAGAAGGAAATGGCAAACCACTCCAGTATCTTTGCCAAGAAAACCCCAAATGGGGTCACAAAGAGTTGGGCGTGACTGAAATAACTCAACAGCAAATACATAATCCCCTCCCCCCCCCCCCCATAAGCTGTTATTTGTCTGGAATCTAAATTGCCAGAAATCTTAAAAAAACGAAACAAAACAAACAACCTTGATATTCTCCCTCCTTATACAAGAAAGAAAAATATGGCAACAAATTGGAATCAGGGATTTATTTAATACTTCAATGAATCTGTGATTTCATTGATATGAACACTCCATCTACCACTGCGCATCTTAGTCCATCCATACCTTCCCATCCAATGTTATTCTTTTTTCTTTCTTTCTACCAGTTTTCCAGAGAGGATCTGTACAACATGCTGGAGGCATTCCTCTTCTTCTTATATGCTGTTTCATGAGTCCCAGTGCAGATTTTGGGCTCTCCATCTATTATCCTAGACTCATAATCTAGTCATAGGCCACCTCTTTTTTGGATCATAGATGCTCTTGAAAATTCAAAGTTATGCCACAGAATCAGAGATTCAATCAAATTTACTGCATATTTTTACATCTATGCTTAATATACCCTCATAAGTGATGATGTTAGGCATAGCAAAAAGCCTGCATGATCCTCAAGTGCTTTTTGGATTATCAAGAAAGATTAGATACTGTTTATTATACTTACATAGTTGTAGTTTAAAAACACTCATAAGATTATAGAACTTTAAATTCAGAGTTGGAAGAGTTCATCTAGTTCAACCCCTTCCTTTTATAGATGAAGAAATTGAGGCCCAGGTAGTTCACCTGACTTGTTCAAAGTCAAATAAATACAAGTTGCAGAGGCAGAATTTCAACTAAATTCATCTGATTCCAAAGCCAGCATGGCTTCCATTGTATCATGCAGTTCTTTGAACAATAGTATTTCATGTATGTTGCGTCTGTCAATTAGCCGGAATATCTTATTCCTCATCATCCTAGGTAAATAGGAGTTTCTTTGAATGTTTGAAAAAATAATGTCAGTTAGCTCTTTCTCAGAAGGTACTAGATATACTTCCCAAGGCACAAAAATATAGAAAGCTTTCCCTTACTCCCTACCCATGCCCAGCATTAAGTTCTGAGATCAACGTTCAAGGCCAAATTTATTCAGCCATTTAAATTCAATAATATTTATTCAATTCCTACTGTGATAGGAATTGAGGGGAGATACAGATGTGAAACACTGGCCTTTTTCCTGCTCTTCTCACAAGACACTCCATCTCCTGATTCTAGACATTTTCATGGGCTTTCCGCCATGTCTGGAATGCTCTTTTTCCTCATCTCTACCTCTTGGCTTCTCTGGCTTCCTTCACATCCCAGCTAAAATGCTTCTACAGGAAGGCTTTCCTAATCCTTATTTCTAGCACTTGATCATTTCCTGTTTATTCTGTATGTAGCTCATTGGTACATAATTGGTTCCATATTTTTCTCTGCCATTAGATTGAGCTCCCAAAGGGCAGGGATTGTATCTTGCTTTTCTTTGTATTTCCAACAAGGCACATAGTAGGTGCTGAACAAATGTTTATTGACTGACTGAAATGTAAATAAGGCACAGGTCTTTGTCCTTAAGAACAAGCTTAGACTTGAAAGGGGGTTAGAGTGAGTCATGCCTACTCATATGATCACTATAAAACAAAACGGAAAGTGATACATACACAGAAGTCCAAAGTACTCTAAGCAGAATTAAGAGGAAAGGAATTGAGTGTTTTTATCTGGAGGAGAAGGATCAGGGTTGCCCCATGATGGGAGATAGCATTTGAGCTGGGCTTTGAAAGAAATGTCAAAGTCCCCTTCCCCTATTTGAACAATATTCATTAAGTCCCTACTACATGCAAAGTATCATTCTAATTTTGGGGTGCCAAGAACAAAATGACAAAAAGCAGAAAAAGTCTCTGCCCTCTAGGAGTTTATATTCTACTAGGTTTAAAGGCAAAATTTTGATAGAGTTTAGGGATAGTAGGCAGCCATTCTAAACATTGATGTGGAAGCAGGGAAGTGAGAGATTTATTTGGGGGAAAGACAAGGACAACAATTTGGCTAGAGCTCAGCGGGGCATGGGGAGCAGTCTTGAGGAGAGCCTAGAAAGATGGGCTGGAGTCAGGCCATGGGGAATAAGCATATCTTTAAGCTAACCAAATTATAAATGGAAACTTGCACTAGAAAGATGCAAGTGAAGTTTTACATTTCAAGATGTTTATAATTTCAAAACAGCTGCATTTGTGTGCGGCATCTCTGATCAGTCACTTGTTATTTGAAGGGTTTCTTACTCGTTCAACTGCCCTATAAACTACCATCTGGAGGTAATCGATATAGGTTTCATTCCAAATGTGCTTGATGGATGCGACTCTGAATTCAACGGTATTAGAATAGGAAAGCTGTCAGGCTATGACCGTGATTAGGAATTTCAATGAAGTGTTTGTAAAAGGTAGAAAAAAAACCCCACACAGTTGTGAGCTAGGGGATATGCTAGGAAAGCAGAAAGAGCAGAATCAGCCTTGAGTTAATATTTCCTTTCTTGTTTTTTAGCTTTTCTTCACATAGTTTGAGAAATGTCCTCATGGGAGATGGTACTAAGGACAACTCAAATACTTTTATTTAGGGAAGGCTGTCTAATTCCAGTATGATAATTTAGCAAGATAGAGGGTTTTGTCACCCAACTGCTTCTCTGTAATCAAAGCTGGAAGCTATGGTGCTTTGTTTTTCAGGTTAATAGAGTAAAATTGTTTGAGAAAGGATGATGTGCACTTCTGACTCTATTTCCATCTCACTCTGTATTTGATTTCCTTAGTCATTAATATTCTCTCTCAGTTACTTGTACTTTCTTCTCTGAGTGCATGCTGTTAAGTCCTCTTAAGATGTAAGCCCCTTAAGGGCAGGTCCTGTTTGGTTTTATTGATTGTCTCCCCGGTATTTAACATGTTACCTGGCATGTAGTGGGAGCTTAATAAACATTTATTGGAATATTTATTGAATTTTGTCTTTGTATCCCCAATGTCTTGCATATAGTAGGAGCTGAATAAATGCTTACTCTTTATCTCTACTCTTATCCCCATCTTCTGCCTCTAGCTACATTTCTGTTCAAGAAGTTTCAATGGCTCCCTTTTGCTTATAGGACAAAATAGAAACTTATCTATCATTTAAAACCCTTCAGAATCTGTATATAAACATTTGCAGCAAACAATAAGCATTTGTTATGCACTGGGAAACATACTAAGTACTGGGGCTACCAAAGAAGTGTGAAAACAGCCTCTGCTCTCAAGGAGCTATGTTTTAATGGAAGATTCGTGCACATGAATGGGTATCTACAGATACACACAGGGTATTATCTGGGCATATTATTCCTCCTCAAGCAATCAATCTTTTTTTTTTAGCCATATTGGCTATTCATTGTGTTCCACTCCCAACATTTCATCTTCTGCCTTCACATCTTTGCACAGGCTTTCTTCCATACTTGGAATGTTCTCTATCCTTACCTCTACTTGATAGAATCTTGAGTTTCTTTCTAAGCTCAGCTCCGGGGCCACCTTCTAGAGGAGGCCTGTCTTGATCTCCCCACTTGTTAGTGCTTTTCTCCTCACTTCCTAACAACTTTGCATTTATTCTGTACGTATTTTATTTACACTGTTTCTTCTCAATAGAGTGCAAGCTCCTTGTGGGAAGCCTTTTATCTTATTTATTTACTTCTGTCTTTGTATCCTCAGTACCTAGCATAATGTCTGACATATCATAGGCTCCTAATAAATGCTTGCTGAATTATCTTGAATATAGAAAAAAGGATTTAAAAGCCTGTAGAATTGACTAAGGCTTGATTTGCATGACACTGGTTAAGTTTAGATGACTGGTATAATTATACTGAAGCCTTTCCTATTTGTGTTTGCCTGGCAAGATTGTAAGAAACCTAGAATCACCTGGATGCCAGGATAAGGCATATGAATAGGATTTTTATGGATGACCAATATTCATACTTGTTACATTTATTTAGGTATGACTAAAAAGACCTAGGAGAGGAGATTTCAGAGCAGAAAGGTAGTAGCTTATTGCCTAAAACTCTCCAGAAGTTATTCAATGAAGGATGGAAAATTCCCCAGAATGAAATTACAAGGACACAAAGAGAAATAATTCTGATCATTTGATGAGTATTTATTAACTGTCTACTATGTACCAGGCATTGTACTAGGCTCTGAGAAGGAAAAGCGTGAGTTGTTTAAAGAGACTGATGTGAATGCCCAGGGAACTCATTAACTAACTTAGATTTAAAGAAGATATGTATAGAAAATGGAAGGCAATGAGTTATGAGTTCTAATGCTTCACATAGTCCTGTAAGAATAGAGAGTAGTGTTAAATCCCAGGGTGAACTGAGGCTGACAAAAAGCACTATCATAACAAAAGTGTTTTTTTAAGCTACATTTGGAAAAAAAGGAGGATCAAAGAAAGTATAGAACCATCGATTATGTTAGATGTGATGATGATAAGGGAAAAGAAGCAGGGCTACTCAATTCTTATTTTCTTTTATTTCCAGGAAAGAATGGATTGCGAAGGATGTAATATAAAAAAGGCTAATAGGGAAATGCAACATTAAGAGATATTATGTGAACACATAGTTTGTCCTCAGTTCCTTTGGTTCTAGATCTAGAACTAGAAGAGGTTTCATAAGCCAGCTAGACCAACTTTCTCATTTTATAGATGAGGAAACTGAGGCCCAGGAAAGTTAAGTGATTTGCCCAATATCATAGAGGCAATAAGATTCAGAATTGGGATTTGAATCCTAATCCCCATGATTCCCAAGTAAGTGTTCTTTCTATTATACCATATATACCATGCTGCCTCTCTGGTTCAAGTCCTTGGTACCAGAGGAACTAGATCCCAGGGCTTTTATGAACTGGCAGATATTGCTAAGCCCTTGCTGATCAAAGCAGGAGGGGAAAATCCTTTCCCTGATTCCCTTGGAAGGACAAGGGACAGAAAGCATTAGAAAAGATTCTGAAAGAGAAAGGTCTCAGGGTTGAACCTTACTTTGCTGAGTCTTTTACAAGACTTTAGCCCCTTTGTTCTTCAGTTGCTAATCTTCCTGGTGCCACCATAGTCCTTGGGAACTAATTAAAGGAACTCTTCCTGTCTTCCCAGCAAGGTGCATAGGCCTCAGCAAGGGGTCAAGTTCACTTATCCAGCTCCACAGGAGGTGCTCTAGTCTAACACTCATACCTTGTCTTTTCGCCAGGTAGGTCAATCAATCAGGGGTTCCTGTAGCGACCCTTACTACACAGTTATGGGCCAATTGGCTTGACTATAGTTCCTAACAAAATTATAAAACATTAAAAAAGGACGGTTAGTAAACATATAGCAAAGGAAGAGGTGATTAGAAGAAGTTATCATGAATTCATCCTTGATAAATAGGTTACAGCAGACTAACTTTATTCTTTTTTGACCAGTGTTATCAGACTAGTAGACTAGAAAAAAAATGCCTTAGGTGAAGTTTACCTAGAATTTAGGAAACATTAGAAAAGCTGTCATGTGATTCTCGTAGAAAATATGGAGAGTTGAATTATACAACAATTAAGATGGGTGAATTTGGAGTAGTTTAAGAAAACAGTCATTATTATTCATTAGCATTGGTTGTATCTCAACTTGGAAGCCCATTTTGGAAGGTGATGGGGTTCTCCATCAATCGAGGTCTTCAGGTAATGCCTGATCACCATTTAGGGTATCTCAGTGTCATGTATTTAGAGCTGAGAGGGATATTAGACGTCATCTGTACCAACACCTTCATTTGGGAGCTAAAGAAGCCAAGGCTTATAAAAGTTAAATGATTTGCCCCAGATTACACAGGTAATGAGTAACAGAGCAGGAATATGAACTCAGGTCCTCTTTCTCCAAATCCAGTCCTCTTTCCTTTATGCCAGGAAAGGACTGAACCTTGTGGACCCTGAAACAGTTTCTACCTTTGGTTTTCTGTACTTGTGTGACCTGGGCTTCAAGCCAGTACTACTTACCAAGTTAACAGTGTCCTCTACAGATGAGTTCCCTGAAGTTCAGGCCCAACTTTAGCAATATGGTAGCTCCCTCACCTCGCTACTGAATCATTACGTATCCCAATGAAATTGTGAAATGGAACAATATGTTGGGTTTGATAATTCGCTATAACTAATTCATGTGCCTATTGAACATCTCAGACTGGATAGATCATTGACATCTTAAATGCAATAACTCTGAAACTAAACTAATTTTCCTTAGTAGTAATGCATATAATAAATGAATATGCCTGTAGGACATCTTGAACTGGATGTTTTGAAACAATAATAATAACAATTAGAATTTACATAGTGCTTTAAGGTTTGCAAAGAGCTTTATGAATGTTATTTCATCCTCACAACAATCCTGGGAGGTAGATACTATAATCATCCTTATTTTACTGATGAAGAAACAAAGGCAAGCAGAGGATAAATGACTTGCCCATGATTGCATAGCTAGCAAGTGTCTGAGGCACAATTTGAACTTAGGTCTTTGTGACTCCAGGTTCAGTGTTCTATCCACTGGGCCACCTCGTTGCCTAGACATCAAACTTGTCATGTCTCAAACTGAACTTATGATCTAAATTTTTTCCTTTATGTTTTGTACATAATTGTTTGCATGTTGTCTTCCTCTTTAGATGATAAGGTCTGAGGAGGCAGGAGAAAGAGAGAGGAAGAGAGAGGGAGATGGGGAAAGGAGGACAGGGAGAGGGAGAGGGGGAGAGAGAGAGAGAGAGAGAGAGAGAGACAGAGAGAGAGAGAGAGAGAGAGAGACAGAGAGAGAAGAAACACAGGGACTGTATTTTTGTCTTTCTTTGTATCCCCAGAACTTAGCACAGAGCTTGCCAGAGCAGATGCTTAACAAATGCTTATTGACTTGACTAGGTTATGGGTGGGGACCAGAAGCATGGAGCTCAATGTTTGCCTGCCATTAGGATACTGTTGTTGCTGTTCAGTTATTTTCAGTCCTGTCCAACTCTTTGTGAGCTCATTAGTTAGTTTGTTCTGGCAAAGTTACTAAAATGGTTTTGCCATTCCTTCTGCAGCTCACTTTATAGATGAGGAAATGGAGGCAAACAGAGTTAAATGATTTGCTCAGGGTCACACAGCTCTTAGGTGTCTGAGACTAGATTTGAATTCATAAAGATGAGTCTTCTTGACTTTAGTCCTGGCACTCCATCCACTGTGACACGTAGATGCTCCATTAGGATTACTATAGACAAAGTGAAAAATTTTTTTTCCTGGGTAAAGGCACGTAAGACTCTTGAAAAGATTGAATATTTTAAGTGGGATGTGAAAAAAGCCAGGGAAGCCAGGGGACAGAGATGAGGATGAAGAATATTCTGAGACTGGGGGACAGCTGGTGAAAATGCCTGGAACAGGGGGTTGTAGTATCTTGTACTAGGAACAGAAAGAAGTCCAGTGTTACCAGATCAAAGAGTGTGTGGGTTTAACTTTCCATATCTAAAGTCTGCCACCTTACTATTGAGAGGAATGAGGAGGGAGGGAGACATTCCATCATCAGTTGTCTGGCATTGAAATTGGTTAAAATAATTGTAGGTTAGCTGCTTTTCACTGTTGTAATAACTGTATGTATTGTTCTCCTGGGTGCCTTGAATCTGCTTACTTCACTCTGTATCACTTTCTGTGTCTTCCCATATCGTTCATGTTTGTAATTTCTTGTGGTTCAATAAAGAGTATTGCATTTCATTTATGTACTGTAATTTGTTCATCTCTTCCCATGAGTGGGCAACCACTTTGTTTCTCCTCTTTTCCTGCCACAAAAAGTGTTACTGTGAATATTTGGTGCATATAAGGAGCTTTTCTGTCTTTGCCTTTCTTGAGTCATGTACTTTCCTGGAGTCACTGGGTCAAAAAGTACTAAAAATTTAGTGATTTTTCTCACGTAACTCCAAGTTGTTTCACAGAATGATTGGGCCAGTTCACATCTCCACCGATAGCTAATTATTGTGCCTGCTTTCCCATGGCCCCTTTGACATCATTGACTATATTAATTTTTCATCAGATTTGACTCTTTGGGGAATATGAGCTGAAATTTCAAAGTTGTTTTAATTTGCATTTTTCTTTTTATTGGCATTCACATGGTTTTTGATAGTTTGTATCTTTCTTGTGAAAATTTCATATATATGTATATATGTGTGTGTGTGTTTGTGTTAATTCCCTATAGATTTTGTATAGCAGACCCTTATCAAAGGTATTTGATGCAAATATTCCTCCCCCCAACTCAATAGTTTCTCTTCTTAATCTAGCTGCATTGTTCTAATTTGTATAAAAGTGTAAAATTTCGTATGAACAGATTTTCTTATTTATTTCTTTATTATTCCCTCTCTGCCTTGTTTGGATGAGAATCTTCACTCCTCTTTCCCTCCTGCCCACACAGCAGAATTTGTGAAAAGTTTCCCCTTCTCCTTTAAGTTTTAATAAATGGCGTGGCATTTTATATTTGGTAATATAAACATTTGGATCTTATTATGGTGTATGATATAAGGTGCTAGCTCAAACTTAATTTTTCCTAAACTGCTTTCCAGTTTTGTGAGCAGTTCTCATTGAACAGAGAATACTTCTCCACTAATTTGTGCTTCAGTTATATTATAGACTGTTATATTTTATGACTTCTGGGTCTTCCTTATTTTGTCTCTTCTACTTATGTACTTTTGAAACTCATACAAAATAGTTTTTATGATTACTGTTTTACACTATACTTTGAGATCTGATAATTCTTAATTGTATTCCCCCTTCAATAATGCTTTTATAACCATTATTTCCGTTGAGATGGTAGAATTTTGTTCTCCCAAATGAATTTTGTTATTTTTTATCTTGGTCTATAAAGTATTTCTTGACAGTTTGATTGCTATAGCACTAAATATGTAAATTAATTCAGGTAGTATAGTTATTTTAATTATGATGGCAAGCCTAATCATGAACAATAAATTGCTCTCCAATTATTTCTTTATTCCTGTAAATGGTATTTTGTAGTTACATTTGTTTAAATCCTGTGTGTGTCTTCATAGGCTCACTTTCCCAAATTTTAAGCATTTTGTAGTTATTTTGAATGAAGATTCTTTTTAAACCATCAATTCTGGTTTATTTTTTGTTATTATTGTATAGAAATTCTGACTATTTTTGTGGATTTAGTTTGCATTCTGTATAAGGCTATTAATCATCTGAATTACTTTCTTCACTTATCCTCTGGAGTTTCCTAAGTAAATCATCATGTCTTCTGCAAAAAGGGATAATTTAGACTCTTCACTGATATTCATAGCTTTAAGGTTTTTAAATTTTTATATCAAGTATTTCTAAAATTATGTTAATGGTAGTGGCATTCAGGGACTTGAAAAAATTTTCAGTGTTTTAATATTGTGTGATATTAGCTCTTTACTTTGGACATATTACTTCAGTCATACTAAAGATGGCCCTTCCATAGCTATGCTTTTAAGGTTTTTAATGTAAATGAAAATATAATTTTTAGAACTTTTCTTTATGCATCTAGATATATAATACTTTTTATATTATTAATTTTACTAGATATTTTCTAATTTTGAACTAGTTTTCAATCCCTGGCATAAATCCAAATTCATCATAATGAATCTTTTTGGATCCATTTCTATGGTCACTTTTATAAGATTTTATTTTAATGTTTTGTGTCAGTTTTCATTACTGATATTGACTATAGATCTGTTCTATCTCTCCGTGTTTTGGCTACCAGGATCATATCTATTTTATGAAAAGTGTTTGGTAAAGCATATTTTTTAAGCATTGAGAACAATTTTGTAATAGCTATTAATTGCTATTTAAATATTTGATAAAATTCAATTATAAACTTATCTGTAGCAAGTCTTTTCCTCTCGTGGGTAGTTCATTTCTGGTTTAATCAGTTTCTCTTTCTCAGAACAGATTGTTTAATATCTTTATTTCTTACTAACCTAGGAAGCTTATA
The DNA here is from genome assembly GCF_011100635.1 of Trichosurus vulpecula. Lineage (NCBI taxonomy): Eukaryota > Metazoa > Chordata > Mammalia > Diprotodontia > Phalangeridae > Trichosurus > Trichosurus vulpecula. The sequence continues at coordinate 58,254,338 of NC_050577.1, forward strand.
TCTTTTAAGTTAATCATTCATTTCCTTTAAATTATCAAGTTTACTCTGTATATAAGTTTATACATGTATATATGAAATCTGAGAATTACTTTCTGTATGTGTTGTTCTTAATTTTATTTACTGTTTTTGTTTATTTTAAAATTCTGTTATTTCATTTTCTTCTCTCTCTTTTCAAATCAATTTGGCCAATGGTTTATTGAATTTTGTTACTTCCCAAATGTCTGCTATTAATTTTATTATTTCAATGATTTTATTTTCCAATTTCTCTATTTCTCCTCTAGTTTTTAATATTTCAACAATTACGTTGCTCTCTGTGTCTTTCTGCAATTTGATTTGCTCTTTTATAAATTTAAGTGCTATAAAATTTTGTGGAGTTGTATTTAATAATGAAATAGTGATATTTCATTGTTAATGGTGACTGCAAACTTACTGTAGTTTCCTTGTTTGTCTCTCTTGATGTTGTGGATTTTAATAAATGCGCTTCCTGAAATTGTGATTGCAACTCTCGATCTTTTGGAATTGCCTGACACATAGAGATTTTGTTCCATTATCTGATATGCTGTCTTTATGTGTATACACATGCATTTGTGTGTGTGTTTTATATTTCTTGTATGGAACACATTGTTGAGTTTAGTTTTCTTATATATTCTCTCATGTTCTTTCATTTTATTAATGAGTTTAATCCACTTAGATTTAAGGTTATAATTTTTATTTTAGTTTTCTTTCTACCATTAATTTTTTTGTGTCGTTTTCATTCTTCCTTTCAAAGTCAACACTGGAACCTTCAATTATATTTGGTGGCACAAATGTAATCCTAGAACACAGACTTTTGTTACCATCCAGATTCCTTGCTCTATCTCAACTTCCTAGAGTTTACTTGCAATTCAATTTTTCTTCTTTCTGCTTATGTATTTGTTTTATTTTCTTTCAATTTTTACTCTCCCTCTCCCAGCCAAAACATTTCTCACTCTGTCTCCATACATTCATGTTCTTAATTAAGGAAACATCTATTTTGATACCATTTCCCAAAAAGTATTAATTTACTTCTTTATTTCTTTCTCTATGTCTGCTATGTATTATTTTCCTGCTTCTTTTCTCTTTATTTGCATCAATTCATATGTCTTCCTATTCAAATTTCTTGTAACATAGCAATATTGCATTGCGTTCATGCACATAGTTTAGTCATTTCCTAATCGATAGGCATCTACTTTGTTTCTAGATCTTTGCTACTATAAAAAGTTATTCATTAATGTTTTAGTGTATTTGAGACCTTTGTTCTTGCCATTACCCTCCTTGTACATGTGCCTAACAGTGGAATCTCTTCATCAAAGGTCATGTATATTTTAATCACTCTCTTCACATAATTTCAAATTGCTTTCCAGATTGGTTGGGTCAACTTATGGCTCCCACTAAAATGCGTTAATGTGCCCATTCTTGGGATAGGTTTCATTGTATGCTTAGAGAAAACAAGAAATATAATTTCATGAGGTATTTAACCATTGAGTATTGCAGTACTAATGACAAATATTTCCAAAAAGACCATCATGAACATAAATATATCTTATATTACCAACACCAGTTGCTAAGGAAGAAGTGGTAAAGAGGTTGTGTGAACTTGATAAAACTCCAAATCAAATGAATATATATTCTGATGCTTGCTAACTTTGACAAAGAGGTGGGTAAAAAATATGGAAAATATTATTCAGGAAAAAAGGAATAAGAGAAGCCACAATTTTGTAGATGACACAGAAGTTCTACCTTTCTGTATCATCATGAACGTCTTTTTCAAAAAAGTACTTGTTAAGCATGGGATATGGTAGGCATATCCTACCATAAATAATGCAACAAAGAATTAAATATACTATCCTTTAATAGATATTAAAAGACTTGTTAGCTGTGAGTTGTCTGCAGATAATTAGAACATCAACTTATTAGAACCAAGATTAGAGTTAGTAAAAATCAAAACAAAACAAAATCCCCACAAGAGAGTGTTAGGGATTGCCTTTGGACCTGTGATTTCATAGAAATAAGGAATTTGTAGTTGAGGAAGTTTCCTCCAGCAATGCAGGTCAGCACCTTCTCTGGAATTTATAGTCTTAGAGAGTTGCCTAGAACATTGAGAGATTAAATAACTTTACCAGGACCATACAGCCTCTATGTGACAGAGGAAGGACATCCATAGCCAGCTTTCTCTTTACTATGCCAATTAACCATACTTCTGCCATGAAGAAAAAATGAAAAATTAGAGTCGACAATTGAAAAGATGTAACTTGGAATTATTGAAGCAAATAATTGAAAATCACAAATGAGAATTGCACAAAAGAAATGAGATTGACACCTTACTATCATAATTTCATCCAGAAGTTTATCCAATGCAAACTAATTGGTATGACAAGGAGACCAAAAAACCTAGAAATGCCCTGATCAGCAAATATTGGACTTAATTAACAATTGTGGGGGAATAGTTACCAATGACCACAGTTGTTTAGAAAATAAACTCATTTGTAAAATCTTATGAAAAAAGGTGATGGTTGATTATAAGCAGTATTGTCTCATAAAACACAGAGTAATAGACGGGGTGGGGGTGGGGAGCTGTGAGTAAAACCAGGTTTAAGAAAGCTTGGAAGATACCCAACCAAGCAAATTCATCCTGGAAGCATGTAATGATAGGAATGAATGCTGGCTCAAACAGAAGAAAAATGAAAAGTACTTACAGAAACCATTTTTAGCAAACTATTATTTTCCCATCAAGGACAGCTAACCCATAATACTTAGATCCTAATACCAGAGTCCTAGATATGCTTAAAAAAAGGAATTAAAGAGGACAGCAATGGGGAAAGCTGCCAGATTTGATCAAGTCTATATACAGGAGATATCTGCTGGAAGTGATGCAATTGTGAGTGTGTTGAGGGACTAATATGCAAGATATTTATAGGAGGAAAAAGTATCAAAGGTGAAGAAAAATTCTCAAACCTTATTTATATGAAAAAATAACAGCAAATATCAGTAGTTGCTGACCTTTTTGTTTACTTTCTCTTCTATACAAAATCTTTATTATAATCATTTTTTTTCATGATTCTGATAAACATTCATCTTTGAGCATATGAGCAGGTGTAACAACACTTTGGCTAGCAGCTGCTGTGGAGGTATAAGACCCAACTAGACTAGCAACAAGAGCTGCCAACACAGGCTCTTTGATTTGCTTTATGAAGGAAAGCAACGTTAAAGGGTTAACAATCTTACTTTAATCCAACATATACATATAAACTCACTTAGTTCAGGAGGAAAAGCCAGCAACTTAAACTTCAGAGCAAATACAAACAAATTACAAACATACGTAATATAAACAGATCAAATCATAATTCATAGTTACCAGGAAAGCATCAACATCTGGGTTCACAAGCCAGGAGGCTCTTAGAGTGGCTGCCCAGAGTCCTACGCTACTGCTCCAGTGACTGAGAGCCCCAGGACAGAACGCCAGCCTCTGGGTTTATATATCTTGTTCAGGGTCAAAGGTGAGTCACAAACATGCGACTCACCCACGTGACCTAAAAGCTTCTGACATCACAAATACGTGACTCAAACCCATGTAAAGTAGGCTTTCCCTTGAGGCAAGGAGGTCATCAAGGACTCCTAATTTAATCAAAGAAACAAAGGCCAAACTCTTCAAGGGCACTTGATTAAATAAATGCTAAAAGCCCACCTTAGTTACTGATACAGCAGGGCACAAGCAGGCTTTCATAAATGATATTTAACAGTGGACCCCATCTTTACCATTTCATAATTAAATGAAAGATACAGAGAATCTATATCTTATTATTTGGTGATTATGAAAAAGCATTTGCCTCAACAGAACAACTAAATCCTGACTTACGGGCTCTTTTACAACAAGGTTCCTCCCATCTATTTATTAAGATTCCTTGGAATATAGAACGACAGAAATTGCCCTATTGAATGACCCTATGAAACATCAAGTGAGTCATTAGACAGGAAGATATATTCTTGCCACTATGTTGGAGATACAGCATGGAGTCGGAGTTGAAGAATAATTCTCTATGGGTGGTGTGTTCCTTTAGGGGTTCTTGACTATAGATGACATCATGCTAATTGCATCAAACCCTAGAACCTTGTAGAGCTTCCTGCAAGAGACCTGCAATCAGTTAAAAAAAAAGTTTGGCTTGTCGGTTCACACAGGAAAGACCAAGTGTGTGAAGACTGTCTATTGCTCAGATTTCCATATTCTTGTGGATGGACATCCTATAGAAGTAGTCCAATAGTAATATAATGATATTTTGTATAACATTTTAAGGGCTTTACAAATATTCACATTTTTATCCTCATAATTACCCTGAGAAATAGGTGTGATTATTATCCTCATTTTATAGATAAGGAAACTAAAGCTGATGTTTAATTATAAGTGTCTGAGGTCAGATTTGAACTCAAAGCTTCCCGACTTCACATCCAACCCTCTCTCCACTGTGCTACCTAGCTGTCTTTACAGTGCATAGTAGGTATATCTGGGATAGACATTGCAAATGAACATCATTCTGGGACAAGTCCAGAGTTAAACAGAAGGAAGAGCGTGTTGGGTTGCTTTTGGCAAACAGCAAAATACTTTTCACCAACCCCAAGCATCCCATGAAATCAACAGCCCATCTTTTTAATTCTACCCTTTTACTGTTGGTATTATAGGATAGTGAGATACAGAATACCACTATCTACAAAGAACTCAAGATAAATATCATACAGAGGACAATGGGGAGGTGCATGATGGGAACCAGCAGGCTGTAACATACAAAGAAGTCCAAAGGAGAATAGGAGAAAAGGATGTTATCAATGTATTGTATGATAGGGAGAGAAGATTGGTTAGTCACATGACAGAAGCGAGCAATGACAGATGGACATCCCATTACTCAATTGGAACACAAATTACATTATGGAAAGAAAGTAGAAAGCCTACAAGCATGTTGTTTGGATCCCTTATTGTAAACATTTTGTAGAAAATAGTCATGATACACAAGGTAGGGAGACATAGATAGATTGTGATATGCAGTTTTGGAAGGAATTTCTGAATTGATGATATCACAAATTCATTTGAGTGTCTTTTGAATCATTTGAAAATTTCTTGCTATTCTTCAGTTATCTTTGGGGGTCCCAAAGCATTTGTTTTCTTGCTTTGTTTTTCATCAGTGCTTATGGCCTTATCTTACATTGCAGCATGTTTCTTATTTATGTTATGATTATTTCTACATTTCCTATTCATTTCTAATAAAATCATTATGTAATGGAAGTATGGGGTGGATTAGGAAAGTGGTAGAGAATGAATTTTAGGCATCATATATTTTTTAAAAAATTAAAATTTTATTTTTAATTAATATGCATTTCCCCCTATACACATGCACACATACACACACAGCAACTAAATGATATAGTAGATGGAGAACACTGGACCTGGAGTCAGGAAGACCTGAGTTCAAATCCAACCTCAGATACTTACTAACTGTGTGACCCTGGCCAAGTCACTTAACTCTGTTTGCCTCAGCTTCCTCACTTGCCAAATTAGAATCTGTCTCACAGGTTTGTTGTGAAGATCAAATGAGATAATGTTCATAATGCTCTTAGTACAGTGCCTGACACATAGTAGAAATAGCTTAATAATTAAGAGGGAGGGACAAAGGGAGGGAAGGGGAGAGAGAGAGAGAGCACATAAATTTTAGATTTAGAATGAGGAGGGACCTTAGAGAGATCATCAGATCATTTCGTTAAGTTGTCCTGTCCTTTTAAAGATGAATACACTGAGGCTCAGAGAGGTCAAATACCTTCTCTGAGGTGACACAGTTCATGAGTATAAGAGCTAGCTTTAAAACTACATCCTCTGATACCAAATCCATTGTTCTGTCCATTGCAGTCATCCTTCCACTGTTATTTCAGAAGGTTTCATGTCACATAGAGGTATTTTCCATGCCCATGCTCTCTTGCTGCAAAGTTAATCACCATCTGTCCAGAACATTACCTGCAGATTTCAGGTTTAGGAGTTATGTCAAGAACTGTCCTATTCAGTCATCTTCTTGGTTGCATTTCTCATGGCCCCCTTTGAAAATCCACGGATGAGTCTGCCCATGAAACCATTATGCTTCCCTTTGAAAATATTCTCGCTGTTGCTAATGTATACTTGCCTGTAAGTGCCAGCAATGTGTTTTGAGAAAATGACTGCATAGACACAGCCAAAGATTTGAGATGTTCATGTCAGAGGAACAGGAAGCCCAGGTGTTTGGAACTGCTGACATTCCATTTTGTTAAAGTCATAGGGATTCTAGGGCTGTATATGTATATATTCCTGCAGAAACAAGCTACTGGATGAAGCCCTATTTTATCGTCTAACTGTCTTGTCAGAACAGTAAACATTACGTTAATGAAATCCTAAACTGTAGTTGGCTTCTTGGGGAAAAAGCATAAAATGGAGAAAGGACAGAATTGGAAAGGAAAGATGCAATTATAGTAGTATGCTTCACAATTATCAGGGAGCCTTGGTGGCTAAGTCTTAGTTAACATTTGAAAATGGTGGGTAATGGAGGGCACGGATGAGTGAAGTCCCTAGATAGGCCTATGGGTTAAAGCTTGTATATATTGGCTTTAAATTTATAGCATTAAATGAGATAAGATTTGTAAAGTGCTCAGTGCAATACCTGCCATATTAGGTGCTTAATAAATGCGTATTCCCTTTTCCTTTCCCTCCCTTCATCTGTTAGATGTTACTTATCTCCACAAAAATTCATTAATTTGAATTTTTTCTTCTAACAAAGGGATAAAGGGCTATATAATATACCTAGGAGACAATGTGCAGGTTTAATATACCTAGGAGACTGTGTGTATAGGTATATAATGTATCTAGGATCCAGCTGTGGCTATATGCGTTTGTTTCTGTCTTTGGGGAAAAAGATTAATTTCACTTAGTCAATGAAGAGATGTAAATACCACCCCTACAAATCTTGTAATGGTAACTATGAGTAAGTAGCATAGTCAGTAATCTTCATTGGTAAAAAGGAGTTTCTTCACTGAGATTTTCTTATGCCAATGAAATCATGGGTCTGATACATAATGAATAAGTAGAAAATATGAATGGTATAGATTTCACCTTTCTTTTCTTCACTCTCTTGTGACTCATAGATTGTAGGGCAGGAAGGGAATTTAAGGATCTTCTAGTTCAGGGGGTCCTTACTTTTTGGTACCATGGACAGCCTGGTAAAGCTTCTGACCATCTTCTCTGAATAATATTTTAAATGAATAATGTATAGGATTACAAAGGAAACCAATCACATTAAAATAAAGATGTATTTTTCCTCCAGAGCCAGAATCAGAAATTAGGTCTTCAGGTTTTATCACCCTATTTCATCAAGTTGCCTACATTTTAAAAAACATTTTGACAAATAAGTATTTATGAGTAGGTGAAGTCTACTCTATCTTTTTAGTAGCAAAAGTAGAATTTAACTGAGAGATGAGGACAGTAATCATGTATCATCCATATAGTCTAACTCTTTGATGCTCTTATTCTGTCTCTGATTCTTGCTATCATAATGACTATTTTTGAATTCCCTTAAATTTCTAGCACCTCAACTTGCTTATCATATACACACGTTGCAATGTCTTTTTTCATGTATGGATACCTCAATAACTTTATAGGGTAGGGCCACATGAGACTTGGGAATTGGCACTTTTGCCTTGAGATGGACATTTGGGTTTCTCTGCTTGTATTGAGCACTACCATATTAGTGCATTATAGCTTTTTTGTGATTCTTCTCCAGGATGCAATTCAAGGTGTTGAGTTTAAATGAAAAATGTTTTGATTTGGGCTGTTGGCTAACCTTAGAAATTGCCTTTTTCTCATGTACTCTCAAAATGGAAGAGATCAGTCTCTGTGCTCCCACTGCTGTTTCCATGATTAAACTTCTGGGGAGTAGAGATGAGGCTTTTAACCTACATCTTTATATGCTCCTTCTTCTGGCCTGTCATAGCTCCGTTTTATTGACTTTCTGTGAACAGCACAGGAAGCATATTTTGGAAGAATTTACCTACGGAGTTGGGTCCTGGCACAGTTTTCTTTTCTTTTCTTGGTTTGGCACCTTGAAACACCAATTCCACTTTAAAAGACTCTGAATATAATGGGTGGTTAATTAAATCTCTTCCAATTATTTTTAATTTCTAAAATTATTATCCTAGTTCTAAATTCCATTGCCAATCTTCTAAACAGCCATTATCATCATTATATTCTCTCCACCAGAATGAAAGATCCTTGAGGTCAGAGACTGTTTTTCTGGCTTCGAATTTGATTCTTTGGTACCTATGAGAAGCAGGTGCATAATAGACACTTGTTGAATTGAAGTATTAATTTATGTCCACGTTGTTCTGCTGGATACTGTGCCTGCTTAGACAAACAATCCCATTGCTCAAGGAGCTTACTGAACATCAGATAACTCCCAGACGACTGTGAAGTGTACATAAAGGCAGTCTTACTATGTAAAATGTGAGGCCAATGTGGTTTAGAAGAAAAAGCATTAGTTGGATTTGGATTCCGAACATCCAGACCCAAAACCCAACAAATGCTTACTAGCTTAACTGGCCTTAGGCAAGTCACTTAATCTTTTCTGATCCTGTTTGTTAATTCGTAAAATGGGGATGGTATAATAGTACTTGGTCTGTCTGCCTCTGAGGGTTGTTGTGATGGGCAAGTGAGGTAATGGGGAATAACATGTTTCTTTGGCTCTGTAAGGTTTACAAAGAACTTTTCTACTGTTGTGAACTGATCAGACCACTTATTATTATTTTGGTTTTACAGATGAAGAAATTGAGTCAGAAAGGTTAAATGTCTTCCTCAAAGAAAGGGAGCTAGTAAGTATCTACTTGGATTTGACTCTAGGGCTCTCCTCACATATGTCCAGTGGTCTAGAGCAGGGATTTTTATTTTATTTTTTTATTTTTTTATATTTTTTTTGAAGGGGGAAGGCAGGGCAATTGGGGTTAAATGACTTGCCCAAGGTCACACAGCTAGTAAGTGTGTCAAGTGTCTGAGGCTGGATTTGAACTCAGGTCCTCCTGACTCGAGGGTCAGTGCTTTACTCACTGTGCCACCTAGCTGCCCCTAGAGCTGGGATTTTTAACCCGGGGTCTATGAACTTAAAATTTTTTTGATGACGTTTTTGGGTATAATTAGCTTTTTTTAAATAGGTTTGTATATTTTATTTTACACATTTAAAAACATTATTCTGAGAAGAGGTCCCTAGGTTTCACCAACCTGTCAAAGGCAGCCATGAAAAGGCCAAAGAGTCTGATATCTGATGTAATGAGCCTACTTTCTCAAATATACCTGGTAAAATTGTGAGTTATCATTTGACAACCTGTTATTTTCTAGTAGTTTGGCATGATATGAATAGAATAACTTATTCTTCCATTATGTGGGTCCTGTCAAAAAAACTGGGCTCTACTGAGTCATGTCGACTAGACTCAGGATGTAGCTTTCTAATATCAGTAGGATAGAACTCTGTTACATTCAAAACTGATTTGCCCCCAGAAAAAGAGGGAGTGTGGGAGGAAGCTCCATTTGACCTTCAGAGCTGGCAGAACTTGGAAAACAGAAGACCAGCTTGCACCTTCATCCCTTGGGAGAAGAGCAGAGGAGTAGGCCTGTATCCCAGTATGAAGAAATATTCCTTCCTCACTAAATATCTCCTTCTCTCTTAAGCAGAATTATATTCTTATATTGAGAGGTTCAGCTTACTAAGTGCTCTGCTAGGCACTGCCTAGAAAATCCTGAAAGTAATTAGTTTTGGGGCATGGTGGCATTAATGATACTAAGGTCCTTTCTTTCTTTAATGCCCTTCATATGAATGCAACAATAAAATGTTGAAAAATGTATGGTGAAAGCTTATGGTGAAATGTATGGTGACAGGTGTGATCAGAAGAAACTCTGATTTGCTGGATTGGGACATCTCCTATGGGCATAAGCCCTGTGTGCCTGTGGGGCTACAAATGTGATCTAGCTTATCACAGAAGGAGAATATGCCCACTTACCATCAAGGGAAGAGCTTCAGTCTAGCAGGCCTGGGCCCTATTCTGACCCCACTACTATTAAATACTGACATAATGGGGCAGCTAAGTGGTGCAGTGAGTAGAACACCGGCCCTGGAGTCAGGAGGACCTGAGTTCAAATGCAGCCTCAGACACTTGACACACTTACTAGCTGTGTGACCTTGAGCAAGTCACTTAACCCCAATTGCCCTGCCAAAAAAAATAAACCCCCCCAAAATACTGATATAACAAGATAGGGGCAAATGCATTTGAGGAGTGAAAGGAAAGTATCATTTCGTGCATAACTTTCTCATGTTTTGAACATTTCAAAATACATTTCTGAAACAAAAAAGTAAATGTATTATTGTCACTAGAAATAATAGACTTACAGGCACCTGGAATCTTCTCTGCTTCACATTGTGCCAGAGTTACTTGGCTAGTTTAGGAGGCGAGAAGCTCATTTTGCTGCCAATGACTCATTCATTTGCCCAACTCAGATGTTTTTTGGTTCACAAAGGGAAGAAAACTTAAAAATAATTGAAGTTTTGTTGCCTCACTAGATTTACTAGGCAAAGTTTCCCCATGATAGTCTCCAAACACCATCTGTCACCATGATCATTTGGTTGGGAATGAAAATTACTAAATCTTCTGTCTTGGAAGAGAGGCACTTCTCCCCCAGTGCCAATGTTGCTTATTTTGTCTTTGTAGAATGACGTGTTTTGTAATACCGAGGGCCTAGAAACCATTATTGTGTTGTAATATTACCCCCGTTAGGTTTTTCTTCTTTCTCCTTTGGCAGTGACTTCTCATTTGAGTTTCACCAATTTTTATAAAAGTACAAAATTTTACTAGCATATGATTTAGCTAATGTTTTCTATAAGACTTATACAATTAACAATGTACTTATTGCAGGTGCTTACCCCTCTGAGATTACATTGAATCTACTCTGTATATGTAAGTACTTTTTTATGTACATGTTGTCTCTGTGTGTGTAAGTACTTTTTTTACATACATGTTGTCTCCCTACTAGAAAGTAAGTTCCTTGTGGGCAGGAACTATTTTTGTTGTTATATTCCCAGACTTTAGTATGGTGCCTTGAGTACTTAAATTTTTTTTTGTTTGTTGATTGATGCTAGCCTCTTATGTAAGTATTGATTATATCCTCAGTGAATGTCAATTTCTTGTAATTCTCTATATTAACTAGAAATTACCTCTCCTATTTCCCTGACCCCAAGCATAGGAAGATCAGAAATGAACCTATTAATTTATTACTGATTTGCTAATGGGACTTAAAATGCCCTACTTCAAATATGCTCAATTAATGGATAAATTGGCACTTATTTTAGTGAATAGTTTTTCCACATAGATGGTTAGAAATAAAAACAATGATACTAATGCTAAATTTTGTTTCAGATTATAGCAGATTCAAGTCATTGATATAGTGTCATTGAATAAGGAATTTAGGTTCACATCAATTAATCTAAGTTGAAGATAATAATAGCAGTAGAAGACATTTATATCGTGCTTTAAAGTTTATGAAGAATTTCACATGGGTTATCTTGTTTGATCCTCACAGTAAGGCTATCATTAGGTTATATCATTATCTTTATCTTACAGAAATTTGAATTAATACAAACACATGGCTAAGTGAGAAAGAAACAAGCATTTATTAATGCCTTCTTTGTACCAGGCATTGTGATAAGCCTTTATGAATATTATATCTCATTTGATCCTCACGGCAACCCCAGGAGTAGGTGCTATTATCATAGCCTTTTAACAGTAGAGGAAATTGAGGCATATAGAGATTAAGTGACTTTCCCAGGATCACACAGCTAGTAAGTATCTGAGGTCACATTTGAATTCAGCTCTTCTTGACTCTAAGCCTAGTGCTCTGTCCACTGTACTGCTTAACTGCCTAAACATACACACGCATAAGAAATGAAGGAAGGAAGGAAGAAAAGATAGGAGGAAGAAGGAAAGGAAGGAAGGAAAGGAAGGATGAAGGGCAGAAAGAAGGAAAGGAAGAGGGAAAGAAAGGAAGGAGGAAAGAAAGGAAAAAGGAAAGCAAGGAAAGAAGAGGGAAAGAAAAGAAAGAAAAAGGAAATAAAAGTGTTCCTTAGGATCACATCTTTAAAAAGGAGAAATATAAATAGGGAGACTTGCTTTAGAAGTGATCCTATAGTTGGGTGAAAATTTAATCAATATAATATAAATTTATGATCCTTAATATCTACATATCAGAAAAAACAGCACTTAAAGGTAGCTGAATTCAGGTTAAATGCAGTGACCAATTTTTGGTTTCTGAGGATACGTGACAAAAGATCCCTTCCTCTTGATGGGGTGGTGGGGCAACATATTGATGCTGATTGTAGTATACAGTGACAGATGGTTGGCTTCACTGGACTCTTTTTCTTTGTCACAAGAGATCCTAGGGGAGATTCTATGGGAGGGGAGTGGTATATTGGAAAATGATCGTGATGTGAACAACAAGAAGGTGTCATTAGCACTTAAAATATAATGAAATGCTCTAACACATATCGTACATGGTGTTTAAAGCTTATCCATGGCCCATTCCCAGTTGGGCTGTCCTAACTGCTAAAATATATCTCTTCCTTTTCCCAAAAATGGAAGCAAATATCTGAAGTCCATATGGATGTATAGTCACGCATCATTAAAATCTTGACATATCTGTGCCAGCCTCTCTGATAGCCAGTACTGGCTTACACAAAGTTGGAGGATTCTGTTTTTTTCTGTCCCAAATCTGAAGCTAATGACTCTGACTTGAGGAACTCATCTCTGGGTGGCTGCTAGCAGGGGGAGATGCATGATTGGATATGGTAGTCTAGGTTGAAAGTGTCAGTCTCTGAAGGGCCTTTGGGGGAATAAAACTAGTGACTTTCTCACTGATAGCTAGACAGGATTTTAGGAGTGCTGAATTTCAACAAGCCAGGCTCTATCTGCAGAGTGCTCACTGTGTCATCATGTTACTTTAAGTTAAATAATAGGTCAGTTACTAATAAAAATTGTTCTTTCTATAGGTATAGAGAAAGGAGAGAAGGGAAATAGCCTTCTGTCTCTGTGGAGCTCTAAGTGGGGATGTGTAAATTAAGAAGAAAATTTTCGTCTTCATTCATGATTTTAGTCCTCCATGAAAGTCTTATATGACACATATTTAGATTAATTGCTTATCTGATTAGCGATGACTTTTGTTCTGGTTCTGGGGACTAGAAAGTTGGTTTTACTCCACTGCTATTTAGAGGTAAGAACATCACCATGGATTATAAGAGAAGCAGTGTAGCTTAATAGGGTTGTGCTTGGAGTAAAAAAAAAAACAAACTCTATTCAAATCCTGCCTTGGACACATATTAGTTGAGTAACCATCTCATAAGCAAGTTACCAAATGAATCAATGGCCTAGGCATTACTGAGGAATTGCTGATATCCATAGTCAGATTTCCCCAACAGCTGAATTAATGGTCCAAACACAAAAGGGACAGGGGGTGTTCAGAGACTAGGTATGCAGGGGGCAGTAAAAAAGAGGAATAAAGAGAAAGTGATGAGGGAGTGAATAAAAAAAACACCACAGTTATTTAAAAAATATGAGGCTATGATTCTAGTATCAAGACTTTTCTTTCTACCAGACTACCTGTGTCATAGAATCACAGAATGAGAGCCTGAAGTGATCTTCAAAGTCATTTAGTCTAACCCCCTCTTTTATATAGTTGAGAAAACTGAGGCCCAATGAAGGTAAGATACTTTCCACAGATATCATATGTAATCAGTGATAGAGCCAGGATTTTGAACCTAGGACCTCAGACTCCAATTCTAACACTTTTCACATCTTACCACACACTTAATAGAAATTCTCTTGTTAAAAATGAGTTGATTCTTACAGGTTATAGGTGGTAGCTGAATACAGGTTAAAGCAATGACCAATTTTAGTTCCAGAGGACACATGGCAAAAGAGCCCCTTCTCTTGTGAGGGAGACTGGAGTGGCATAGCAATGTTAAATGTTGATCATGGGTCCAACATTCTCAATTGTCCAAAGTTTATTCTGGTTTGAGAATCCTTTTCATAAAAATGCAAACAAAACATTAACTTCCTCTGTTCCCAGAGATGTAGTTCATTGGATATAATCTGTGTCTACAGGGGAAAGTCAAGCTCTTTTTGACTGAGAAAATCTTCTGGATGTACATGGAAGCTAAAATACATCTGAATTTATTTTTTCAAGGGTTAGGAAGGCTATGTTTTCTGAAGATATAGCAACTCACTCGATATTCAGCGTTCAATAAACAAGTCTTTTTGAGTATTCGCGAAAACCAAGTCTCACAATCCCATTTACCTTGCAAACTGTAAGTTTTTGATGGAAATTAATGCTACCCTGGAACTTGGAATGAATTCACTTTCTTAGTTAAAAAAAACGTACAAGGGAAGTTGTCTCTGTCATGATGATTCATCAGAGGTAACCATCCATGTCCAACTTCACCTAAAGTTCATTAAGTTCCAATTCTCCCAAATGTCAAGTCAAGCTAACATTGTAATCTAAGAAGTCAAGGAAATAATTTATCCAGAATAGTTTGCATACCTGTTAATGCCTTGCTGGGCTGACAGGGTACACTAGTGGGTCATTTTCATTGTTATATTAAACAAGCCAATTGATCGGCTGTGTGAATGCTATTGGAATCTTATTACTAGAGACCATTCCCATTGTGCTTATCATGATTATTTCCATGTGGGCATTCCTTTGACAGTCTTTGAAATCTCTTGATTGGTAGCATCTTTGAGGTGATAACTGAAGTCTGGGAAAGAAGGTCTTCTTAGCATCTAGATGAGAATGCTGGGCTGGACCAGTGATACCATCTGGGGCAATGATATGATCATGGGCAGCAGCTCGGACATTATTGGCCTGAAGCTCGTTCCCAATTTCAGTCGTATTCCCTTTGGTGAACACACAGCTCACATTCCTCTGCATATGAGACAATAGGTTTTTTTCTTTTGAGCAGCCTTATTTATAAAGATATATCCATGAATGGTTTTGGGTATCATGGTGTTCTTCCCCATCAACACTATGGCCTCCCCACAGAGGATCATATGAATCTGCCACATCTGCTTGGGGCCCACATTGTCTGATACCATATAGAAACACTTTGAATAATCACTCAAATGTTGGATGATCTTCAAGGAAGTAATTCAATTTCTAGGTTGTCCTGTCTTCCTTAAGCATTTTGAAGGTGCTACAGGGATTGGGACAAGGGGTTTAACAATGGTATCATTGCAAATAGATGCCTGGGGAAAGGGCACTGTGGTTAGATGTAATCTTGTAAATCTCTTCCCTTGCAATATCATTGTACTTACATAGGGCTGAACTAGATAAATAAATATCCTTTTTTTTTTAAATTGTGGTCTTTGGCTAGTTTTGTTTATTACTGAATGTCTTTTACACTATGTGAAAGAATTATTAGCTTCAGCCCCACTTTACCAGTAGTAAGGGTTTTTTTAAGAAAATTCTTATTCTATTAACTATCCTTACCAGTATTTTGTTCTCTGAAGGTCCAATAAACTTGTCAGGTATCACCAAATGACAAAACTGGTGTGATAGTTTTGGAATAATCACAAAAGTAGGGGATCTCAGAGACCATCTTGTCCAACCTATACCTGGACAAGAATCCCCTCTTCAGCATATCCTAAGGGCCTCCCCTTACCCATGACCCATGGAGCCAATGATCTCTGGAAGCAATGCATTCCACCTTTATTTGGTGTTTGTTAGGAAGTATTTCCTTATATCAGTCCTAAATTTTCCCCCATTTTAACTCCCACCCATTGCTTCTAGTTCTTCCCCCTGGGGCCAGGCAGAACAAGTCCAATTCCTGTTTCATTGGACAGTGCTACAAATACTTGATGATGTCTGTAATGCCCCCTTCCCAATCAAGTTAGTCAACTAGCGCCTTATTAAGCATTTACTCTCTGTCAATGTGGGGCAACTAAATAGTATAGCAGATATAGTGCTGGGCTTGGAGATCAAATCCAGCCTCAGATATTTACTGGCTGTATGACTCTAAGCAAGTCATTTAACTCTGTTTGCCTCATTTTCCTTATCTGTAAAATGAGCTAAAGAGGAAACAGCAAACCATTCTAGCATCTTTGCCAGGAAAATCCCAAAAGGGATCAGAAAGAGTAGGATGTGACGAAGACAACTGAACAACAACAACAGAAATCTGCCAGACACTGTGAAAAGTCCTGGGAACACAAAGAAAGGTAAAAGAGGATCCCTGTTCTCAAGAAACAGTCTAAGGGGGGATTTAATGAGATATAGATAAGCTATAAACAGAATATGTTGGAGATAAGCCATAGATTAAGGAGAGCTGGGAAAAGTTTCCTCCAGGAGATGAGATTTTAGCTGTGGCTTGAAGGAAGCCAGGGGATCTAGAGTACCAGGCATAGAGGACAGCCTGGGAAAGCCCTCAGTGTTGGGAGATATACAGCAAGTTGGTCAGTGTCACTATGTGTTGGGGGTGGGGTTGTAAGGCGTAAGAAGACTAGAAAGGTAAGAAGTGGGCAGGTTATAAAAGGCTTTATAAGTCAAGTCTTCTCCAAGCTAATAATCTCTAGTACCTTCAACCAATATTCATCTGCCATGAGCTCATTGTCCTTCACCATACTAGTTGTTCCCTGAGCATTCTACAGCTTATTGATTTTTTTTTCTAAAATGTCATACCACAAACTAAATTAAATACTCCATATGTTGTCTGACCCACATAGTGGGATTATCACCTTGTTTGTCATGGATATTATTCCCCTCTTAATGCTACCTATGTTAGGAGAAGCTTCTTTGTATATTGAGCTTGAAGTCTCCTAAGACCACCAGAGCCTTTTCTAATGAACTGCTCAAGCCTTTCACACCTTGATTTTTCAAGTCCAAGTACAAAACTTTACTTTTGCACTCATTCAATTTCATTTTATTAGATTTTTTAGGTCATATACAAATATCCAGCATGCTGGAGGAAGTGGCTTGGAAAATCAAGGAGAAGTTGATTAGAACCATTGGCTCACTCTCTTGACCTTGCCCCTCCTGGTAATTAATATGTCTGAACCCATCTGGGCACTGATGCTTGTCTAGGCTATAATAGCACAAAACCTAAAAGATAGTGTGAGGCTCTATCCTTTGCACATATTTAGTCCCATTAAAAGAATATTAAACAAAAGGAAGAAATGTGAGTCTTTCCCACTTTCAAAGCACCCGTCCTTCCTTCCTTTAGATCTGGTTTGACTGCTTTCCTAAGTAATAGGAGAAAATCATAATCCCTTTCTTGTCTGCAAATAGATCAAAATAGTATAGTTGAGAACTATTTGCTCTCCTCTCTTCCAGAGAGGAAACATTGATTGTCAGTTAAATTGGCTAGTGCTGACAGCAATGGCTGCTTAAAGGGAATATTTTGAACATGATACACTACTATGTTAAAATTCGATTCAGTAAATGTTTATCGGTATCTACTATGTATATGTATCAGGCACTGAGGCTACAAAGATGGAAAGAAAACAATCCTTACCCTCAAAGAGCTTACATTCTATTGTGACGGTATACTGTAAACATAGATTAAAAAGTATGAAGTATTTCCCTTCCTCCCTCCCACCATCCAGGACCAACAGAGACCTTAAGGCAAGAGATGCTGTACTCCAAGGCATTCTTTGAATTAGAAACAGGCACACTGCTCTGTTAAGGTTGGGGAAACCAAAGAAGGAAAATCAAGGATGTTTCTTTCTATAATTCAGGTAATTTAAAAAATGTACTCTGCTGCAAAGAGAGTTTGGCATATATCCTAAACTGTTTTCTCCTTTTGCTGCTGAGAGTGTCTGTCTCTCAACAGATAGTAAGCTTAAGTTAAGAACCAGATTCATATCCCTAGATGCTGGAGTTTGAAGAGTCTCAATTAAAAGTTTGTCATGGGAGAAGAAAATAGTTTACTTCATCACTTGGACGACTGGTAGTGGTTCCTTAAGGCACCAGCTTGATTCGTGAAGTGCTGGTGGGAGTGAGGGTGTGTGTGGGTGGGAAATGGTAGCTAGGGTTCCAGACTGAGCTCAAATTTTCATAAGAGAATATTCTAACAAGGCTCCTGGTCTGGCCATCATTGTACCTTGCTTTGTCAGGCCCCACCAGGCTGCTTGAACAAGATGCCTTCCTTTTTGATGTTGTTGTTAGACATTTATTGGGTGTCGATAGCATGCCAAGATTGTGTAATGTGCCAGTTGAAACAGGACCCTTGCCCAGGAAGTCAATGACTGGAACTGATATATCAAGTATAATTTTTCTGGATTGTCAATTCTTTCTCTCTTTATCTCTGGAATTTACTCTTGAGGGTGGCTGAATCGATTTTCAGGCTAGGAACATTATTGAATGCATTAATTTATTTGCCCTGAAATATTTTCAACTTTTGGAAAGGGTGGTTTTTGTTATCCTTAGGAGTTTTGCTTAAATCTTTTCTTGGCATCCTTAGTATGGCAGTTTTCTGTACTACCCAGCTGTTTGGATGTTTGGCTTATTTCCAGATTGTTAATAAATACTATTATGTGAAGCTTTAAGGAAGGAGCTTTGATCTTAAAATAAATGTTTAAGTCCAGGACATGCATTTGGCTTCTAGATCATATTACTCTGGGTCTCCTTTTTATCTTGCTTAAAAACTAAGTTGTGTTTTAAAGAATGACAGTTATAGCCAGCCAGACACACTGAAAATCAGTGTATTAAACATATACTCCATTCAAATGGGGGGGGGTTCATGCTACTGGCAGTCCCATCATGTTTTGACTCTGGAGGCTACCATTTCCTTCTTCACTGTTCTTCTGATTAGCCATTTGATTTAGAGGTGAATCTCTTAACATCTTGGCTAGCATTTCTCCATTTATAATGAGTATTCATGGTAGTATTAGATTGTATATGAGTCTTTTTGATGAGAGAGATTTAATCACTCAAGGAGCATCTGTTTAAAGGCTTACTATATGGCAAGCACAGTGCTAGGCACGGAGGACACAAGGAGTAAAAGGAAACAGTCTCTGCCCATTAGGAATTTATATGATTTAGATAAAGACATTTGTACATATAAAGCTTATATAAAACATACAGATAGTATGATAAGGTTTGGGTGGAGACATGAATATAGGAAAGGTCTGGTTTATGACAGCAATCTATTTGAACTTTGAAAGGCTTGGGAGTGTAGGAGGCAGAGATGAGAAGGGAATGTATTATAAGCGAGGGATACAATCCATGTAAAGGCATGAAAATGTGAGGTAGAGTATGGCGCACAAAGGAAAACAAAGCCAATTTGACAACTCTGTAGAATGGATAAAACTGGCTAAGGTATAACAGGCCTACAAAGATATTTCTTACCATTGTGTAGGACCACAAAATAGTTTTAAGACTGATAATTCTCTTGCGTCACAGTTACAGATGTAGAGTTGGAAAGGACCTTAGAGATCACTAGACAAATCCCTCCCCTGTTCAGGTAAGGGAACTGAGGCCTAGAAGAGGCAAAAAGATTTGTTCCAGGTCAAAAAAGTAGTGAGTGGCAAAGCTAGGATTTAAACCCAGGCCCTCTGACTCCCTTTCCGTTGTACTATGCCTTGTTGCTATGTGGGAAGTAAACTTCTACTTGTATGCAGTTGGGACTTAAATGATTTTGTTAAAAATAGTGTGTTTTTTTTTCACTGATGTACTCCATTTTTATTTACTATTATGCATTTGCTTACATATATTGTTGTTATTGTTCAATTGTATCTGACTCTTCATGACCCCACTTGGGGTTTTCACGGCAAAGGTATTGGAGTAGTTTGCCATTTTCTTCTCCAGCTGGATTTAAACTCAGGTCTTCCTGAATCTGAACTCTGAGCTCTATCCACTGCGCCACTTAACCACCCTACACATATATTGTAGATTCTGATCATTTATATCTCTATCTCCTCACATTTTACTCTTTTATCTCATCCTGATCATTTCTTGTCCCGTATTGTAATTAATGTTAAGCCACGCTTTATTGTGAATAAAAGCTCCCTTCCTTCCCACCATTAGATTATAAGCTCCATAAAAACAGGAACAGTGCCATATTTTGTTTTTGTATCCACGGCCCCTAGCAGAGGCCTTGGCATGCATTAGGTCCTTAGTAAATGCTTATATAACTATTAAATTATTTTGCTCATATATGTCCTTAATATTAGTTAGCATCATTACTATCTCTTTTGGATTGTGAGTTATCCCACGACAATGTTTCTTTCGTTTTTTCTTACAGGAAGTACCTGTAAGGCTATATAGCTGACCAATTGTGACTGGATCCAGTTTAGTGATTACTGTGATCCTAAGTGGTTGTATTTTTAAATTAGTATTGTATATTTCCATTAGACTGGAACCAATGATGATATTTTATATAATTCTAACTTTGAATAGTGCAAATTTGAATACATGTGATTACTTCATGGAATTTGCCTTATCCAGGACTTGTGTGTAGAAGACTGAATCAATTAAATTGAAAAATATTTATTAAGGACCAATTCTGTGCAAGGTGCTGTGGATGCAAAAATCCAACAAAACAATCCCTGCCCTCAAGAATCTTACGTTCCATTGGAGGTAGCACTTTGACAAAATGACCATTTTTTACCTTTGTGGCTTCCAGTGTGAACATCTGCAGAGCAGTGACCTCATCCGGGTAGGGATTATCAAGACAGGTCCTGAATAGCGAATTAATCTGGAATAAGTCCAAAAACCTAATCAGCAGAAAGAATTCAAAATATACTAAAGCATGGCTTCAAAGATTGTGGCTTAGGTCAAGAATGACAGAAGTCAGGTTGACAGCTTAAGGTGTGGGCCTGATGGGGGAAAGTCAGGGTGTGTAGGCTAGATGGTCCTCTCAAAGAAGATGACTTCCCAGCAGTGAGTGATAGGAGTCATTCTGGGGAGCTGAGAGCACCAAGGGAATGTGGCAAATTGGCAGAAGTGTAGGCCAATGTTAGGAAGGCCTTGCAGCAGCCACAGGGACAGGTGTCTTGAGAGGGCTGGTGTAAGCAAGCCAAGGCCCCAGTTTCACAGTAAATATGGTAAAGTAGTGAGAGATGGACTTAGGCGGAGGGCAGGAACACAATAAAGCCCCGGTATTGGAATGGAGGCATAAGGTATAAAGCTTTGACACAATGAACAAGGTGGAAGCTTAGTTTCTAGAACTCATGTAGAAGGTTAAAAGAGTATTAGCAGCAAGGGTCACCTGGTGTTGAGCTTCCTGCAAGTGGTACTGATTCCAAGGTCAAGGGCAGAGATAGGATGTTCGGTATCTTGTCTAGATGGGCTTGGGTGAGATGGCAGGCTGGTTCATTACATTGAATTAGTGTATGGCAACATTAAAATGGAATGATTCTTTCTTAACAGGGTTATGTGAATCTTACAGACATAGTCTAAGGCAGTGCCAGATATTGCAAATAACACTTCAGTGGCGAATAAAGAATCCTACCATATTAGAGTTATAAAAGACCATCATCTAGTCCAACTTTCCCCATTTCTGTATCT
Source organism: Trichosurus vulpecula (assembly GCF_011100635.1). NCBI lineage: Eukaryota > Metazoa > Chordata > Mammalia > Diprotodontia > Phalangeridae > Trichosurus > Trichosurus vulpecula. The sequence continues at coordinate 58,275,942 of NC_050577.1, forward strand.
ATTCCCCAATGCAAGAATCCTTTTAGTATAATCCCCAGAAGATACTCAATTAGTCTTAGGTTTAACATTTCATTTGATAGTAAGTGTATTTAATCAATGCTTTATATATGTGCTAGATACTGTGCTAGGAATAAAAATATAAGTGAAAACCAAGTCCCTCAATGAGTCTACACTCCACTTGGGAGACGATGACACATAATAGGGAGCTAGAAAAATGAAAGGTGGAGGGAGGAAAAGGGGCAAGGCGGAAAAGTCTGGGGAATTGGGAACAAATCTGGGAAAGAAATGAGCAAGGATGGTCTGGTCTTTCTTCAGATCTCAACTTAAATCCCTTCTTTTGTCAGAAGCCTGTCCAAATATCACTTACACTGCTGGGGGATGATTTGGGTCTCCTCCAAAGTGGAGGCCCTGGGAGGAACTCATCAATGAGTGAAGAGAGCTGTTACAGTAGATAGATATTGCAGGGAGAGGAGCCCCTGGGTGCAGAGAGGGTGGTAATATGGTGAGACTGCAGCAAAAGAGATTTGTTGAAGTACAGAAAGACAGAATGCAGGGGTTGAACTGTATGGCCTTGAAGGTATCTTTGCATCCTAAAATGATGATTCCATGACTTTAATAACTAAATTTATATTTAGTCTCACACTTATGCACACACATACATGCAGATGGTGATTTAGTGTTGTAATCTAACTCCAAAGACAGTGAGATATGTGTACTAAGTACTGCCTGCTGCACTGTTCCCAAATAAATGCTTAGTTGGTACTTTTGATGCTAAGAATTTTCTACTAAATAGAAAAATAGAGCTATGCAAATTGTTTTTATTTCTGTTACACTTGATTGCAGTTTAACTAGCTTTCTTAATGGTCATTTAAATAAATGGCCAGATTATTTTCTCAAGTCCTTAAATGGCAGAATGGAACCAGGAAGCCTGGGTTATCACCGTTTTCATAGAAATGTTAATTTAGAGTAGATCCGCATCCTTGAGTTAAAGATTCCCAAACAATCTTTCATTAGCTAACTTTCTTCTAAGAGCTTTCTCTCCTATAGCATTTGTAAGGTTTTATCTTAATTTTAGTTCAAAAGTGAGAAAACTTTAGCCTTCACAAAATGGTTCCTTCTTTTGAAGGATTTGACCTACCTCTAATAATGCCCAGTAATGTCCAAGCCATGGGAATGAGGTTTCTCTTTGCCCTGCCTCCCAATTTTGTTAGTGGGTGGAGGTTAAAGCAACTCAAAGGAAGCAATGGAAAACCTGGAAATTGTCTTGTATCCTTTTTTAAAAAAAATTATTTATTTTTACTTTATTTTTTTGAAGGGGGGGATGGCAGGGCAATTGGGGTTAAGTGACTTGCCGAAGGTCACACAGCTGGTAAGTGTGTCAAGTGTCTGAGGCTGGATTTGAACTCAGGTCCTCCTGACTCCAGGGCCAGTGCTCTACTCACTGTGCCATCTAGCTGCCCCTCCTGCCCCCTCCCCATCCTTTTTAAACAGCCCCTGACATTCTTTGTCCCTTATAGGTCAGCAGGGCACCTGAAATTTGTGGACAGCTAGTTTTTATACATTCTCCTAGGGCAACTGAGATCTGAATATTGAAGGACTAATTTGATGGGGGAGATATATCAGAATCAGTTCAAGGGCTACATTTCAGGACTTTATTTAAGTCTCCAAAGAGCCCCCCACCTCCTGTCTTTGTCCCCAAACATCAAGGATAAACATATTTCACCTCCAGCAGTACTTTGGTTTTGTTTTGCATCCTGTTTTTCTGAACTGAATAATACCTCAAAGGAAATGAATTCCATTGACATGCCAGGCATTTTCTTACATTTTACATAAAAAAAACTGTACCTCAAACCCCAAGCTTTGCATGTAAATAGACTTTATCTACAATACGTTTTAGCTCAGCAGAAACTAGTTATCCTGCGTACTAATGAAATGAACTAAGCCAAAAGGCACTTCTGGTGACCTGATCAGCTTTAGGTCTCTTCTCATCCCTTTCCCCCAAGAGGCCAACATTTTTGGGTCTACAAAGAATTAGGATCATAGGATGTTAGACTTGGAAAGGACCTGAGGAATAATCCAATCTAATCTTTCCATTTCACTGATGAGGAAATTAAGACAAGGTCACCTGGTTAGTGGCAGATCTGGGACCTACTATCCAGGTCTCCTGGCTCCAAGCCCAGTTCTCTTTCCATTACTTTGTGATGCTGCTGGTACAGCTATTAGAAATATTAAAAGGCTGATCTTTGTTCCTCCCTTAGTGCTGTATATATTGACAATAACTATTTGTTGAAATGACCAAGGTCATGTAGATAATGACAAATCAAGCACCCAATCTTGGGTATCATGACACCCAGGTCAAGGTCCATTACATTAATGCTGTGCTATCTTACGAACACAAAGTAAAAAGATATTGTCTCTTGTCCCATCATCTGGGGGGACAATTTTATGTTATTACATAACCATTAATTTAGAAGAATCATAAGATAAACTGGCTAGGCAGAAACTTCAAAAATTGTTCTGTCCATTCTCTTGACTGAAGAATGTGCTTTGACAGAAGGATTATTTGTTCATACCTTCTACTCCCACCCCTTCTCTTTATCCCTTTCTTTCTTATTATCCCCTTCCTTCCCTCTCCTTTCCTTTCTTTCTTTCCTTCTTTCTTCTTTCCTTCCTTTATCACCCCTTTCCTTCATCTCCCTTTCCTTTCCTTCTCTTATTTTTCTTCCCCTTCTTCTGCTCGTCCCTCCTTCCTTTCTCCTCCTCTGAGGCCAGAAACTCAACAGAAAGTGTCACTTGTCTGATTACTCCTATAGAGAAAAGTATTTTCTGGATCTTTTCTCTCAGATCGTCGATGTTTAGTTATTTAGTCATGTCTGACTCTTTATGTCGCTATTTGGAGTTTTCTTGGCAAAGATACTGGAGTGGGTTGCCAATTCCTTTTTCAGCTCATTTTACAGATGAGGAAACTGAGGCAAACAGGGTTAAATGACTTGCCCAGGGTCACACAGCTAAGTGTCTGAAGTTGAATTTGAACTCAGGAAGAGGAATCTTCCTGACTCCAGGCCCAGCATTCTATCTACTGTACCGCCTAGCTGCCCTAAACAGAGCTACACGTTGATTGAAATGATACTTAAGGAGGGGTACTTAGGAAGCTATGTGCCAGATGGATTAGAATTGCGTGAGAGTTTGGAAGCAGGGAGAATAATTAGGAGATTTCTAGGGAAGAAGTGATAAGGGCCTAGTAAAAGCAGAAATGAAAAGAAAGGGAAAAAAATGTAAAATTATTTTATTATAATATAATAATCAACGAACACAAACTTTTAGACATTGAAAGAACAAAGAATTGTACATAAACCCATAAATTTGTGATGTTTGCTTTTTAAAGTGTTTATTTAATTAAACAAGGTAATAATAAAATTGTCATGTATGTGTGCCCTTCTGATTTTTCTTTGGTTGTGTATGCTTAGTTTTATTGATGCTCTTTTCACATCCCTTTCACTAACCCACTAATGCACTATCCTTCAATAGAAAATCCCCTTCTATAACAAAGACATATGGTCATGAAAGCAAATCAACGCACTGGCTGTATCTGAAAATGGGTGTCTTCTGTATATCTAGGAGAAGGGTAGTTTGAATATCTCTAAAGAAGGAAGAAATGTAGAGTTGTAACTCAGGTAAAGGGTTCAGCGCTTTTTCTCTGGCTGCCAGAATTCAAAGAACTGAGAGAACTTTCAGCCTTTCGCTAGTTTGGAAACAACTGAGCTTAATACCTAGCTTGTAAGAAGAATTCCTTAAAACGGGACATAGCTACCCTGTGTCCCAGGGAAGGCCCTGTTTGATTTGGCCCTTTAACCTTTTGTCTATTTGTCTCCCAAAGCCTCATCTTATTCTCACATCTTCGACTTTCCTCCTAGCTGAATAGAGGGTTTTGGGGCATGTTTTTCTGTACTTTGTCCCAAGTACAAAAATGGTAGCAGTGGCTTTAAAGAAAGGCCCTTACTGAATGTAGCAAATAAAACTTTAGCTATTTGTTATAACTTTAGATTAAAACCCTTAACTGAATCAAACATCTAATGATGTTTGATTCAGTGATCCTAGTGATTTGTTACCCTAACAGGTTTGTAAAAGTGTCTTACAATGGCCTGTTGGATCAAATGAATTACAATTAGGTCTCAGATTGGTCTCTACTTGTCTCTCCTTACTTTTAGCACATTTTTTTCTTTCTATCAAATGTGAATTGAATAGCCTTTCACTAATACAAGAAGTCACTGTATGGAGCTTGGAAGACCATTAGGTTGTACTACAAGGGTACCTGGGAAAGATGTGAGTAGGTTAAATCTCTTCTTGTGAGTAAGATTGAAAAAAAAATTTTTCTGTCAAATTAAAGTAGGAAAGAAAGGCTTTAAGTGGTGTTCTGAGTGTCTGATTAACAGACTTTTGATGGGATTGCTTTCTTTTCACTAGAAGATCCTTTTATAACTCATATAATAGATGTTTTCTCTAGTCCCTTCTGTATTGTCCTTAGACTTTGGTTCTTTGCCATCTGATTGCCTACACAAAGATGTTTTTTCTATGTCTTTTGTTGGAGGTGGATTGGGACAAAGGCTTGGGAAGTAATGATCTCAACACCTGTGACTAGAAATTCCAGACTCACCCTGGATATTGAGTCTTTAGGGTTTGGAAGGCAGCCTTAGACAAATCCCCTGCCAACATCTAAAGATGATTGGCCGGTGGGATGCCATCTGCCAGGGATGATTGCTCCTTTTCCTAGGGTATTTCTCTGATACCAGAATGTTATTAATTAGGCCAGGTATGATTTACACTGCTAATCCTCACTCAGCAGGTCTTCACAAAATCCTTCACTCATCAACCTTTCTTTTATTCATTTTTGTGTGTGCTTTTCTTCATCACAAAATTCTAGCAAACTCTGCCCCAAACTGTCATGTGTGCTGGATGCAAATATTTCAGAATGTTTTTTGCTTCGGTGCCGTTCAAGGGACAGTGAACGTTTTATGCTGATAGAGTATGAATGATGGCATCAGGTCAAAATGTGTGGTGTTCTAATAGCTTTGGCAAGAGTCCGTTTCTAGGCACTCATTTGATCCTCTCCTTAAAGGACAGGCCTTATCCTAATCATTTTACAGATCAGGTCTGGAAATGTTTCATTATTGATAACATTTGACCAGAGGTGAATGCTGACCAGGCCCCTTACTGCCAGGACATCATTATTTCAATTTCCTCCCCCTCCCACCCCTCAATTTAAAAATACTTAAAATGCGACAGTGTGGCCAAGTCCAGTCACATAGGATTTTTTAAAAAATTATTTTCCTCAAGGAGGAAAGAGCTTTCATTTTCATTTTTCTCCTCAGTCTAAGACATGGTAATGGGAGGGAAGGGTGGTATGTAGATGGGTCTTCATGACCTCAGGCCCAGAGCACCATCCACTGCACCAACTCTCTGCTCTTCATTTCATTTAGGACCAGCTTATCGTTTTCTTTTTTTTTTTTTTAATTTCATTATTTATTTATTTATTAAATATTTTTTAGCTTTCAGCATTGATTTTCACAAGAGTTTGAATTACAAATTTTCTCCCCATTTCTACTCTGCCCCCCCACTCCAAGATGGCATATATTCTGATTGCCCCGTTCCCCAGTCAGCCCTCCCTTCTGTCACCCCACTCCCCCCCATCCCCTTTTCCCTTACTTTCCTGTAGGGCAAGACAGATTTCTATGCCCCATTGCTTGTATATCTTATTTCCTAGTTGCATTCAAAAAACTGTTTGTTTTGAGCATCTTCTTTTAAAACTTTGAGTTCCAAATTCTATCCCCTCTTCCCTCCCAACGCACCCTCCCTAAAAAGGCATGCAATTCCACATAGGCCACATGTATATCATTATGTAAAACCCTTCCACAATACTCGTGTTGTGAAAGACTAACTATATTTTTCTCCTTCCTATCCTATCCCCCTTTGTTCAATTTTCTCCCTTGACTCTGTCCCTTTTCAAAAGTGTTTGCTTTTGATTACCTCCTCCCCCATCTTCCCTCCCTTCTTTCATCCCTCCCCCCTTTTTATTTTCTCCTTCCTCCTTCTTTCCTGTGGGGTAAGATACCCAATTGAATGTGTATGTTATTCCCTCCTCAGGTCAAATCCAATGAGAGCAAGATTCACTCATTCCCCCTCACCTGCCCCCTCTTCCCTTTCTACAGAACTGCTTTTTCTTGCCACTTTTATGTGAGATAATTTTTCCCATTCTATCTTTCCCTTTCTCCCTCTCTCAATATATTCCTCTCTCATCCCTTAATTTGATTTTATTTTTTTAGATATCATCCCTTCATATTCAACTTACCCTGTGCCCTCTCTATATGTATAGGTAGATTCCCTTCAGCTACCCTAATATACTGAGGTCTCATGAATTGCATACATCATCTTTCCATGTAGGAATGTAAACAAAGCTGTTCAACTTTAGTAAGTCCCTTATGATTTCTTTTTCTTGTTTACCTTTTCATGCTTCTCTTGATTCTTGTGTTTGAAAGTCAAATTTTCTATTCAGCTCTGGTCTTTTCACTGAGAAAGATTGAAAGTCCTCTATTTTATTGAAAATCCATATTTTGCCTTGGAGCATGATACTCAGTTTTTCTGGATAGATGATTCTTGGTTTGAATCCTAGCTCCGTTGATCTCCAGAATGTCATATTCCAAGCCCTTCAATCTCTTAATGTAGAAGCCACTAGGTCTTGTGTTATCCTGATTGTGTTTCCACAATACTCAAATTGTTTCTTTCTGGCTGCTTGTATTATTTTCTCCTTTATCTGGGAGCTCTGGAATTTGGCAACAACATTCTTAGGAGTCTCCTTTTTGGGATCTTTTTTTAAGAGGCTATTGGTGGATTCTTTCAATTTCTATTTTACCCTCTGACTCTAGAATACCAGGGCAGTTCTCCTTGATAATTTCTTGAAAGATGATATCTAGGCTCTTTTTTTGATCATGGCTTTCAGGTAGTCCAATAATTTTTAAATGATCTGTCCTGGATGTATTTTCCAGCTCAGTGATTTTTCCAATGATATATTTCACATTGTTTTCCGTTTTTTCATTCCTTTGGTTCTGTTTCATAATATCTTGATTTCTCATAAAGTCACTAGCTTCCACTTGCTCCAATCTAATTTTAAAGGTAGTATTTTCTTCAGTGGTCTTTTGGATCTCCTTTTCCATTTGGCTAATTCTGCCTTTCAAGGCATTCTTCTCCTCATTGGCTTTTTGGAGCTCTTTTGCCATTTGAGTTAGTCTATTTTTTAAGGTGTTATTTTCTTCAGTATTTTTGGGTCTCCTTTAGCAAGTCATTGACTTGTTTTTCATGGTTTTCTCTCAGCCTTCTCATTTCTCTTCCCAATTTTTCCTCTACTTCTCTAACTTGCTTTTTCTACACAACAAGCTCTGCCACACCAGTGCTCTTCCTCCCCCAAGAATGGCCACCTTGGACCACGACTCAGATCTGAGCAGTCTCTGTACTCCCACTCTGATCTGCCACTTAATTCCTCCCACCAAGTGGGCCTGGGGCTGGAAGCAACTGCAGCTGTAGTTCTGTAGCTGCACCACCTCTGTTGCCTCCTAGGGTGGTGGCCAAACCATGAACTCCTTTCACTCTGTCCCCACAGTTTTTTCCCACTAACCTTCTTTGTTGTCTTTGGTGTTTATGGGTTGAGAAGTCTGGTAACTCAACTTATCATTTTCTTGAGGCCGTCCTCTGAGTATGTGTTGATTTGAATGGTTTATTTAATCAAACACCAGTAACACTAGTGTAATGAAGCCAGTGTTCCTCTCTGCTCTGTCTCTTACACCCCAAGATCTAAAGTGGGCCAATTTAAAGAAATTAGAAAACATTGTTTTAAGTGCCTTGCTTTTTGTATTTTAAAGAAAAAAATGTAGACACAATTTTTTTTCCGTGTAAAAACATCTAATTTACACCACATGTAGACAAATTGTAAAAAGTGATAGCTTATGCTTAGGGAAAATTTTTTTCTTTAAAAAATAAAAAAGGATGGGGTGGAGCCAAGATGGCTGCATGAAGGCAGCGTCTTACCGGAGCTCTCTCACAAGGTCTGTCAGATTCCTATAAAAAAGTGAATTTGAGCAGATTTGAGAGAGTCAGAAACTGCGAGCAGTCTGCGTGGGGCAAATTTCCGAGCCGGGAGAGTCTGAAAGGCTGGAGGAACGAACCTGCAGGCTCGGAGAGTGCTCGGTGCGGAGCTGCTCCAGACCAAGGCGGAAGCGGCTGGCCGAGAAATCCACGTGGGAGACGGGCTGGGAGAAAGCTGGGCGCCCGAAACTGGCAGAGATCCCCAGGACTCCCAACACAGGATGGCAGTCTGTGGGAGCGATGAGAGGCAGCGCAACGCCACCGGCCGTGAAAACACCCACTCCTGACGCTTGCAAAACCCAGGAACTCGGCTTCTTGAACTTCCGGAAGACTCAATGGCCAGGTAAAAGACTCTAATCCCTCCCCCACTCACCCAGAGAATTCCTCGGGAAAAAAAAAAGAGAACTGAAACAGAGGAGAGAGTAAAAGGGCCTCACAGGACAAATACTAGAAGCTCATTAGTCCCAGAGGGGCAGAGTGGCAGGGGTTAACACCGGGAGCCCAGACGTAATCTTGCTCCCCCAGGGGAAGTGCCAGACATCAGCTCAAACAACAAACAGCTGAGACCATTGCTGAAAAGCAAGTGCTGGAGAGCACCCACAGGGAGTGAGATGCCAGGGAGCCAGACCCCTTCCCCACACCTCAGGAAACTGAAGGTCATAATTCTAGACTCACAACCCCCAGAATAAGAAAGCTGGGACAGAAAGCCCTGAGACCCACAGATAGAAATTCGTTGAAACACCAGGAAAAGGGAAAACAACAAACATGAAGAAGAATACAAAAAAACCGAGGACAATAGATTCTTTTTATGGAGACAGGCAGGATCAAAATATCGATATGGAGGAGTACGGCAATGACACGGTAGATACATCAGATACCTCAAAAGCTAATATGAACTGGTCTCCAGCCCAAAAAGCACTGCTGGAAGAGCTAAAGGAGGATTTTAAAAACCAAATTAGGGAGCTAAAAGAAAATATGGAAAAAAGGGAGAAAAAATCCACTGATGAAATCAAGTCCCTAAAGAATAAGATTGGTGAAATGGCTACGGAGATTCAGAATCTAGAGAGAGAAAAGGACACCCTGAGAGGTGAAATCAACCAATTGAAAATGGAGGCTCAAAAGCAAAATGTAAACACTAACTCATTTAAAATTAGACTTGAGCAAGTGGAAGCTAATGAATCTATGAGGCATCAAGAAGTAATAAAACAAAACGTAAAGAATGAAAAAATAGAAAAAAATGTGAAATATCTGATTGGCAAAACAACTGACCTGGAAAATAGATCCAGGAGAGACAATTTGAGAGTTATTGGTCTACCGGAAATCCACGATGAAAAAAGGAGCCTTGACAGTATCTTCGAAGAAATTATCAAAGACAACTGCCCAGAGGTCCTAGAACCAGAGGGCAAAATAGTCATTGAAAGAATTCACCGATCACCCCCTGAAAGAGATCCCAAACTGAAAACACCAAGAAATATTATAGCCAAATTTCAGAGCTATAAACTCAAGGAGAAAATACTGCAAGCAGCCAAAAAGAAGCAATTCAAATATCGTGGAACTACAGTCAGGATCACGCAGGATCTCTCAGCTTCCACATTAAAAGACAGGAGAAATTGGAATATGATATTCCGAAGGGCAAAGGAGCTGGGACTACAACCAAGGATCAACTACCCAGCAAAACTAAGCATAATTTTCCAGGCAAGGCGATGGACATTCAATGAAATAAGGGAATTCCAGACCTTCCTGATGAAAAGGCCAGAACTCAATGGAAAATTTGATCTCCAAATACAAACCTCAAGAGAGACATAAAAAGGTAACCAGGGGGAAAAACCCCACAAACCTCATTAACAAATAAGCTTAGGTTGTTTACATCTTTATGTGGGATTATATCATCTTATGTATGTTTTTATATATATATATATATATATATATATATATATATATATATATACACATATACATATATAAGTCGTTCTTGTGAATGGTACAACTATTATGACAAATGAAAGGGATATACATAGGTTGTGAATGCCTGTATAAATTAACTGATGTAAAGATATAAAATATAAATAAGAGATATAAAGGGAGGGCTATGAGGGAAGTGGTAAGGAGGTTGTAGAAAAGGGTAAATTACACCAAAGGAAGTGGCAAAAAAACATATTATACTAGAGGGAAAGAAGGGAGGGAGAAGAGCAGTATTTGAGCTTTACTGTCATCTGATCTAGTTCAAGAAGGGAATAACATACTCTGATAAGTTTAGAAATCTAACTTGTCCTACAGGAAGTGGGAGGGAAAGGGGGGGAAAAGGGAGGGGGGAGGGCAGAAGGAAGAGGAGAAGTAGCAAGTGGGTAACGGTAAGATGAGGGAGGGGAATAAAAAGGGAGGGATAACTGAGGAAAGCGGCTGTCAAAAGCAAAACTTTGTTGGGGAGGAGAAGGGGAAAGGGAGAAATAAAAGCATAAACAGGGGGAATTAGGATGGAGAAAAAGACACAGATAGAAATCATAACCCTGAACGTGCAGGGGATGAACATTCTAACAAAACAGAAGCAGACAGCAGAATGGATTAAAAACCATAATCCTACAATATGCTGTTTACAAGAAACGCATCTGAAACAGGGGGATACACATAGGGTTAAGGTAAAAGGCTGGAGTAAAATATATTGTGCCTCAGCTAAAGTAAAAAAAGCAGGTGTAGCAATCCTAATCTCAGACAAAGCAAAAGTAAAGATAGATCTAATTAAAAGAGATAAGGAAGGACATTATATCCTGCTAAAAGGCACCATAAACAATGAAGCAATATCATTGCTTAACATATATGCACCAAGTGGTAAGGCATACAAATTCTTAGAGGAGAGGTTAAGGGAGTTACAGGAAGAAATAGACAGCAAAACTATAATATTGGGAGACCTCAACCTCCCCCTTTCTGAACTTGATAAATCTAACCTCAAAATAAATAAGAAAAAAGTTAAGGAGGTAAACAGAATTTTAGAAAAGGCACATATGATAGACCTCTGGAGAAAACTGAATGGGGATAAAAAGGAATATACTTTCTTCTCAAAAGTACATGGCACATACTCAAAAATTGACCATGTACTAGGGCATAAAAACCTCACAATCCAGTGCAGAAAAGCAGAAGTAGTCAGTGCATCCTTTTCAGATCATGATGCAATAAGAATCATTTTTAATAAAAAGCCATGGAAAAATAAGCTAAAAACTAATTGGAAACTAAATAATTTAATTCTAAAGAGTGAGTGGGCCAAAGAACAAATCAGAGAAACAATTAATAATTTCATTCAAGAGAATGACAATAATGAAACAACATACCAAAACTTATGGGATGCAGCAAAAGCAGTTATTAGGGGAAGTTTTATATCTCTAAATGCCTATATGAATAAAATAGGGAAAGAGGAGATCAATGATCTGGGCAGACAGCTGAAAAAGCTAGAAAAAGAGCAAATTGAAAACCCCCAATTAAATACCAAATTAGAAATACTGAAAATCAAAGGAGAGATTAATAAAATTGAAACCAAGAAAACTATTGAATTAATAAATAAAACAAAGAGCTGGTTTTATGAAAAAACCAATAAAATGGACAAACCTTTGGCCAATTTAATTAAAAAAAAGAAAGAAGAAAATCAAATTACCAGTATAAAAAATGAAAAGGGGGAGGTCACCTCTAATGAAGAGGAAATCAAAACAATAATTAGGAATTATTTTGCCCAACTGTATGCCCATAAATTTGACAACTTTAGAGATATGGATGAATATCTACAAAAACATAAACTGCCCAGACTAACAGAGAAGGAAGTGAAATTTCTTAATGACCCCATATCAGAAAAAGAAATTGAGCAGGCCATCAATGAACTCCCTAGGAAAAAATCTCCAGGGCCAGATGGTTTTACATGTGAATTCTATCAAACATTTAAAGAACAACTAATTCCAATACTTTGTAGACTATTTGGAAAAATAGGTGAAGAAGGAGTCCTACAAAATTCTTTTTATGACACAAATATGGTACTAATACCCAAACCAGGTAGAGTTAAAACAGAGAAAGAAAATTATAGACCAATTTCTCTAATGAATATTGATGCAAAAATTTTAAATAAAATATTAGCAAAAAGACTGCAACAACTCATTACGAGAATAATACACTATGACCAGGTAGGATTTATTCCAGGAATGCAAGGCTGGTTCAATATTAGGAAAACTATTAGCATAATTGACCATATCAACAACAAAACTAGCAGAAACCATATGATCATCTCAATAGACGCAGAAAAAGCCTTTGACAAAGTGCAACACCCATTCCTATTAAAAACACTAGAAAGCATAGGAATAAGTGGAACCTTCCTCAAAATTATAAATAGCATCTACCTAAAACCATCGACAAGCATTATTTGTAATGGGGATAAACTAGATGCATTCCCAATAAGATCAGGGGTGAAATAAGGATGTCCATTATCACCCCTATTATTCAATTTGGTACTAGAAACATTAGCTGTAGCAATAAGAGAAGAAAAAGAAATTGAAGGAATTAGAATAGGCAAAGAAGAAACTAAATTATCACTTTTTGCAGATGATATGATGATTTATCTAGAGAATCCTAGAGAATCAAGTAAAAAACTACTTGAAATAATAAACAACTTTAGCAAAGTTGCAGGATATAAAATAAACCCACATAAATCCTCAGCATTCCTATACATTACTGACAAAGCCCAACAGCAAGAGATAGAAAGAGAAATTCCATTCAAAGTTACTGAAGGCACTATAAAATATTTGGGAGTCTATTTGCCAAGACAAACCCAGGGCCTATATGAACATAACTATGAAACACTTTTCACGCGAATAAAATCAGATCTAAATAAATGGAGAAATATCACTTGCTCATGGTTAGGCCGAGCTAATATAATAAAAATGACAATTCTACCTAAATTAATCTATCTATTCAGTGCCATACCAATCGAACTACCAAAAAATTTTTTTACTGAGCTGGACAAAATAATAACAAAATTCATTTGGAAAAACAAGAGGTCTAGAGTATCTAAGATATTAATGAAAAGACATGCTAGAGATGGTGGTTTAGCCACACCAGATATTAAACTGTACTACACAGCAGCAGTCATCAAAACTGCCTGGTACTGGTTAAGAAACAGGGGTGTGGATCAGTGGAATAGGATAGGTACACAAGTAGGTGAAATCAACAAGTTTAGCAATCTACTCTTTGATAAACCCAAAGAAGCCAGCTTCTGGGCTAATAATTCACTATTTCACAAAAAGTGTTGGGAAAATTGGAAAATGGTAGGGCAAAAACTGGGCATAGACCAATATCTTACACCATATACCAAAATAAAGTCAAAATGGGTTCATGATTTAGGAGTAAAAGTTGATACTCTAAGTAATTTGGGAAAGCAAGGAATAGTTTACTTATCAGATTTGTGGAAAAGTAAAGAATTCATGACCCAACAAGAGATAGAGAGCATTACAAAATGCAAAATGGATAATTTTGATTATGTCAAATGGAAATGTTTTTGTACAAAAAAAGCCAATGCAACAAGAATTAGGAGGGAAGCAGAAAATTGGGAGAAAATCTTTGCAACTAGTATCTCTGATAAAGGCCTCATCTCTAAAATATACAGGGAGCTAAGCCAAATATATAGGAATACAAGCCATTCCCCAATTGAGAAATGGTCAAAGGATATGAACAGGCAGTTTTCAGAGGAAGAAATTAAAGCTATCTACAGGCATATGGAAAAATGCTCTGGATAGCTGCTGATTAGAGAAATGCAAATCAAAACAACTCTTAGATACCACATCTCTGTCAGATTGGCTAAAATAACAAATCAGGAGAATGATAAATGCTGGAAAGGATGTGGGGAAATTGGAACATTGTTGCATTGCTGGTGGAGTTGTGAGCTGATCCAGCCATTTTGGAGGGCGGTTTGGAACTATGCCCAAAGGGCTATAGAAATGTTCATACCCTTTGACCCAGTAATACCACTTCTAGGGTTGTATCCCAAAGAAATCACGCAAGCGGGAAAAGGACCCATATGTACAAGAATATTTATAGCAGCTCTCTTTGTGGTAGCCAAGAATTGGAAAGCAAAGGGATGCCCATCAATTGGGGAATGGCTGAACAAGCTGTGGTATATGAAGGTGATGGAATACTATTGTGCCATAAGAAATGGGGATGATGCAGACTTCATAACAACCTGGAAAAACCTACACGACATAATGCTGAGTGAGCGGAGCAGAGCTAGGAGAACGTTGTGCACAGCCACAGATATATGGATTCCGTGAGGACCAACCCTGACATACTGTGCTTTTCTCAGCAACCTAAAGGGCAAGGACAACTCCAGGGGACTCACGATGGAGAATGCTATCTTCATTCAGAGAAAGAACTGCGAAGTTTGAATACAGACTGAGGCACACTACATGCTCGCCTTTTCTGCTTCTCTTTTGTTTTTGTTTTTGGGTTTTTTTTTTTGGTTCTGTTTCTTCTTTCTCATGATTCATTCCATTGGTCAAAATTCTTCTCCACGACTTGACTAGTGCATAAATTAATTCAATGCGAAGTTATACATGACAGTTATATGAGACTCCATGCCATCTTGGGGAGGGAGGGGAGAGGGAGGGGAGAAAACCTGGAACTCAAAACTATGTAGAACCGTGTGTGGTAAACTAAAAATAAATAAAGAAATTTATAAAAAAAAATAAAATAAAAAAAAATAAAAAAAAAATAAAAAAGGATGATACAATATAATATATTCAGGGCAATATAGTTTCAAATTTCTTCTCTAATTCCAAAAGTATTTTGCGTACTACTATAGGAGGGAATCACAGTGAACTGCATTCAGGTTTTATGATAAAAATTTATAGATCATGCAGGAGTGCAAGCATATTATTCTAGTTACATCCATTCTCCTTTTAGAGTTCATGAATATTTGGGGAAATTTTCCTAATAAAGAATGAAAGATGCTGTTTAGTATAAACGAATATTTTCAAGCCCTTGCTCTGATTTTACCAAGAATTTGAAATCCATCCCAAAGAGCTGTGTCTGGTCTATTCAAGTTAGAGACTAGATTTGGGTGACAAGTAATTGGACTGACAGAATTTGTGATATTTCTAGATTGTGTAGGGTAGTGAGAAGAGAATGGGCTCTGGCTATTCCTCTGGCATCTTCCTGCTATGGTGCAATGCTTCAGCTCCTACCCTAGATCCCTGGGCTTTTTATTGGTCAGACTTCACCATTTCTAGCCCACCTGAGACCTACCTTGGTGTTATGCCCATGTTGTCTTCATGTCATGCCACCTCACTATTACTCTCTTCTTTGCTTTATACCTGCAACTCCCCCATGGAAGCATATGAATACTGTAATTTATGGAAAGAGTATGTTAATCAATTACTCTATGACTCCACTCACATGGAGGACTTCTGATTTCCCTTTGGGACTCAAACATCCCTTTCTGGCTATCATTGCCCAAATAGAACAAAACTTCCTTGAGGGGTGGAATGGTCTTTTTTTTTTTTCTAATTTTATCCCTACCTCCCTTGCTACCATTCCTTTTCCCCAGTTGTCTTCTTCAGTGGAACGTAAGTTCTTTGAGGGCAGGAATGGCCTTGCAAACATGCACCATCGTAAGACCTTAATAAATGCTCTCTCAGTGATTCACTCATTCAAAAGACCTGAGTTTGCTATTCCTGACTATTCTCCTTACTATTTGTGGGCCTTGATTTATCCACTTATCCCTTTGGGTATCAGTGTCCTCCTTTGTAAAAAGAGGAACTTGGAATAGATGATCATTAAAATCCCATAACTCAAAAACTGAAATTCCATTGGGCACCTATGAAACCAAATAGATCCTAGTTGGAGTGCATTTCATTCTTTCTCTGTCTCTAAGAAACCCAATCCTTCAATAATTATTTTGTTGAATTATTTTCTAATATATAACTGTAAATCCTGAAAGTTGGATTTTTCTGTCTCTCAAATAGTTAGCAATTCAATTTAACTTCAACAAAAGATTATGGGATGTGGGGAAGAGGCAAAAGTACTAAAGCTCATTTCTGGCTCAATAACTTTTTGATTATTTCACTCAGCCCCAAGTCTTGTCTATTTATTTCATTTCATGAAACACATGGAGCATATGTAGGTAATGAAAACAACTTAGTAAAGCTCGTTTTTTTTCCTTAATTGATTACTTGGCTCTTATTCAATTTGTCTTCAAGTTGCTTCATTGCAAATTGATCTAGGGTCTTGCCTCCCATCTACTTCAGATCATTCCCATTCCCAGCAGCTTCCGCTCCTGATTTTTTCTCCTCTTCTTTCCACTTGGTGGCAGTTCTGCTGAGTCCCATGAACTTGTGCTTGGCCATATCTTGCTATTTCTTAAGTCTTTGACACCACAGCTCATTTTTAATCTGCTGTCTTTTCATTTTTAGAGAATGAATCAATCTTTTTCACTTTTCTAAAATGGAGGTTTACATAATTTTTTTTTTGGTGGGGGGAAGAACTAAAACAGTCTGAAGGTATTTAGACTGGAAATATAGGTAATACTAAATCTTATTAAGTGAGGTGACTAGATGGTTCGGTGGATAGAGCACTAGACTTGGAGTCAGGAAGATCTGGATTTGAATCCTGCCTCAGATATTTACAAGCTGTATCAACCTGGGCAAATCAATCAACTTCTTGTCTGTTAAATGGGAATAGTTACTTCTCTGTCTCTGTTTTGTCATCTGTAAAATTTGGATAATAATAGCACCTAATGACTCATAGAATTATTGTGAGTAGCATATGAGATAATGCATGTAAAGTTAGCTTTGCAAGCCATAAAGGTCTTTATAAATGCTAGTTATTTACTATTATTTTACCCTATCTACACTCTGTAACTTTCTTAGCACAGTGCTCTGTTCATGGAATAGAATTTCCCAGAAGGGTACTAGGCTCTTTACATGTACAGTTCATTCAGTTTCCCTTCCCTCTGAAAGGTCTAACATATTTGAGAAAGGGAATTCTATATATGTAGGGGATGCTTATGCCTGAGACTCAGGATCTATGTATAACCCATGCAGATCTTGGCCATCTCTTTCTGTGTAGGTGAGTGCCGTATGTCCTCACTGTGTCTCTCCTGAACCCTCTTCCCAACTGCCCTTTTTAGTCAATAAATAGGGGATCTCTACTGCCCCAGCTAAGGGCTCTATGGTAATGCCCCTGGAAATCTGTCTTCTAGATTTCCTACTTGTCTCTCCCTTCCTAAGAAAATAAGAAGCTTTCCTCCCTCCCTCTATCCCTCCTGTCTTCTCTCCTTAGAACCCAGTACCCTAGGGCTCTGTGCCATTTGAGCAATTAATAGTTGTTGAGTGCTTACTATGTGACAGACATCGAGTCCTTTCATCCCTTAAGCCTTCTCTCAACCCAGAACTATGTGTGTAGTGAATGTAGGCAGGACCACATGTCAGATGACAGCCAGAGGAGAGGAACTAGCCAGAGATCAGGTCCTTGTTCTTGTTTCCTAGGGGAAAAAATGTTGCATTTTTATTTTGTCTTCGGCTAGTCAACATTACTGAACATGTGTTGTGTGCTGCTAGCACTGGACTGGGGATGTTGTGAGTGGTGGAATGAGGGACAGTGGACAAAGAAATGAAAGGCATAGAGAACCTGATCTCCCAGACCTTTAATAGCATTGAAAAAAATAAAATACATTCACAAGGAAAGGACTACAGAGTATTTTTTCCCCTATAAAATATCTGGATTGACACCATCTCATTTGTTTCTTCTCTAGTAGCAGGTTAAGTATGAAAATTATATGGAAAGATTTTATACAGAGGAACATACATATATTCAAGGAGAGTCACTTGTGACCCTTGAGGGCTCTGCATCTTTTCTTTTTTTGTGATCTCACAGGGCTCTCCCTTGGCACACTGTATCTGTTGGGCAGTTGCTTGGGGCTGCACTTCTTAATAATTCCTCTTGATTCTGCATTTGGACAGCTGAGCCCACGGTCTGCTGGGTATGGCGTCTCCTACTGGGCAAACTGCTCTGTTTTGAGACATATTTGCTAAGGCAGTGGGAGTCACAAACACCTGACTGGAAGAGGCACCAGGGAAAAAGTGAAGAGAACTTCCATACCAAGATCTGGGTTCTTTCTCAATGGTTGGTTCTCTCCTGGGCAATATAATTCTTGAAGCATAAACAGATTTGGACAGTGTGTAAGCCTTTTAATGTCTGTGACAGTATTGAAATTTGAACTTTTGATAAACTATAAGCTTCTTAGCAAATACATTTAGAATTCCCCAAATATCTATATTTTCATGAAGAATTAGGAATCAAAAGAGACGGCATAGTTCAGAAGAAATAACAATGGATTAAGAATCAGAGAATGGACTGGGAGTGGGCAGCGTTTGCTCTGTCACTGTGATTTTTGGTAGGTCACTTTCCTTCTCTGGACTTTAGTTTTCTCAGCTGTAAAATGAAAGAGTTGAACTAAGTGTAAAACCCCTTCCAGCTCTAAATATAAATAAATCCTTAACACCCAACATAATTCCTTTCACTCTGGACAAATAAACCAATACGTATTTTCTTGGCTGTCCTGGAGTTGGCCATGGATTGATGATGCTAATGCAAGTTATTTTCAGTAAAGAAACATCATTGTAGTCATGGCATTCCTGCTACCGCTATCACTTCAAATGCCATAGCAAAATATGAGCTATTGTGGTTTCTTTCTCATAAGGAATAATGAGAAACAATGTGATTTTTATACAGTTCAACTGGTAAGTTAATTCCACCCATAATGCACGCTCAGAATGAGGAAATACTCTGTGGCCCATTAGTGAAGCTAGCATGAGGGCCCAGAGACAGAAAGGATGTGATTTTAATGTCAGAATGCAAGTCCTTTGTCAGTTCATCACTATAACGCAATTATGGAAATTTGCTTTCCATCCTGAGTCAACCTACTGTACGATGTAACTCAGTGGAAATGAGGGTGGTGTAATTGAGTCACTTTAAACTTCAGCACTGGATTTCAAAATCGATGAGAGATAAATCTTCAAAATAGCAAGTGATACAAGAACCCAGCAACATAGTTTCTGTCTGGCATACTGGTGAAGTCGAACAAGTGGAGAAACCTGGTTCATTTTTACTGCATAGGAAATAAGAATGCCCTGTGCACGTGGGATCAAGGGGAATAATTGTTAAATTTCATTTGGTGTGTTTGAAACATCTCTGATTTTGCCGTTGTGGGAACTGCCCCCACCAATACAGATGGAAAGAAACTTGGAGACATTAAGGAACCTTCCCAGGGTTACCTATCTAATAAGTCAGAGAAGGAAATTTCTTCCCCTGGTGTAGGTGAACGTGAGAAGTAGTATGGAAAGCTTCCTTCATCAATGCAGATCTCAACCCCTCCATTATTTAGTATAGCAGGTTCTAAAGAGGGAGCTGTGGGCTTACTCCAAGGGGACAGAGTTTGACTGCTAGGGATGTATCAGAGGGTAGGGAGATAGGTCCGATGATAGCCAGTTGTGGGATTGTCTTCTCAAAACCACATTGATACTTCTCCCCTAAGGTTCCCTCTATTTTATCCCCTCCCTCTACTATACAAGCTCTCAGCCACCCAATGTCTACATCAGGTATCACCCCTCATGGAAGAAATAACCTAAGCACTGCCCAGGCACTCAGTCATGGATGAACAGGATGCCATTGGGAAAATTGCCCCTAGTATACTTATCCTATGACCCTCAGATCACTTTTTGCCTGTAAAGTGGAGTGACCAAGGGTGGTCTCTGGCTTTGGGGAAGTGACCTGTGTATAAGGGCTTGACTTCCCCCCCTTTTCTTTTAGTGTAGGGCAGAGTGAGTGGAAAAGAACGACCAGGCTTACTTAGGTAGACATATGTACAACATATGGTTCTCCCACACCTACCCCTCTTCTGAATTTCCCTATTTCTATTAAGGGTACCTCCATCCTTTCAATAAGCTAGGTTTTCCATGTCAATGTCATCTTTAACTCCTTCCTCTCCCTGACCCTATATAACCTTGTTGCTGAACTTGTTTTTATCTCTTCGAAATGTTTCACATCTGTACATTCTTTCATTTCATGCATATACCAGCCTAGTTCAGGCCTTTATCACCTCTCACCTGGTCTTGTGCAACGGCCTCCTAACTTATCCCTCTGACTCAAGTTTCTCCTTCTTCAGTCCATTCTTCACAGCACTGTCACAGGGATTTTTCTAAAGGTACAGGTCTGATTGTGTCTCTCCTTTTCTCAGTCAACTGCAGAGACTCCTTACTGGCTCAAAGATCAAAGGCTATTTCATCTTTATCTCATCTTTTTTTATTTTGGTTTTTGTGAAAATTGAACATTCACATAATTTTAGCATAGTAGAACACATATAAATTTATAAATAAGTAAATATACACACATTGGGGGGTATAAATACTTAAACAATTTCTAAATAATTAGGATAAAAAAGTTTGCAGATCACTGTAAATTGCCTGAAATGACTTGGCCAGGCTCACTTAGCTGACATGAAATTTAAACCCAACCCTTCCTTACTTTAAGTGTATCCTTTTCCACTCCAATCATTAATTTTCTGTCTGCCCTTCCTGCTGGTTCACCCTCTGGATATTGGATCTGCCATCTGCCCTTATAGCTACTGGACTCTTCAGACCACTGGACCTCGCCATCGGCTGCTGCATCTTCCTGTGGATTTGAGACTGTGCCCTTGGCTACTGCACCCTCTTATCTCTGGAATTACTCTCCTGTCTTGATTAGGAAGCATGTCACATGGCTCATTGTGTCTAACCAGTCTGAGCCATGCTTTACATTCCTCTTGGCTGTCTTCTCACCATTTGCCCTGTTTCCACACACCTCCCATATACCTCTTCCTCTATCTCAACTTTCCAGCTCTGGAACCATAATTAAATGAATTGATTATGTTAAATTAATACTACCATTTCTATTGAAAAGAGCATGCCATTTAACTCTCCTATGGCTCCATTTGCTAACTCTCTTCTCAGACCAAAACATTCCTCTCTGATCACCATTCCCTATGTATTATTTTTCCTTGTTAGAATGTAGAGTCCTTGAGGGCAGAGATGATCTTGATTTTCTACTTGAACCTCTAGTACTTGGCACATAGTAAGAGCTTAATAAATGCTTTTTATTCATTCATTCATGCACCATGATGCCTTTTCCTTTGGCATATCAGCTCAAATATTCATGCCAACATTGCTCACACTTTAGTTTGTCTTCAGTGCTTCCCATTAAGGGAACTGCTGATGCTTAAATGTTTCATTAGAAAATTTAATAGCTCTATTTAGGCATTTTGATGTCAAATGCTTGATGACCTTCCAGAGCAGAGGAATGTGAGGAAGTCATCTTTCTTTTCCATTCACAATGAACAATTGTGGGGTTAGCATTGGCAATCCAAGAAGAATGATTCATAAGCTGGCTGGTTACCTGAAAAGCAAAGAGCAATATCTGTTGGGTGATGAAGTGACAAATCTTGCCCTTCTCATAATAGATTAGTTAAGGAGTCTTGATGAAGGAAATATTGGGTATTTTATACAAAAGCACTGAGATTGGTGGTGTCATGGGCAGGGTACTGGATTTACAGTCAGAAGATCTGTGTTAAAATGGTATTTATTACCCAAGTAACCTTGGGGAAGGGCTTTGTTGTCAGTCAATCAATAAACATTGTGTCTACTCTGTTCCATCTAGGGATTTGAAGAAGGGCAAAAAATAATCCTTGTTCTCGGGGAGCTTCCATTTGAATGGGGAATTTCTTAAAACATGGGCTGTGTAATCTCTAGTCTTTTCCAAAGCTCAATCCTATGGCATATTGATAATTTATTCATATAATTCATTAATTTATTTTGCTTTTTATCAAATTAACTGTGTTAGAATCATGAAGATATTCATCCCTTATTCAAGCGATGGTGGCAAAATGATTAATGACTTGATTGAAGGAGATGGGTGATGAGGTCCTTTCCAGCTCTGAAATTCTCTACTTCTGTGAGTTTGTAACATTTTTTTTTATAGAATAAAGAACTCTCAACAATGAAATGGCCCATCACATTTTCATTTTCGACATTTGTATGGAATTCAGCCAAAAGGGGTGTGCAAGAAAAGTGAGATCTGCTATTAAGTTTCAATTGAATTCAACAAGTGTCAAATAATTGCTGTGAATCTAATAAAAGGCAGCTTGATGGACCAGTCAGAGGACTGGCCTTGGAGTACAGAAGGCTTGGGCTTAAGTCCCACATCTGGCACATATTGCCAGTGTGACTGTTGGCACTCAACTTCTCCGTATTCCAGGTAGCTTTTTCAGAACATAGGTTGTATTGGTAGAAGGAATTCCTCACCAGGAGTTCCCTACACTTAAGTGAGTCATGGGTCTGGCCCAGAGGTCCAGACAGTTTTATTAATAATTCAATCAAAACCACAGACTAGGTGTGTGTGAGCAAGTCCTTTATCCATGTGAAAGGTTTAAAGGGAGGGTTTGTCCATTTTCCCCACAGAAATACTAGGAAATCTAATAAGAGCTAGAAAGGAATTCTGGAAGCCTAGGAGGTGACCAGAGACTCTCAGGGGATGTTGTACATTGTTTTCTATTTATTCTCCTCATCACCACATTATTATCAGAAAGATTATCTTAAGCACTCACGTGGCCCAATCCCATGATTTGTCAGTGTACTTGTTCCCTTGAAGCTGATAACCCGAAATTGAAAGAAATTCACAGAACCATGTACGAGGATAATGTTGAGGCTGTCACACTGCTGTAACCAGCCAGCAGCTCAACAAACGAGTATACATGCTTGAGCACAAGTGTTTTTGAGTAATGAAAGTTGTTTGCTGGAAACAGGAAGTCTGGGACTAGACACCTACTTTTCAGCTAGACAAGGTTGGCTTTAGGAAGGAAGCTCTATTCTCCATTGCTTTTTTGTCCCTTTGTGTCAGAGATATTAGGAGTAGGGCCATAGTGATAATTCCCTGCCATTATAGAGTTTCAGTCAGAGATAGCCAAGCTCTTAATGTGCCACACCAAGATAGCTACATTAGAAATGGATGCTTAAAGAGCCTGGGGATTTCTTTGTGGTCATCTAATTGAAACAGTCTTCTTAAGTCTAATGAGACCCGCTAAGGCTCAAAAGTCATTGCTTTAGCAGAAGCCGATTTGCACAAGGTACAGAAATACCATCACATTGTCTGCAGCAAAATCCTTTTTATTCTTAAATTGCATTTTTCATAAGTTAGGGTTCAATTTATTTGACTTGATAGTGAAAGTGAACCTTTGCCATTCCTCAGGGATGGCTGATTAAAGGCTCATGTTTCAAAGGGGACAAAAAAGGTTTTACTGGTGGAATCTTTACATGAGTGATGTTCATAGGTTCTTGCAAAATTCAATTAGTAATTGAAAAATATCTCCTGTAGCTGCCCCCTCCCATATAAAATACAATATGCCTTCAGTGTGAGAGGTAAGGGGAAAAAAGAGGCACTTTGAAGCAAGATAGCACACTTTGCCATGCTGGAATTTGGCAATGAACATTTTACAATAATGTGAAAAACATCATTTTGCCATGCTGGAATTATGTTTTAAAAATGGAAGCTGATTCCTTCATTTACCCTAAATAATTATTGTCACCAGCAACATATACTGTAATGGACTGCGTATGCTCTAACAGAGTAATATGTTCAATGCTTGGATTTGCTTTTGAAGCATGAATTCACAATAACAATTCACATTTATAAAACATTTCAAGGTTTATAATAAAGCTCATTACTGCCAAGAGCACCAGGAGATTGTTGGCATTATTAGCCCCATTTGGAAGGAGCTGAGGAACAGAAAGATGAAGAGACTTCCCTTTGTTCACACAGCTAAGGAGCATCAGCAACATATTGACCCTTGCCCTTCCTGACTCTGGATTTAATGCTCATTCTATCACAACTTTCTGCACTTCAAAAGTAGTGGTGATTATTAAAATTCTTGTTGAAAAAAAATTCTTGTTGTGTTTTAGGGAGACCTGGATGAAGGAAAATTTAGATATCATTTGTTTGTTTAGAAGACAAACAAGAGGAGAGACAGTGAGTGGAGAGACCACTGGATGTGGAATTAGGAGACCTTGCTTCCAGTCCCTGTTACAGCAATTAGGGGGAGACTTTTTTGCTGTTTTTCTCTTTTGGAATGCTAAGGCCATCGAGTGCCTTTAATGAGTCTTGCCTTTGTTTGATTGGGGCAGGTAAAGTGGGACCCTTTGGTTTTTTGTTTTGGAGTGCTTCTCAGCACTGAGGTAATCAAGTGCCCCAGGGCCCTGAGACAGATCTGAGGTTGGTGTTTTGTTGTTGTTGTAGTTTTGGGGGCACACTCATTGAAAGAGTGTTGGTGATAAGACTCTGGGTAAGAGTTGAAGCAGCCCCACCCTGGCTTTGAAAACCCAGATGTTGGTGCTTCTCTCTTGTAACTTTGTATCTATTGTGATTTAGTCAGACAGATAAAAGCCTATCTGTTGATCTGTTTGTAATTTCTCTTTGTATTTGCTCTGAAATTCAGGATGCTGGCTTTTCCCCCTGAACTAAGTGAATGGTATATGCATGTTTTAACTAAAGTAAAATTGTTAACCCCTTAAAGTTGTTTTCCTTAGAAAAGCAGATCAAAGGATCTGTGCTAGCAGCCCTCCTGTGTGCTTTTGTTGTTGGTCTTGTTGTCCTTTCACCTCCACAGCAGCTGCTAGCAACTTTGTCAGTCCGGTACTACCTTTGTGACCTTAGGCAACTTTGTCACTCCGGTACTACCTTTGTGACCTTAGGCAAGTCACTGAACCTCTCTGGTTCTCAGTTTCTTCATCTATACAGTGAAAGAATTGGACCAGATAACCCCAAAGCCCTCTTCTAGACATGAATCTATAATGGATAATTTCAAACCAGCCATTGTTAGGCCTTCAATATTAAGGTTTACTTTTTCTAGCTCTTCATCTTCTCATGGGAGAGGGAATAAATTGGGAACCATATTATGCCCTCCTAAATTCTTATGAATGTATCCATTAAATTATGTACTTTCTCAGGGACAAGAAAATACAAAAACTGTCTTTGTTTCTTGGACAAAAAAAAAAGTGAATGAATTTTAATTTTGCATTGAAGCTGGCTCCTTCCTTCCCATCTCTACCCCAGGCACTAAGACATGAAATCATATGACCATAGTTACATAGCTGGTCTATATTAGGGTGTGAAAATATGCTTAAAATAAGAGACAACTAGCATAATGACTTGTGTTTGAATTTTGACTTAGCTACTTACATCTTGTGTGACTTTGACAGCTCCATGCCTCAGTTTCCTCATCTTCAAAATGAGAGTTTAGACCCAATGACCTCTAAGTGTCCTTTAAACTGAAAATCTTCCTTGTGTTTATATGTGATTACGATTACTGATGCCCACTACCTAATATAATGCTCTGCACGTTTTTATTATGTATTCCTTTATGGCTTGCTAATTAACTCAGAAATCCATTCTTATTTCAGTCAAGAATAGGTATGACCATGAGGTTCTGTAGTGGCAAGTAAAGTGGAACCTTTTTGTTGCCTTTGGTTTTGGAGTGCTTCTCAGCACTAAGGCAATCAAGTGCCTTTGAGTCTTGCCTTTGTTTCAATCAAGAGTCTTTGATTGAATCAGGAGTCTTTGATGACCTGCTTAAGTTATGGGAAGGCCTAGGTCACATGGACTTGAGTTGCATGGCTGTGATGCCCTCTGACCCTCAAGACATGTATATATACTCTGAGGTTAGCATTTTGCTTGGGGCTCACTCACTGGAAGAGTATCATGTGATTTGACCAGACAAGACTCTGGGTAGCCACTAGACCCACCCTGGTTTTGAAAAACCCAGATGTTGGTGCTTCTCTCTCTGGTAACTATGAATGTAATGCTTTGGTTAGACAGAAGCTCTGTCTGCTGATTTGTGTTTATTTGCTCTGTTTATATAATTTCTCTTTGTGTTTTCTCTGAATTTCAGGGTGTGGACTTTTTCCCCTGAACTAAGTGAATGATAATGTTTGTTTAACTAAAGTGAGATTGTAAACCCCTTAAAGTTGCTTTCCTTAGAAAAGCAGATCAAAGGACCTGTGCTAGTAGCCCTCCTGTGTGCTGGTGTTATATTGGCCTTACACAGCCACTGTGGTGGCAAGTAGCATTGTTGTTACAGGTTCATGATTTGAAAGCCTCCTGCTCAGTGCTTTAAGGTCTGGCTTATTGAGTTACAGTTACTTCATTGGATCCTTACAATAACCCTCTTAGGTAGATGCTGTTATTATCCCCTTTTTATAGATGAAGTTATTGAAATTAAGTGACTTTCTATAGGCTATGTAGCTACTAAGTGTCTGAACCACCATTTGAACACAGGACTTTAAGTCCTTGAGACTCCAGGTCAGCACTGTGTTGCTTAGCTTCTGTGAAACATGTAAAAGATTGATCCATGATTCATGTTAAATGATAAAAAAATTGGCTGTGCAACATGTGGACAGTGGGTAGGTTCTATTATTAGCTGTTTTCTTAGAAGGCTTTGGAGTGGTAAGACATAGCACAAAATAGCATAATTTGTTGGAATTAGCAATTTGTGTATAGTCAGACAACCTGGGTTTGAATCCTTATTCTGTTTTTTACTACCTGTGTAACTGAGTAAATCACTTATTCTTCCCTAGGACTCAGTTTCTTTGTCTGTAAAAGTCAGGATTGGTTAATCTCTAAGGTTTCTTCCAGTCTTAAAGTATTGACCATAGGGTCCTTGGACCTTTGTTAAAATCTCAGCTCTCTGGCTTACTACCTGTGGGATTTAGGGCTGGTCCTCATATGCCAGGTGAAGATTCCTTGATTGCTAAGGTGCCTTCCAGCACAGCTCTTTGATTCTATTCTCTGATCCAGTGAGATTCTGCTTCCTTTACTTTATGTAAAGATCACAGAAGCAACACAAAGAAGAGCCCCAAAGTAATTCCCCCTTCTCCCAACTTTTTTCAGATTTGGAGACTATGAAATAAGTCATTCATGGCTTTGCATCTTCTATAGATTTATACTTTATTTAGCCTCTTTGAAAAATCCCACTCCCTCGGTCTTCCTTCAAAGAAAGTCATATTTGATATGAAACGAGTTCTTAGAGTGGAGTGAGTATGCTCTAAGATTACTTTCTCGGAGACAGGTGGCTCTATCTTCCCTTCAGGGTTCAGAACCCCAAGGGCTTTAGAAGTGTCTTTTCCATACTGACGTCAGCTTGAGCTCTCAACAGTGGGGAAATGGTATTTTACCCACACTTAAGTGCTTAGCACAGGCCTGCACAATACACAGCCTTCAGGCCACTTGTGGCCTGCAAAAAATGTAGGGTTGCCATTGGGAACTCTCCTGTCTCTCAGTCTGTCTCTAATCTAACCTATCTGCAGATCTGAAGAAGTTTACAAGTTGCGCAGGTCTGTGCTAGTGACTAGCTCTTCAATCCATTTAATCAGTTAACAAAGTGGCTTCTACAGAGACACATTTACTTTGAACATAAAGAAACCCCCAAAATAATCTCTCCCCAAACTTTTCCAGATTTAGAGACTGTGAAATCAGTTATTCATGGCTTCATGTTTTCTGTAGATTGAGAGAAATGATTATTGATAAGCAATAATTTGGGGAGTCCAGAATTTTCCTCTCCTTCTAAAGACCTGATTTTGAAAGTTCAGTATTTTGAAAGATATTGCTTATAACAAGATTGGACTAACCATTGTGTTCTGCTTAGGCTAGGGTGGGGCATACATTCTTTAAATAGAGGACTGAAGGCTGGAGGGTGGTCTGGAGATAGAGATTGTCCAACTTCTTTGTCCAAGGGTGACACATGACTCAGCCCCTCATTATGATATTCCCATTTGACATTTAACAATGATCCTGTTAACCCTTCAGTTTATTTTTACTTCTCTTCCAAAAGAACAAACATAAAAACCCCTGAGCCCACTACCATGATTATTTTTGGTCCATGAGAGACAGCCAAATGACCATCCTTTTAATTAATAATATGCTGGCCTTATTAATAAAATTATTAAATTACCCAGAAACTATGTTTCTCAAACATTTTACATCATCACAAGATTCATACTTTGTTCAACTTCCTAGCTAGCATTTACTCCAGTGCACATAGTTGGCACTTAATAAATGCTTAATGATTAGTTGAACGGAAGGTCACTCTCAAAAGTCACCTCTTTTCTCCTTGGTCCATTGATGCTGATGGTTAAATCCAGATACTGAGACACTGGGAAATAGCAGTGTCAGAAGCATACTCTCCTGATCTTTTAAGTATCACAAGGTCAGAGTCTCTGGTCCTTTCATTGAAAATAGAAAAGAACAAACACAAAGGCAAAAAGATTGAAGCTGGATTTCATAAGCCCATATTGAGGCCTTACTGGGGTGAGCCCAAAGGCTTCCCATTTTACAGCCTTGTCTCTCCCCATACAGTGACAGTGAAGAAGTCAAACCAGAAGAAAAAAGCCAAAGAGAAAATAGCTTAGGTTCTGGTCCTAGTACCTTTTGGAAGGTACACTGAGTTCTAGTCACTCAGCCAATTGAAAAAGCTTCTCCTAACCATATGGTTAACATACCATTTAAAGAATGTCTAGGCATGCTTAAATCTCTCCAAGGCATGTCTGTTCCATGTCATCACTACTCTGCTGGAAGCAGGCTCCTAGCTTCTTCCATGTGGAGTGATGCCATCAGAAGTGTTTTGTACATATGCCAGTCTCCATCACAATGTTAAAGAATATCTTTGCTTAAAAAGAAATGCTCTAAATTAGGAGAAAGATGTCTTTAACAATTTCCTATAAATTGGAATTGGCTTGATGAGATACCGAAATGAAACAAGACAAACAGAGAGGGTCCATATTCTAGGTAACTTGGGAAAGGATTCAGTACAAGGAGGAGATGTTAATCCATGCACCAATCCCAATCAAGTGGACTGGAAATTCTCAGTTTCCATGTTAGGGAGACAATTTGTAAAACTTAAGAAAGCCATTCCTTTTCTTTTTGTCATGTATCTATTTTGACCAGTGAAACACAAATTGTGCACTAAAAATAAAACTTAGAGTATGCCTCAAAGTTGAGGGATTGAGTTCATATATATTACCGTGATTATGGCTGTCTTACTTTGTGTTGTTGTTGTTGTTGTTTTCCATGGCGAGGTGGGGGTGGGGGGAGGGGATGGAGTGACCATTGGAATCCCAGAATTCAGTTAATCTTTCTTAGGAGAATTATTTGATATTTAATCAAGTAGGGTCCTGTTAGCAGGTCAGTTGCAAAGAATAGTCATGTCTTTGGAAACAGGACTCTATGCCTTGCTGACAATTGTAAAGCAAGTCTATTTAGTAAGAGGTCTAGACCAGAATAACATGGCAGTCTGGTGAAGCCTATGGACACCTTCCCAGAATGATGTTTTCAGATGCATAAAGATTAAATCAAATGCATATAAGGTTAAAAAGGAAGTATTGGAATATAGCTTTCAAATTATTTAAATGTTGAAAAATAGTTCATGGACCCCAGGTTGAGAACCTTTGCTATAGACCATGTACATAATTCCCACATGCTTTTGGTATTCAGCCAGAGGATTTCTTCCTGAAATCAAGCAATTACTAAGCTTTGATTAAGCATCTACTATGTGTCAATTACTGAAGATACAAAGGCAAAAACAAAACAGTCCAAGCCCTCAAGGAACTTATGTTCTACAGGGAAAACACATACATGTTAATACAAACAAGGTAAATTTACTACTAGGTGGGAGATCAAGAGAGAACTCAAGTGGGAGGGGGCACTTGATCTTTGACATGGGCTAAAGAAACTCACAGGCATATTGAAGAGAATGTACTTACCATTCCTGTGGGACAACCTCTACAAAGGGATGGGAGATGGGAGATGGAATTTTGAGTATGAGAAACTACAAGGAAGCCCATTAAATTAGGTAGAGCATTTATTAAGCTCTCAGTATGTTCCAGGCATTGTTCTAAACACTGGGAATACAAAGAGAAACAAAAATAAAGATAGTTCTGACCTCATGGGGTTTATATTCTAAAAAGGGAAACTGGTACGTGAAAGAAGAGCTGGAAAGCAGAAATGGAGAATTGGGAAAGAGGAGAGGTACCTCTGTACTAGGACAAGGTGGAAAAGTGGTCTGGAGGGTTGAGAGCTGAGGCTGGTAAGAACTGAGCATGTACTTCCTCAAATGGAGGTTTGGGGAAGACACTCACCATTTGGAGTCAGAAGGCCAAAGGAGTGAAAGTAGAAATAGTCTGGGGAGTCAGGGGGTAAGATAGAAGTAAAAGGCAACAACAGTTTTACTAAGTTAAGGAGAGTTCTGTTTAAAGGAAAACATGGGTAACATTGACCATAGATCCAGTAAACAGAACTCCAATTAATGAGTTTGGTTAACTGTTGCTCTTCTGTGAACTTTGGTCTAAATGGCTTCAACTGTATGATATATACAATTTAGCGTATGCTTGCTAATTCCATAAGAGTTCTTAAATATGTTAAAGGTGCTTAAGACTTTAGAAATCAATGAACGTAGCCTTTAAAAATATTCATTTAAAATTTTGTAGCAGATATATTCATATGGGTTTGAGGGGAATGTAAATATGTTGATATGTCAACTATTTCTCTCAGCTATAGCAAAAGTTAGACAACTGGAGATTTTTCCCAGTAAATCAGAATTATTAGATGGAATGGAGACAGAGCTTTCAGATGCTCACTGACTACCAGTCATGGACTATTTCAGCAAGACTAGAGCTTACATGCATCACTGAAAATGGTTTGGAAAATAGCATTTCATAAGTGTTTTCAACCTTAGGCTTTACCTTCTTTCTCCCAGTTATACTTTTGTAGATTCTCTCAAAATATATAGTAGTAATTACAATTCCTTTCATTAAAATTACACTTTGTAGTTTCAAAGTATTTGGGTAAATGTCTTCTATCAATGACTATATTAAAAACAGTAGAAGAAAATAGAAGATCTAATTTATTTTTGCCCTAACAAGACTTTGGAGTCCCTGGCATATTCTGTTCCACTTATCTAGATTTGATGTACAATCCTTCTATCTGTTCTTTTATAGCTGTTATAAGGTAGCAGAATCAATGGAAATGAACAACCTCATACGTATGCTTACTTTAAAAGATATATTTTATGTGGATGATTTTTTAATATGTATATGAACACATGTTCAACATGGTAAGAATATTCATTTTTTCTGTTCCCTTGTCTGCTTTTCAAAATGTATTATTTATTTTTAATATACTTGGTTATTGTTGGCAGGGTATGTACCACCTGTGCGTACTGTACTAGAATGAATGTGGGGGTGTGTATGATTACCTGTCAGTCTCTTGACTTCTGAGAAATTGTTGCTACTTTTGGTGAGAAAGTGGGAATGAAATTCTTAGCATAATGAGGAGCATGAAATAAAGATCTAATTATGTTTGTCCAACTTAAGAAAAAAAGAAACAATTTCATGAATCTTTTACTTACTGTTCAAATGAAATCCTGCTGATTTTTAAAATAGTTTCTGCATTTTGAAAGGTGATCCAAATTTTTATAATATTTTTATGAATCATCAAAGTCCAGGTGCATTCTTAGTCATCACAGCACTTAGCTTGGTATTTTGCATGATGTAGACAGCCAATAACTATTTGTTGAATGGATTGAGTACTTGCATGCTTTATAGAACTGAGAAGGCTATTAATTTGCATCTGGATTTCTATCCTAGCTTGATATATTACAATGTTCATTTCTGGATGAAAAACTCTTGAGAAGGTAGACTTTGGTTCTTTGAATATTCTATGTGTCTTTTGAATGTGTTGTCTTCAATAGTCTTTGTGATGGAATATCACTTTTTGAGTTGAATGAAATTTACTTTTGGACTCATTATTCCATTCTAGAATTTAATCTTCTTAAACTCTGAAGCATCACAAACTCTGTGACCAGATGAAATTAAATAAACAACCACCTATTAGTGTATTCATTACCTCTGTAGTAATAAATACTCAGGATATATTTCAGCATCTGGCATCTGCAAACATGTGGATATATTAATGTTTCACAGACAACTTAGAAAGAATGAGAGGGTTTTTATGAATCTATTATTTAGATGAAGTAAAGGATTATATGGTTCTTTATGCAGAAAATACATCTCATCTCTCTTACTTTATTATCTCATTTGGTTTTAGATGAAGGATGTCAGATTGTATAATGAGGAAGTCAGATCTCATTTTCACCGAGAGGGACCCAAACTTAATTCATGGGCTTCAGGCTTCACTGTCTTGCTAAGTAATAAGCATCTATGTGTCTTACTTTTTTGTTTATGAAAATGTAAGTAACTGGCTCATGAAGTTTCTAATTTGGCTCTGTTTGGTTGCCTATAGTACTATTAATCAAAAAGACTTGAGAGCATCAGGCTATCAGAAATATATATATATACATGTATATATAAATATATGTATACATGTATATATATACATATATATGCATGTATGTATATATATATTTCATTTTAGCAAACATGACTTTGTTTTCTCTTTTTAGAATTCTTAGAAGAATTAGAGAGATGAAAAAAATACATTATCAACAGCCATATCTGTAGCTACTTGCTTTAGATATGACCAACTCAGCAAGAACTTGATTCATCGCCAGGTAGTACAATAATATAAAGAAATAATGAATTCCGCAGGGTTCTATCCCCCTCCCACATCCGTAAAAATGAGGCAGTTCAATTAAAAAGTTATTAAGGGTTTACTGTGTACCTCACTGGCACTACCTTCTCTAGTGGAGTGTTAGGTACAAGGATGCAAAGAAACATTCCCTTCCCTCAAGAAGTTTACCTTTCACAGCAAAGACAGCATTTCCTCAAGTAATGAATACACTGATCATATGAAGGAATTTCAAGACTTGCCAACAATTGGAGTGGGTAGGGTCAGAAAAGTCCCAATCCTAATTAACTCTAATCCTGTAGGTACCTACATTTGCTATAGAGAAAGCTAGGGATTCTACTCAGTGGAGATTAGCAGTCAGGGTGTTCTATCTAGCAGGTTCTTCTGTATTTATTCCCTGAGAATCAGGAAAGGCCTCATGTCAGAGATGGCATTTGAGCAGACCTATCATCTCATAATTATCAGGATTTTACCCTTATTTCCTTGGAGAAAGCCTTATCCATACTGGGAGAGTATCTACCAGGCTCAGCAGATCTGCTGTTCATCAATACTTTTGAAATCTACCATGTAATCTAGCTGGCCCACTTTAGAGTGTGTTCTTTACTTAAATTTAGAGTTGGTTTCCACATAATTTTGTTTTATTTTTCATTGGTAATTTTATTGATATAGTTGAAGCCCAGTGTGGAAACTCCTTTCATTGATGCAGATCAGCAACTTATCTATAACTTAGTTTTAAAAAGCATGAGGCACTAAGATTTTAAGTGAGTTAACTATGGCCACACAGCTCACAGGTGTCAGAGGCAGGACTTAAATCCATATATTCCAGACTCCAAGCTTAGCCCTGTACCAATTGCACCATACTTCCCCATTGGAATTAGTGTAAGAGGATTTTTGAGGTAAGTTTACAAAAAGTAAGTAGACAAAAGGTTTGGTAGAAATAGCCTTAAAAGAAAGTTCAGCTAGATAATGAAAAGGAGAACTTCCCAGATGTGTCTGTTCTAGAGATTGAGATCCTTAGGCAATTCATTCACTCATCAATATTAAAAAAACCCACAAAATAATGCAAAATAACACATGATAAGTGCATTCAGAGACTTAAAAGTCATGGAAGGAAGAAATAAGAAGGGCAAAAGGGAAGATCTCTGCCTAATGCAAGCTAAGGTTTGTTTGGGGGAAATGTGAGGATACCTGCATAAAATTGTCCTGTCCGACGTAATGAATTAACATTGATAACTCAACCCCACCATGAAATCATGAAAGCTGAATATAGTATCATTTATAACATTGTTCTCAGGGGACTAACTATACCTGTGGAATTGTTTTTGAGAAAAAAGTTAAGTAACATGGATACTGGACATAATGACTGACTAGATAGAATGGGGCTGTATTATAATCCTTGCAGATCATCCTGAGAACCAGAGAAACTTATTTGGGTCGATAAATGTTGGAAGAATTGATTAGCATGGATGAATCAGAATCAGAGAAAAGTACAAAAGCATTCAAAAAAGACTGGTGATTTTTGAGGTATTTCTCATTATAAAAAAAAAAATCTAGTATTGACATAGGCCCCTTAATATAGGCTGATCAATCATTATATGAAATTAAAAAGAGTAATGAAAACTGAAAATCATGTAGGCCTTTAAAGTTTGAAAAGCGCTTTACATACATGATCTCATCTGATCTTTGTGACAATTCTATAAGATAGGTACTGCTGGCATTATTAGCCTTTTTATGCAGAGGAGGAAACTGAAGCTTGGAGATATTAAATGACAATTTTCTAAAGAAGAATAACGTACAACTTTTGAAAGACAAATCTGTGATTTTCCTCTTCCTTATGAAAAGAAAAATGTGCAGGTCTCTTTCTGCCAGTGAAACTGTTGGCTCCCTTTCTTGCTACCTGGTTTCCTAGATACATTTTTATTATTCATCTCCTCTTAAAAGAGATCATGACACGATTTTTTCTCTTTTGAGCCTTAGTAATGTTTTGACTCTCATTGCAAAAGGGCTGTAGAATTCCTTTAGGGAACCTAGCTTCTTTGGATTTTTAAAACAATGTGCCCATACTCACATTTATTTAATGTGATTACTTTAATATTGTGATGTCTGCATCCTCCTTGAAGAGTTATTAAGTCTTTGGAGGCTCCAAATCACTTGTTAGACTACCCCCAACTTTTCTTCCTCTTATCTAGAGACTTTCACAAGTAATTAGAAAACAAATTTAAAATTCTTTGGAATCTTGAAGACTAAGGATTCTGCAGAAGTTATTTGAAATTGACAGAGCAGTTTCATTTGGTTGAAAACTCTCTTTTACTAAGATTAAGTTCTGTACAGACCGAGTAAGTGAAATCGATTGGACAAGTAACTTGTGTCTTAGCTTGCTCGCATAGGAAAAAAAAGAGAAGACTAGACTAGGAGATGTCCAAGATGCATTCTGGCTTTTAGTGTTTGATAATGCTATGATTTTTTGTTATTAAGGAGAAAGAAATGGACTTTTTACATCTGGGTTGGGATAAAAGAAGAACAAGGAAAGGCCTAATTTAATAGCGATAAATGTAGCGCATTGGAATTCATAAAATCAACTATAAAAGCATGGGATTCAAGTTTTCAGGAGATAGAAGGAAGATAGCCAATAGGGGAGCTGCTTATTTCCTCTTTTTCCTCTACTCCTGATGAGTCAGAAAGGTTTCATATTTTGTACTTATATCTTATATAACTTATATATACTTATATCTCCAGCACCTAGCAAAGTATTTTTAGGCACAAATAGCATTTAGCAAATTAATTAATTAGCTAAATTAAATTAATTAAAGAATTAATTGTTAATTGATTAGACTTTCTTGCTTTTTGAATTGCGAAAGATAAAATCAAAATGATTGAGGGAATTAAGACCCAAGTTGAGTGAAGTGAAATTCAGTTCAATTTAACAAACATTTTTGCTTAATGCCTAATATGTATGAGGAACCATGGTAGATGCAGAGGGATATATAAAATGAAGAACAGGTTCTACTCTCAAGTGGCTTATAGAGGGGTAATAAGATAAGCGCTCACATACTTGAATAGTCAAACAGATATGCGATCTCATTGACTTAGATATTTCCTTCAATGATGGATACACAAACCTATCCATGATTGCCTATCCTATGAGACCTGGTTCATGTTCTCCTCTCATTTTTCTACAGAGATTCCTTACAATATTTTACAAGAGCCTTTCTCATTTCTGATAGTTAGAAGATACAAGTGGAACACTTGGTATGTCTACTCGTCATCTCTCATTCTCAACACAAGAGCAGCCCTAGCATACATTTCCCCGATGATGATTGATGGAACAAAGATAGATAAGTGAAAACAAGTTAACTTGAAGAAAAAGCGAATAAAAACCACTGGGAGAATTGGGACAGGTTTTTACAAAAGGATGTGGCACCCACACTGAGGCTTAGAGGAAACTGACAATTCTTGAAGGCAGAGAGGGCAGGAAGGAATGCATTCCAGCACAGGAAACATAGCCTATGTAAAGGGAAGGAGATGAGAAATGTAATGCTGAGTCCTTTTTTTGTTTGTATATCCCCATACTTAAAATTGTTCCTGGAACATATTATGTACTTGGTAAATGCTTGTTGATTGATTGATGGTGATCCAAAGGACTAATGTGATCTTACATTACCAGAAGTAGGATCCCAAATGAGGGAAAGTGAGCCAGTGTGGTGAAAAGACTCAACAAACGCCGTGCCATATTTTAAACTCACCATTATTTTTCAACTTGTTATGTGTAATTGTTTACCATGTTCTCTCAGTTCCAGTGCTTGCATCTGTCTTCTTCTATTTGCATTGTCACTATCCTAGTACTATATACTGACATTTTTGCTATAACCTCCTGATAGGGTTTCCTAGCTTTCTTTCCACTTGAACCTATCCTTTACACTGCCAGCAGACTATTCTTCATTCATAAGAAGTCCAAAATCTTAGAGTAAAAGTAGACCATCTAATTTAGAACAAGAATCATTTCTGCAATTTACTCAACAGGTGCTCATCTAGCTTTTATTTAAGGACACCTCCATCAAAATGAGCCTACTGCCTCTGGAAGCAGCCCATTAAGTTTTTTTTTAAATTTTTTTAAATTTAATTTATTTAATATATTTGGTTTTCAGCGTTGATTTTCACAAGAGTTTGAATTACGAATTTTCTCCTCATTTCTACCCCCCCACCCACTCCAAGATGGAGTATATTCTGGTTGCCCTGTTCCCCAGTCAGCCCTCCCTTCTGTCACCCCCCTTCCCCTCCCATCCGCCTTTCCCTTCAACTCTTGTAGGGCAAGATAAATTTCTACACCCCATTGCCTGTGTATCTTATTTCCTAGTTGCATGCAAAAACTTTTTTTTTTATTTTTGAACGTCTGTTTTTAAAACCTAGAGTTCCAAATTCTCTCCCTTCTTCCCTCCCCACCCACCCTCCCTTAGAAGGCAAGCAATTCAACATAGGCCACATGTGTATCATTATGTATAACCCTTCCACAATACTCATGTTGTGAAAGATTAACTATGTTTTGCTCCTTCCTAACCTAACCGCCTTTATTGAATTTGCTCCCTTGACCCTGTCCCTTTTTGAAAGTGTTTGTTTTTGATTACCTCCACCCCCATCTGCCCTCCCTTCTATCATCCCCCCTTTTTTATCTTCTTCCTCCTTCTTTCCTGTGGGGTAAGATACCCAATTGAGTGTGTATGGTATTCCCTCCTCAGGTCAAATCCGATGTGAGCAAGATTTACTCATTCCTCCTCACCTGCCCCCTCTTCCCTTCCTACAGAACCACTTTTTCTTGCCACATTGATGTGATTACCCCATTCTATCTCTCCCTTTCTCCCTCTCTCAATATATTCCTCTCTCATCCCTTATCCCTTAATTTGATTTTATTTTTTTAGATATCATCGCTTCATATTCAACTCACCCATATATATATATATATATATATATACACACACACACACACACATATATATGTATATACATATATATATACACACCTACACATATACATACATTGACACACACATGTGTATACACACACACACACATATATATATATGCATATTCTTTTCAGCTACTATGATACTGAGGTCTCATTAATCCTACACATCATCTTTCCATGTAGGAATGTAAACAAAACAGTTCAACTTTAGTAAGTCCCTTATGATTTCTCTTTCTTGTTTTCCTTTTCATGTTTCTCTTGATTCTTGTGTTTGAAAATCAAATTTTCTATTCAGCTCTGGTCTTTTCACTGAGAAAGCTTGAAAGTCCTCTATTTTGTTGAAAATCCATATTTTGCCTTGGAGCATGATACTCAGTTTTGCTGGATAGGTGATTCTTGGTTTTAATCTTAGCTCCATTGACCTCCGGAATATCGTATTCCAAGCCCTTCGATCCCTTAATGTGGAAGCTGCTAGCTCCTGTGTTATCCTGATTGTTTTTCCACAATCCTCAAATTGTTTCTTTCTGGCTGCTCGCAGTATTTTCTCCTTGACCTGGGAGCTCTGGAATTTGGCAACAATATTCCTAGGAGTTTTCTTTTTGGGATCTTTTTGAGGAGGTGATCTGTGGATTCTTTCAATTTCTATTTTGCCCTGTGGCTCTAGAATATCAGGGCAGTTCTCCTTGATAATTTCTTGAAAGATGATATCTAGGCTCTTTTTTTGATCATGGCTTTCAGGTAGTCCAATAATTTTTAAATTATCTCTCCTGGATCTATTTTCCAGGTCAGTGGTTTTTCCAATGAGATATTTCACATTGTCTTCCACTTTTTCATTCCTTTAGTTCTGTTTGATAATATCTTGATTTCTACTAAAGTCACTAGCTTCTACTTGCTCCAATCTAATTTTTAAGGTGGTATTTTCTTCAGTGGTCTTTTGGACCTCCTTTTCCATTTGGCTAATTCTGCCTTTCAAGGCATTCTTCTCCTCATTGGCTTTTTGGAGCTCTTTTGCCATTTGAGTTAGTCTATTTTTTAAGGTGTTGTTTTCTTCAATATTTTTTTTCAGTATTTTTTTGGGTCTCCTTTAGCAAGTCATTGATTTGTTTTTCATGGTTTTCTTGCATCATTCTCATTTCTCTTCCCAATTTTTCCTCTACTTCTCTAACTTGCTTTTCCAAATCCTTTTTGAGCTCTTCCATGGCCTGAGAGCAGTTCATGTTTTTCTTGGAGGCTTTTGGTGTAGACTCTTTGACTTTGTTGACTTCTTCTGGCTGTATGTTTTGGTCTTCTTTGTCACCAAAGAAAGATTCCAAAGTCTGAGACTGAATCTGAGTGCGTTTTTGCAGCCTGGCCATATTCCCAGCCAACTTACTTGACCCTTGAGTTTTTCAGCAGGGTATGACTGCTTGTAGAGTAAGGAGTACTTTGTTGAGGGGATATGCCATTGATTTCAGAGCTATTTCCACACAGCCAGCTCTGCCACACCAGCACTCCTCCTTCCTCAAGAACCACCAACCTGGATGTGACGAAAATCTTAAGCAGGCTCTGCACTCCTGCTCTGATCTGCCACTTGTGGGCCTGGGGCCGGAAGCAATTGCAGCTCTAGTTCTGTAGCTGCACCTCCCCCCTCTGCCCCCGGGGTGTTGGCCGAACTGCAAACTCTGTTCACTCTGTCCCCTGCAGCTTTTCCCACTAACCTTCTCTGTTGTCTTTGGTGTTTATGGGTTGAGAAGTCCGGCAACTGCCAGAGCTCACTGATTCAGGGCGCTAGGGCTTGTTCTGTCTGGCTCCTGGTCTGGTTGGTCCTGCCTCCACTGGCGCTGGACTATGCTCCCCTCCACTCCATGTGCGACAGCCCTCATCCAATGACCATCCAGGCTGTCCTGGGCTGGATCCCTGCTTCCCTCTGCTACCTTGTGGGTTCTACAGTTCTAGAATTGGTTCAGAGCTATTTTCTATAGGTTTTTTGGAGGGACCTGGCAGGGAGCTCACGCAAGTCCCTGCTTTCCAGCCGCCATCTTAGTTTCACCTCAGCCCATTCAGTTTTGGTGATAGTTCTATTTATCCAGATGTTTTTCTTTATAGTCAACTTAAAACTGTCTCTACAATATTGTTCCTTCCTTCTCTCCTTCATTCAAAAAAGTATTTGTTAATATCTACCATGGGCAAGGCACATATTGCTCCAAGTTCTGCTCTCTGGGCAGAGCAGAGGGAGTCCTCTTCCATGTGACAACCCTTCAAATATGTACAAACAGTTATCATGTTTTCTTTTCCCCTAATTTTGTCTTCTCCAGGCTAACTGTTGCTGATTTCTCAACCATTCCATATAGTCATGTTATTCCTTGGCTCAGAAATCTCCTGTGGTCTTTATTGTCCACTAAGTAAATTTCAAATTTCTCTGCTTCACATTCAAGACTCTCCACCATGTGGAGCTACCTTATTTTTCTGTTATTTCCTCATATTTTTTCTCAAGCTACTTTTTTTCTTAGCCGATCTGTATTATTCTTAAAAAAAAAAAACAATCTGTACCATTCCTCATCTTCTGAAAATGCCTTTTTAATTTACCTCTTCTGTGCCTTTGCCCAAATCATTCCCTGTGCCTGTAATGTCCATCCTTCTCATATGTTCCAAACTATTTAACTCCTGTCACCTTTTTAAAGTCATTTCAAATGCCAGTATCTGCATGATGCCTTTTTTCTCCTTTAGAATTAATGTATAACTTTTTTATCTATTGAATGTATTTATTATTTGTTATTTTTTGTTATGCCATCTGTGTGAGTCATATTTTCCTACTGGACTCTAAATCCCATCATAACAGGTGTCAAATCTTTTACAAATTTTATATCCTCTCCCACCACCCAGCACAGTGCTAGATACATAGCAGATATTATTTCTTGTTGAATTCAATTTAGGCAAAAGGGATGATGCATACTTCGACTCAACTTAATGAAATATTCTTATTAATGAGAGCTGTCAAAATATGTAATCTGGATATGACTAGTGAGTTCCAACCACTGAAGATAGTGGAAAGTCCCTCCTATCCAAGTAAAAGCTGGGGTTGTATGCAGAAGAGACACATGATTTAGGTAGAGGTTATAACAAGTGACCTTAGAGGTCCTTCCTATCTCCAACAGTCATGATTCTATATAGATGGTATTTTGTTGAAAAGGTATTCCATGCTGTCTTTATATGTAATGTACACAGTACATTATTGTGTGTTCTCAACAAATACATGTTGAGCTTGTTTTCCTTGCCTTACTGTCCAGGAAGAGGTATTGTAGTGTAGTAGGAAGAATGATTTGGAGTTAGGAAGGCCCAGGTTCAAGGGCCCACCTCTGACACTTACTAGGCGAATCATTTAGTTTCGAATGCCTCAGGCAACTCCTTAGCATTTACTGGTGCCTCACACAGAGCAGGTACTCTAACATGCATTAGATATATTGAATCATAACTGGGAAATGAACTGTGTTAATAGAG
Organism: Trichosurus vulpecula; assembly: GCF_011100635.1. NCBI lineage: Eukaryota > Metazoa > Chordata > Mammalia > Diprotodontia > Phalangeridae > Trichosurus > Trichosurus vulpecula. The sequence goes on from NC_050577.1 coordinate 58,317,193, forward strand.
GTAGTTTCCTATCAGGAATTTCCCATGCTAATAAAATCATATGTCCTTGTTGAATATTTAGTGGTTCCCTTGAGGCTTGATTGTTTTTTCTGTGCATATTGTTCGATATAATTTATTCTAATAAGATCATTTTTTTCTGTCCTGCCATAGTTGTTGTTCATTCAGTTGTGCCTTACTTTTTGTGACCCCATGGACCATACTGTCCATGGGGTTTTCTTGGCAAAGATACTGGAGTGGTCTGCCATTTCTTTCTCCAAGGGAGTAAGGCAAACAGAGCTTAGATGACTTGCCCATGGTTGCATAATAAGTAAGTGTTTCAGGCCAGATTGAAACTCAGGTGATTCTGACTCGAGGCCCAGTGGTCTATCCACTGTGCCACCTAACTGCCTCTGTCCTGCTATAGACCCATGCACAAATATTTTAATGGACCTATGATTTTATTTATGTATGCATTTCTTGTGATAATACAATTTACAACCCATTTGGGCCAGCCCAACCTGTGGAACTCTTGTCAATGAACTCCCATTGGTTCACCATTGGGCATCCATATAAAATGTTGAGGACTTTCCTCATTTTCTCTTGATATCAAGTGAATGCCAGTAAATCACAAGGTCATCTATTATCCTTGCTCTCAATATATAACCAGCCTGCCTGATTTTTCTGCTTATTATCTAACTTCCACCCTACCCTTCCCCCGGCAATCAGCTGGAAATGAAACAATCCTGATGTGATTTGTTGTTAAAAAGGAAGATATAGGTGGAATGCATGGTTACTTCCCTTTATACATCCATGGAGTCATCGGCCCTCCTGTCGCCAAAGCCAATGAGCCAAGTCATCTTCAAGGGTTAGCTCTTTAGTCCTAAGACTCCCCATTAGACTGTGAGATCTCCAAGAATGGACTTTTTTTTTTGTTCTTATCAAACCTTTTTTTTGTACCTTTCTTTATGTTCTTATTAATTAGTACAGTGTCTTGAACATAATAGGTACTTAATAAGTGCTTGTTGACTCTGAGTCTCATGTTGACAAAAGCAGGTGTTTCAACAATTTGGCTAGCAGCTGCGGTGGGGGTGTAAAACCAACAACAACCAGCTCACAGAACACTGCAAGCCCAGGTCCTTTTGATCTGCTTTACTAAGGAAAGGAACATTAAGGGGTTAACAAGCTTACTTTAATTCAGCATACAAATATCATTCGCTTAGTTCAGGGGAAAAGGCCAGGACCCTAAACTTCAGAGCAAATACAAACAAATTACAAACATATACTTATAAACAGACCAAATACAATTCATAGTTACCAACATCTGGGTTCAGCCAGGAGCTTGATAACGGCTGGCTCAGAGTCATGCGTCACTACTGCTGCAGGTCAGAGCTCCGAAAAAGGAAAGCCAATCCCTGGTTTTATATCTTTTTCAGGGTCAAGGGTAAATCACACATGCGACTCACCCATGTGACCTAAAATCGTGGCAAAGATGCGACTTAAACCCACGTGGTCTAAAAGCCTCTGATGTCACAAACATGTCACTCAAACCCATGTAAACTGGGCTTTCCCTTGAGGCAAGGAAGTCATCAAGGACTCCTATTTTATTATTATCCCCATTTTACAATTGAGAAAACTGAAGCAAACCAAGTTTAAAAGACTTGCCCAGAATAATACAGTTAGTAAGTGTCTGATATTGGATTTGAACTCAAGTTTTCCCAACTCCAGTTTCAGAGCTATAACTATCATACCACCTATTTGGTTTGGTCTATGTTAGTTATTTTGGTGAAGGACATACTATAAAACTCAAATATGGTTACAGACATTTTCTCCAAAATTCTCAAATTAATAATTTAACTTGAACCCCAGTGGGTAAAGTTTGGGTGGGGCAGTAGATCATCCAAAAGAAAAGACATACCAGCAAAAATGGGAAGTTTTAATAGAAATCACTCTGCAACCTTTACTCTAGTGATTGCTATAATTGGAGAGCCTGAATTGGAAATGTGACTGAAATGTTCAATGACAAGCATTTTGAAAGCTTTCCCAGTGAAAACATAGAGTTACTATTTAATTTTAATTTTTTTCAGTGTTCAACTCCTTTCATTTGGTATTCTCTACAGAACTCATTTTATTCCTCTATGTAGGGTTGATTAATGTGACAGCCTGATTTTAAAAATCAGATACTTCAAATTTAAGGAAAGAGGCAACTGGTTTACATGATTTGATTTGCTTAAACACATTGTATTGCATTTTATACAGTAATTTCTTATGTTAGTATTTAGAACTGTTCACTAATGCTACATTTTGAGTAATCAAATAACTTCAAAGATTTAGAGAATTGAGAAAAAAATAGTGAGAGGCAGACAATGATATGGAACTGGCATTTAATGTCAAAACTCTGCAGGATCTAACCTCCAAAACATTTCAGCTCTTTTTTTAACTATTCAGAAATTCGTTTGAAATGTCTTGAACCTTGAGCAGTTTGAGAGTGTATCAAAATACAAGGGCATAAAGCTCAACCAACCCTTGATTGTTCAGGCTTAATGGAGGTCAACAGAGGCATGGATCATAAAAAGTACAGAGTTAAGAAAAAGATTTCTGTTTGGCTGCAAATTACATAATTATTGTAGTATTCTCAAACCTGTGGACTTTGCTGAATATATTTTCCTTAAGCTATTCAAATGCTACTCCTTAAGATATTCTCTGCAATTCTCTCCTAGACAATGGGAAGCATGACCAATCTCCTAATGTCTTCTCCTCTTAAGCTAGGCTTTTTTTTCCATATAAGGTACTGATTTTTTTTTTGTCTTGACTTAATTGATTGAGTGGGCTAAAAGCTTGGGCCACTGGTATAGCCTAGATGTTTAGGGGCAGAAAAACCAGGGCGGAAGGAAGATTTGATGTCTTCCTCAAGTTTCTGACTTTCAGAACAGCATGACTGACACTGGCATAGGGCTCAATTGTACCCTTGCTGGATGGATGCCACTCATCTGCGAGACCTAGCATATTCACTCTCTGGGTGTGTGTGTGTGTGTGTGTGATATATGGAGTCTGTGAAAAAGGTAGGCACAAAGAAGTCTAGCCAAACCTCCTTTTTCTTGTTAGCATTTGCCGCTACATGATTTGTTGTTGTTGTTCAGTCATGTCCAATTCTTTGTGACAACCATGGACCATTGTACTCTGGGTCCTTCTATTCTCTACTATCTTTTGAAGTTTGTCCAAGTTCATGTTCATTGTTTCCATGACAGCGTCTACCCATCTGATCCTCTGCCATCCCCTTTTCCTTTTGTCTTCAATCTTCCCCAATATCAGGGTGTTTTCCAATGAGTCCCATCTTCTCATCAGATGGTTAGAGTGTTTAAGCTTGTGTAAACAAGTATTCTGGGGAATGCTACTGAATGTGATGATATATGTTGGGTGGGTATTCTGAGAAATGCTATAAGATATACTGAATGATATGTTTTATTTAAGACTATGTAGCCACCTTAATAATAAGTTATGTTATGTTGTTGTGAATGTTATGCGTTAGTTCCCTGAACAACGTTTAGTTTTGAATAGAGAGTTCATTATACTATGTGATTAAACCTTAAAGCTATTCACAGCAGCAGTCCTTAGGTGTGCTGCTGTGATTGGCTTTACAGTATTTGACCTTCCAGTAAATAGCCTGAATTAATTTCTTTAAGTATTGACTGATCTGATCTTCTTGCTGCCCAAGGGACTCTCAAAAGTTTTCTCCAGCACCATAATTAGAAAGCATCAATTCTGTGGTACTCAAATTTACTTATAGGCCAACTCTCATAGCCATACATTGTTAGTGGAAAAACCATAGAGTTGAACATACAGAACTTTGTTGGCAAGGTGATATCTCTACTTTTTAGCGTGCTAACCAGATTTGCCATAGCTTTCCTTCTATGGAGCAAGTATCTTTTAATTTCATGGTTGCAGTCACTGTCAGCAGTGATCTTTGAGCCCAAGAATATAAAATCTGACACTGCTTCCATTTCTTCTCCCTCTGTTTGCTAGGACAAAGATCTCAGCAAGACTTTAGATTTTTTTTTTAAATTTTAAGCTTCAAGCCAGCTTTTATACTCACCTCTTTCACCCTCATCAAGAGGTTTATTAATTTCTCTTCACTTTCTTCTATCAGAATGGTATCATTTAAATACCTGGAGATTGTTGGTATTTCTGCTGGCAACCTTAATTCTAACTTTTGATTCATCCAGCCTGGCATTTCACATGATATATTCTGCATATAAGATAAATAAGTAAGGAGACAACCTACAGCCTTGTCATACTCCTTTTCTAATCTTAAACCAATCAGTTGTTCCTTGTTGAACTGTTTGGTTACCAGTTCTAACTTTTGCTTTTTGGCCCACATGCAAGTTCCTCAGGAGACAAATAAAATAATCTGATACTACCATCCCCTTGAGAACTTGCCACATTTTGTTGTGATCCACACAGTCAAAACCTTTAGTATAGTTAATGAAGCAGAAGTAGATTTTTTTTTCTAGAACTTCCTTGCTTTCTCCATTATCCAGCAAATGTTGGTAATTTGGTTTCTAATTCTTCTGCCTCTTTGAAAACTAGGCTGTCCTGGTAATTCTCAGTTAACATATTGCTGAAGCCTAGCTTGCAGAATCATATATATAACCTTGCTGGCATGTGAAATGAGCCCAATTGTTCAGTAATTTGAACATTCCTTGCCATTGCCCTTCTTTGGGACTGGGATGCAAACTGATTTTTTCTAAGCCAGTGGCCACTGTTGAGTTTTTCAAATTTCCTGGTGTATTGAGTGCAGTACTTTATCAGCATCATCTTTCAGGATTTTAAATAGCTCAGTTGGAATTCTATCAGCTACTCTACTATTATTTTTATTATCGCTCCCTAAGGTCCACTTGATTTCATTCTCCAGGATGCCTGACTCTAGATCAGTAGATCATATCATCCTGGTTATTGGTGATGTTAAGATCTTTCTTGTATAGTTCTTTCCTGTATTCTTACCATCCCTTCTTAATTTTTCTCCTTCTGTTAAGTCCCTATAATTTTTGTCTCTTATCATGCCTATTTTTGCATGAGACATTCTCTTGATATCTCTAATTTTCTTAAAGGGATCTCATCTTTTCCTTTCTATTGTTTTCTTCTATTTCTTAATGTTGCTAATTTAAGAAAACCTTTCCTTGCCTTTCTCTGGAATTCTGCATTCTGTTGGGTATATCTTTCCATTTCTCTGTTCTCCTTTGCTTACCTTCTTTTCTCAGCTGTTTGTAAAGCCTCATCAGATGGCCATTTTGCTTTCTTTCTCTTCTTTTTCTTTGGAATGTTTTTTTGTTTCTGCTTCCTGTACAATATTGCAAACTTCTGTCCATAGTTCTTCAGGCACTCTATCTACCAGATCTAATCCCTTAATCACTTCCACTTCAGTATGGATAAGAATAGAGTTTAGGCCTTAATTTATGTTATGGGACTAAATTCTACAAACAAGGAAAAAACAGCTTTACCCCTATTGAAACAAAAATTTTGAGGGTTTTTTTAACTTAATTTTTCCAGAATGTGCTGCCTCAGTAATGCTTGATTGAACCCTTAATAGGGAGAAGGGTTGAGAAGGGTAGGATAAGGAAGGTGGGTGGTGGTGGTATAAAGCTGTGGTATTCTTTTGTAAGTAGAGTATATGCAAGACAAAATCTAGACATGGCAGATGAGTGGTGGAGCTGAGGAAACACAACATTCATAACAGTGGAGTAAAGAGGCACTAGAGAAATCATGTTGTAGGATCAAACATTTGGAATTGGATATAAATTTAGAGATTCCCACTTTGAGGGGTGAGATTCATGGTTTAGGCTACAACAGTTCAGTGCTTGGTGAGTAGTATGGTTTTCATTTAGATAAAAAAGGTATCAATTTATCTCTAAAGACTTGAGTGTTTTTCTGTGGGGTCAAATTGAATTTGGGAAATTGTATAGGACCTTCACTGTTTCCAAGTTATTTCTTGCATATGTTTTTGACACAAATTGTCCTGGTGAGGGGATGTGGCTTTAAATCTTGGAACATGGCTGTCTCTGGAGAACCGCAATTGCATGTGACTAAACAACAACAACAACTAAAGAGATGCATGGCAGGCCCAACAGACTGTGACATAGTGTCAGGATAGGGGATTAATCAAGAGATTTCCATAATCAGTTGATTACTTGTTGAGATTTTGCTTCTCCCTACGGATCTTTGATCCATTCTGGACTCTATATGATTGCTTGTGGATGAATTGCTTGACTGATCATTGTGGGAGGAGCCATCTTTTTGTGCTAAACCCGTGAAAAAGGGGGTCAGTCACAGAGTTCACTTAATTTTTCTTCCTTTCCTTCTTTCCTTTTAGAGCAGTAGAGCTAACATCACACCTGAGTGGGGGAAAGGGCAAGGAGAAAGGTACTAATGACTGTCCCAGGAAAGAAGCATATGGAGGTTGGGAGTTTTCACATGTTTTTATCCATAAGTCCTGAAAGGAGAATTCCTGACTCCATTTATGGCATAACCTTTTACCATAAGAGATGGAATCCATGGAGAGAAGTAACCACATGGTCTGAATGGTAGGAGTTCTGGAACCTTAGATTTCAAGAAGATTGTTGTGATCTTGAATCTCAGCCTCCTAGAGAGAGGAAGGAGGATTTTCTAGGCAGCAAATTCTAGTGTCCAACCTTTTCTTGAGAGGAGGGCAAGTTCCAGGAAGTGCTAGCCTCAGAATTGCCTCTGTAGCAATCCCAAGTTAGATCATTTCAGAATATGAACTTCTAGCAACAGAAGGGAGAACTCCTGAGAAGTGTCAGCATTGGGGGTGCTTCTCTTGCAACCTCAAGTTTGGGAGTTCTGGAATCTAGCCTACTACTGAATGAAAGTGAGTTATGGGGACACAAGAATTGGGTGCATGTTTCACAAATTTAGAATTTAGAACAACAGCAAAGAATAAATCAAGAAGTAGAGGAACCAGACTCCTTTCTCTGTTACTGCGAATTGTCCAATCATTTTTAATTTTAAGGGAAGAAACTGTCCCTCTGGAATTTCCATTTCCATTTTCTTCTAGGGGACACTCATATCTTTAGGGTAGTAGCCCAAGTAGCTAGAGGTTTAATGGGTCTTTCTGGTGAGAATAGGACTCAGCTGCATGTTATCAGGTTGCCCTTTAACAATTTCAAGTTCATTTCTCTTTTGAGTGTAAATCTGATGGACTGTATAAAATCCTGAGTAAAGTGAGACTTGGTAGAGAGAGGAGAGCTTTGTTGTTTATGGGCTACATCAGTCCTTTAAGTGTTTTCTCTATTTTCTGTAGAATGGAGTGCCTGTGTAGGAGTTTGAGATTCTTCCTCACATCTATGAAGATCTAGACGTAAACAAGGGAGGGGACCCCTAGAGGGTGATTGAGAGCAGCATGACATTCTGGGTTTAAAGAGTATCATCACACAAAGCTAGATTCAGACAACAAATCATTAATAAAATAATAAAGTATTTTCCCACAGTTTATCCATGAGGTTCTGTCCTGTTTCCTGCCTGGGGTTTGCTTCTTTACATCTGGGAAGATTTTTGCTTTGAGGATGCATATACATCAATTAGGATGTCACCTATTCACTGGTCAATCTTTTCTTAGCTTAACAGTCTAACAAAACACATAATTCCAGCTGGTAGCCAAAACCTTAGATAAGCAATAATTTTTAAGGCTTCTTTGGGATAGGGACTAGGCTTGTGACTTCATTGATAAGGGGAACTTTGGAGTGATGGAATTTCCTCCACCAATGCAGATTGGCATCTTCTTTGCAATTCATTGTCTTAAAGGATTGTCTGAAACAATGAAAGATTAAGAAGTGACTTGCCCAGGGTCTTACAGTCACTATGTGTCAGAGGCAGGAGTCGAACAGTTTGCTGGCTCTAAGACGAGTTCTACATTGATTATGCAACACTGCTTCTCAGGACTTTTATGTTATTATTATACATAATATTATTTTATTTACATTTTACATTAATTTATTCTTCACTTAGCCTTATAAAGTAATAATTGGTGAACATTTTTGAAATCACTGAGCTTTCTGTCCCTTGAGTCCTGCTCTTAGGAAAGTCCTATTCAATACCTTTGAAGAAAAGGAACAAACATTAAACTTTCTATTTTGGGTATAGTATGCATAGCAAACTTCAAAGCTCTAATTTAAGTAAGCATGTGAGCATGCAAATGGAGTCCACCAAAATCTGCTTGGAATTTCCTTTCTGCCAGGATCCTAGCAGTTTGGAAACCTTTAAAAGGATATACTTAACTTAAATGGACTTTGAAGATATTTTCCCTAAACTTAAGAAAATGAAATCTTTAAAAATTTTGTTTTTTGTCCCCTGTGTGATAAAAGCATAAACATCGGTTAGCAGAAAGCAACTTGGAATTTTAGTCTGGAAAGACCATCCACATTATCGTGAGATAAGCCAAAGTGTTCTTGGTATGTGTTGAAAGTACTGCCAAGCAAGGGGTTCTGAGAGAGAGGATAAAAAAAAGAGAGGTTTATGCTTTTGCCAAGAAAAAGTTCTTTACTGAAAAACTAAAAACAAAATTTAAGTACTAGGAAATTCTGAATCACAATAAAAATCAGTTTTGAATTAATTTTTCTTTTTTTTTTTAGGGGGGGAGGATGTTGGAATCCAGATATTCATAGCAACAAACATGAACAGTGAGTAGCTGACTAGAGTTCTGTGTTTTTGGAGGCCTTCTGTCACAAGTACCAGTGGACAGAGCCTGCATTTCACTTTTATCATGAATTATCCAGGATTAGAAAAATAATGTTTTGCATATAGTAGGCACTTAATCCACGTTTGTTGAATAATTGAATTCCTGTTCCATTCCCTGACATTTGTGGGATGGAGTTGGTAAATAAAAAGTCAGGTTCTCCACTCCTCTCATTTCTGCTTAATTCTTTTTTCTTTTCTTTTCTCATCTTCTATTCCTTTCTCATACTCTTCTATTCTTTTTCCTTCCTCTTTCCCTTCTCCTTTCCTTTTCCTTTTAAAAGAATTTTTCAGTTTTTAAAGAGTTATTTTCACCCTGAATTTTTTTTTTTACCTCTTCTACCAGTTGGCCAATTCTGTTTTTTAAGGTGTTATTTTTTTCAGTGTCTTTTTGTGCCTCTTTTTCCAAGCTGTTAATTGTTTTTTCATAATTTTCTTGCATTGTTGTCATGTCTTTCCCCAATTTTTCATCTACCATTCTTATATGATTTTAAAATCAATTTTTAGCTTTTCCAGGAATTCTTGTTGGGTTTGTGTCAAATTCATATTTTTCTTTCTTGAGTTCACTGTCTTCTGAGTTTAAGTCTTGATCTTCCCTGTCACCACAGTAACCTTTTAGGGTCAGATTCTCTTCCTATTGTTTGCTCATTTTTCCAGCCCACTTCTGGGTTTGACTTTATGTTAAAGTTGGCATCTGTTCCTTGGGTGGGCACTGTCTCAAGCTTCAGGATTTTTGATGCTGCTATTTTAAGAGCTAGTTCTCAGGGTTTGGAAGTTTTCATTGTTTCTAGGATGATATCTGAGAAAGGTGTGGTCACTGCTCTTGTGGTCTTCACTCTGGTCCTTATCCAGAAAAGGCTCCTGATTCCTTAAAGCTGCAAGTGCTACTGCTTGTCAGGGTTCCAATTCCCTTCGGATCAAAAGTACTCTTCTCTACCCTGGAACTGCAACCCATTAGGGACTTTGGGCAATGGATTTGCCAAACAGTGCTTTGTCCTGTGCCCAGTGCTAGCACACAGGTCCTCTTGTAATCTCTTTCTGACCATTTGCTAGATTCCCTTACCATCTCTGACTTCAAAACTTTTAAAGCTTCTGCTGCTTTTATCTCTAAGGCTCACAGATGGAGTTACTGCCATGTGGGCTCTGGGCCAGCTTACATACCAGTGTCACAGACTTCTCCTTCTGACCTCCTAAATTGTCTTGGTCTGGAAAAATGTCTTACCCTGCTCTTTTGTTGGCTTTGCTGCCCCAGAATTCCATTTGAGCCATTATTTTAAAGTTGTTTGGAAGGCAATGTTGGGAGAACTCTGCTATAGTGATTCTACTCTGCCATCTTGACAAGCATTTCCTTCCTTCCTTTCTCCCTTCCTCCCTTTCTCCTTTCCTCCCTTCCTCCCTTCCTCCCTTTCTCCCTTCCTCCCTTCCTCCCTTCCTCCCTTTCTCCCTTCCTCCCTTTCTCCTTTCCTCCCTTCCTCCCTCCCTCACCCACCCTTTTCTATAGTGGGAGGCAGAGGGAAGAACAGATTATAAATGCATATAAAACAAACAAAAATCTGTGCTAGCTCAGTTGCAAAGGACATCAGATATTTTTGGTATTTGCATTTTTATAGCTAAAGCATATATCTGTTTTGCCTCACTTCAGAACACACTAGTTACTTGGATGGAGTAATAGGAGATTTGCCCTAGGGCATCAAATTTAGAGGACAATGACAGCTCTGATCCTTCTACAACATCGAAACACTAGGAAATAGTACCTATAAGTGACAACAGTTAGTTAAAATAGAATGTTCTTGGATTGCTTCCCACCTCCCATGATAACCTTCCCAGAAGAAGCCTAGCCTAGGTTGCCCAGTAGGGATAATACTAGACTAGGAGTCAGGAAGACCCAAACTGGAATCCTGTCTCAGATACTTACTAGCTTGAGTGACCTTGGTCAAGTTACTTAACTTTTCAGCCTCAGTTTCCTCATCTATAAAATGAGGATATAGCCTATCTAAGATGGAAGATCAAATGAGAAAATATTTGTAAAGGTCTTTGTAAAGCTGAAGGACCTATCTAAAAGTTAGCTATTATTGTTTTCATCTCAGAGTCTCTGTGTCCTGACCATTGTGCAGTATCTCTCAAAGTTCAACAGAGCTTTGTTCTGGGCGTGGTATGTGGTACTTGCCCTGGGTACAAAAATGCCTGGTTACAGCTCTTATCGAGGTATATTCCCAGCAAGTACAGGAAAGTTTCCCAGAAGCTCAGAACTTGAGAAACACAACCAAATTGAAATATTAGATTTTCTGGTGGAATGCTTTCAGTAACAACTATGAGCTCAAGAGCGATGAGTGTGTAATGTTTCCTTGCTATTTTCTTGACAGACTTCTATATGTTCTAGTTATTCAGTTTTCTTTCCTCCATAGGCCGTGACTTGGGCTTCTTTCCCTTATGGTTGTCTGGGGTTCTTCACTCTTTCTACCTAATCTGCTTCTAAATGCTACAGGATAATAATACAGGGACAGTTTTCCCTATCTTATTTTAGAGTTGTTCCTGGTGGGAAAGGAAGATTTTCTGATCATTTCTTCCCTTAATGCTAAATCACTAAGATGAACACACTGGCAATTGTATTTTTAAAGTACCATCCAAGTTGGTTTGCTCAATAGAACAGTCATTAATACTGTGTGCTATTTTTTTTTTTACATTGTTTCTTCCAAGCTGGCCTTTTGATACCACTGACACATTACACTGTTTGCCTAGTATCACCAAACTAAAATACAGCATGATTTTTTTTTCCTGCTCTTGGAATTTCATTTCTTTTTCTCCTCTGTTCTGTTTTTGTTAGCTTGTCATAATTGAGTTGATAGTGGGTGTAGATGGTATGAGCTCAAATTTATACACTGTCACTTTGTTTTTGTGTGTAGTGCCCGGCATTGAAAAGAATGATACAAGGACTGTGTTTCTCCCAAGTTAGCTTTTTCAAAAAATCTGAGGTTTTTCCTTCTCATTAAAAACAATACAGAATTGAATACCTTGTCCCAACTCAGGAGAGCTTCCTTTTGAGGCTGAAATAAAATATGTTCAGGAACTGTACAGCTTAATTATAAATCCCTCATGTTTGGATAGAGCAAGGGTAGGAAATATTGTTTAATTTGAGGACCATTGATTTATCCCCTAAAATGCTATAAATCAGTCAAAAGCAACTTTTTTTTTTAATGGAAGAGAAAGAAATTTGAAACTTTCAATTAATCTCATTATTAAATTAAGGGAAGGGAACATAAAAATTTATTCAATGAACAAATTAAAACAGTAAAACCGGGATCACAATAACACCCTTTCTAGGGATGTTGTGAAGATAAAATGAGATAACATTTGCAAAGGGCTTTCTAAACTTTTTGTTCTTCAGTCATGTCTGACCTTTACAGGAACTGAGGTAAATGGAGGTCAAACAGCTAATGTCTGAGATTGGATTTGAACTCAGATCTTCCTCACTATAGGCCTGGTGCTCTATCCTAGCTAGGAAGCTAGCTCCTAGCAGTTCTAGAACCCTGAACCTATATAAATACTAGCTTTTATCACAGTCCTCTGGAATGTGGCTGGCCATTGCTTTGATAAGAATTACTAAGTCTTTACATTGTTATTACTTAAATTACTTACATGAATCTCTTTAGTATAATCTCCATTAATTTTGTCCAAAAGAAGGTGCTAGGGATTCCAGGTCTATTCTAGCTTTCTCTCTTTAACATATTGACTAATGCATCAGATTAACCACTTATCATTTCGGAAGGCTCTGAGATGCTACCTTGAGGGCAAGAGCTACAGGACTGATAAATTTCAATGATTTTAAAGAAAGTAAGATAGTGAGAAACTGTGTATGGCCAAATTACAACCAGAAGTTCCAATTTGGGAGTGAAAGTTTTGAAAAGGTCTGGGTAGCGAAGCAATTGGAGGCAGAACAAAGCCCTCAGGGCAGGGAGGTCAGGCCTTAAATTATGGGGCATCTATTTGGCAGTTTTGCCTAGGGCTACTTCTGTTAGTATCAAGGTTTAAAAATCATTGCCAGGGACAATACTGCTGCTTTTCAGTTTAGATTTTCTTTTCTATAATTCATACAATTACTCTAAGTTCTTTCTCTTACTACAGGGCAAAATATTTCCTCTTCTGATTCAGTCTTTCAATATTTATTAAGCAACCCCTCCTGGATCAACTGTCGGCAAACTATAATGCACGGGACAAATCTGGCCTACCACCTGCTTTTCTATGGCCTGTAAGCTAAGAATGGGTCAAGTTTAACTCCAGGGCTGTGATTTGTGGACCTCTGTTCTGAATTCTAAATTTCTCTTATGGCTTTTCTCTGAGTATTTCAGTTTGCGTTTTACTCATCACACAGTTCTTTAGATTGAGAGTAGCATTCTCTGTTAGGACCAAGTAGTGTTCCTGGCAAGATGTTGGTAGAGTTAACAAATACCAGAATGTCTGAGATTGACATCAAACATCATGGTTCCTGACATGCCCATTGAAGAAATGCCACCACCATGTCCTGGGTCTAAAATTCCTACTTGATGCCTGACATTCCCTAAATTTCAAGAAAAGAGTCTAATATAGTTTCTCTTTAGTAGCTTCCATGAAGCCTCTGAGTGTGAAGATAATTCAGTTTAACAAATTTTTAATAAATGTCTATTAGGCACAAAAAACTAGGCATACAGAGACTAATGATGCAAAGCAGTCTTTGATCTAGGTAACTGAATTTTTCTATTTTAATAATTTCTTTAAAAATTTTTTTCTTTATAATTGTGAACTTAATTGACAAATACAAACATTTCAAAATTCAAACAATGGAAGAGGATTATAATTAAAAAAAGAAAATATGAACTTCTGTTACATATGGCATATATATTATATATAATCTAACAATATATAATATGTCATATATTATATCCTATATATTCCATATGTATGTATTATGGTATATAGGTACAACATATTGTACTGTATGTATATATTTATACACATACATATGTCATATGTTATATATACTTATATAAATTTAAAAATAAAACAAAACAATTTAAAAACCCTTAATTTTTTTACTTGTATCCCATTTTACATTTCTTGTTTTTCTTCTGTGTGGATTATTTTAATTTTTAAAATTTGAAACATTTGCCCTTTCCTTTAACATTTTTCTTTTTATTATTATGAACTTGACAAACATCAGTAAACATAAACTCTTTTGCATACAAATAATTGAACAAGAGGCCTACGTATGGAACGTGAATCTCTATCATATATAGCCTTTTAAAAATATATTTAAAATTCAACATGTTATTTACAACTGTTGTGCTTGTCTGTGTCACTTTCTGAAATTTCTTTTGATTTCTGAAATATTTTAAAAAATATTTAATTGATCATAAAAGGGGGAAAGGGACCTATATGTACAAAAATATTTATAGCAACTCTTTTTGTGGTGGCAAAGAATTGGAAATTGAGAGGGTGTCTATCAATTGGGGAATGGTTGAATGAGTTGTAGTATATGAATGTAATGGAATGCTATTGCATTATAAGAAATGATAAGCAGGCAGACTTCAGAAAAATGTGGAAAGATTTATATTAACTGATGCTGGGTGAAATGAGCAGAACCAAAAGAATATTGTACACAGTAATAGTAACACTAAGACTGTACAATGATCAACTATGATAGACTTGGCTCTTGTCAGCAGTACAGTGATCTAAGACAATTCCAAAAGGCTGATGATGGAAACTGTTATCCACATCCAGAGAAAGAACTATAGAGTCTGAATATAGATCAAACTGCACTATTTTCACTCTTTGTTTTGTTTTTCAGGGCTTTTTTTCATGGTTTTCCCCATTTTTTCTGTTTCTTCTTTTACAATACGACTAATTTGGAAATATGTTTAACATGATTGCACATGTATAACCTATATCATATTGCATATATATATATATATATATATATATATATATATATATATATATATATATATATGTAATCTTATTCTGCACCTCTAGCCTGTCCACTCTCTGCCAAATATAAGTCATCTCTTTTTGGAATTGTTATTACTCATGGCATTGATCATAGCTCTGAGGTTTTTCCCAGTTGTTTTCCCTTGTTTTTTAACCTGTACATTTTGGAATATTATTTTGAGGCTTTTTGTGTTCATCAGTACCCACTAACTTATCATCTCCTCCTCCACTATAATGCCTCCTTATACATATACGAATATGTACAGTCAAAGAAACCAAATCAAGATATTGACAATCTGAGAATTACCATCTGGTTCTGTATATCTAGTCCATCCCACCTCTGCCTGGAGTAATGTTTCCTCACTCCCCCTCATTTCCCCCTCTTCCCTTCCAATTGTAAAAGCTTTTTCTTTCCTCTTTTATGTGAGATAATTTACCGTATTCTACCTCTCCGTTTCTTTTTCTGGTACATTTCTCTCTCACCCCTTAATTTTATTTTTTAGATACCATCCTTTCATATTCAACTCATATCTGTGCCCTCTGTCTATATATACTCCTAACTACCCCCAATAATGAGAAAGTTCTTATTAGTTACAAATATCATCTTCCTATGTAGGAATGTAAACAGTTTAAACTTATTAATTCCCTTATGCTTTCCCTTTCCTGTTTACCTTTTTATGCTTCTCTTGAGTCTTGTACTTGAAAGTCAGATTTTCTATTCAGCTCTGGTTGTTTCATCAAGAATGCTTTTATGTCCTCTATCTTATTGAATATCCATCCCTTCCCCCCTTATGGATTATATTCAGTTTTTCTGGGTAATTGATTATTGGTTGTAATTCTATCTCCTTTGCCCTCTAGAATATCATATCCCAAGCCCTCTGATGCTTTAATTTAGAAGCTGCTGATTCTTGTATTATCCTGACTGTGACTCCACTATACTTGATTTGTTTCTTTCTGGCTGCTTGCAATATTTTCCCTTTCACCTGGGAATTCTGGAATTTGGCTATAATATTCAAGGCAGTTTTCACTTTGGTGGAGATTAGTGGATACTTTCAATTTCTACTTTCTATTTCTATTTTCTCCTCTGGTTCTAGAATATCATAGCAATTTTCCTTGATTATTTCTTGAAAGATGATGTCTAGCTTTTTTTTTGATCATGGCTTTCAGGTAGTCCAATAATTTTAAAATTCTCTCTATTTTCTGGATCAGTCATTTTTCCAGTGAGGTATTTCACACTGTCTTCTATTTTTTCATTCTTTTGGTTTTGTTTTATTGTTTCTTGATTTCTCATAAAGTCATTAGCTTCCATTTATTCCATTCTAATTTTCAAGGAATTATTTTCTTCAGTGAACTTTTGGACCTCCTTTTCCATTTGACCAATTCTGTTTTTAAGGCATTCTCCTCCTCCTTGGCTTTTTGGACCTCTTTTATCATTTGGCCTAGTCTGTTTTTTAAGGTGTTATTTTCTTCAGTATTTGTTTGTGTCTCCTTTACCAAGCTGTTGAATTGTTTTTCATGATTTTCTTCCATCACTCTCAATTTTCTTCCCAATTTTTCCTTTACCTTTCTTACTTGATTTTCAAAATTCTTTTGAACTCTTCTATGGCCTGAGAACAGTTCATATTTTTCTTGGAGGCTTTGGATGTAGGAGCTTTGGCTTTCTTGTCTTCTTCTGAGTGCGTGTTTGTCTTTGTCACCATAATAAATCTCTATAGTAAGTTTTTTTTTTCCTTGCTGTTTGCTCATTTTCCCAGCCTATTACTTGACTTTTTACTGTTTGTTAAAGAAGGGCTCTACTTCCAGGGTAGAGGGCACACTGTCCCAAGTTTCAGGGGTTTTGTACAGCTATTTTCAGAAATACTTCTAGGGACCTGTAAGATTTCATTTCTTCCAAGGTGGTATGATTTAAGGAGAGGTGTTTACTACTCTCCTGGCCTGTGCTCTGGTCTGTGAGCAACCACAAGCACTCTTTTCTGCCCTGAAACTGTGAGGGGGGACCCTTCTCCACTGCAGCTGCAAGGTCTGCTGTGAAAGTGCTCCTCTTTGCCCTGGGACTGCCATCCAGGACTGCAACTGGATCTCAATGTGAGCAAAGCAACAGAGTATGGCCTCAGTGCTAGCAAAAAGACCCCTGTAATCTCCTTCTGACCACTTATTCAACCTCTTTACTGTCTATGGACTGGGAGCGCTGGAAGTAGCAGCTGCCTCTGTCATTACCACTGCTGATTCAGTCACTCAGAAGGCCTCCTCCTGGTTTGCTGGGGAAGGGGCTGTGCTGGCATGGCCTGTGCTAGACTGTGCACTTCTCTCCCTGTGGTGCAACACACCTTTCCTGCTGACCTTCCAAGTTTTCTTAAGCTGCAGATTTGTTTCACTCCATCTTTTTTTGTGGGTTCTGCAGCTCTAGGATTTTTTTAGTCATTTTTAAAGGTATTCGGAGAGTTTGAGGGGAGAACTCAGGCAAGTCACTGCCTTTACTCTGCCATCTTGGTTTGCCTCCCAGGAATAGATTTTTTAAAAGTGGAGAAGAAAGAGCAGGGTCATACAAAGCTGAGCCAGAAAGAACCTGCAATCTACTGAACAACCAGTGAAAAGAGAAAGAAGGCAGAACTGAGCTTCGGCAGAGTAAGGATATTGAAAACAACAAATAACCTTATAGAAATCTCAGAGCCAAACTCTAGTGTTTATACAGATATATTCACCCAAGGAAGTTCCTAGACAAAGGTCTTCTTGTTTCCCAACTTCCCCTCCCAGTGACTGTCTACCCATTATCTGTTGCTTCAATATCAACATAATGTGTTCCTTCATTGGACAAATGTTTCTGGCTACCTGAATCTTGTGAATCAAATAAAATGAGACAACATATGTAGGGACTTTGCAAGCCTTAAAACACTATAAAATACTGTTGTTGTTATTAACAACCATCAGGAGGCCAGAGTTTGACTAGAGATGTATATGCATTTAACTTAAGGCAGAGATTCAAAACTATGCCTAAATGTTAGGAATTGTCCTAACTGGGGGCTCAGAGAAATTTTGATTGTACTCATAACTTTTTTTTTCTGAAATAAACTCCCTAAAGCCTCAGAGGAGGAAAGCAAGTAGATGTTTATCTTGCTCCTAGGCATTGTTGTTTAGACACTTTTCAGTTGTGTCTGACTCTTCATGACTCCATTTGAAGTTTTCTTGGCAAAGATACTGGTTTCCCATTTCTTCCTCCAGCTTATTTTACTGATGAGGGAAGTTAGGCAACCAGGGTTAAGTGACTTGTCCAGGGTTACACAGCTAGTAACTGTCTGAGATTGGATTTGAAGTCAGATCCTCCTGATTCTAGAGCCAGTGCTCTATCCACTATGCAATCTAGCTGTGCAGCTAGGCTTAACATGAACTAATTACTGTAGTTATTGTTACAGGATACTACAGTAATAACCTAAGAACATTTTTTGTCCTTTTAAAAATGTCATTTAGATGATCCATAGATCTCCTAGAATTCCTGAAATTTGAGAGGCAGTGTGCTATAGTGAATGATAAGCCAGCCTTGGATTCAGAAAACGCTGGGTTTGTATCTTGCAAATCTCTATATGTCAAGCAATTTTCTAAGACAACAAGTTACATGAAAGTTGTCTGTCAGTGAAGGGATTTCCCATGAAGACTTTATTATGCTGATGAAATAATATGTCTGGACTAAAATAAAGCAAAATAAATTTTTGCTTTTGGATGTATAAAATGGAATCTGAACTGAAATGTGTTGCAGATTGTTTCATTTTGATTCTATTGAGAAAAGTAATAAAAATGAAATGTTAACACAAATAGCCCAACTTAGATTTCCAGATCTAAAGTAGAGAAGAAGTAAAATGTACATATCTACTAATTCTTACCTAAAAATCTCTTTGTATCAAATGCTTAGGTTTGAACTCGGGAATAAAATTTTTGCATACTGAAAATATTTGACAATGTTTTCAGTAACCAAATAGCTTTTGCAGTTGTCTTCTTGAATACTTCTATCAGAGATGTAATAAAAATATACAATCTGAAAATTAAGTTTGAATTGGCCTAAGTTTTGAGAGGAAAGCCAGAGAAAATATTGATGAGACCAGGATTATTGTTTTAGCATAAAAATTTGTTTGGCCTCAGGCCGACACTCTTAGTTTCATAGATATTATGTAAAGCTAAAGTATTCATAAATATATAAATATCCATTGTACATGTACACTTAATTTCTGAAAAATATGCTAGTTAACATTATTTTCTATCTTATTTTGTTCACGTTTTTAATTGATGAATTTTAGTTTTGTATCATGTTACTTTTCTAATGTATCCTCTTTCCTCTTACCATTGAACTTTTAACAAAGACTGGAAGGGAAAAATAAAAACAAAATGGTTCAGCAAAACCAAACAGTACATTATATATGTCCAGTAGTTTATGTAACATTCCATATCTATCATCTTTAACCTCTGTTGTGAAGAGAGGGCAGGGAATTTTCTCAACTTTCTCCAGAGCCAACAAGGTACAGTGGAGAGAGTACTGACCCTGCAGTCAAAAAACTTAATTTCTAATCCAACTGCAGGCATTTACTAGCTGCGTGACCAAGGGCAAATCATTTAACCTCTGTTTGCCTCAGTTTCCTTATTTGTAAAATGGAGATAATAATAGCACCCACCTCCCAGGGTTGTTGTGAGGATCAAATGAGATGATAATTGTAAAAACTTTAGCACAGTGCCAGGCACATAGTAAGCACTATATAAACATTAATTATTTTATTCAACCACACTCAGTTACCCATCCCCACCCCACCCACTATTCTTTCTGTTAGACATTGTTTCCCTGTTGGTTCTTACATCACTTTCCATCAGTCATATAAGCCTTCCTTATATATTCAATTATATTCATCTGTTAGAGTGCACCCATAACACAAAACCATTCCCCAGTTGATGAATACCCAGTTTCTTTTTAGTTGTTTGCTACTATCAAATGCTACAATGCATGTTTAAGCATGTATGGGTCCTTTCTTTTTGTCTTTGACATCCTTGTGGTATAGACCTAGTAGTGGGCGGTCAGAAGGTATGGGGATTTTAGTCACTTGTTTTCATAATTCCAAATTACTGTCCTCAAAGATTATTGGACCAATTCACATTCCTACCAGCAGTTTATTAGTGTGCCTCTCTTTGTACGACCTCTCCAATAGTTTTATCTTTTATCATCATTGCCAATCTGCCGGCTCCTTTCCTGGTTTCTATCTGCTTGTCTGACCTTCTCTTCCTCCTTTTGTGTCTTCTCACCCATCTACCACCCACCTCTACCTTCTACAGTGGTTTCCAGAATTTTTTTTTCTTGCTTTAGACAACATATCTACTATGCTAAAATACTTACTATGCCAAGAAGGCAAGTGAGATTTTGTTCACTTCTCACGTCCTCAGAACACATTGATGACCATGACATATCATTATTTCTATTATTGTAGAAGCCTAGCAGCCAGGTGAGAAACTGTCAGGAAGAAATCTGAATCAGGGCTTAATTCCCTGGGCCACTGGCTTTTACGACTCATTGTACCTTTTACTCTTGGTTATATCTTGGTTCAATGGTTAACAATTGTGGGCAGGTCCATGTGAGAGGTTGATTTTTTATTTTTGGGTGAATGCTGAGATTTTCTTGTGGATTCAAATTCAACAAACATTTATTAGGCATCATACTATGTGTAAGGAATAGGTAAAAAAACAAAACAAAACAAATTGAAAACCAGTCTTTGCCTTCAAGGAGCTAGAATATATGTATATACATATATATATATATGTAGAACTATATACACAAGACAAATTTGAGAACGGAGCAAGTACTAAACTTCTGTCCTTCTTCAACCTTCTTTCCCTTTAAGTATCTCAAATTAATATGATGCAACTTCCCTGGGAAAAATTGCCTTCCAAGTTGTGTGGTGAAACTTGAAGCCAAAGGACTTCTTCTATATATGTATCTTACTACCAATATCTGGGTATTGTCTTATACTCTTCCCCAACCCATCTTAAATCCAGTTCTTTTACCTATTTCCTGTTTATCTTGTATACACTTTGCTTTGTACATATTTGTTTGCATGTTCTCTCCTCCATTAGATTGGAAGCTCCTTGATGACAGCGGCTGTCTTTTACCTATTTTTGTATCTCCAGTGCTTAAAACAGTGCCTGATACCATATTAGGCACTAAAAATACATGTTTATTGAATTGAACCAGTATGCAGAACCCTGTAGCCCATTCCTATCTAGAAGTGTCGGAATTAATGAACTCAATTAATTGATGAAATGAAACCAAAGTTCTGCTATTCTATTCATCACCCTACCGGGTGCTTCCATATACTTGTCATCCTATTTCAGTACCCTATGTAGCTATTGGTTTTATTTTTAAAAATATTTGAATACTTACGATATGTTGGGCAGTGTGGGAGGTGAATGAGATAATTTATCCTTCAGGGAGTTTACAGTGGGTGTGAATTTAGGGATTTAATCTGACTCTCTCATTTTATAAACCAGGAAACCAAGGCCCAGAAGAAGGAAGCAGCCTATGCAGAAGTAGTATTTATGACAATCATTTGGTTCCATTAGTATGTATCCTTTTGTTCTTACCCAAGTAATTTAGGCATTTTTTTCCCATTTGTTAGCAGAGTTGTATTAATCTTCAATTCCAGTATTTTACTCTTAATGCTAGTCTTTCTGTCCCAAGTAGAATCAGAGAGGTGGTCAGTTTAGATCATATCCAACTCCAGAAATGTATCACATGAAGAATAGCTTCCCTGGTGCATCACTTTCTCATTTCCAGCTCATTTACTTTCCATCTACAAAACCATTTGGTGCTTCTATTACACAGTGAATGATTTTCCAATTTAAACCATATTCATTCATATTTTACTTAGTTTTGTTTTGCCATAAAAATGCTCTTTAGGTTAAGACTTAATGTTTACCTCCTGATTAAATAGTTTTTAGACCCATTTAATTCGTTTGAAGCTTCGGTCTGTAGAGGGGGTTTGGGGCATTATAATTCAGTGCATCATGTTTCCATGCAATTGGAAAGGAAATATTCTTGACAAAATCATTAGTGGCTTTATGTGATATAAATATGAATGTCTACTTTTGACCCTCCAAATCTTCTCAATGATGTATTGTTATACTTACGAACAGAAGACCAGCTGGTTAGACCATCTTGTTAATGAGGTCAAAGTCCATTTACTCAAGAGTCTATCTAGTCCAGTTTGCTATGCTATGTTCCATTGTGCCATCTTTTACTAAACCATTTTTACATAAAAAACAATGGCTGACGTTTGTCTAGTATTTTACATATATGATGTAATTGATTTAATTTTTACAATCCTGTAATAGACGTTTTTTTCTTTTGGAAGGAGAGTGTCCAAACTTGTGATTTCATCCTTGTGTGGAAACTGTCCATTAGTTGCGGATAAGCAACTCATCTTTAATTTATAGTCTTAGAGACAGACCGTTGCATTGGGGCCCTGAGAGGTTAAATGGCTTGCATGTAGAGCCACAGACAGTATGTCAGTAGCAGGACTTGAATCCATGTCTTTTTGATTCTGAGACTGGCTCTATTCCCCCATTGTCCTTTGAGCTTTTGTTTACAGCTGTATTATCATTCCCAGTTTACACATGAAGGATCTGAGATTCAGAAAAGTTGAGTGAGCTACCCAAATGCACAACACACAAATAGCAAGTAAACATCCAAAGCAGGACTGGAGCCCAAGTTTTTCTTAACTCTATTTCCAGTTCTTTCTCTACAAACTCTATTTCATGCTGTCTCTCAGCCACCTGTAAAGATAAGCTGCTGTTCACACTGGAGAAGAGATAAACCATGGGAACATTTAAGTCAGCATGGATCAGTTGCCTCTTCTGAAAAACAAACAGTATAAAGCAGGCACCAATCCTATTGATGGTGGTCAGTGATGTCAGTGGTCTTTGATTACAAAAGACCACACACATACAGGGGATGCATGGTCCTATATGCATGTGCAATAACCCAGAGCTGCCTCCCTGACCAAGCTTGTTGGGTCTTTCAGTGTCCATTGTGCCATATATGAATGGCCATGACATGTCGAAAATCTCCATGTTGGATTTGGACTAGGTCATTATTCCCTTGTCCTCTCAGTATTTTAATCATGTTTTATTTGACATCTTTCCCTCCCTTCCTTTCCTGTCCTGAATTTAGATTTTTTTTTTCATGTAAGATTTTATTTTGTGGATGCAGCCAGTGTCAGCCAATATCGCCATGGCTGAGGTTTATGATTTACTGAGTGACAGGAAAGGGTATATTAAAGTCTCATGTCTTAAAAATGGATCAACTAATTTTCAAAAACAGACCTGAGGATAATGTTGGTTCCTAACTGCATGTTCTGGGTTTTCTGCTTTGTTTTTCATTTTTGCCTTTCCACAGTGTGACATCTAGTTGTCTTTACTGAATGTAGTTTTTCCTATTCATTTTCTTCTCTGCATTAGATAGGTGCATGTATGCCAATTGCTGGCCTGATGAAGGAAATGAGCATCCTTACAACTCTCTTCTTTGTGTTTCTGTGTCTTGGTTCTTTTGTCCAGGGTTAATATATTGCTTAATATCTACCTGTAAAATTCATAACAGCACTTTGTGTATGATCATGTTTATATGATTCACTTGGGAGATACTTGGAGGTCATGGAGAAGATCCGCAGAAAAATATTGAAAGTAAAGGGTAAGATAGATCAATGATAAAAGAGTTTATCTTTCACAACTGAGAAAAGAGAAGACTCGGGTTTGACTTAGTAGCCTTCAATACGATTAAAGAACTATTATATACACATTGGTCATAATTTGTTTTTTATTTCTGCTAAATGTTGAAAATCTGGTGCAAATCAAAGCAGAAGTATTTAAAGGAGAGACTCCTCTTGGGAGTTGGGACATCCCTTTGGTGACCTGTGGTGCTAATTAGAATCTTTTATACCTTTTTAGACTGGGGATAGGGTAGTACAATGGTGACCTGCCACACAGAAAACTCTGCCTAGTGGTCTGGTGACATGGTGGTGTGTCTGACCACTTTTGTGGAGTTCACATGAATCTGGTTTAAATGTAAGTGTGAGATACACTATAGATTATGACTGGGTGTTAAAGAAATTTGTGAATTCCCTTTCTTGGGAAATTATGGGACTATCATAACTGTCTTTTATACTATAGGTATAAATCATCCAGGTCAGATGACCTCATTCTAATAATGATGATGATGATGGTGATGATGTTAAAAATTATAATAGCTAACAATGAAATAGTATTTTAAGGTTTGAGAAGATATTTGTCCTATGGGACTCAGCTTGGGGAAGTTATTAGATAGAGCTAAAGGATAATAAAAATACTACTGTGCCTTGATATTTGTGCATTATCTGATTATCTTTGCTACTTAATTAAAACACACACACACACACACACACACGTGCACACACCCATTCTCGTAATTCTTGCTGTTGTGTTCTTAGTAATAAAACAAGAGGGGACAAAAGATGGGACAAATGTTCTTCCATAAGAAATCAACCGTAAAGAGCTGAGAGACCAAGTTTGTGGCTGGTCAACTGTGACTTAGTAACAGCCACAGAGGGATTTGATATTTTCAAAATGAAAGTTCCTGGCTATGTTGCTTCTTCATCATACTAGCTTCTTTCAACCTCTACCTCTGCTGTGATATTTTCTGTAGATAAAGGTAATGATTCTGTCTATGTGCCCAAGCTTTATATTCTGGGAATGAAGATAAAGGAAAATAAATGTTGACTTTGATATTCTCTGTGATAGCAATTGGGTTTCACTAAGTGGCAAATGAAATGGCATTAGACATGCGTCATGAGAAGGGGAAAAGGTAGCTCATAGAAAGCAGAAAGCAACCATGAAGGGAACTGAAAGGGATTTCAGTAGAGTGGTGCCCATTTTGGCTTTCCCTTGAATTATTAAATAGGCCATATAGCTTGTGGTCACTGTAACTGCTCTGACATTATCCTCTAGAAAGTTTTTTTTTTGGTAAAGAAACCTCTTGGCCATAGGGATTCTGGAATACTTATTACTTATTCAATATAGTTTGACATCTTGCTTTCTCTTTTTTCTTATAAAGAATTTGATCACTACCTAGAGATGGAAAATATCTATATTTGGATTAAAATGAATACTAGGCCACAGTTAAATGCCCTAATAACTATTGTTCTCAGGACAAGTCAAATTCAATTCAACAAACAAAAATTGAAAAAAGGCACAGGTAGAGTGGAAAACGTACTGGATTTGCAGACAGAGAATCTGAATCCTGGCTCTGTCTTTTACTACTTTGGGTAAGTTCCTTAAGCCCTTTGGGCCCCAGTTCTTAATTTATAAAATGAGGGGATTGTATTAGATAGCCTCTGAGGCTTCTGGCTCTAAATCAAACATATTATCCTATTATTTATTGTGATTATGAGATGCTAGGAGCATTAGGTCATCCCCCTCTATTTGTCTCTGGGAAAGACATGCATGAAAGATGCATAGGAGGGGCAGGCTTGGATGGGTTTTTATATGCATTTTGGAGAAAATAATGACATTGATAAGTTCACAGATTCCCTTAAGTATCTGAGTATTGAAAGTACAATGAACTCTTCATGTTGCTAGAAAGTAAGTGTAGGCAAACAGGTTCCCCTCAGACTCTTCAGGAAGTGGAATATTAGTACCCTTAAGTTCCAAGATCCATTGGTAGTTAATATTTGTTCCCTCTAACTTTTGCTTTGATTTGTGACTTATTATTATGAAGTGACATTTGAAGAAATAGCAGAACCTTCTCAGAAAGTGAGCTTCCAACTTCCACGCATTGTAAGCAAAGTTTGACTGCCTGTGTCCAAGTACAAGATTGCACAAATTCAATTTTAGCCTTAGGCATGAGGAGGCTGACAATCGTGAGAAACCTAGAAGTTTTTCTTTTAGTCAACTGTAGTTTGAAAAACCATAGGCATCAGCACCAGAATACAGAAACAGATAGCTAGACAGCTAGAATAAGACTATATCCTTTCTAATGGCTTCTGTGTTCACCGTACTATATTTTCTCACATATAAGAAAATATTGAATGCCCATTTTATTCTGGTTTCACATAATGGAGTTTGAACATAAAACAATAACCTAAGCTTTAAACAGATCTTAACAATAAAAGGAAAGGAAAGAAATTGAAGGTGCTTCTAGATAATTCTCACTTTGGCCTATTTTGCATTTGTCCTATGTGAATCCAGAAAGAAGGAAATTTTGGACAAATAAAAGGCACTACGATCTTTAAAATGCATGCAATAAATTTAGAGTTTGCTTTCTCCAGAGGTATCACAAGTAGAAAATAGGAATACCTTTAAGAAGTATTTGTATATACTCAGGATGATAGATCTAAGATGTATTATTAAGTGACATAAGGAATGTTTCAGGGCATATCACACACCTTTTGAAGTTTAATTCTTGCAGGGTCAACAGTAGTAGCTCCCACCAAAGACCACTTTGTGCTTTATACAGAGATGGTCAACATGACCACTTTGGCAATTCTTACGTCCTCAAACAATCATTGGCCAAACACTAGGCACTTAATACAATATTGTTAAATTCAATTGGCCAACCTAGGTTGTTAGATTATTTAATTTGGGCTTAATATACCTTAATCTAATTGTAAATATTTTCTTAGAATTTCTGATTGTGATGATGGATGATGGAAGCACTGTCTATGGTAGTAGGACAGGATACAGAAATTCGGAAGCTTTCTCTGAAATCCACTTCCTACTATAGGGAGCTGGAAATAATTCAAGAACTGGTATCTGGACTTGAGGGATCTGTGATTTAGGTTGATCTTTTGGGTTCTTGTAGATGATTTTAATAATCATTTGTTAAACACTTGTTATATGCAAGGCACTGTGGATACTTTCATACTTTAATGAATCTGTATTACCAACCTGGAGACCTGGGAAAGACCTTCGTTTAAAAAGGCCAAGCTCTCTCACTGCATCTGGGGCCATCTCTAGTTGTCCTGATCTATTCTTGCCACTGGACTCACATGGCTCCAGAGGAGAAAGTGAGGCTGGTGACTTTGCACAGCCCTCCCTCACTTAAATTCAATTCACATAAAAGTCACGGCATCACCTTCCTGATGTCATGGTCCTCTTTCAGAACAATGGACAAACAACATTACCAATCTATGCGTACTCCATCCAATGAGACAAATCTCAATACATTCGTGTCTTTTTATTCTGTGTTACTCTTGTCCATGGCTATAGAAATACAAGGCTATAGAAATACAAGATGAACACTTGTCAGATACATTGTCTATGGGGACTTTTGTTGCCCTGGGTTGGACTAAGCCTCTGAGTTCTCTTCCAACTCTGAGATTCTGTTACTCTGTAATTCCTAATATTAACCTGTGACTGGGAGGGTACACTCAAAGTGGGTGGGTGGGGGGGAATATTTTATGGTACTATGGAAAGAGCCCGGGCTCTGGAATCTGGACTTGGCCTCAAATCCTGGCTCTAATACTTAATTAGTTATTCGATCTTGGTGTAACTCACTTAACCCTTTTAGGCCTCAAGGTCTTCATTGTCAAAATGAGGGGATGGGACTAGAGGGCAGTGACAGACAGAGCAGAAGAGGCAGCCAGAAGCTCAGACTTAAGAATGCCTCCTTAAGCCTCTACTCTAGCTGCAACATGGGGGCAGTCACCATGCTTCTCAGATGGGCCCACCCTTCCTCACTCCTCATAGGACAACGTAGAATTATACAGTGCTACCTAGAAAGTCAAGGCAGATAGAATTACTCCTTTTTTAAGGTCCACTGAGTAGGTCAATCTCCCTGTCTTAGTGGCCAAACATATCCTGAAACACCTTTGATACAGACTCCCCTTTTTTTCCTAATCCATTTGAAGTGAGGGACCAAGGGGCTACTCAGAGTTTCCTGTACTATCCCAAAGCAACAAGGCCTTCAGGAATGAACTTATACTTTCAGGATGTGGCCAGGGAAATTTAGCAATCACTACATGGGGTGCAACCCTAGTTAAATAAACATTATCAGTACAATTTAAGGGAAAGGTAGGCTGGTGGCCTCTGGTAAATCACAAACCACTGAATACAAACATGATGCTGACAGGTCTAAAATGTCACAGAAGATGGATAAGGCCTGTGAAAGGATGTCAGAATGAAACCACTGGTATTACTTGGTCACATCCTTCCATCTCAGTACCATTTAAAAGTAGGTATTCATTTATTGTCATTTTTTCTCCTAATGGAAAAAGATATACATAAGACTTCTTAGTAGAATATAAGCTCCTCGAGGGCAGGGAGTATTTCATTTTTGTCTTTGTATCTTCTTTGCCTAGTACATAGACTTGATAAATGCTTGTTGACTTTAATTGAATAGAAAATGTCATCTTTGACTTCATGAGAGATCACCAAACACATAGTATCATTGGATTAGCTCTATGCCAGCAACATTATTACTTACTGCTATACATAAGCACTTCACACTGTTTTGTATTCTGGTTGTCTTAAACAAGATACACTACTTGACAGCTTTCATTAGGGTGTTTTGGCTTCAGATGGTATCGGATTCATTTCCATTATTCAAATAGAAATTCTTTTCTACTTAGAGGAGAAAAGCACCTGACATCTCCATTCATTAACTTCAAACAGACTGATTGATTCTGTAGTAAAAATCTAACGGGTACAATTCAGATGATCATTCTGGTAATGCTGCTTTAGCAGTCCCATAGGAAAGGTCCAGCTTCCATTGTACTTATATCCCATAAAGGATTGAATGCTTAACTGTGACCAGATTGGTTTTGTATTTCTCAGCATGCATGTCTGGGAGGAAAGATGGGAAAGATTATGATAATCTTCTGATTGCATATATACTATGTGGTGATGGCACAAAACAATTCCTGTATCAAAACCACCAAGATTAGAAAGCGTCTAGGCCTTCCTTTTTAGAATTTGGCAAGCTGCATCCTACTACCAGGAACACTGCTGTATTTGCCTTCTATATAGCGATAGGGCAAATGGGCATAATTTGAAAAGGAGTGTTTTGGAATTCATCTTTCTATAAACCAATCAGAACCCTGCCCCGCTCTCATCTTTTCCCAGCACCAAGTTCACTTTCAGAACATTCAAAGAAATGTTTTCAGAGTTGTGTTGTGTGATTTATAGCAGTTTGGGAAAGATGGGAATCACTGTATACTGGAGAGTTATTTCTTAGGCTCATAGATTTAGAACTGGAAGAGGTTGTCTAGTTTAATTTTCTAATTTTATGAAGGGGATATTGAAGCCCCAAAGAGGCAAGATTCAAACTTGGGTCCATTGACTCCAAATCTAGCATGATTTCCTTTATATTACATTGCCTCTCTTAATTTGTTGGTTTAAAAAGTAAAGCTACTCTGGCTCTTTCTAGATTGGTATTTGCATTTTATTCATTGTTGCTTGTTAAGACTCTGAGCACTGTTACTTATTAACGTGCTTAAATCCATTTTATCAAGATTCAATTTATGATCTAATCTAAGTATTCAGTTAGAATATAGGTCTTGAAAGTTGCTCTTAGGGAAAGAAAAGGGCAAGCAAATATATTAACATATAATACTGATATTGCTTCCCATCTTGGCATACTACTAGGTACCAGATGAACCAGAGATTTAATGATCTGATGACTCTACGCTTATCAACCTAGAGAATTTAAGAGGTAGAAGAAACTTAAGGAGTCATCTAGTTTAACTTTGTTTTATATGAAAAGAAATAAGGGAAAATTGATATAAACTTGCATACCTTAAAGAAACCTTAAAAGAATATCTATTTTTTTCCTTTCTTCAGGGTTTGCATTCCTTCCTAAAAAGTTCTTTACTTGACTTCTTGAAAGTCTCCAAAGAAAGGGATGAACTTTACAAATTTTCTTTATAAGCTAATTCAGTATCTCAAGCTATTGCATAAAGAACTTAGCAGGTTTGTTTATTAAGCACAAGGATGTAACAGACTGGCATAAAATTGAATATTTCATTTGTTGTCCATACCTACATTGATTTTCAAGGTGACCCAAAAGAGTGGATTAGATGCTGTAATTAATTTTTTTCTTGTGTTCACAAAACCCCAAAATATAAGAAATGGAGGAGACCTTAGGGGCTGTATCGCCCAACTGTTACCTGCCCAAGAATCCGCTCTAAATCATCACTGACAAGTAGTCCCCCAGCCTCTGCTTGAAGACTTCTGGTGAGAAGAAGCTGACTACCCTCAAGAAGCAGGCCATTCTGTGTTCTAAATGGAAGTTGTTTATTACTTCAATTCTTAGACTGTTGTTGTTTTAGTTGTTTTCAGTCATGTCCAACTCTTCATGACCCCTTTTGGGGATTTTCTTGGCAAAGATACTGGAATGATTTGCCATATACTTTTCCAGCTCATTTTCCAGATGAGGAAACTGAGGCAAACAGAGTTAAGTGACTTGTCCAAGGTCATATAGATAGTAATTGTCTGAGGCCAGATTTGAACTTAGGGCTTCCTGACTCTAGGACTCTATTCACTGCTCCATGTAGCTGTCCAGTCCTTAGACTGCTATTCTACATCTTCTGCCCCCTGTTTCCAGTTTTGCTTTCTGGAACCAGGCAAAATAAATCTAATCTTTCTTTCACATGACTGCCTTTCAAATACTTATCTGCTCATCCTTTTCTCTTCTCGGCCAAACATTCCTAGTTCCTTCAATTAATTCTTTTATAGCATGATCTCTAGTTGTCACGTCATCTTGGTGGTTTTTCTCTGGATATGCTTCAACTTGTCCACGTCCTTTTTAAAATGTGGCACCCTGAGTGGGACATGGCACTCCAGAAGCATTCTGACCAGCTCAGAGTACAGTAGAATTATCATTTCCCTCTCTAGACATTATACTTTTCAGACAGCTAGTTAAGGATACCATAGCTTTTCTCAATGTCACATTGTACTGTTGACTCTTACAGAGTTTGCAATCTACTAAACCTCCCACATCTTTTTCAAAAATAGGCTTGTTTGTCTACCTGTATCTTCCTTATCCTATATTTGTAGAATTGATTGTCTTTTGAACCTGGAAAGAGAACTTTAAATAAATCTCTATTGAATTTCATATTTCATATTATTAACCTTAATCTCTTATTCTAGACTTTTGAGAAATCTTTGGGTCCTAACATGGTCATGCAATGTCCTATACACTAACCCTCCTAGGTGCATCATCTACAAATCTGACAGACATCCCCTGTGTGCTTCTCTCTTAGTTATCAACAAAACTTTTGAAAAGCACAAAGTCAAGGGCCAATCCCTGGGTCACTCTATTAAAGTTTTGCTTCTTTTACTAAGGTCATTCAGTTAGTTATAAATCCAGTTAATTGTGTATGATCATTGACCATTCCTTTAGTCATGTACCCTAGAATTTTGCTATGGCTAGAATTCAGTTTTACTGCTCTATCATTATAGATTGCAGTCTTTCTTTCTTAAAGCAATCATGATAAGGCTTGACCCTTTTCAATCTTGCAGAGATCACTAACAGTGGGTCACTAACCACAGTCACCAGTTTTTATTCCAGGTCCCTAAGAGTGACTTGTTCAGGACAAGTGGCAGTGTGCTGGGTGTTTTTATATCTCCTTACTTATCTTCAGATTCAGCTTCCTTGTTATACATTTTTGTTATACCTTCTCCAGTCACATGATTACAATGCTTGAAAAAGAAAATGGAAACAGAATAACAACTAAACAGTTCTATGTTCTCCTGGTTGTCATTATTGTGCCTTTCTTCCTGGTCCAGTCCCTTTTTTCTTCATCCTCTTGCCCACAATAAAGCTTAAAAAGACTCCTTCCTTCCTTCCTTCCTCCCTCCCTCCCTCCTACCTCTCTCTGTCTCTCTCTCTCTGTATGTGTTTGCATTCAGACAAAATAATGAAGAGGGAAAAAAGATAATTTTTCTTTTTTCCTGGGGAAAAAGTACCTCAAATTCTAGGGGAAAAAAGTCTTAATGTGTTGAATAGAGTATGGCCCAATTTCATTGCTATGGCTCATCTAGTTAAGCCAGTTATATAATAACCTTGGCCAAGATCTTCTTTCTGAAATTGTAATGGGTAGTACATTAAAAAGTTGTATTTTTTGAAATTAATTTAGTCTAAAATAGTTTCATTTTCCATAAGTATCTCCATTTGCAGCTTAATGGTTTTTTTCCTTGAGCCTGAAAGTGAAATTGAGTGGAAGAGTTTTCTTTTTATCTTAAATACCGTAGTGCTTTTAACCCTAACTTAACACCAGGCTAGTATGAATTCTTTAAGTTCCCATCTGAAGTAAGTAATATTTTATTCACTCATTCAACAAGCATTTATTATATGACTACTATGTGAAAAGCATATAATAGGTGCTAAGAATACAAAGAAAAAAATAGTTTCTGCCTTTAAGGACATGCACATTCTATTGGAGAGAAATGATGTATACATAGAAAATTAAATACAAAACATACAGAAAAGTAATTTCTGAAGGAGGGCACTAGCCACTGAGGATATTAAGACAGGCATTCTCTATTAGGTTGCATTTGAACTGAACATTTGAAGAAAGGGTACATTCTAGACCTGAGGGAAAGCCGTGTGCAAAAGCATGGAGACAGAAGTTAGAACTTCCTATAGAGAGAATAGCAAACAAGTCAATTTGCCTGGACCATTGAGTGTGTGAAAGAGCAATGTGCAATAAATCTAGAGCGGTTGGCCAGAGGAAGATTACAAAAGGCTTTAAATTCCAAACCAAAGTTTGGATCTTATCTTAGAGTCAAGCTTCTTGAGCAAGGAAGTATCATAGTTAGACATATGCTTTAAATTTTTGCCATCCACTTAGTGGATGGAGTGGAGAGGTAAGAGACTGAAGGCAGGGAGACCAACTAGGAGGCCACTGCAATAGTTTAAAGACATGAAGAGGATGGTAGCTGTGTGAGTGGCGATGGGATATTTTTGTGAGACACTGTGGAGGTAGAATTGACAACTGATTGGATATGAATAATGAAGAAAAAGGGATAGATTTGCTTGATTTTGAGGTTGGGAAGGATGGTGGTGCCCCCAAACAGGAATAAGGAAATTAGGAAGAGATGAGGGTTTGGAGCAAAAGAAGAGTCCTGTTTCAGACATGGTGAGTTTAAGATGCCAATGGGACTTTATTGTAGGTATCTAATAGACAGTTGGTGATACAGGACTAGAACTCAGGAGAGATACTGTTGGGCTAGGCATACAGTTTGGCCCTTTCACATAGAGGCAAAAGTATAAGTGACATTATCATGACAGTTGTCTTTCTCTTTCTTTGTGTCTCTCTGTCTGTGTCTCTCTATCTGTGTCTCTCTGTCTCTGTCTGTCTCTGTCTCTCCCTCAGAAAACAAAACCCATTGAAGTAAATATTTTCTTTTTTTTGTGACTGGCCTAGGCTTAGACCTCAAAGTTTCCATCTTTTATTATAGCTGATAGTAGTGATATATATTGGGATAGCTGTGTTGTCTGGAATCTATTTTATTTGCTTCTTTCTAGGGAAGGCAGCATCATATACTAGCATTATATGCTTAGAGTCTAGTGACTTGGGTTTTAGTTCTTGGCTAAAACATTTATTAACTGTGGAATTATTTTTAAGTCACATAACTTTGCTGTGCTACAGCTTCTCTATTTGTCAAATAGGGCTATAGCATTCTACCTACCTTTCAAAGTTGTTTTTAGGAAAGCACTTTACAGAGTGACCTTATGGTGCAGTAAAAATGAGTCATTATTATTTCTTTTATTAGCAACTTGTTATGGTCAAGACGATGAACTTAGTTGGCAAATATTTTTGTGAAAATGAGAGAAGCCAACACAAAGAAGGGAGTTGGTCC
Organism: Trichosurus vulpecula; assembly: GCF_011100635.1. Taxonomy (NCBI): domain Eukaryota; kingdom Metazoa; phylum Chordata; class Mammalia; order Diprotodontia; family Phalangeridae; genus Trichosurus; species Trichosurus vulpecula. The sequence goes on from NC_050577.1 coordinate 58,350,733, forward strand.
TGTCACAGCAAGCACCAACATTCCTGTTTGTACAGATATCAGATTACAACTTAAATTACTCTCTTGTATTAGCTTGGAATTACTTCAGAGCTGCAAATGTTTCTTATATTTTTGTGAAAGAAGGTGAAAATGAAGCAGAAAATTTGGAATGAATTGGGTATTTAGAAGGAAATTTTAACCTTTAAATATCTGGTTTAGATTTGAATCTAGTTGGAACCAGTCAGGATAATTTTTGATTATTTCATTCATCCATTCATTCAACAAATATTTACTGAAGGTTAAGACACCAACACTAGTAGAATGCTGGACATGGTATTAGGCAGATCTTGTGACACTAGCTATTTGACCCTAGTGTGTTGGTAAGCAAAAGGGGCTCTTAGCACTTACTTCAACCAAGTGCCCTTGAAGAGTTTGGCTTTTGTTTCCTTTGAGTAATTCAGTATATTTCATTGAGCCTTACTAGGTGCTAAGCCCCAGGCCCAAACCCCTGTTAGGTGTAAAACCTATGTGGGTGTGGATTGGTAACTAAGGTGGGGCCTGAGGTGGGGCTAACTCTGGGGAGGGCCTAGTTTACACACGAGTTTGAGTGACATATCTTGGACAGCAGAGGCATTTAGACCACGTGGGTTTAAGTTGCCTCTTTGTGACGATTCTAGGTCACATGGGTGAGTTGCATGTGTGACTCACCCCTGACCCTGAAAAAGATATAAAACCAGGGGTTGGCTTTCTCTTCCCCGGAGCTCTTACCCACAGCAGTGGTGGCGCAAATGATTCTGGGCCAGCCCACGTTATAAGCTCCCGGGCTGAACCTAGATGTTGGTAACTATGAATCTGTATTTGGTCTGTCTGTCGATGTTGGTAATTTGTTTAGGGCTGTCACTCACGATGGTGTTGATGTGGAGACTCCAGGCAGCTGTAACTAAGAAGCCCTTCAGCTCATAAACCCCGATGCTGAGATTTTGTTAAACTCTGGTAACTATGAATTAGGATTTGAATCAGACAAGGTCTGTCTGTTGATGTTTGTAATTTGTTTGTATTTTTCTCTGGAGTTCAGGGTGCTGGTCTTTTCCCCTGAACTAAGTGAATGATATTTGTATGTTGAATTAAAGTAAGCTTGTCAACCCCTTAACGTTGCTTTCCTTACTAAAGCAGATCAAAAGAACCTGTGCTTTTGCAGTGTGTTGGCAGCTTTCTGGGTGCTGGTTGTTGGTGGATCTTACACCCCCACAGAAGCTGCTAGCCGGATTGTTGAAACACCTAGGCACCTAATTTCTCATTCCCCTTTGGCAACTCCCTTGTCTTATATCCTAATTTAGAGGTAGATCTCTCTTTGGGTTAACTGAAGGCAGACCAGACACCAATGAAATCATAGGACTTTGGCATATTGCTGTATTAAATTGACATAAATCTAGCTAACTGTCATGCCCATTATTACTTAAAAATATGTTAGAGAAATAATGGGAAATGCAAATCAAAACAATTCTGAGATATTACTTACTAGCAAAGATCACAAAACTTGATAATGGTCAGTGTTAGAGGGGGTTACAGATAAAGCAGAACACTAATATACTTGGGGTGTGTGGGGAAATTGGTCTAAGCATTTTGGAAAGTAATTTTGAATTATGTTAAGAGAGGTGACTGAAATGATGATACCCTTTGACACAGAGATTCATATCTAGGAATATACCTGATGGAGGTCAAAGACAAAGTAAGAAAAAATACCTAATATAAATGAAGCACTTTTTATGCTACCAAAGGTCCAGAAACAAAGTAGATCCTCTTTGTTTGGGAAATGGTTAAGAAAGTTTTAAATGAATGTAATGCTACTGTGTTGTAAGAAAAAAATACATATGAGGAATTCTGAGAAACATGGGAAGACTTCAATGAACTGACATAGAATAAAGTGAACAGAATCAGGAAAATATTCACAGTGGCTATAGGAATGAAAATAACAATAAAAATAAAAATAGACTGGAAACTGATCACTGTATAATTATATTAAATGAGTTTTGCACCACAAAAGAGATGAGAAAATATTCTCTCTTCATAGGAGTGTGCGACAGGTGTGGAATATTACATCCTCTGTCGGATATGGTTTTTGCATCAGTTATTTTGTTGAACTGTGCTTTTCTTTTTTTAATCCTTTGTTATAAGGAATGGATCTCTGGAAAAGAGGCAGCAGATATACTCAGAAATGAGGGTGATAAGAAAATAAAATATACAAATAAAAAGAAAAAAAGGAAATGATATTAAAACCTTTTTTATTATGGTTATTGTCAAATGATAGTTTCAAATACATTTTTCAGTCTGTAGGGACTTTATTTTTTTTTAAATTCTGAATTTAAAAGACACCAAATAAAATGGACATTTCCATATAAAGAAACAGCTTAGAAAAAGGTGGCTTGTACATGAAAGTGCAAATCATTCAACATGCAATTTTCATACCTATTCTGCTTGTTTATGTTTCCTTCTGTTCCTTTCTCTGCATTTAAAAAAAGTTCTTTGGTCACCCTCTTTTTTTTCTTTTTTGGTCAAGATTATTGCTAACCCTATTTTCTCTCTCCTCGGGGTTTTCTTTGGGTTCTACTTGCTTCATTCTGAATAAGTTCATGCAAGTCTTTCCAGGTTTTTCTGAAACTATTCTTTTGTCATTAGAGCAGTAGCACTGTTATATTTGTGTGTTATAATTTGTACCACTATTCCCCATTTGATGTCATTGTAAGCTCTTTGAAGGCAGGGACTGACATTTGCTTTTCTTTGTATCCTCATCATTTAGCATAGTGCCTGGCACAGAGTAAGTAATTCAGAAACATTTATTGAATGATGGAATGATTGTTGATTGATAAATACCCCTTTGTTTCCAGCTCTTTACTGTAACAAGAGCTGCTTTAAGTATTTTTGTACAAATGGGTCATTTTCCTCCTTCTTTGATCTCTTTGGGGTTGCAGGCCCAACAATGGTATTACTGGATCAAAGGATAGCCACAGTTTATGACTTTGGGAGCATAGTTTCAATTTAATTGCAATGGCAGAACCAATTCATAGCTTTACCATCAGTGAATTAGTGTGCCTATTTTTCTGCAGACTTTTCAAAAATGGCTATTTTCCTTTCTTGTTATCTTTGAATATATGAAAAATTCAACAGGGAACCTCAGAATTATTTTAATATGCATTTCTCTAATTATTAGTGATTTGAGCACTTTTTTGTATGTTGGCTGAAAGCATGAATTTCTTCCTTTGAGAACTGCCTTTTCATATCATTTGACCATTTACCTGCTCGGGAATGGTTCTTGTTCTTATACATTTGAATCATTTTTTATTTATTTTGGTTATCAGATTCTTATTAGAGAAACTTGTGGCAAATATTTCACCTCATTCACCTGTTTCTCTACTCATTTTAACTTAATTGAGTTTGTACAAAAGCCTTTTAATTTTATGTAACAAAAATTTTCGATCTTCTGTGATCTCTGTGCTTTGTTTATGAACTTCATGCATTTTGGGGACAGGTATTTCATTCCTTGCCCCTCGGATTTGTCTATGATGTGACTTTTTATATCTGTCATTTATCCATGTGGAACTTATCTTATGGTGTAAGATATTGGTCAATACTAATTTACGCCACGTTGCTTTTAAAATCTCCCAGTAGTTTTTGTGGAAAAATGAATACTTATCTTACTAGTTGAGGTGTTTGAATTCACTTGAAAAGAATACATATTCTTTGCTTCTTCAAATTAGTTCATCTGTTACTTCCAACTTATTGGCAATTCAAAATCCTTGGTTTCTTTGTTAGCTTTTTAATTTTACTTGTCATTTTCTGAGAATAGAGTATTGAATTCCCATCCTATTTTTATATATTTTGGTTGTTTCTTCTATCACTGTTATTAAACAAAGTTTTTTGTCCATTTAAGTGAAAAATTATTATATATTTGTTATTCACTTTTCTTCCACCATTTTGTAATGTAATTATGATTATTTCTTTTTTCTAATTCCATTTTCAGATACCATTACTAGAACTGTTATGTTTTTGAATTTTTAGTTTTATGAAGAGTTTTGACCCATCTTTTTTTTAAATCTAGTTCTATTTTTGCATTAAATATTTCCTCCCTCTGAACAATAAATTTATGATGTTCATTTCTTCCAATGAGGTATTTCACATTGTCTTCTATTTTTTCGTTCTTTTGATTCTGTTTTACAATTTCTTGATTTAAGGTAGTATTTTCTTCAGTGGTCTTTTGGACCTCCTTTTCCATTTGGCTATTTTAAGGCATTCTTCTCCTCATTGGCTTTTTGGAGCACTTTTGCCATTTGAGTTAGTCTATTTTTAAGGTGTTATTTTCTTCAGTATTTTTTTGGGTCTCCTTTAGCAAGTCATTGACTTGTTTTTCATGATTTTCTCACATCACTCTCATTTCTCTTCCTAATTTTTCCTTTACTTCTCTTACTTGCTTTTCCAAATCTTTTTAGAGCTCTTCCATGGCCTGAGAGCAATTTGTATTTTTCTTGGAGGCTTTTGATGTGGGCCCTTTGACTTTGTTGACTTCTTCTGGTTATATGTTTTAATCTTCTTTGGCACCAAAAAAATGATTCTGTAGTCTGAGTCCTTTTCCTCTGCTTGTTCATGCTCCCATCCAGCTATTTGACCCTTGAGGTTTTTGTCAGGGTGTGGTGGCTTTCTGAGTGGCAAGTACTTTGTCCCAAGCTTCAGGGGTCTTGCACTGCTGTTTTCAGACACAGTAAGCTCTGCCACACCAGCACTCCTCCTCCCCTGAGAACCACCAGCTAGGACCGCGACCCAGATCCAAGCAGGACAAAGCAAGAGAACCCTGCCTCTGAGCCAGCAAAGCACTCCCTGCACTCCTGCTCTGATCTGCCACTTGATTCCTCCCACCAGGTGGGCCTGGGGCTGGAAGCAGCTGCTGGAGCTTCCTGCTGCTGCTGCTGCTGCAGCACCTCTGCCACCCCAGAACTGGGGCTGGACCATACACTTCTCTCACCCAGATCCAGAAGTTTTCCCACTGATCTGCTAAGTTGTCTTTGGCGTTTGTGGGCTGAGAAGTCTGGTAACTGCTATAGCTTGGTGATTCATGGCCCTAAGGTCTGTTCCACCTGATCTATTCCTGGCCTGGTCATTCCTGGTGTGGTCTATGCTGGGCTGTGCTCTGCTCCCTTCCCAGTGACCATACAGGCAGTCCTTGGCTGGAGACCTGCTTCCCTCTGTTATTTCATGGTTTCTATAGCTTTATAATTTGTTCAGAGCCATTTTTTTACAGGAATTTGGAGAGATTTGGGGGACAACTTAAGTGAGTCCCTGTTTTCCAGCCACCACCTTGGCTCCTCCCCCATGATATTCATTTCTTGATATAGTCTTTAACACTTTTTCTTTTGGTTAGAAAAATTTAACCATTTATATTTATTGTTATCTATAATGATTGATTTGCTTTGTCTTTTCTTCCTGGTTTTCTTAATATTGCCTAGATAGAATGAAATCTATTTTGTTCATCTATAATTATTTAAAGTCATTAATTTGCAAATTATTTTCCATTTAAACTTTCTAAAGTAGACAAGATTGGGTAAAACTCTGAGAGAACATATGATATAAGAAATTATATTAAAATATTAATTACATTGATTTCATATTCATAAAAAATAACAGAGGAAAAATGTCAATATTGGACCAAACTAATTAAAAATAAAAAATTGAAACTGAGTTGTAAGTGACCAACAAAAATTGTAATATACATTAAACCTATTACTTCTTATAGTTAAGATTTAATGTACATTGATGGTAGTGGGATGTATGTATTCTTTTTAACAATAATAGAAACAATTACATTAGAACTTGGAATATAATGATAGCATGATGATGTATCAACAATCCAGCTAGCAGCTGCTGTGAGGGTGTAAAGCCAGCAACAACCAGCTCACAGAACGCTGCAAGCCCAGGTCCTTTTCATCTGCTTTATTAAGGAAAGCAACATTAAGGGGTTAACAATCTTACTTTAATCCAGCATACCAATACAATTTACTTAGTTCAGGGGAAAAAACCAGCACCCTGAATTACAGACCAAATACAATTTGTACTTATCAACATCTGAGTGTTCAGCCGGGGAGCTCATTAGAACGGCTGGCCCAGGGTCACATGCCACTCCTGCTGTGGCTCAGAGTGCTGAGTGAGAATGCTAACCTCTGTGCTTATATATCCTGTTCAGGTGACCTCACCCAGGCTGGGTATGGAGAAGTTCCCCGTCCCCAATATCACATCAGATACAAATTAGTGGCTCCCAATTGTCTCAGTGCTGAGAAATACAAAAACATCCCACTTTATCTGCCCCATTCAAACAAAGGCCAGAATCGTTAAGGGTCAACAGCAAAAAGTCCCACCTTAATTACTATTACAGATGATGAACACAAAAGGATAAAGAATGCAAAAAAAATCCTTATTTACTACTAATAAAATACTTAGCAGGTAGAAAAACAATAACAAAAAATTCAGTAGATTAGAAACAGAAACGTAAAAATATCAGAGACAAAACTCCTCTATTGAATATCAGGAAAGCACTGAAGTAATAACAAAAAGCAGAGGCATATTATTTGCTTTATTAATTTTATTTGAGGTAGTTGAAATCTAGTTTGACCTTCTGTGAATATTTATGTTTCAACTAGTTAATTCTCACATTATCATAGCTTCTTAATTGGTCCTCCTGCCTTCAATTTATCCTCTCTCCATTTTGTTCTTCACACATGCTGTTGACAATGATGATAATAACAGCAGTAATAATACCCTCCATTTATGTTAATAGCATGCATTTGCATTATTTCTAGTAGTTTTGTGGCTTTCTTAAAATGATTTTGTGAGCTTTGCCATGCAAATATTATCTTCATTTTACCAATGGAAAACAGTGTGACACTGTGGATAGAGGGCCCTTTGAAACTAGGAAGACCTGGGTTCAAGTCCCACCAATGACACATGTTGGCTTTGTGGTTTTGGGCAAGTTATGCCCCCTCTCAGTGCTTTAGGACTATAGTTGAAGACTTTATGTTGCAGAGAAGTGACTGACCTCCATTGATTGAAGGAAGTAGCTCATCTGGGGATTCCCTATATCAATGAAGTTATCATTACTGGTCCAGTCACTCTCTCCATTCAAATGAGGAAGGTAAGGTTTAAGGAGATTAAGTGACTTGTTCAAAGTCACACAACCTGCAAGTGCCAAATGAAGGACACAGGTATAGTTTTTTAAACTATTTTATTTATTTTTAATATTCATTTAAACATTTTGAGTTCCAAAATTTCCCTCCCCCACTCATTGAGAAGGTAAACAATATGATATCATTTATGCTTGTGAAATCATGCAAAACATATTTCCACATTTGTTGTGTTGTCATACTTATCAGTTCTTTCTCTGGATATGGATAGCATTTCCATTATGAGTCCTTTGGAATTGTCTTGGATCACTGTATTGAGTAGAGTCCCTGAGTCTTTCATAGTTGATCATCATTACACTATTGCTATGCACAATATTCTCTTGGTTCTGCTCACTTCACTTTGAGAAGTAGTTCTTCTGCCTGTAACTTCAGTGTTCTTTGTACTGCACCACATTTCCTCTAAGGACAATGAGATCTAGACATGTTTACAGGTACATGTACAGTTAGCAAAAGTACATATAAAGGTCTTTTAACTCAGTGAATATATTACCTAATAAATTTGACTCATAAAGTGAATTAAATTTTGACATTTTAAAATCTGACATGAGTTCCCACCAATTCCATTTCACAATACATCAGGCTGAAAATTTTTAAGGAGGTGTTTAAGATGGCAGTGAGCCCCATTTATGCTAGGCATTTTAGTATACCAGGAACTGTTTTATTCCTATATATGCTACACAGTCCATTTATTAATTAACTTGTTTTATAGATCTTTCAATGTCATAGAGAAGATTCCCAGCTCTGGGAATTATCTATACACTACAGTGTATAGATAATTGGCCTTGGAATCATGAAGACTTGGGCTCAAGTCCCCTAGACTATATGACCTTGAGCATGTAATTTAACCTCTTAGTGCCCCAGGCACCATTCTAAGACTATAAGTTGTAAAAGAGTTAATAACATGATTCAGTGAAGGGAGTTTTCTTACCAGAAAATTCCATAGAACAATTTAATCAAATTTTATTGAGACAAAAATAGTTATCTTTAATATGTTAATGTATAACGCAAACTCCTTGAGTACTCATATGGGGAGATTTTCTAGCACAATTTGTTTCCCACATTCCCTAGTGTATGTCCTTTCTTCCAAGTATTAGATATTCATTAAATATTTTTGATCTGATAATTTAGCACCTGCATTATTAATTTTGTAAACAGAAATTCTTTCTAGTAGAACAAAGGACACCTATACTTCCATATATGTACAACATTAGATAAGTACATTCTCACCAAATGGCCTATAGGACCTTAGGACACAGTTCCTTTATCTGATTATTATGGTTTCTTGTAGAAAGAACTGCTCTGCTTATGATTTTCCTTTGGAAGGAAGGAAGAGCTCTCTTCTGCTTTTTTCACCCTTCTAAAAGCCCTGAACTCACCTTAGTGCATTTTTATAAAAGAGAATAACTTCAGGCTTATCAGACTGCTTTCATGGTATATTAAATTTCTGGGCAAGAAGTTGGTCTATTATATCATTCTGGAATGAATATTTTTGATATCTTTAATTGGAGATCCTGAATTTTAATGACCTCAGTCAAATGTTGAAGAAGTGACATAACCGGCTGAGCTTCTTTTTCCTGTTTTTGTCTTTCAGTCATTCTTCACGGGCTTTTGAAGCCTAATACCTATTTGACCATGACAAGTCCATTTAAACACTTCATGTTCCTCTTTCCCTGTTTTCTATATCTGAGAGCTGTATTTGAAGGTTTTTTTTCCTAAAGCATCATTTCAGTTTAAATAATTTATAATCAATGTGATATTTCTAGACTGATCATTTATATATCATATGCCTGGGTGTTTTATTTTTGAAATAGAATTTTAATAGGAATTAAGTCAATTAGAATATATCTGACAATCACTGTGGCTTACCTTCATGTAGAAAAATAAGCCTTTTAAAATCTTTTCATAAGGAGAAATGTGCCTGTTTGCTAATACTGCGATGAGGATTGCTTGTGAGTCTCTCATTAAAGCTGAGGCTTACATTAAAATGATTCCTTGTCTCCCTAGTTTAAGGAAGATTGGCTTTACTTGAGCCATGGGTTTTGATTTGTTTCTTTTTCTGCTTGCTGAGTGAACAATTTTCAAGTCAGCAGTTTCTCAGTGAGACCTTTCAGAGTATCTTTGCCAAGTTCTGAATGGAACAAGACTATTACAATTTGCATTTTAAATATGGTATAGACATGATGAGAGTTCTGTTTAATTACTAATGCTGATATGGTCAACTCCGATTTTTCAATTTCATCATCTTCATCCTCCTTTTTTTTGACTTCTTGATTCTTTTCTTCATCTTTTGTTGTCCTCTTCCTCCTAGACTCAACTTTGAGGCATTGTTTCCAGTTCATTATTACCTCCACTAGAGCCATACCCCAAGAGAAAACAAAGAAGGTAAAGCTTACCTATTCAATTGTACTTGTCTATGCCAAGTAAAAGACTAAAAGGAAGAGGTTAAGAATCTTGACTAAAAGGACATTTCCCCAGAAGAGTCCCAGATATTCTCTTAGTGGGACAATGTGGAAATTAGTCAGAGGGTTAGCTTTGGAATATGAAAAGCTTTGGTTCAAATCCTACCTTAGACACTTACTAGCTGTGTGACCCTGGACAAGTCACTTGACCTCTTTGATACTCAGTTTCCTCAAATGTAAAATGAAGGATTTGGATACAGTGGTCTGTTAAGTCCCTTCTTGCTCTATGATCCTATGAGATGATAGACAACTGTACTTTAGGAAATTTAAAATTTGTCCTTATGGTATGATTTCAAAGGTATCATAAAAGATTCTCACCACTTGAGACCAACAATATCTAACTTGTCTCACTGCTGCCCAAATTCTACCATTCGTGTTTCGTTGTTTTGGCTTAAGAGATTTTCTTCTGAAAATGAAAATACCCCAGAAGGATAATTTCCCCTAAATGTTATTGGTAACTTATGCCTTACTGTACATGTTTCATACTTTCATGTCAGGGAACTGAAAGTGTTGAATATGACTGACTACGTCAAGACAAGATAAGAAGCTACCAAATGCCTAAAGGAGAAGATGTCACAGTGTAAGAAAAGTGTCAGAGGGGAGAAGAAAAGCACTTGGTTTTTGCATAGGCATCAATGCTCAGTTTTAAACTTCTCATTCCACATAAATGGTGCCCTGACTTTATCCCACATAGGGGCACCTATAAACTTGGGTGAGTTCTTAATGCTTTCCCTCAGCTTTTATAAAGCTACATATGGACTCCTGAATAAAATGTGTGTGTGTGTGTGTGTGTGTGTGTGCATGTGTGTATGTGTATGTGTATGTGTGTCTGTAACCACTCTTGTCACTTGTGAGGTCATAGGATACCAAGATGGGGAGTCACTGAGACCCAGGCCTGAATTGTGGACTCCTTTAGATCTTGTCACTTTCAGAGTTCTCCATAAACTCCAGTGATCCTTGGGATGGTCATCACAGATAACTGAGAATTGTCTTTCTTTTAACAACTTTCAATCTAGGAACTGTCTCCAGAAAGGATTAAAGAGGCCAGATTCGTGGCTCGTGTCCATTACCCATAAGTTATAGCTGTCACTGATAATTACAAAACAGCTCAGTCCACACTATGCTAATGGCCATAGAGAGACAAGTTGTGTTGGAGGATGAATGCCAAAGCACTGGGGGAATGTGCCCAAATTGTAATTAGCTTGTGGAGTTTGAAAGACTTGAACATGATTTGAGCCTTCTGATGATCTAGGTTCGATTTTTCATTGTTTAACATTATCATTTACTCATTTATTCAGCGTAATTCATTCTTTTTTAATTCAGAGTGATCATGGCATCACATACACCCCATGTTGGGAAAAGCAAAATGAGTTTATGACTGGACATATACCTGGTATTACATGGAATCATTAAAAATAAATTAATCATTTGTTAATAACCTTAAATGCCAGGTAACATGCTGGGCTCTTGGTAACAGAAGACACAGTCTCTGACTTCAAGAAGCTTATATTTTACTGAGCGGGTACAACATGTACAACCAATTAACATATATTTGTTGAGTGTTTACTATGCACCAGGCCCCGTAAACAGCTAAGTAAATGCAAAGTTTTTTTTTTTTTGAGGGAGGTGGGGAAAGAGGCACCTGAGATTTAAGACGTATATTTTCAGTTAAATAAGAGCATGCATAAGAAAAAAGGCAGAGGAGGGAAAAAGCAGTAGTAGAGATTTACTAGTGAATACCAAGGGGTTACTAAACCTCCCTTTTGGGAAATTATTTTCAAATACTTTTGATTAGAAGAAAGTATTAAAAATAATTGCCTATGCTCATAAATTTTAGTTGCTTACAGGGACTAATATCTAAATTTAATAGGAGGGACAGGATTTTTGGATTGCAAATGAGATGGTTTAAATTCTGATTCCAGAAATTTTATCTGTGCAAGGGAAATTCACAGCAGCAACAGCATTAACTCAGCCATGACCTGGGTCTGGAATTCAGAATAAAAAAGGAAGTCTAAGTAAAAAAATCCAGGATGTACCCAGAGCTTCTTGAGTCTGCAGGAGGACGAAACATCTTGTGTTCCCCGTATCCAGCCTCAGTTATCACTTAACATGCCATGAATGTACGCATAACTTCAGAAAGACTATTCTGAGGCAAAATCTGCACAAGCCTTGGTGATTTCATTTACTTCCACAGAATTGATGACAACCTCTGTAGTGATGATTCTTTAATCTGTATTTCAATCTTTGTCTTTTCCTTGAACCCTAGAATCGTATTTCCAACTACCTGTTGCACATTTCTTCCTGGTTGAAAAATAGTTTTCCACGTTGACTACAGCATGTCTAACTTCCTTATTTCTGTCCTAACAAATATTTCTTTAATGAGTGAATAAACGAGTGAAAGGAATGCTTTATCTCTTGGAAAAATAGAATGCTTCATAGGACAGCCAATTATTATAAAATAATGTTTTAACCTAAGCATAGGGCAGGGAGGAGGAAGAAGGCATGTATAAGTATGAAGATCAGTGAAGTTGATGGCTTTTCTTTTTAATAGTTTGTATAAGCGTAAGGTTTTCAAATTTAGTTACTCAACACATGCATTCAGTGTTTATTAGTAGTACTAACTGTAAACGTTGCCATTGATGGTTCAATGGATTATTGGTCATGTCAGTGCGAGTTCTCCCTACATGTCCTCCCATCTTGTGGATTATCATCAAAGTCTTTCTGTAAATCCATTGTAGAGGATCTATTCTACTTGGTAAGGACCTTCCTTTGGCTCTTTGAGAATTTTGTCAGTACTGGTACAACACATGGGCTTTCCAGTTACTATTTATCATTTTTGTTACCTGGCACAGAATAAGAAGTACTAACAAAACATTGCCCTTCACACTTGGGGCATACTCACTCATAAACACACATGGTGTTACGGTGAGAAGAGTAGACACAGAGAAAACAGTAGAGAAAGACACATGCAGGGAATACACATGGCTAAAGCAGCTCACACTTTCCACACTTTTGGGCTTTTGTATCTTTTATCTTCTTTGCTCCTCTCTGAGCAGGATTTTCTGCAGCACTCTCTGCACCTGCTCCTTTTCACAACTCAACTCTGCAGCAAGACTCTCCGGGCTAGTTCTCTGCTGTGTATGGCATCTTCTGTTGGGTGAATTGCTCCACTGCATAATACCATAATCAAGCTAGTCAAGGAGGAGAGAGATATCTCCCTATTTGTTGGTATCTGAAAGAAATACAAAAGGAAAATGCGAAGAGTGATTCCTTCTCAAGGCCTAAGTTCTTCTTCCAATATTAACTCTTTTCAATGGATAGGGATGACTCTATCAACTCAATTGACAGTATTCCCCAGTTTAGAATGATGAGATAAAAGATGGTGTTTGCTTTTTCTAGGCTACCCCTTTGGGACCTGACTGATCATTCAGTTAGCCAATGACTAGAGTTCTACAACTTCATCAAGTTTGATTGAGGAGACAATTCACACCTACAAAAGGAGCCAACAAGTGTAAATAATTCTTTACACTTCTTTTGTATCTCTTTTTACATACAACTGAAATGTTATGAAAGGTCTGAGAAGACTTCTTGAAGGAGATAGCATTTGAGCAGAATCTCAGAGTACAGGCCAAGTTGGGGAGTGTACATTTCAGGCATTGGAAATAGTGAGAGTAAAGACAATGGAACTGAGAAAGCTCTGGGACATCAGTGCCCTCTATGAGTTTATGATCTTTGAGCTATCTCCCTTCAAAGTTTACACATATGAAAACAAACTTATTTTGTCCCTTAAACTAGCTAACTCTAGCTAATTTCCCTATTTCTATATGTCTGTTAGTCACCTTTGGCTGGTAATATCAGTCTTTTGTAGTCCCTTTTCCCTTGCCCTCCATAACTATTCACTTGTGAAATCCTGTTGATTCTTCATTCAGAAGATACCTTGAATTGATCCCCATTTTTCACTTTTTAAGGCCACCAGACTACTTATTATATGTTCTAAGTATAATGGCCTGTCTTCTTCCTTCAACCTGTATTGTAGTTATTCACGAAGGTGACTTCATTGTTTCTTTTTCTCTTTATTCATTCACCAAACTTCTAAAATGGAAAACTCTACTTTTCTTCTGAATTGGTTCTTTGTTTTAATGTTTTCACTAAAAACTAAAACATGTATTCAAACAGATAATAATTTGGGTGCCTGGGAATGTAAGGACAAGAAAGAAGCATCATAGCGAATGTCTTCCTTATCTCATGTAAAGGTTAGGTAAGTTGTGGCAGCTGATTGTAAAGCTTCTCTGTTTTTCTAGGACAGTATCTCTGATCCCTTTAAATGCTAAAACTGCAGCTACACAAATAATGTTTTGCCAGAAATGTGATCATTTAAGTACTATAGGTGCTAATAAGCAGTTCTCATCACTTTGTGGAAATAGTCTTTGGGGGTAATGGCACTGAGATTTTGGTGGTTTCATTTAAGGCAGGTAGGTGGCCTCAGAAGGTAGAGCACTGGACCTAAAGTCAGGAAGATTTAAGTTCAGATATTGCCTCAGACACTTCCTAGGTGTGTGACCTTGGACAAGTCACTTAAGCTCTCTCAGCCTTAGTTTCCTTATTTATACAACATGGACAATAACAACTGCCTCATAGGGAGAGGTGAAGGTCAAATGTCATCAGATTTGTGAAGTACTTTGCAAACATTTGTGAGGAATATAAATGCTAGAAATCATGATTTTGCTCCTTGGATTGATATGATTTCTTGAGGATTTGTGCTATAAGCACTATCGTTGATTTCTATTCCTCTATGACACTTCCTTCTGTGTGAATTTTCAGTTCATACCAATTAATCACCAAACATGTATTATTCATCCACCACATGTCAGGCACTCTCTTGGGCATGGGGGAACAAAGAAACCCTTTTCTTAAGGACCTTACATTCTTTCAGAAGATATGATGTTTATTTATAGACAAGTATATACCAAATAAATACAAAGAAAGGCAAAGTAGTTAATTAATTACAAGGCAATTATGGTGGGAGAGCAGTAGCTACTTGGAGGAGTCCAGGAAAGTCTCCATGTTGAAGATGACGTCTGAGAGACATTTTGCGAGACAGAGGTGATGGAGACAACATGTTATAGGCATGTGAGGTAGGACAAAGACACAGAAATTGAGGGAGTGCTGTGTGAGAGAATGAGGGAACAGGCCAGTTTGGCTTAACTGTGGAATGTGGGGGAGGCAGTCATGTCTAATGGAATTGAAAGGAAGGGCTGGGGCTAAGTTGTGAAGGACTTTAAAAGCCAACCCAAAGAGGTTAGACTTGATCCTAGAGGCAATAGGGAGTCACTACAATTTCTTGAGAAGGGGAGTGATATGGGTCAGATCTGAGTTGATAGAAAATACAGCTGAGTGGAAGATGGATTGGAGTGGGAGGAGATTTGTTAAGAGACCAGTGTAGGAAGACAAGTTAGGAGACTTAGGATACCAATTGGGATAACCCAGGGGTGGGGAACCTGTGGCTTTGAGGCCACATATAGCCCTCTAGGTCCTTGGGTGTGGCTTTATGACTGAGTTCAAGTTTTACAGAACAAATTATTTATATTAAGGGGATTTGTTCTGTGAGGTTTGGATTTAGTCAAAGGGCCACACATGAGGACCTAGAGAGCCACATGTGGCTGCAGGTTCCCCACCCCTGGGATAACCCATCGTTCTTTAGGTGAGAAGTGATGATGACCTGACCTAAGATGATAGCTGTGTTAGTAGAGATGAATTGGCCCTGAGAGATATAGGAGTAGAAATGATAAGACAAGGCAAGGGATTAAAAATATAGACCTAGAGTGAAGAATTGAGGATAATGTTCAAATTGTGACCCTGGGAGACTGGAAAATGGATATAAGGAAGCTTTGAAGAGGTATGGTAAGAAAGATAATGAACTCTCTTGTGACATGTTGAGTTTGAGGTCTCTCCAGGATATCTAGTTCAGAATGTCCAATAGGCAACTGGCAATGCTTGTGTGTATGTATATATGTAGGTATGTGTGTATATGTATGTATAGCTGTGTAAATGCATACACATATACACATATAAAAATGTATGTGTATTTCCTATCTCCCCCTTGTTTTGCCAATTTTGTCCTACACACACACACACACACACACACATCTGAGTCATCTAGACAGATCTAGTTAAGTGTCTGTGACCAGGTATCCCTGACTGCCGGCCCAGCACTTCTATCTGTTGCATCATGTAGCTGCCAATGGGTAACACCAGTGACATAGCCTATTTTTTTCTTTTGGTAGTGATCATTATTCCGAAGTTATGGTGCTGCACCTCCTTTGATTCACCCAAGCTAAAGTTATTAATGGGCTAGAAGTCCGGGCAAACTCAGAATAGCTACTCAGGCCATTAAATCATAGTCATTTCTTTCTCCCCAAAAGATGATTCCTTTTTATCATTTATCAGCAAGTATTTAGGATAATGTCTTCTATCAATCTGGATCATATAATGAGATGACATACTTGATTATGCAGTTTGCTTCAATGAATTCATTTGGTGAGTAGCTACAACCCTGAGCTATTCAAGGAGAAAGTTAAGAACTTGCAGAACGTACAAATTACCAGTCAACTCTGTCCTCACTTCTGACTAGAATCCTCCCCTTCCTTCAAGGCTAAAACCAAGTGCCCTCAAAGTCTTCCTGACATACACTATTATTAGCTATTTCTTCCCTCAAATTATATCCTATTTATTCCTCTGCTTATAAGTTGTATCCTCACTGTGGACCTTAGTGGAATACAATCTCCTTGAGGACAGAAATTATTTTTCAATTTATTTTTATATCTTTATAGTGCCTTGCACATAGTAGGAAACCTAATAAATGCATGCCAACTGAGTTGAGTTAAGTTTACATGTAAAATCACTAGGTAGTCTGTAAATATAGAAATAAGGAAATTGTTTTGGTAAAAAACACATGAAGTTTAAACAAAATAATAACATTACCTTTTAGGACAGATTTTCTTAACGTGTGTGTATATGTATGGGTGTGTGTGTGTGTGTGTGTGTATGTGTGCATGCGCACATGTGTGTGTGGTGGATCCCTTTGGTAGTCTGGCAAGGGCTATGCAGGCTTCAGAAAAAAGTTTTTAAATAATGGAAGGAAACATTAGTTTTCCCTTAGTGTTTAGTGAAATAAAGATGTATTTTTTCCCATCCAAGTTTATAAACCCTCTAAAATCTATCCACAGACCTGACCCAGGTTAAGATCCTCTGCTTTAGAGAAACATTTTCAATGCAGTTTTTTTTTATTACTCTCTCTAGTCCTGAAAATAATTTGGATAAAAATATGGTGGTGACATTGGAGCTCGAAGCTGAGTCATCTCTTCATAGCAGATGAATTTAACTTAAATTTCAATTCTTCCTACTTGTTTTGTCCACTATTTGGTGAAAAGACTAATCATGGTCAATGGAATGGAAAAGCAGAAATGAAAGAGAGAAGCCACGGGCCTGAATTATCTGACCTTTAGGTAATTGAGAGCTGGCTGTCCTCAATGCTCTAGAAAAATCAGCCCAGAGTCCAATTTAATCAAACATATTTATAACTTAGGCCTTTACATTTGTAATTTAACAATTGAATTAGTTCCATTTTACTGAAAGCAGATGGTATGTAATGATTGCCATCCTGATTGGAAAAAAAGGGGGACTGTCAATACTTGTTAAGTATGGATTAAGCCAAGGGTTGCTGTGACTGCTTGGGTTTTCATTAGTATCATTCATCCCATTTCAGTTTTGGCAGGTAAAATATGGAGAAATCACATACATTGCCTACCCACCATCCATCTTGGCACATCTGCCTTAAAATTAAGTAGTTTAGGAGTTGTGAATTCTTCTGGAAATAATTTTTTTCATTATTTTAGCTAGAAAATAAAATTGCTCTTGTGTAAACACAGACAGCAGTTTGCATATTTTAAAATGCATTACATTTGTGAAATTTTACCCTTAAGCGCAGAGTGCTGTGAGATGGTTGTGACTATGCACATCACATTTCCAGTTAGGAGGTATATAGTATGCTGCATAAGATTATGTTAAATTTAAATGATGCTTTCTGTTATCAGATTCCACTACCATATTTTGCTTTGTGCAAATATAGTCTAGTAGTTATACAAAACTATAAGGCCAATTGTGCTGAGCCTTACTTTCCCTTTTCTGCTTTCTTCTTGGAAGGAACCTGGAGCCATTGTAATTTCATGTGGAAGTATTCTGATTATACAGAGAGGAACAAATGGCTAAATTATTCATTGGATCATTCATTCAATAAACCCTTGTGAAGCACTGACTATTCATCAGCTGTTAGGAAAAAAAAAGTTCAAGCTATTTTTTCTATGTCTTGTTAGTGTGAGGAATGACTTTTTTTCTCCTGGAATAATTTGCATTGGTGAAATATTTTTTATTTTTAATATTTCTTCCCCCTTCTCCAACCAAGAACCCATGCTAATCATTGTTATTGTTTTCAGGGAAGATCCTGCTTTAGGGATGGACATGGTTGGTGGTCCTTGGTGTGGACACGTTTATCTACTCTTGGGGCCCAAATTATCTTTAGGTTGCAACCATCTTTATTTCCTGTTGCTTCTAGGAGCTCATATCTCATTTTCCTTTATCTTCCCTTATAATCTTCTTTGCTTAATTTTAGAGCAAGAAGATATTCATTTTTCAAGGATGGTTTCAAAGCATTTACTTTTTCTTTGTTCAGAAACTTCCACTATAAAAGGAAAATGATGAGAAAAAGAAAGTTTGTTAATGCACTTATGGCTTGAGATAGGAGGAACAGGAGAATATTTAAATGTGGCAGAGAGATACTAGGTCATTTTCCCCAAGCAGCCATTGTGCATCTGGCCTAACATCTCTAGGAAATTTGGGATTGGTGATATAAAAAAATGATACAATGGGAACCCTTTGAGGTTTCTTATCAAAACAGAAGTTTTGCTGGAAGATGAGGGTTTAAATAAAATGAGTCATGACTTAAAAATGCAGGGTGAAGCACAAATTATTTCTTATATTGTCCTCACTTGGCCTTACCTACTCTCTCCCTCTTCTCAAGTGCCTATGTTTTTTTTTTTTTTTTGCAGGGCAAAAAAGGACACAGAAATATATTCTTTCAGGACAGATGAGGAGATAAGCATTTTTGTAAGCAGATGTAATAGATGTCTGCAAACGGACACTATGAGGTTTATGGTTCAACTAATCAATTGAAATTTATTAAGCACTTTTTCTGTGCCAGGCACTGTACTAATTTCTGGGTATACAAAAAGAGGCAAAAGACAGTCTGCCCTCAAGGAGTTTACAGTCTTATGGGGAAGATAACATGAAAATAAATATAAGCAAATAAACTACTTACAGGACAAATAGGAAACAATTAATAGAGGGAATGCACTAGAATTAAGAGGGGCTTTCTGTAACATAAGATTTTACTTGGGACTTAGAGGAAGCCAGAGAAGTCAGTAGGCAGAATTGAGGAGGAAAAATGGTGTAATGGCAAGCAAAGTGGGACTTATTGCTGTTTTTTCTTTAGGAGTGCTTCTCAGCACTGAGGGAACCAAGTGCCTTTGATTGAGTCTTGCCTTTGTTTGAATCAGGAGTCTTAGAGTGAAACAAGAGTCCTTGATTGGAAAGAGAATATATTTAGAGAGGTGAGCTTTTGCTTTGGGGCTCACTCATTGGAAGAATGTTCACATGTTTTGGCCAGATGAGACTCTGGGTAGCTGTTAAGGGACACCCTGGCTTTGAAAGCCCAGATGTTGATGTTTCTCTCTCTGGTAACTGTATTGTTATATTCTGTATTGAAGTATTAGAAGCCTGTCTGTTGATTTGTGTTATCTTTTCTGTTTATAATTTCTGTTTGTATTTGCAAAGAAGTTCAGGGTGCTGACTTTTTCCCCTGAACTAAGTGAATGACATATGTATGTTTAATTAAACTAAGATTGTTGACCCCTGAAACAGCTATCTTCCCTTAGCAAAGCATATCTAAGAACCTGCACTAGCAGCCATCCTGGGTATGCCAGTGTCGTTGCTGTTACATGTGGTTAGAAAAAAAAATGCCCTTATCTAAGAGATGGAGTGTCTTATTTATTGTATAGTGGCCAATGTCACTGGATAGAAAAGCATATGGTAGGGAGTAAGCTGTAAGAAGATTGGAAAGTGGGAGGGGGGCTAGGTTATGGTGGGCTATCCCCAAATAGAGTGTTTTATATTTGACCCTGGAGGCCATAAAGAGGTACTAGAGTTAAATGGGGAATGACATGGTCAGACCTGTGCTTTAGGAAAATCACTTTGGTAACTGAACAGAGGATGGGTTGGAATGGGGAGAGAGACATCTATTTGCAATAGTCCAGGCATGAAGTGATGAATGCCTGCAAAGTGGTGTAAATGTCAGAGGAAAAAGGGGATGTAGTTCATTGGAAAAAGCCTTCTCTGGTAGCCCTGAGAATGATGTGAATCATTGCCATTTTGGAACCAGAAGATAGATTTGAATCATACCCAGGAGTTTTTTATTTTATTTTTATAATTTTTTTTCATCTTTTTATTATTTAATATTTTTAATTTTCAACATTGATTTCTACAAGATTTCGAGTTACGAAATTTCTCCCTGTTTCTACCCTCCCCCATGCCAAGATGGCATATATTCTGATTGCCCCATTTCCCAGTCTGCCCTCCCTTCTGTCACCCACTCCCTCCCCCCCCAATCCCCTTTCCCTTTACTTTCTTGTAGAGCAAGATAGATTTCTATACCCTTTGCCCATATATCTTATTCCCCAGTTGCATGTAAAAGCAAATATTTTTGAGCATTTGTCTTTAGAACTTTGAGTTCCAAATTCTCTCCCTTCTTCCCTCCCCACCCACCCTCCTTGAGAAGGCAAGCAATTCAACATAGGTCACACATGTATCATTATGCAAAACACTTCCATAATAGTCATGTTGTGAAAAAACTAACTGTATTTCCCTCCATCCTATCCTGTCCCCTGTTATTCAGTTTTGTCCCTTGACCCTGTACCTTTTCAAAAATGTTTGCTTTTGATTACCTCCTCCCTTCTATCATCCCCCCTCTCTTATCCCCTTCCCCCTACTTTCCAGTAGAGTAAGATACCCAACTGAGTGTATATGTTATTCCCTTGTTAAGTCAAATCCAATGAGAACAAGATTCACTCATTCCCTTTCACCTGCCCCCTCTTGCTTTCCAATAGAACTGCTTTTTCTTCATGCCCAGGAGTTTTAAAGGAGATACAGCCTATAAGAAAGGAGAGTGAAAGAAAGGAGTAGGGACAGCAGCAGCCTTGGGGAGAATTCCCACCCCTGCCCAAGACTTGATAAACTAAGTTGGAAAGAATTGGTAGCACAGGGGTAATGGATAAAAGGGGTAATTAAAAAGGAGAACTGAATTGTAGTGGAGAATGACAGGATCAAAAGGGACCTTTGAGTTCTTGAAGGTATCTTAGAACAGTTAATATAGATTGAAATGGCCAGCACTTGTCACTTCTTCAAGGATTGAGGGAAGTGTCTAAAAAGGTCGACGCTTTTCCTGAATCTCCTCCTGCATCTATCCAGTAGTTGACATTGTAATATACACTGCTTGCTTCTTTCTCTCAGTATTCCCTGTATACTGATCTTGCTATAAGTGTAACTAAGCAAGGGTCAGTTGGAAATATTAAAAAAATTAAATAAGGACAAAGTACCCAGACTATCTGGATATCAGGATTTTTCTTAACTGGGGGCTGTGAGGTTTTATAATTATATGAATAATTTGTATCAGATATGTCTACAATATAGCAGAGGAAGAGAAACCTAAGTGACATTATTTTGTCCCTTGGATAAAAAATGAGTTAATTGTTGTGAGTGATTAAATCCTCAGAGAGAAGGGTACTATGAAGGAGAAGATGCACTTAAGAAAAGGTCATAGTAAGGTATCAATAAAGGCAGCTGGCCCTATTAAGCAGGAAGGCAGGAGAAGAAAGAATAAAGTACTTACCTATCAACTCTGCCTTCCACAGTGACACCCACCAGGATTGCACAGTCAGTCTCATTTCGATTAGAATTAAAATCATTGTATTTAAGAGTTTCAAGAGATCTTAGAGGTCATCTAGTTCATCCTCTTCATTTTGCAAGCTGAAGCCAAGAGAAGTTAAATGATTGTCAAATGTCCCACAGAGCAAGAGTACACTGGTTTGGTCTTTTTTTGAAGCATTTTGGGGGCTCATTTAGCTAATTTGAGGAGTTGTTTCTATCTCTTATGGTACTATTCCTTTATATATTTACATTCCTTGTCCAGCAGGCTAGAATCTTTGAGCTAGGAGACTGTGATGTAGTGGGGAGGACCTTGGCCTAGGTCCTGGTTCTGCCATATAGTTTCATGGTCTTGAACAAATCAGTTTTTATCTCTGGGCCAATGTTTCCTGATCTGTAAAATGTGGAGTTTGAATGATATTCTATGAATCTATTATCAATCTATTTGCCTCCAAGTTCTGTACCCTTTTTCTTATATTGCCTTCAGAGAACAAATTTTATACACACATGTATGTATGTTTACGTGTATGTGTGTACATATATGTATACACACATGCACATGTACACACACACTAATAATGATTTGTTTAGCTTCAAAATATTTGCTCTTCTTTTTTTATTGAGTTCTCCCCTTCTGCTTCCCTATTGTTGAGCAGGAAATATAATATTTTGTTCTCTGCATAATTTTCTTTCCTCCTGTTTGTATCCTTCCCCGATGATCTTCTGATGAATAACAGCAGTCTTGAAGCTCTCAAGACTGTATTCACATGATCATCAATTTAGAGCAGGAAGGGAACCATAGGAGTCATCTAATTTTCATTTTACATATGAGAAAACTGTAGCTTGGAAAGGTTAAGTCATTTGCATAGGGTCAAACAGGTAGCAAGTTAGAGAACTAGCATTTTCAAAAGGGGTATAAACATGGCAATTGAATAGGATTTTCAGTTCAGGAAGAATGGACAAATAGACACTAGTTTTCTCTCCATCTGCTATAACGTATACTACTCAAAGAGTGCACTCCTTTACATTTGATTACACTCAGATATAGCCAATCTGTACTTAAGTTGATTTTATTTTCTATGCAGAATTGAGATAGATTAGAGAGAAAAACTGAGCAGAATGAGTGAAGCTTGCCAGGAAGTAGAAAACAATTTTCTTTGCTTCAGGAAGCATTTACTAACTAATGACTATGTTCTAGGTACTGTGTTAGGTTCTAGGTGAGATACAAAGGAAAAAAAAAACCAACAGTCTCTCCTTTCCAGGAGTTTACCTCTCACTGAACAACTGAAACGGATGCAGTTATTGAAATCAGGTTCATGTTTCTATCCTTTCAGCCTCTTTGTACTCATCTGATTTTCTCTCCTTGAATCTTTGTTAATGTTGCTGGTCATAACCCCCTTTGGGCTGAAAGCATCACATTTGTATAGAACCGGAAGTCAATGTTTTGCAGTTGAAAGAGTATTGATGTAAATCTGGAACACCTGGGTTCAATTCCATTATCTAAAACTAATTACTACCTTGGGCAAGTCAACTAATTTCCTCGTTTGTAAACTGAGTGGGTTTTTCTAGATGGCCTCAGGTCTTGCCTAGTTCTAGATCTATGTAACTATGACACAAGGCAGATATCTCAACCTTTTCCCTCTTTTTCCTTTGCTTTCTTTCAACTTTAATATGTTCCTCAAAGAGAACTAAAATTGATCATCTTTTAAACATAGGAATGAGAAGCAGATCTGGGAAAGAATGTTCTAGTCTAATTCATTCCAGTGGAATAAGGTAAAGAGGAAAGGAGCCCAGATATCATTTAGTTTTTCATTGACATCTTAAAAATCCCTGGGCTCTGAGGCCACTCAGTCATCTTTTTTTTTCTTTTTGAGCTTCTTATAAATTTTCTTTCCATGAAGCCTGATAACAATAGATACCCTGCCCCTCTCCTCTCTTTCTCCTTTTGCCAAATATTAAAAGGTGAGGGAAGGGTGAAACACAAATGTAAATGTCAAGACACTCTGTACCTCTGAGATTTAATTATATCATCTGGCAAATTTCATGTTTTGGTTATTTGTCCAGCTTATATTTTTAAGCCTAGAAGGCCAGGGTTGTTTTTTGCCATATGCCTTGCCAAGGGCCAAGGGTTTTAGTCATTCAGCTAATAGCCACACTCTTGTTACTCAGAGTTATACCTTATTCTACAAAACCAGACTATTCCTCTCCTTCCTTGGGAATTATCCCAAGTGTGCACTGGTAGACATTCCTGTTTTTGTTCTTCTCTTGCCAAGATGTTCATATCTAGCTGCTTTAATCTTTTCTCATAAATCAATTCCTTCTTTCTTCAAATCATTTTTCTTTGGCATGACTCTTTGGACTCCCTCCAGTGAGTATAATCTTTGAGGAGCTGATGCCTCAGAAGAGGAATGTGATACTCTGTCACCTTCCCCATGTACAGAGGGATGATTATTTCTCTGTCCTGTGATCAGCATTTCCTGCTGTGAAGTCTAATAGCATTAGCCTCTGTTGTTGACTTGTGGGGGTGCCAAGTGATATTGAATGCTTCACCCACTCTCCCTCCTTAATCTCTTCTCATTGCGGCTCTCTATGTTTCTCCCTTTCATTGGAAAACCAGAGAAACACCTGCTGATTGTCATCATCATCTACAAATTTATTAAGCACCTTCTGAATAGATGCCATCATTCTCAAGGCTCAGATCCAAATTTGCTTAATACAATTTTCTTAACTGTTCCACTATTAATTATTGAAAAATTCAAGCCAGGTTGTTGTATTTTCAAAGTTAATGGAGAGTATAGAGACCAACCAAACTGACCCATTTGTGTTTTGTCACTGAAATTCCATATTTGTGTTGGATTCAGAGTCAGGCAAGCCTGGATTCAAACCTCATCTCTGACATTTACTGCATAGGTGACTATAGGAAAATCATTTAATCTCTGTGATTTGGGGTAATTGATTCATCTATAAAGCAGGAATAATAATACATCTAGTGTTGTGCTCTTGTGCCCTAGGGTTGTTGTGAGACTCAAGTTAGATAAGATTGGTAAAGAGCTTAATAATTTTCTTTTGGAGGGGGGAAGGCAGGGCAATTTGAGTTAAGTGACTTGCCCGAGGTCACACAGCTAGTAAGTATGTCAAGTGTCTGAGGCTGGATTTGAACTCAGGTCCTCCTGACTCCAGAGCAGGTGCTGTACTCACTGTGCCCTAACCTTCATAAGTTTAAAAACTCAAGGTAGGTGTCGGTTATAATTATTTATATAATGCTTTCCTCACACCTGTCTTGGGAAGGAGTGCAAGTATTATTATCCCATTTAATAGGTGAGGCTCAGAGGGAAGTAACTTTCTTATGATTGTATAGTTAGTGTTAGGTTTGAGAAATGAACCCAGGGTCTTTGCCTCCAAGTTCTGTACCCTTTTCCTTATATTGCCTTCAGAGGACAAATTTTATACACACATGTATGTATATGCGTATGTGTACAAGTGTACATATATGTATACACACATGCACATGTACACACACACTGATAATGATTCGTTTAGCTTCAAAGTATTTGCTCTTCTATTGGCTTATTTTCCCCACTTGTATATGGCTCATCTCTGTAGACATTTCCTAAGTAAGCTACCATATCACTGAGGCTAGAGGCATTGTTTGAAATAAAGTGTGAACTTCTTCAACCAATGAATTTTAACTCTAACATGAGTTACATAAAGGGGAAAATGTTCCTGAGAAATACAATTGTTTTCTTTTCTGTTTTAAAATGCATGTTAAGCTGATCATAACCGAGAGTAAGAAGTCTCAAATCTCATACAGATAGCTGAAGTAGTAAATTGAATTTATGTAAGACTGATAAAATATCTTTGGGCTTTTCAGCATCAGAGACTCCCAATGTGGAACCCCTCTCAAGCAATTGCAGACTGCCTGTGACTTAGCAACTAATACCTGGGCAGTTATCTGAGAAGTCCTGAAAAATTAAGCAACTTGCCTAAACTGTAAAGTTGGCTTCAGTTGGACTTAGGTCTGCCCAACTCTAAGTCTACCACCCTGTCCATATGCTGCCTCTCCTGAAGCATTTGATTAAAAAAAATAATTATTTGATTTTTAGTTTTCAGCATTCTCTTTTATAAAATTTTGTTTTAAATTTCCCCTTCCCCTCTCCCCCATCCCCAAGATGGCACACCATCTTATAGAGGCTATACATGTACAATCATATTAAACATCTTTCTATATTAGTCATGTTGTAAAGAAGAATCTGGAAGCATTTGTTAACCAAATGCCTTGCAAGAAAGGATAGAAAAGATGTCAAAGACCTGAACAATGAGAATAGGAGGTGGGTGGCAAGACTGAGGAAGAACTTATGGACAAAATGCTTTGCTTATATCAAGGACATTCTGCAGCATTCTTGATGGTCAAAATCATGCAGGCTTGTCAGGGCTGTGATCTGTACAAGTAGTAGAAGTACCACCTGGATAAGATTGGAAATCCTTTTGGGAATCAAAGTAGATGGAAAAGCTAAGGATAGTTGTGCTTGAGAATTGAGGATGGATTTTTCTCTTTTCATACCTCATAGTTCAGAAGCCTAGGAACTACAGATAATCCCTTGAGGGTCAAATAGGTAGGAGATAATATGAAGGCAAGAATTTTGTGTTAGGAAAGGGACAGAAAAATCTCATTTTGAGGCTAGTTTTTAAACGAATGAGGATTGTTCTTATATTAACTCTTTGAGCTTCCAGTCATAGTACATTTTGGGTTCATTTCCTATATCCATTTCCTGTACAGCATGCACTTCTTGTCACTCAGTGGTATTAATCTCACAACTGTTTTCAAGAAAGAATAGCTCCAGGCAAAATGTTATAACTGGATATATCGACTTCTGTATCATGGAGACAGAACTTAAACAGATGTGTTATGTAGGAGTCCTTCTCTAGGTAGAAATTCAACTTCCTTTCAGTGAAATACTTCTTCCTATGAAGCTGCATTGTTATCACTCCAAGACAAATCTGTAATTATTCTAATGTCTACCCCAAGCCAAATTCCACTTTTCTCAGTACAAATCCGGGTGTTATTTACCACTAAAAGAGCTGTTATAAGTATTTTGGGGCATATGGATCCTTTTCCTCAGAGTCAGGAGGATCTGAATTGCATCCTATATTGCATATACTAACTAGTTATGTGATACTGGTAAGGACAATTAACCTTCATCTGCCTCGGTGTTCTCATCTGTAAGATGGGTATAACAAGAACACCTACGTAAGAAGGTGAGGGTCAAGTGGGATGCCATGTTTAAAGTGCTTCCCATGTGTTAAAAACTGGATAAATGCTCATGGTTATCTTCTTGTTTTTCTTGTTCTTATTCTTTTCCCTTCCTTCCTTTCCTTCCTTTCCTTCCTTCCTTTCCTTCCTTCCTTTCCTTCCTTTCTTCCTTTCCTTCCTTCCTTCCTTCCTTCCTTCCTTCCTTCCTTCCTTCCTTCCTTCCTTCCTTCCTTCCTTCCTTCCTTCCCTAATCTCTCAATTCCAGTGCTTTCTTTAACCTATTTCTTACTTTCCTGCATATAGCTTGTTTGCATGTTTTCTCCCCCATTAGATTGTAAGCACCTTGAGGTCATGGACTGTCTCTTGCCTCTTTTTTGGGTATCCCTAGCACTTAGCATAGTGACTGGCACATAGTAGGTGCTTAACAAATATTTCTTGTTTGATTCATGATAATTGACAACATAGAGAAAGTAGAACAATCCATATTTATCTTGCTTTTTTTTCCTTTTGTACCAAGAAAAGTAAACTTTGGATTGGAAAAGACCCAGCAAACATGACTAACAGGGAGTTGTACATTAGACCCTGGGGATACAATGATGAGAGATGACATCATTCCTGCTCTTAAGTGAATAAGGCAGACAGAACAAATAAAAAATATGCTTGGTATGAGGCAAATTGTTCTAATGGCATAGAAGAGAATACAACATACTTAACAATTTTTAGGAGTAAATAATTTACCATGGAAGGGATCAAAATGGCTTTTTAGAGGAGGTTGGTACCTGATAAATGAATAAGAAACAAGGCCTCAAAAACCTAGCCTATGTAGTTTACATTACCAGAAGCTCACAAATGGGAGAGTGAGTCTTGTTTTGGTAGATCTTGCATTTATTCAAGCGACTGCTCTGTCTTGTCAGACTGGCTCAGGGCATTTCAGGAAAACATGCTGGTAGCAATGGCCTCACTTATTTAAAAAAAAAAACCAACACCTCAGAACAAAAGGAAATACAACATAGCAAATGCCATTTTCCCAGTGTGTGAAGTGGTTCAGAGAGTTTATCTTTGTGCTCTTATAAACTTTTTGAAAAATGAAGCATTTCCCATTTGTTTGTGAAATCTTAGCTCTTAGACGATAGCTCCATTTTTAACAGCTAGAGCTCCTGACTTTCCCCCCTCCTATCTGGTTATTTGTTTTTCAAGGCAGAACAAATTATAAGCAAAAACATTTATCTTTCTATAGGGGATAGACATGGTACAAAATGCTTATGAAATATAAGCCTCCTCTGGATAAATAAACTTGAGAACAGTATTTCATTCAACAAATATTTGAAGGCCTGTTATGTACATAACCCTGTAATAGACTCTGTGGGTAACCTAAAAAGTGTAATACAGTTCCTGCTCTCATTCAGTTCACAGTGGAATGAAGAAGGCAAATAGGAGGATTCTTCTTGAATGAAGAGGGCCTTCTAATGTCCTACAAATAGAAAAATTCTCTACAAATTGAGTGCCTTCAGTTGAACCTTTTTGTGAATGACATTATACTAATGGCATCAAGCCATTCTAAAACATAACATGGTCCCCCTAAATGAGACTGGGATAGTAACCGAAATGGGAAAGAACAAGGCAAGTAAATATAGAATATTCAGATTATAGCATGCTGGTAGACCAGCAGCCCTTTGAGTCAGGACATTAGCACATGTGTCTCAGGCACGCATTAAAGGTGAACAATGAACTGGACCCAGGAAAGATGGGGGTGGGGAAGATCAGGGTTGATTGCTTTGGGGGAGTTATATAATGTGTTTGCTGATGCTCACTGGTGGAAGAAAACCTGTCTTTGAACTATCTTTAAAACATTAATCCTCAGACTCCCCCACAATTATATGAGGTTGGGAAACATTGAACCCCATGACCTTGAAAGAATCACAGTTGCTGATGACCTTAAAGCAATGGATTTAAGTGAACTATACTAGCTCGTGTGAATAGAAAGATCAGTGTCATGTGGAACTGGAAAAGGAGGTAGTCTGGTTAAGGACAGCAAGCATGGGATAGTTGATGGAAAGTTTAAGGGCTCTACTGCTTACCAAGAAATGTCGCCAGAGGAGAAAACAGAACAAAACTCAATCAATTGCCCTACAAATAGAAGGATTCTCTACAAATGTTGAGAGTCTCATTTTTACCTTTTGTGGATAAGTGAATAGCATCGAGAAATTCTAGAACATTTTAGCCATTCTCCATCATTGTGGAAAGATCCTCTGTCGAGGATTTATGGAAAGCTCTCTACTATACAGGATGAAAAAAAGTGGGAAATCATTGCTTTCTGCACTGGTGGAAGTATATCACACTAATCAGATAATATAGCCATCAATGTAGAAGTTGGAGGGAAAATAAGATATATGCAAATAAAAGGACATGCAGTGTATACTACAAAGAATTATGCGAAGTTAGTAAGATAGAGATAGGGAGAGAGAGGGACAGAATGCTAGACTTGAAGCCAGGAAGACCTGGGCTCAAATCCTGCCTCAGATATTTAAGAACAGCTTGTGATATTGTCAAACATCTTCTTGTAGATATTATCTTCTCTTCATGAGTCTTCATGACAATGCTCTCTCTCCTACTTGTCTGACCATTCCTTCTCAGTCTCCTTTACTGGATCTTCATCTGGGCCATGACAATAAACTCTTGGTTTCCCCTAAGACTCTGTCCTGTGCTCTCTTTTCTCTTCCCTCTATGCTATCTCACTTGATGATTTCCTAAGCTCTCACATATTCATCTCTATGCAGATTATTCTTTTTTGTTTTTGCAGGGGGGAAGGCAGGGCAGTTGGGGTAAAGTGACTTGCCGAAGGTCACATGGCTAGGAAGTGTGTCAAGTGTCTGAGACTGGATTTGAACTCAGATCTTTCTGACTCCAGGGCTGGTGCTCTACTCACTGCGCCACCTAGCTGCTGCTATATGCAGATTATTCTTAAATTTTTTATATAGCCCTAACTTCTCTCATGACTTCTAGTCTTGCATCTCCAAATAGATACTGGCTATCTCAAATTAGTAATCTGGTAGATATCTTAAACTGATATATCCAAAACTGAATTCAGTATTTCTGCTTCCCCCTCTCAGCTTCCCCCATTTCCTAGTTTCTTTATTACTCTTTTAAAAAATTTAAACAAATGCTAGAACTTAAATACATAATAAGAAAAGAAAAAGAAACATTATAAACTCAGATATAAAATAAGAAGAAACATATTATGTGAACAGCAGAACATAGGAGGGGATTCAAAATATATAGCAATAACTTATTATTTAAAGAAAGCCTATACATTAAATACTGTGCATTAAGTTGAAAACTCAGTCTTTGCTTCCTTGTAGGTTTTCTTTTGTTCTCTGCCGTATAGTTTTTACTCTGTTCTTTTTTCCCCCTTCCTCCCTCTTACCTACCATCCCAAGGCTATAATTGAGCGTGGATATAGTTTTATATATATATGTATTGATATATACATACATGTATACATATATACACATACACACATACATAAACATATACTTTCCCTAAGAGATTCTACTCCTAATCCCATTTTTATGTTTGCGCTTATCTTTCCCCCCCCCATTTCTCCTAGCTCCTCTACTTTACTTCTACCTGCTACCTTGCCCTCCTATTACTTAACCTACCCCCACTCCAGCAATGCCTCCCTTTTCCTCCCATTCTCCAAAATCTAACCACCCTTCTATACACCCTTTTGACCTATTCCCCCATCATCCTCTCTAAAGATCCCTGCTTTATCCTCTCCCCCTCCCTATCCCCTTAGAGTTTTAGTTCTTTTTTAAATTTAGAAGACTTTTATACTCTTCTACATGTATATGTGTTTTCCCCTTTTAAACTCATTCCCAATGAAAGTAGGTGTCCAGAACTAACAGTTCCCCTCCCCCATCTGATTCCTCTGTATTGGTTCTTCCTCTTGCACCTCATTTGTATAGGATAATTACTCTTTTAGCTGTTCTTGAACAATTTTACTTTGTGAAGTCACATCATATTCAGGTCTACCCCCAATCTTCTTATAAGCTACCTAATTACTAGTAACAATCTTAGACATAGGCTTTACATTTTTCCATACATAAAAGGTAAAAATATTATCTTTATTGAATCCCTTGTAATTGGTCATTGATATATATTGTTCTATTTTATATTTCTTATATTTCTCTTGGCTCTTGTATGTCAAATCTTCTATTGAGTTCAGGGTTTTTTTTTTTAAACAGAGTCCTGAAAGTCTGACAGTTGATCAAATGTCCATATTTTTCCGTTCACAATTATACTTAGCTTTGCTGGGTGTGATATTTTTGGGCAGAGGCCCAGTTCTTTTGCTCTTTGATATAATTCGAAGACCTGCGATCTTTTAGTGTCACCAATGCTAGGTCTTGTGTGATTCTAATTGTGGTACTATCATATATAAATTGTTTTTTTTCTTGTTGCTTGTAATATTTTGTTCTTGATCTGGGGGTTTTGGAATTTAACTATAATATTCCCATGAGTTTTCCTTGTAGGATCTCTTTCAAGTGGTGATCAGTGGGTTTTTTCTATTTCTGCTTTCCCCTCTTCTTCTAATGCTTCAGGACAATTTCCTTTAATTATTTCTTGTATTATTATATCAAGATTCTTTTTTATCAGAACTTTCAGATAGTCCAATTGCTCTTATGTTTTCTCTTCTTCATCTGTTCTCTAGATCTGTTGTTTTTCTTATGAGATGCTTCACATTCTCTTCTATTTTTTTCATTCTTTATATTTTGTTTTTTTTTAATTACTTTATCTCTTGTAACTTCTCTGGCTTTCCCTTGCCCAATTCTGATTTTCAAGGAGTCATTTTATTCCTTAAGGTTCTGAACTCCTTTTCTAATTGGTTGACTCTCTTGCCATAATCTTCTTGTTTTCCTTGCATTATTCTTATTTTTCTTTTTAATTTTTCCTCAGTTTCTCTCATTTGATTTTTAAAGTCTTTTTAAAGTTTTTCAATGAATTCTTTTTGGGCAAGTGACCATTCGACATCCCTCTTTGTGGTAGAAGAGGGTTTCTTTGCTTCAGTATCCTCCTCTGAAGTTGAACCCAGTCTTCTCTATTTCCATAGTAACTCTCTATGGTTGTATTCTTTCTCCTTTGCTTGTGCATTTTCTGGTAACAATTTAGTTTTTATGATCACCTGTAGTTCTGGGGCATGGGGGATGGTGCCTCTGGCCTCTGATCTTTTTCAGTTCTCCCCTCTGACCCTGAACTCAAACCAAGATATCGAACCTCCTGTAAGTGCCCACACTCAGTGGTGCCCCTGTCCCACCGCTTCTGTACTTACCCACCATCTGCTGGTTCCTTCTCACCCCCACCATGTGTCTGCAGCAAAGCTGGGTCTGGCATTCCTTGTCAGCAGAGGTTCCTTAGATCTTACCCAGGTCAGATGCCCAACTCCCCTCACTGTCCTGGGGGTAAAATTTTCTGTGGCAGGCTGAGACAGCCTCTTAACCCTGTTAACCCCAGGGCTTGCCTCTAGTTGTTAAAGCAACTTGCTGCTTGTTGTTAAAGTGGACCCAAGCCTGGAGGTGTTTATTCTTCACAGAGAGGAAATCTAGTCCTGGGATTTTTCTTCCGGTCTTGTCCAATTGTCCCAAGAGGACCCCTGTTCTGCCCCCTACTCTTAATTGTTTTCATGGCTCTATGTTTGAGGAAAATCTTGAGAGCTTGAAATTTTCTGACCTACTCTGTCATCTTCCCAGAATCCTCTCTCTCTATTACTCTTAATGGTACCACTAGCCTCCCAGTCAGCCAGACTTGTACCTAGGGATCATGATTGATTCTTCACTCTCATCCTCCATATCTAATCTGTTGCCAGGTCCTGTCAATTCTACCTTCACACCATCTCATTTAAATAAGCTTCTTTCTTTCCTCTGACACTGACACCGCCCTGGTGGAACCCCTAATTAATTCACATATGGACTATTGCAACCGCCCTTTGGTTGGTCTCCCTAATTCAAATGTCTCTCTACTCTAGTCCATCTTCTCCTCACTTGCCAAAGTGATCTTCTTAAAGCACAGATCTGACCATGTCTTCCTACTCAGTAAACCCCAGTGGCTCCATAGTGCCCCAGGATTAAATGTAAAATCCTCTATTTAGCTTTTGAAGCTATTTACAACTTGACCCCTCTCTACCTTTCTAGGATTCTTATACTTTAAGCCCCTCTACATACTCCACAATACAGAGACACTGGCTTTCTTGCTGTTGCTCACATTAGATACTCCATATCCTAACTCCATGTGTTTTTCTTCCTTTTTTTGAGGTGGCGGGGAGAGGCTGTCCTCCATTCCTGAAATTCTTTCCCTCCTCACCTCTGCCTCATGGCTTCGTGAAAGTCTCGTTTAAAATCCCATCTTCAGCTGGTTCCCCTTCAATGTTAATACCTTCTTTCTGAAATTATCTTCAGTTTACCTTGTATAGAACTTGCTTGTACATAGTCATTTGCATGTTGTGCCATTAGATTGTGAGCTCCTTGAGAGTAGAGACTTGTTTTTGCTTTTGTGTCCATAGTGCTAGTGGAATATAATAGGCTCCTAATAAATGCTCATTGACTTGAA
The DNA here is from genome assembly GCF_011100635.1 of Trichosurus vulpecula. Classification (NCBI taxonomy): domain Eukaryota; kingdom Metazoa; phylum Chordata; class Mammalia; order Diprotodontia; family Phalangeridae; genus Trichosurus; species Trichosurus vulpecula. Next base: position 58,384,278 of record NC_050577.1, read on the forward strand.
TTCATACACTCTTTAAGCCTCAGACAATCTCTAAGACTATAAATTCCTCTAAGTTAGTGGTAGAAGAATTTCCCACATGGACAAAATCACAGGTTCTTGATGCATTGTATGTCCTTTATGAAGGACAGAAATAAGCAAAGTTTTTCAGAAGGCAATGGGGATATAAATCTGCTAATATTTTTTGAAAGGAGAAATGAAAATTATGGGCAAGTACCCAGAATTCTTGAAATCCATTTGAAAGAAACAAAGGAAATAAGATTGCATGCATTCTGCAAAGATACTTGATACGATGATTATACATGACTGTATCTTGGCAACTTGGAATACTGTCACCTTTATTAATCCCATGAAGGCCTTTTAAAAAATGCACTTGGAGATTATCTTGTGTTTGTATTGCTTTGTAATCTTCCAATAAATAGGATGGAACCATCATAACTCCTATCACTGCTTGATTACTATGGGGTTATTTCTTTTTTTTTCTGCCTGCCTAGTTGGGATGGGGAGGAGAGGAGAGGGAAATCACCATATAAAATGATAAAAGACATTCCATTTAAAAAATATATTTTTGGTGGAAAAACCTAGTATTTTGTCACATAAGATGTAAGAGCATTATATTGAGTTATGGTAGGTGTTATTAACACAGCACATGATTTGTCTAAATGATAAAGAAGCCTTAAAACAATGTGTATTATTGTTGTTATCAGAGGTTAGGGTATCAACAGTTAACAAAGCAGTATACAAGCTGGAATTAATCAATAAACAGCTGTGGCACCAACACATTTTTTTTTTCCTCTGTGGAAGACAGTGAAACTGTGAAGATACTATGGAACATGAATTCAGAACTGGGCTACTAAGGGTAATCATTCAAGCATTCTGATCTCCCTTAGTTTGCCTGCCTCCCAATAGCTTTGATTAGAGAAGAAAAACAGGGAGCAGAGCGCCCATTTAAAGTCTGAGTTTAGTCATTTACTTTGTAATGGAGGATGATGGAGTGTTGCATCAGAATTCTTTGGCCATTAGGATGGGTTATAAGACTCTGACATCAAAACGCCATTCCTTGAAAAATAACATATGAATTTATGCTATTGTGAGGGCATGCCAAGCGATATGTGCCTTCTATAGTACAGAGCTGCTTTGTGCGTGTGTGTATGTGTGTGTGTGTGTGTGTGTGTGAGTGTGTATGTTCTCTTTCCAATGCACTTAAGTTTTTAATGAATGTTAATTAATTCCAAGTTCCTAGCACCATGTTGGGCACATATTAAGCAGTTACTGAATATTTATTTTTGTTTATTAAATGGAAAGATGGGCAGAATGACATTTGGGAAATGGAGGAGAAAATTTATAGAACAATAGAAGAAATTCAAAGAGGTAAAGTGATTTCCTTGAGTTAGAGACAATTGAGTGGTAGATCAAAGAGCCAAGCGGGAACCCAATTTTCTTGGTTCTCAATTTTTTTTTTTAATAAATGAATTCTGTTTTAAAAAGAATTAGTAGCAATTATTCATACACTTTTCTAACACTTAGTCTTTTGAAATACTAAGATATATTTCTAGTTTTCTCTATTTTTCATCCTTGAATTTCTTCTCAAAGTACCATGAGACATTTGGTTTATGGTTCTACTTCTTTTATTAATTAAATCCAAGCTTTCTTGGTAATACAACTGAGTATGCCTTAATAAAAGCAGACTGTCCAGAAAAAGAAAAGTGATATGCCCAGGTTGATCAGAACCATATCCATAGGGCTATATTCTGTTTTAGGTGCTACCTTTTAAGGGTGGCATGGGCAAACTAGAACATGGAAAGAGAAATAATGATGATAAATATCTTTATACTATTATGTGAAGAAGAGTTTCAGGAAACGAAATTATTTAGCCTAATAAGAGAAGACCTAGAGAAGGACATAATTGCAATCTTTCATTATCTGAAGGTTTAGAATATTACAAAACAGTACAGAACCTTCTTAATGAGAACTTCCTAAACCCCTCAATTGCGTAATAAGACACAAGTTAAAAAACAAAATGAATGATGAAGGCCCATTATCCAGACTATATATAGTATGCAGTTCAATGGATAGTCCATGTAAGTGGTCCAAAAGTACATAAGTCTTGGAGAGACACTGCAGATTGATCAAAAGATAAGCCCAGAATTGAATGGAAAGAAAATGATTATCTTGATTGTGTTGGAAAAATTCTTTAATGCTTTCAACAATTCCAAATTTCTTTCTGAAACAGAAATCCATCTCTTGTTTTTTTAAATACCAATGTCTGTCAAGGTTAAGTGGCTGTAAGTTATAGAATATTTATAGTATTTGTAGTACTTATATTATTTATAGCACTTTACGGCTGGCAAAGCACTTTACCTATGTTATCTCACTTGATTTTAAGAATAAGCCATAAAGTAGGTTCTATTATTCTCAGAACTTTTAAATGAGGAAATTGAAATTTAGAGAAATTAAGTAATTTCCCCCAAGTCTGCTAAATGTCTGAGGAAGAATTTGCATTCAGGTCCTCCTGATTCCAAGTTCAGTGCTCTATCTGCTATTCCGCCTACTTGCCTTATGACAATCTTGAAAATTTCAAAGTTGAAGGTGACCCAAGGAGTATGTACGGTGAGATATATGGTAGATGTAAATGTAGCATATTACCAGCAATGAACTGAATGGAAAAAATTGATACAAAAGAAATGAATTAGTCAGAATTTAGAATGAATGTTAATAAGTAGAAGCTTCAGGAAAGGAGATTTTGGTTAAATGTTAGGGAAAATTTTTTTTAGCATATGACATGGTCCAAAAGTGTATTTTGAAGATTATTGAATGCTCTTCTCATTGTGTTCAAGCAAAGGGTAACTAATTACCTGTCAGGGTGCTCCACCCCTAGGTGGCTCAGTGCACAGAGTGCTGGTTTTGGAGTCAGGAAAATATAAGTTCAAATGCTCTCAGACACTAGCTATGTGACCCTGGGCAAGTCACTCAGCCTCTCAGTCTGTTTCTCCAACTGTAAGATGGGGATAATAATGGCACCCATCTCCCTGGATTGCTGTGAGAATCAATTGAGATAAGGTATATAAAGCACTTTGCAAATTTTATGTAAATTATGCTCATTACTGTTTGCCATTATTAATTATCGAGTGAGTTTCTACCTAGGATAAAAGTTTGGATTGAATGACACCTGAGGTCCTTTATAACATAATAATTTTGTGATTGAAAGACCTTGTGAAATTCACTTCACTTCCCTAGCCTTCAGTTACCTCATTTGTCAATGGTGTTTCAGGTCCCTTTCAATCTAAAATAAATCCTATGATTTTATGTAGATTGAATTTAGAAATCCAGGGCAAAGATTTTCTATAGATGATGAATAATTCATTTTGATGACTTAGTCTAACAATGAGGTTTACAGCTTTGGTGCCTGCACAGCTGCTATAGCTGCTGTCTTCTCCTGCTGTAGGAAGGGTGCCAATAAGCATTTTGAATTATGTAAAAGTGATATGCACAGTCTATATAATTCATGCATTGCTATCTATAGGAATGGTGCAATTATTCAAGTTAAATATTTTCTAAAGACACACCTCTGAAGAGAATGAATAAATGGACTTAGGAGTCATCTTTAATGAAGAATCCCAGAGAGTCAGCAAGTTTGTTGTATTGGTGGAAGTGGGACAGGAAAACACGTTGGATAGGGAGAGAGTTAGATGTGATGATGGCATTGTTTCTAGTCATTGACTAAGTATTAATAGTGAGGGGTAATATTTTTTTAGACCGGACAGTTTCTTTAGAACATTTCCAATGAACAAAGTTGGTTGCTTCCTTCAATTTTTTTGTGTTTTCACTTCTCTGCTAATTCAAGAAGGAAGAGGGATCCAATGCAATACTGGGTTCTCTTTGACTCTGGACAACACATATAATAACTTCACAGGTCCCTGTGAAGATAACAACGATGACTTGCCTTGTAAGTAAATGCTCTTGTCCCTTTGTTAAAAAGTTCATGTTAACTTTGCTTATTATATTGAGCTTAAATTCACGGGGTTGAGATTCATTGAGTTATCTGCTATTTGGAGAGATTCTGGGACTAGAGATTCTTGGATGTCTTTTGTGCATAATGATGAACACTATTTAATAGTGGTGGGCATCTATTTTACTTTGATGTTCAATTGGATCCATGATCTCATGGGTGCGTATATTGCCTCCAACAATGCAGTTTGCAACCCATCCATATTAGTCCATATTGCATGATTCTTGTATGAATCCTCCCTAAAGTTGGCCTTAAAGGAGTCCATCCAATGTATTTGGAGCAACCTATTTATTTTGCTACATAGACAATGTTTAATCATTTCTGGTTTAAATTAATTGGAAAACTGAGAGAATGCTATATGCTATTTTATTTTAGATTAGATTCTTTGATAGGGACAGGAAAAAGAAACTAAAAATTAATGCCACAATCCCTTTTCTTTTAAGCTGTGGTGAAAGCAAAATTCAACAAAAGCTTTCTTTTGTGGCTAACTCTTCCACCATGTAATCAATCTGAGGGCATATAATGGTAATGAATATTGTGGGGGAGAAATCAGAATTCAGCCAAGAGAGCATTCTCCCAAATGTAGTTTTTACATTGGTGTCTTTAAAAAAATCCTCCACTAATATTCTAATTGGATGTTTTGTTGTGATGTGGAAGTGACTTTGAGCTCTCGAGAATCATTGCCAGAAAAGTATGAGCTCTCGGTGATCCTTCTAAGCTGAAAAGTCTTCGAGTATGACTCTGGTGATGGGCCTGGAACCAACTGTCTGAGTGTGAACCTAAATAAATTTGGAGAGGCTCATGGCCTAGTCGGCCACAGGTTGATGGATATATTTGGTCCCAGAAATTCTTGAAGACTATCTACTAAGTCACAAAGGAGTTATGATCTGTATCAGTGGAGAGAATGCACACATGGACAAAACTTCTCATAAAAACATATATACCTGTCAGGAGCATTGCTAAACAAAGCTTGGTTCTGTTCTATTTGTGTGTAAAGTGGACTATGAATAAAAATTCTGCTTAGTTGTTCACCTCATGACCTTAAAGTGAGGTATTTGGATCTTGCAGGGTAGCTGAATCTTAGCAAGTAAATTGGTTTGCTGACTCTCTCAGTCCTCCAGTCTGCCAGTCTATTTTGTCTCTTTATCCATTGTCTCTTGTTGAGGAACCAGGCCAGAGAAAGAAATGTGTCTTTGTTCTACATGTGGCTGTCCCCATATGTTCTTATACAAAAATGTCAGTATGTGAGAATGTTGTATTTCAGCAATGGAGGAGTGAATATCCATTATGACTGATCTTGTATTTGGGCAGCTTTAATGGAATATTTTGAGAGAAATATTAGAATTGGCTGTGGGGATTAAAATTGTCCAACCTACAATAAAAGAGACTGAGGCAGAGCTCTAAGCCAATGGCATTTTATTAAAGGGTCCTTGGTCCCCTCTAATAAAGTGGACCTCAGATCTTCCTCACAATCTGTGATGCCCCTGTCTTGTCCTGTACCTTGTTTTTATAGCATTTGATACCCAAATATGCAAAGACGCATAACAAAAAACAGAACTCATGGGTTGATAGACCTTGCTTTTGAGGGCCAAAAATGACATATTCTTGTGGGGGGGAGGGGCACAGGTTGGGTGAAGCATGGGGCATCTCCATTGACTTTGTGGTCATAAGATGGTCACCTGCTTGCTTATTTTGGACAAGAGAGAATGGTGCAAAAGTACAAAGATAACTTGGGGGACTTTCCAAAGCATCAAGACATCCCACCCATGCGGTGTTTGGACATGGATTTTGAGTAAAACAGGCTGGAGATATCTTTGTCAGTATTCTCATGGTAGTGTAAGTGAGCCTTATACTTGATAAACAAGTAGTGAACATTACATTAAAGTTTGAGACCCACTATGAGAACCTATCTATCTCCATATTACCTATGTAGAATATTAAACTGATTAATACTGATTGGAATAGAGTAGGCATCCAAATGAATTATTTCTCACATGGAACTAACTTTTAGAAAAGGAATATGTAGTACATTAGAAAAAAAAAAAACAACAACCACTGGCTTTAGAATCATAAGACCTGAGTTCAAATGCTAGCTCTGCTACCTGTTACTTAAGTGAACTTGGGTAAGATATTTTCCCCTTTTCTGGGTCTCAGTTTCCTCTCCTTCAAATAAAGAGTTTGGACCAAATGATCTCTAAGTCCCTTCAAGCTCAAAATCCTACTATCCACTGGAAACTTTTACTGCTTAATTACATGTGTTATCTGAGGCTAGCAGGCCTTTAGTTTGAGTAAATTTTTTAACTTGAAAATGGGCCTAACTTATCTGCTGTTTCATTTTTATGTTTCATTTGAGAAATATTAGTGGGTGATTACAATGAAGCTGCCATATTTCCTTGTGTGGTGCACTGAAATTGAGTTTCTGATTTTTATTTTGTACTTGTTTGTCTTGCATGGATGTAGGCTGCTAATATTAGTTCCACTTAATGAAAGTCATTACTGAAAAAAATTTTCTTCGCCATGGAGCTAAAGCAGGTTAATGATTTTCTTCCTGCTGTTTAAAAGAGTGATCATATTGTGGGTACTTAGAAACTGTTAAGTGCTTGGACAAAGTTCAAGGGAGTACAAGGATTCATTTGTATGTGTCCAATTTCTCCATGGAAGCTAAATGTGAGGGTTCTGCCCCTTGCTCCAGACTCTGTAAAGGACTCTTTCCCAGATGCTTCCTTTGCCAAGTCACAAAGATGAACTACTCGGCCAGTTTGACAAGATGTACAAAGTCCTTTCTTTTATTGATATCTAGGAAGCTCCTTTTTAGCACTCTTGCTGTGATAGCATGCATGGCCCTGCTTCAGGGAAAAGGTTAATGTGAAAGCAGGAGGAAGCATTTGAGTGGGAAAGGTCTCTGTTGCATGAAAAATTCTAATAACTGTCAGCCCTGGAGAAGAGCAGGGGATGGATCTGTAGAGTAAACAGATTTCAATTTAAATGTTACATTGTGCGGTCACCTCTTGGCTTCTAAAGTTTTCCATTTTCATCTCTGAGTAGTCTCTGCTTTGATATTTCACTTGCAAGGCAGTGAGAAAAAGCTGAAGATAAATTCAGGATTACTTTTAAGAGTTGAGTTTCTTTTGTTGACTCTTCTCTGGGGAAGAAGGTTGTGAAAAAATTATGATTCTCAAGTTATTTCATCAAATACAATAATGTGTTTGTGTCTCTGTAGGGATTAGTTCCTTTAAAAAGAAACCCAGCAAACTAGTGGAGCCACAAAAATATATATATTTTTTCCCCTTCTATTTAATCCATTTCTCTGCTTCAAACAAGATAAGCTATTTTTAACCAACATTCAACCAATCAACATGCCTTTCTTAAGTACCTCCCATGTGCTAGGTACTACACCAGGTGCCAGATATATAAATGTAGCTCTAAAAGACTCTGAGAATCCTTTTTCCAACTCGCATTTGTACTGTCAGGTTGTATTCCCTGAGCTCAGCTATAATTCCCCCTCAGAATTCTAGGGGTATTCTCAAGCCTACGGATGACAGATTTAATTATGGAAAGTGGTTCTTTCAGCTATGTTGATGTGACTATAAACATGTATACAGAAGCTCCAAGCAAGATAATTCAAGAATTATTAGAATAGTTTTCCAGACACTGTAATACAGTGGAGAAGAACAATGGCTGGAGTCAGAGGACCTGGGTTCAAATCCTGCCTCTGAAACTCACTGTCTGTATGATCTTGGAAAAGTCATTTGATGTCTCTTTGTCTCACTTTCCCCAACTGTAAAATGAGAGGGTTGAATTAAATGACTTCAGAGGTCTCTTGCAGCATTGAGTCTATGATTCTGATTCACTTAACCCTGGGCCTCAGTTTTATTATTCAGTTGTTTTCAGTCCTGTCCATTTGGGATTTCCTTGGAAGAGACACTGAAGTGGTTTGCCATTTCCTTCTCCAGTTCATTTTATAGATGAACGAACTGAGGTGAATGGGGTTAAGTGACTTGGCCAGGGTCACACAGCTAGTAAGCATCTGAGGCCAGATTTGAACTTGGGAAGATGAGTCTTCATGACTCCAGGCCTGCTATTCTATCCACTATACTTCCTAGTTCCCCTCCTCAGTTTACTCATCTGTAAAAACATGGAATTGTACTGGATGACTTTTCATCTCCCTTTTATCACTGGCTCTATGATCTTGTGATCTTATTAGGTTAGGAATAAAGAAGATTTTTAAAAAACACCTCTTCACAATATACTTTTAAATAACCTAGCTGTTATTGGTGATTCATCAGTGTCTTTTGCAAGAGTTAGCTGAACATATCTGATCATTAGACTAAATTTATAACAAGGAGAAATCCCCTGCTGAGAATCTCCTGAGGAAAGAAAATATTTTCATTATTTTTTGTTCTTTCTAACACATCTAGAATTCACCATCATCCTGACATATGTTAAGGCATAAAGGGCAGTGCTAACAGCCACCATGCTGAAGAGTTGAAATACTTTTTGTAGCTGGTAATTTCAAGCTTTTTAAATATGGTTGGCATTCGTACACACATGTATGCTTGCCTCTGTAATGGTATAAATAAGCTAAGAGAACAGCATTTGTAGAACCTTATAAAGTACATCTTCAAGTAACTTCACTGCGTGGCTAGAACAAAGGCATCATGAGAGCCACTCCTGTATATTCCGTGTGTCATAATCGATATTTGTTGGGTTCATTTGGTTTAGATTACATAGTTAGGTGAGATAATAGAAGTAAAAATGAAACTAAAAGGCCGCCAACTCTGATTAAAGCATAATTGCCCAACTTAGTCCTGTAGAACAGATTGCAAAATGCTTCCTTTCTTTCAGTAGAGAAATATGGAGGACTAGGGATGTGAAATGGTACCTGATGTTGCCAGATGCAGTGGCTATGTTGGTAAGTTTTCTTGTTTTCCCCTCTCTTACTGGGGAGGGTTACTTCAGGAGAAGGGAGTATTTATCAGAAAAAAAACAATTTCATTTAGAAGAAAAAAAGTATCAGTAACACTTGACAAAAGATAAATAGGTGTACTGGATATTTGGCAATAAGGAAAACACTGGGCTATGAAAGGCAGTGGGGGAAGTAAGGTGACACAGTGGATTGAATGCTGGGTCTGGGGTCAGGAAGACTCCTCTTTCTGAGTTCAAATCTGGCCTCAGCCACTTATTAGCTGTGTGACCCTGGGCAAGTCACTTAATCCAATTTGCCTCAGTTTCCTCATCTGCAAAATGAGCTGGAGAAGGAAATAGCAAACAACTCCAGTATATTTCCCAAGAAAACCCCAAAAGAGGTCACAAAAAGTCAGACATAACTGAAAACAACTGAAGAATAATAACAAATGAAAGGCAGGAGAATTGGGTTATAGTTCTTAGTCTTTCACTACCTAGCTGTTTTACATTGACCAACCAACTTACCCTCTCTAATTTTCCTTTCTAATGTATAAACATAGGGGGTGAATCCAGTAATCTTAGAGGTTCCTTTCAATTTAAATTCAATTTAACCAACATTCACTAAGTTTCTTCATTGTTCCAGGACTTGTGCTAGGCACTGCAAATATTAAGATAAACAGTGATTCCTTGTCTTCAGTGAGCTTACTATGGGGATATCACATGCACGCAAATATTATAATTATTAATACAAGTTGGAGCTTGGTTGGGGCAAAGGACAAAGAAATCCAGATGTAATACTCTAAGAAAATTTGAGGAGGCAGATATTATTATGGTATCAGGCAGCAGACTTGAAACCACTAAAGATTTTCAGTTGAGGAGATCCAGGAAGTTTTCATTGTGATATCTGAGCTAGGCCTCAAAAGAAGAGAGGGATGTTAGGCTGTTATAGGAAGAGCAGTATAGTCCAAGCTTAGAGAATGGCATATGCAAATAAAAAGAGTTGGTACAGTGTAGTATAAAATGGGGGATCATACAGTTTGGTTGGAATGTCATGTGTATGAAGAGGATTGGTTTGGAATGAAATTGAAAGTTTGGTTGGGTACAGATCATTGAAGGCCTAAATATCAAGTTAAGAAGACCACTTTCTGTCATAAATGAAGTGGGAACCCATAGGGATTTTTGGGTAGGGGAGTGACTTGGTCACTTCTGTGCGATAGGTAAATGATTTTGGAAGCTGTGTGAAGGATGAATAGGAGAAGGGAGAGATGAGGCAGGAAGACCACTCTGGAGGGTATTACAACAGTCCAGGGAAGATATCCTGAAATAGGGTGGTTGGAGATAATATGTAGGGGCCATAAAGGCTGGTGGAGGAGATATTATGGAGGAAGAATGGAAGGGTTGTCCTAAAGTCTTTACTCAGTGAAGACATATCTGCAGAGGTTGGAGATCCTAAGGCCCAAGTATGTCTCTTTGAGATTTTACCATGAGCTCAGCCTGCACTAATTGGGCTACAAAGAATGAGCACTGTCTTCACAATGTGTCAAGATTCTGTCCCTAGAATTTGTTTGGCAAGTGATTTTGTTTATAAATTCACATAGATTAGAACGGGTAGAGACCATGGAGGTCATCCATTCAAACTCTCCTCATTTTTCCAATGAGATAACCAAGGCCCACAGAGATTGTGGTTTGCTATGGGTCATGCAAGAGGTAGATAAAGATCCTGAGATTTGAACTTAGGCTCTTTGACTCCAATCCATTGCTTTTTATGGTATGCCATGATGATGGAGATGTGGATGTGGCTGATTAAGGAATGAAGAGAGTAAAAAATGACTCCAAGGCTGGATAAGTGGGATGATGATGATGCCATCAAAAGAAATAAGGAAGTTAGCAGGAGGACTAGGTTTGGAGGGAGGGGCAAGTTAATTTTCCCTTGACTGAGGATCATGGCTCTTTGTCGGTTTTCTGCTTCTTCTCATAGAAGTCTAGGCATGTTCTACTGCAGGACTACAGAATCAGCACTGCATGAAGACCATAGAGATTTAAAGTTTGTATAAGAATTTAATTTTCCACAAACTTTTCTGGGACATCAAATTGGCATTATTAAATCTGAACAAGAGTAAAGTGGAAGCTGTTGCTATAGGGTACAGAAAGACTATTATATTTGCTGCAATCAAGCTTTATTATGCCTTTCCAGATATATTTCAAATGACTTCCCCTCACTTCCTCTATGTTACAGACATCAAGGATTGGAATACTTGCTGTTTCACACACAGAGAATTCAATAGATCAGTAAGTCAAGCAATTAATAAACATTTATTAAGCACCTACTATGTGCCAGACACTGCACTAAGCATTCCATTACCATCACTTGTCTTTATGCCTTTACACAGGCTGTCTGCTGTGTTAGGAATATTCTCACTTCCATTCTTGGAGTCCTTTTCCTTTCTTCAAGGCTCACCTCCAATTGGAGTCTTTGCTTATCAACTGGGTATTTCCTTATCACCTAGCCCTGCCCCTCCTTGAATATTTTGTATTTATTTTAATAGTGTTGACTTCTGGGCAAACATATTCTTTTCTCCTAGTAGAAGGTGTTTAGTGTACAAGGTTCCCTTGAGATGTAGGAAAATGAGAGAAACTGGATCATCAGCTGAGAAGAATAGCTAACAGGCCCCATGCCCTTTGTGCCATTGGTGCAACTATACGTGAAGTCTTGTGCCATGTGCTTTGACCCTTTCTGTTCCCTACTGCCTTTATTTGTTTTTATTGTCTTCACCTGATAATCACTCCTCTCCACCTACCTCCTTCTTTCTGCTCCCTGTGGAGATTCTGGAATATAGACATAGCATTGATGAAGAACCAAAACCACATTTCTGTTCAATAAAAAAACCTTCTTGGGGACTTATAAACTTCTGTCTTAAAGGTTTTTTTTCCCATTTAATAAAATGTGAAGGAAAGAGGACCAACAAAGCAGCATTATGGTTCATTATCCCTGGGAACATAGGAATAACTTTCTAAACGGATGCTGATGATTTTACCTATGTCACCAAAATCCTCAGTGTTTTAGTATTAACTTTAGTCATGGTGATATGCCTAATAGCAATCCTTTTGAATAAAAATAGGGAATAAATAATAGAAAATTATGTTTTGTATTCTGCCTGCCTCAAAAAGGGAGTTGATATGACATACTATGTTAAAAGATATATTTAACAGGAAAATTAAGAATAAAACCAGAAGAAAAACCAATTGAAAAATAGAGGAATAGAGTACCAGACAGTTGGAATGAGTTGGTTCCTGTAGGTAAGCACTGAATCTAACTTTGAATTCCCTAGCAGCTAAGGCAAAAACAGAAACACATTGGATTATGTAGTATTTATTGCCCGATAAAAGGAAGCATGCATAAGAATTCATTTAAAAAGACAAACTTTTTTCCCTGATGCTGAATTTTAGAAAGAACTTATCACATGAATCCTAATATAAGGAACAGGCAGTAACCTAATAGATAATATCTTTGACTCTGATTTTGCAAAGAATGAAGAACCATTCTTCAAATGGATTTAAAAAAAGTTAGTTCTCTTTAGGGAATGAAAGCAAAACCTTAAATCTTAACTAAGTGAAGATATTTCTGCAGGGGACTGAGAAAAGATAGTTCATATATGTTACTTTTTGGATTTTACCAGGAGCCCAGCTTGTACAGATTAAGTGAAAAGGATTGTCTTTAAAGTACTGAATTTGTTGTATCATTTTGCTGCCCCAAACCTTCAATGGCTCTCCATTGTTAGTAGGATAAATTACCAACTTTTCCACCAAACATTGAAGGTCCGTCACTGTTTGGTCTCAACTTTCTTTTGAATCTTTATTTCTTTTTACTTCTCTACACAACCCCTTTGCTTTATGGATAAACCCGAATATGTCTTTTGCTTTCTAATTAAAGAAATTTATGATGGTTTTCCCACTCAAAGTACTTGTGTCCATCGGATCGTGGTTCTCTGTTAGGAATGCAGAGGCTGTTGGAGGAGGAGGGATGCTGGATGAAGCTTTAAGGGTTATCATTCTCTACTATTAATTCATACGGATTTTACCTTTTTGAGATTCTCTCTTCTTTTGTCCTATGGATTCAGTTGCACTTGTTCTATATCTAGTGTACAATTCCTCTTCTTTTTTTGGGGGGGGGAGGGAGTTTTTAAGAGTTAAAGAGGTCTGGAGAAAGTGTGTACTATGCCATATTTCTGGTCACATGACCCAGAAGTCTCAGACTCATTTCTTTAATCTGCAAAAGAGAGAAAACCATACTTATACTAAATATCTTTATAAAATTGTTGTAAGGAAAATATTTTGTAATCTATTAAGTGATAAACAAATGAGCTAGTAAGTGTAATATTATTACTAGTGGAACTAGTGCCAACAGAAGCTAAAAGCCAAATTGAATTTTGAAAACTGAAATGAATTCTTCTCCAATTAGGTTCATCTGACAAAAAGTGTGATTTTGAAGTTGACTTCTTCGTGATGACACTTGATGGTAGTATCCAGGTGGGCTGGACTAAGAAGAATGGAATTACTAGTACTTCACCTCCATACTACAATCACAATGGAAATGAGTCTGGTAAAAATGTTTAATTAATAGTTATTTTCTGATTTTTGGTATATCTATGGGGGTATTCTAAGAATTCTCCTTCTTAAAACAAAGGAAAATGATTTTTATTTATTTTTATATTTCTTTGCTCTGTTGATTTGAGGATGATATAGTTTTACAAAATTAATAAAAATTCTTCTCAATGATTCAGTGAAGAGAATAACTTTCAACCACTATTACTGATGTAGATGCTGCTTGATTGGTTGTGACTTTCATTGGTAAGCTATTTTTTTAAAGTGGTGATATTTTCACACCTTAAGTAACTTATGGCTACTTTGATTTCATTTCATGTTGTCTGCTTTTTGTGCCTTTTACTGTCTTATCTCAAATATTCACCATCTCTCAAAAAAAGCAAACAAACCACAAATAAAAATTCTTCTCAGTTGCACATGGTCTATAGTTACTCTTCTTTCTCTCCCTAACTCCCTACCTCCTTTTCCTTCTATCCACTGTCCCCTTCTGGTGCTTTCTCTCCCTCTTTAGGTATGTCACTTCTAAATTTGATTGTCTGAATGAAAGGCTAAATTCAAGACATTTTCACTACTTTTAAAGAAGCTTCATCATAGCAAACAGTGACTGAGACTAGAAGTAAGTTTAATTATGTGCATTTAATAATAGCTGATAGTTCTAGAGTACTTTAAAGTTTGTAAAATGCTTTACATTCTGACAACCTGGTGAGGCTAGGTACTATGAGCATTATTATCAGCAGTGTTGTCTCATAAAGCAGAGAGGGGTAGGGGAGAGTAAATCCAGTTTAAAGAAAAACTGGCAAGACATACAAAATCATCCCAAGGGCATTTAAGAATGAAAATGGAAGGAGGAGAACAGACAGAAGAAAACAGAAAAAAGACCTGCAGACCTTTCTAACAAATTATTTTTTCCATCAAGGACAGTGAAGTCAAGATACTTACATCAAAACATTACAGTTTAAGACATGCTCAGAGGGAAGGTAAAAATGGTGCCAGAGAGAACAAAGCAGAGATGGAGAAATCAGATGGATTGGAATATTTTTATACACACACACATATACACACATATATGTGTTTATTCTCTCTATGTATATAAATGCTAATATATAATATAAATATAGTATGTTGTATAATATATGTATATATGTATATATACATATATATGAGAGAGAAAGAGAGAGAGAGAGAGAGAGAGAGAACTTTGCTGAAGTGACACAATTATGAGGGCATGAGGGATTGATAGATAAGTTATCTGAGGGAGGGGGAAATACCAAAAAATATAGTTAAGATAGAAGGTGAGTGAGAAACATCAATAGCCACTGATATTTATGTCTACTTTCCCATCTACAAAAGATCTTCAAGATTTATCTATTCATGAAAAGGGCATTTTCATGAGAGAATTGGTAGGGAACAAGAAGGCTTTCTCAAGAAATATTTATCATTGGATCTAGGGTAGGTAGGTGGTGTACTGGTCCTGGAGTCCGAGCGACCTGAGTTCAAATCCAGACTCAGACACTTGATACTTACTAACTGTGGGATCCTGGACAATTCACTTAACCCGATTGCCTCATACACACACACACACACAAACACACACACACACACACAAATATACACACACAAAATAAAAGCCAAAAGAATGGATGACATTTATCATTTCCCAACTGAATAAAAGATGTGCAAAATAGAAGATTCCACTGAGCTTTTTGTTAATTATGAAAAAACCTTAATGTTACCTTTTCAACAAACTTCCCATTCTTAAATCAAAATCTTACAGATTCCTTGGAAGATGCAGGGATAGGCCCAATCAAGGTCCCATTTGATGAATATAAGCCTGAGCGAGGCAAGGCATAAAACAAGGAGTTATAAGTTTGCCATAGGTGTTTGCCACAGTGTCAGAGGAGTCCCAGTGCACGGTTTAGGACAGTTTCTCTGTGGAAGGACTCCTTATGCTTTTGTATAAAGATGATGTGGTATTGATTACATCAAGCCTCAAAAGCTTGCAGAACTTTCTCTTTGAGATCTATATAATCATTTAAAAGAATTTTGTCTAAATACCTTACATAGGGAAGACCGAGCAGAGGACATATGTCTTTTGATCATATTATACAATGTATTTGATGGGGAAACTATAAAACTTCTCCATCAATATGAACATCTGGGAAATGCAGCACATAGCAATAACAAGTTGGGACCAGGGTTGAACAGCAAGAGGAGAAAGTGAGCTGGATTGCTTTTGGGAAATTTTAATGTTCCTTTAAAGACCCCAAACTTCCTAAGAAAGCCCGGGTCCATCTTCTTTAAAACCCAAATTATACCAGGGTTGATGTGTGGAAGCAAGACACAGAATACTGCAATTAAAAAAGAATATCTTACAGAGGGCAATGAAGACATTCATAGCAGATGTGAAGACACTGCAACATATAATCAATATGGAACTTCAAAGAACAGAAGTAAAAGATATCTGATAGGAAGAGAAGATAGGTGGGTCAGGTGGCAGATGAGAGAGGAGCAGCTTGTGTGCTTCTCTGATATCTTCACAATGTCAGGATAAATCATTAAAGGGCTTCACCAAATTGAGCGCAACTTCTGTAGTTAAATAATGGAAGGACTTGTATAACAAGCACCTAGGATGATTGACAAGAACTTCCAAATGGATGTGATTAAAGATCTGTTTGCATATTTACACATAGAAAAATTGAGGTTAAGAGTTTGAGGGACTTTGCCTGTGGGCACACAGCTAATAAATATCAGAGTTAGCATTCAGACTTAGGGTTTTCTGACTCCAGATTCATCATTCCATCCATCCTATTAGTCTATGATGTCTCCACTTAAACACCTATGTTTCTGAAAACAGATTATTTATTTTGAAACTTTCATTTGAATCCATGGTGATTCAGTCTTATGATATGTGTTCAGTATTCTAGTTAAACACAGAAATGCAGGTTAAAAAACAAATGTTGTTTTCCAGTCTGCCTCTAAAGAACAAAACTGATGCTTAGTTGTTTCATTGTTAAACATTGGCCAATTGGAATCTCTTTTTCCAAGTCACAAAATTACCTCTTAATTATTATAGAAAATTTTTGAATAATTAACTTTATGGAATTATTTCTGCCTCTGCTCCAAAATATTGCTTGTATTGTTCCACGTATAATCAGTGCTTTCAGAAGTTTTGAAAGTCAAGGATGAAAATCTATTAGAATGTTTAAAGTATTGTTCGGTCAATATTTGAAATCTACTAAGACTCAGTGCAAAGTAATTAAAGCATCATATTGATTTTTGTAAAATATGGAATTGGATTCAAATAAAATCCTTGTGATTAAAGCAAATTCAAATAAGGCTCTTAAACATTTTTAAATGAAGAGAATCATTATATTAGTCTTAACAATAATTAAAATAGTGCCAAGAAGAGAAAAATAGTATGAGTCTGAGACTCATTTTTCTGTTCCTGAGTAAGTAGATGATGCTTTTAATAATTCCAGGGGTCAAGTGATGTCAGAGTGGATTTATTCTGTTATTTATAGTGCTTAATTTGCCATAAATATGAAATCTAAAGGTTGTTTATGATGTCCTATAATTTTATGTGAGGAAAGTAATTTACCCTGTTAGTTTAAAGTTTTAACTGTAATATGTTTTTTCTTTTATTCTTAAATAGCAAGGAATTTTTTATTCTGATCAACTAATAAATTATGGGCTGAAATACATGAATAATGAAACACGTGCAATATGTCAAATTATCCAAACTGATTTAATATAATTTTTTCTATTAGTTAATTGTGTGACCTTGGCCAAATTGCTTTGCACCTTAGTCTCCTTATCCATAAAATTATATTTCTGAAATACCGTAAGGTATCTGTGTTGCTCCATTGCTCCAAAACCTTCATTGGCTCCTAATTGTTTCTAAGATAACAGATCTTCAGCCTAGTTCTTCACGGTCTTGCAGCCAGCTACCTTTCCAGTCTTACTCCATGTACCTTCCTTGACTTGCTGTCCTATTAGCTATTTCCATAACCAATCTTCTCTTTTCCATGAAATATACTTCTTCCTCACCGTTGCCTTTTAACATTTTAAAACACATCCTTTAAAATATGTCTCAGGTGCCATCTCCTAACAAGAGGTCTTTCTTAATTCCATTGTATTTCCTTTTAATGCCAATTGTTAGTGTTCTCACTCTCTTGAAATTGTCATATGTAACACTGTAATTTTTAAAAATTAACTTATCTGGGTTCATGTTGTATTTCCCCAATAGGATATAAGCTTCTTGAATGCATAGACTTATTTTTTTTTCTTTAAATCTTCTATGACTAGCATAGTGCATTGTATACAGTAGGCACTTCATAAATGTTTATTGAATTGGTTTGAAGAGCCTGGTCCAGAGAGAGGTAAAATTCCTTTCAGCTTTCTCATTCAATGATTCTATCACTCCTATTTCCTTTTATCTAAATGACTCCTAGTGTGATATTGTTCAGTCATCTTTTCAGTTGTGTCTGACTCTTCATGACCTCATTTGGGGTTTTCTTGACAAAGATACTGGAGTGCTTTGCCATTTCCTTCTCCAGCTCATTTCACAGATGAGGAGACTGAAACAAACAGGGTTAAGTGACTTGCCCAGGGTCACACAGCTAATAAGTGACTGAGGCTAGATTTGAACTCAGAAAGATGAGTCTGCTTCCCTTCAGGCCTGGCAGTCTATGCGCTATGGCACCACCTAGCTGCCAACTCCTAGTGTAGTCCAAGTCTAAATAGAATCACTACTGAAACATCCATTTGATTATGTGAGGCTGACTTAATTCCAATGTATTTATGCAATGGATATGCGTTGCAATGGACATTATTGGCTGACATACATACGTCTCTGAGATCATACGTTCATCAAAATATTGAACAATTGAAAATATTTCATGGATTCTGCTTCAGATTTGTTGAATTGAATATGTTACTGATAGCTATTTAGTCTGTGTTTGAGTGCTCAAGACCTCTGGGCTTTTATTCAAGAGTAATCAAAATCTATAATCCAAAGACTGATGAAAAAGCCTATTTCACACTTCTTGACAAAGAGATAATGTACTAGAGATGCAGTATGAGAAGCGCATTCTCAGATGTAATTAATGTGTTGATTTGGCTTGTTGGACTATGCATATTTATTACATAAGAGGGATTCTACTGGGGCCTTGGGATAGATTGGCTAGATATGCAAAGAAAAAAGGACATTCAAATAGACTTTAAAAAATAAACAAAAGAAAACCAAAGAAGGGTAGAAGGGACAAAATCAAATAGTACAGTTTTGTTGCTACCTATTAAATATTATATGCAAATGTTTCTTTAAAAGCTGTAGGCAACAGAAATACATTGTTTCTTATAGAATAATCTTGTGCTATGTATATTCAAATGTTTGTTGATGAGGAAGTTCACAATAAAAAAGAAAATTGAATTATCTTAAAAAATTGATAATATGGGGAGGTACGCACCGATGTATATTTCTAGGATATTTTGGTGCTATGTGCTATACTATATAGTGGATGGATTAATGGGCCTTAAGTGAGGAAGACTTGGGTTTGAAATTGCTTCAGATATTTTCAAGCTAAGTTATGTGACTCTGGGCAAGATGCATAACTCGTCTGAACTTTTATCTCCATATCTGTAAAGGGTGGACAGAATGCTCATAAAACAGTTAAAAATTCAATTTTTCAGAACCGGAATTTTGAAATCAGTTGACTTTGAAAAATACTGTAAATTGAATGAATAAATGAAAAAGTACTGTGTTTACTGTATGGTCTAATCAAGATACCCAGAAAACTCTTTTTCTCATTAAAAAATGGTCATTTGTTTTGGTTCCCTTTCAGCAGAACAGTACGCAAAATTGACTTTTACCTATAGTTTCACTCTTTACTTTTATTAGTGTTGAGGGCAGCATCCAGGTAAGGACAACTATTCAGTGATGGTTGCTGATCACTCAAGGGATCGTGTTACTTTTTATTTTTTGATGTTTTCAGCTTCAGGATTGCTCCTCTCCTTGCCCTCTGTCATTGTCAGTTTTGTGATACTTTTAATCACTCTTTTGTGTTTCTGCCATTGCCCAGTTGGACAGCCATGGAGATAGAATAGTGCGGGTGTGTGGTGGTGGCAGATGGGAAACAGCAGGAAATTTGGGAGCGAGTACATAGGAAGAAGAAGAAGCAATCTATATCAACTCTGATTTGTATTTGTTAGAGGCCCTCTTTTCCTTTTGGCAAGTTTTTAAGCATTGTGTATGCTTCCTCAATCTCTAAACATCCATCTATATACTATATTATTTATATTACAGATTACTAACACAATATTCTAGGGGTTAGATGGTATGCTATGATTCACCAAATAAAGTTTCATTGTTTACTGGATAATTGGAATTCTGGGTTTTTATCTCTTCCCTTCTCCCACACCACCTCCCATCCCAGTCCTTTGTTTGTTCTGTTGCTTATATATCAAACTAATAAAATTTTAGAGTGAGTTCAATTCTGACACGATTTTGAATCCACTGATGTATCAATGGGGGTTTGCAACAAAATAATTAGTAGACAGACAAAGTTATAAATAACTTTCCACCATTTATCAGAGCCACATAAAATAGTGCTTTCTTTAGTTTTCCCTAGAGAAATTTTTTTCCTATGGAACATCCTGTTACCTTCTGGTAGGATTGTCCCTAAATGATAGAAGACAGATGGCTTGTTTATTTATTGATTAAATTTATAAAGTTGTGCTTCTCCAAGGCATAAATATAAAATCATAGCTAACAAATATGAAAACCTTAAATAATATTATATGAAAATAAAATATTGTTTTACTTACTGCACCCCTTCTCTCAGAATTACATTGCCTAGAAGAGTAGAGGTCAAAGGATTTGAACAAAAGGTCATCAGAATTATTTTGTGCTGTTATATTACGCTTTCGGTTCCTTGAATAAAGAATCTAAAGCTGATATCAGGGACATGCAAATTGTCTTTAAAATATCTTGGTAATGAGGAAGAGAAGTCTTTAAGTTACCTGGGGTTGAAACTTTAGGCTGTGATGAGGCAACATGGTTTTTATAAAGAGCTTTTTCTTTGAACTCAGAGGAAATAGGTTAGAATCTTAACTCTGATACTTACTGCCTATATAATCTTAGGCAAGTGATGTATTTTGAGAGCTGGCTTCAGAGCCAAGATGACCTGTGCTTAGGATCTGCTTCTGACGCTGACCCAGGGTCTGTCCCTTTGCCCTCTAGGGCTCCAGGCAATTCTCTTAAGACCATAGGTTTCAAACTAGGTACTAATTTGCACTGGTTTCTTCATCTGGTAGTAAGTTCCTTGAGGGCAGGAACACTGTCTTTCAACTCTTTTTATATCCCCAGCATTGAGCTCATGGTAGGCACTTAATAAATGTTTATTGATTGAATTGATTGATTGGTAGTTTCCTATGAAGTCACAAGCATAGGCCCTATTTCCTTAATTGGTCTCTATATTTTGAGAATATTTTGTTCCACATAGCTTAGAGATTGTGAGTATTTGATATGATAACATCTATGAAAAAAGCATTCTTAGCTTTGTTTTTTTACAGATCATTGTTATTTCTGGATGATTGTGGGCAACAGTCATATTTATGATAATGGTTTGCTTTCAGTCTGAATTATTCATGGAATTTTCATATTTTGAGATATGTGTTTATAGTGTAGGGATTTGTCATCTGATCTATTAACAATGGCAAACTTCTGATGTATAATTCTAGTGGTCATGTTGTTATGTCTTCCTACACAATTTGTTCAAGCATTCCCCAACCAAAGGACATCCCTTTTGTTTCTAGGTTTTTTGTTTTTGTCTCCACAAAAAGAGCTACTAGCAATATTTTCATACATATGGGACCTTTTTTTCCTTTGTTTGATTTCTCTTGGTATAGCACTAATAGTTGTATAGCTGAGTCAAAGGATTTTGTTTAATAAGTTTCTTTTTTGTCTTTTTTTTTTGGAGGGGGGAAGGCAGGGCAATTGGGGTTAAGTGACCTTGCCCAAGGTCACACAGCTAGTAAGTGTGTCAAGTGTCTGAGGCGGCATTTGAACTCAGGTCCTCCTGACTCCAGGGCAGGTGCTTTACTCACTGCGCTACCTAGCTGCCCCGTTTAATAACTTTCAATAATTGCTTAATAACTCTTTGTGTGTAATTACAGATTTCTTCCATAATGCTTATACTCATTCATGGGCCCATTGATAGTTAGTCAATGTGCTTGTTTTCCCATAGCTACTCTAACATTTGTCATTTTCCCTTTTTTTGTCATCTTTGCCAATCTTCCAGATATGAGATGGAATTACTTTGTCTTTTTCTTTATGAGTAATTAAAAACATTTTTAAAAAAATCTGGAAACAGCCTGGATTATTCTCTCTGATGATTGCCTTTCAGATCCTGACCTAGACCATTCATCAATTGAGGAATGGCTCTTGTCCTTAAAAGTTTAAATCCCTATATTTAAATTTAAATCCTTATATTTCTTGGAAATGAGGCCTTTATCAGAGGAACTTTTTGCAAAGATTTTCCCTTTCCCCCAGTTGTTTCCTCTTTATTCTTCACTTTATTGGATGTTTTTGTGCAAAGACTTTTTAAATTTCATGCAGTCAAAATTTTATAAAAGAAAAAAGATGAAAAGAATAAAATGAATTTTAATAACTACAATTCCTGTGATTTGGCCTTTAATGGATTTTTCTTTCTCAAATAGTCTAGAGAAGATGCTTGCATGCTAGTTCATTTATTCAATTACCAAAAAAGTAATAATTTTATCCACTTTTGCCATAGTCCTCTGAAAACTAAGTGGGAGTGAGCCATAGTACAATAATAACTTGCCACAGGGCCATTTCAAACTCAGTTCCATTGAATTTAAGAGAAGAATGAGAACCATAATAGCAATTGTAATAGTAGTTAATATTTCTGTAGTACTTAGTGGTTTATGGGACACTTTACATACATTATTCCAATTAGGCTTGCTGCTTAACCACCCTGTGACTGTTGTTATTCTGTCTTTAGAGATGAAGAGACTGAGTTTAAGAGGCAATATAATTTGTCTCAGGTGATATGGCCAGTTAGGGGCACAAGTGGAATTCAAAAGTCAAGTCTTCTCTGCCTAAAGCCAGTGTTCTTTCGAGCACGGCACTTCAGAAGTGAGGCCTAGTTTCAACGTCTCCTCTTGCTTATAGTTGTCTGGTCAACCTCTTGAAAGGATGTGTTAAGTAAAATATTGGTTTGATTAAAAGTAGTATCTATTCCATATAGAAGTAATCAGGTTCAAAGATTTCTGAGATATGGTAAGTATTTCCTCCCTGTTATCTGAACTTAGCCAGATTCCAGTTACAATTGAATACATATTTCTATTTCCAAACCTTTTGAAGGTGTGACCTTGGCTTTAGGCCATAGACCTTGTCCTGTTGATTCATCTCTGTATGTCTTTTATGAGCACTGCAACTTGCTTTACTTGGGGCTGTTGTAGAAAATAGACATTAGACTTATTCTATTACTTTTCCTTCTTTCAAGTGCCTTTGGATCTGTTGGTTACTCCATACAGGCTGTAGGAAGATTTATTTTCTTCTTTTTATCCTGAGGTGTGAAAGTATTTGATGAGGGGGAGGAAGGTCCAGAAATGTGCTTTCATTTATTTGTGGAGTACATGCTGTGGAAATTCCTTCCTATGATTCAGATGGGCCATTTTCCCATCACTTGGAGTTTTAGAAAGCTATCTACTAGCATCAAGAGGAAATTGCTCATGGCCATGTAGTCAGTGTGTACAGGGGGCAAGCAGGACTAACACCCAGGTTTTTCTGAATCCAAGGTCACCCCTTAATCCATTCTGCAACCTGACTCTCAGAAGTCTTATGAGAGTTGGAATGGTTTTCCTGTTACATTTCAAAAGAAAAGTGGCCTAAAGAATGGCTCACTTTTTTTTTGAGGTTCAAGAGCTGTATTCAGTCCAGTCAAAATGACATGATGTAGTCTTTGGTACTTGGCTCTAATGCCTTCTTACTTTCTGTGCTTTCCTTTTCTTCCACAGACTTCGTTCTGATTATGGCATGTTCTCCAACATCTAACCAGTTAAACTGGAAGTTCCCTTTGTTCAGCAAGCACTGAAACAGCTACATATGATTTAAGAATACAAAACCTGAAAGTTTGCTTTGATATTGTTATTTTGTAATCTTCATAATTGGTCCATCGGGCATGTTTTATAACGCAATTACTTTAAATATTTGCTGAGTATTTGCTTTATGGGAATAGGTTTAAAATGGCAGATTTATGAAGCATATAAACAAAACTGAAATTAATATGGTGCTAAGATGAATGGGACATACAGTCTTTGTAAATTTTGTATTTATAGGCAACCTAACTGCAGAGAAAATGAGAAATCTGTTGTGAGGATAGTAAAGCGCCTTCCTAATGGCCAAGGCTGGAAGTCTGTCATCTCAGCCTCTTAAGGCTTGCTTTAAAGAAAAGACTCTCTATCTACTCCTGAAGTCAGAAGGAGGGGCAGAACTAGGTGGTGGGTGAGAGAATGAGTATGTTAGAGATATTGGAGCAGGGCTACTTTGTATAGTTCTGAATCTCTCCTCATGGCTCACATATAGACTTAGGATCTGAGGACAGCGGAATGAAAAATGTGCCTTGGGCAGTGTTGTATCTTTTGCTAGGAGCTGTATACTGTGAAGCTACGCCACCTTGAGTAAGTTGCTTCATTCACTCCTCTGGGCCTCAGTTTCTTTACCTACAAAATGAGGTCATTGGTCCAAATGATACACAGGTTGCCTTTGAACCACAAAGTTCTCTGATCTTCAATTTTTTTTTTTTTTGCTATCTAAAGTTCTGTGATTCCATTATTTCATTTCTCTTAATAACTTAAACACTTTTTATATACTAAAGAATACAGCAAAAAGCTAAGCATTTTATTGGGAGGAGGGAGAGAGGGAAAGGATTTCTACCATGCATTTTTATAAGCAAAAATTTTAAGGTTGAAGAAAAGTTTGAAAATCCTTTCCCCTATGCCACCTGACAGTATATTATAGACATTTTTTCTCTCTCCTTCATGGGGAGCAGGGATAAGAATCCTTAATCACACAGAAAAAATGAGAATGTTTCTAAATTTAAATTTTCCTATTTTTAAATTTGAAGGTGAGATTTTAATTTACCATCTAACATGATATAGGCTAATTCACAGTGTTCAATTAAATGCAGAGATGGCAGTCTAGTTATCTTGTAATAATCCCAGATGAAATTTATAAAGAGCTTCGAGTCTTGCAAAGTACTTCAGATACATTGGCTTATTTAAGTTTCAGAATAACCTGCGATATTGATATGATTATCCCATTTTAGAGATGGGGAGACTGAGGTTCAAAGTTCATGGTAACAAATGCTAATCATTATTAGAAAAAGATGTAAAACCAGAACAACTCCAAGGCCAATACTCTTATTCACTATTCCATGTTGCTCTCCCTTCATAAAACTGCACTGCTTACATATTTAAACAATTTATATGTTTTGATGGATGCTAGTTCAAGTACTCTTTTATTACTTGAAACAGCATGTGCCATTAAACTTGATTTCTGTGACCAAAAGTTTTTTTTTTTAATAAAGATGATGAATGGAACTTTTCAAAATGCTTTCTTTAGAATGAGAATAATTTTTCTTCCAAGCCTTGGGGTTGTCCTTTGTTAAATGAACAATTATAAAACCAATTTAAGGCTTGCTGAATGTGAGTATCATTCACATTGCTAATAATGTAATAATTAAAATATTATTTGGGAACAATTCCCATATTGTTCGTTATAATTATTTGATATTTTATATAATTAGCATTTGCTTCTTTGGCTGAATATGAAATGAGCAAAACTCAATGGCAGTTAATTTCTATCACTATTGCTCCTGGACTTTGTTCCAGTGTACCTTAAAAGTTACAGGATAATTCATTTTATGAATGGGAGTGTCAAAGTCCCAATGTCTTGCTTTCACATTTCATGACTTCTCAGGAATTCCCTTTTTTCATCCTTATGGGCCACATGGGTGGCCTTTTCTTTCTCCAAGCAATATGCACATTGCTCTAGAATCTTTCTATTGAACATGGGCTTTCAATAAGAATGGAGTTCTTAACCATTCTGGGGGCCCTAGATCTCTACAGTAACTAGCTGGCACTGAGCCTGGAATCAGGAAGATCTGAGTTCAAATCCATCCTCAGATGCTTCCTAGCTAAGTCACTTAACTACTTCAGTTTCCTCAACTGTAAAATGGGGATAGTAACAGCAGGTACATCCTTGTGAAGATAAATGAGTTAGTATTTATAAAGCACTTAGTATAGTGCTTGGTACATAATGGGCACTTAGTAAAATGTCTATTACTTTCCATTTCCCTTCCTTTAGCAGTCTGATGAAGCCTATTGACTCTTCAGAATAATGTTTTTAAATATGTAAGATTAAAGAGGAAACTAATTATATTGAAATATGGTTATTTAAATGTTTAAAATCACAAAGTTCATGGACTGCAGGTTAAGCATCTCTACCTTAGAAAGTAAGACTTGAACACTCTTGAACTTGGGATTACTCTCAAGGTAACTCCTGAGCTGGTGCTGCCCAAGAAATCTTCCCTGTCTGCTAGAAGGATAGATGTTAGGATTATGCTAATTATGACATGATACTAATAATAAAATCTTATATTTGTATAGCACCTACTTTATGCCAGGCAGTGTACTTTACAATTCTTATCTCATTTAATCCTCACAACAACCCTGGCAAGTAGGTGCTATTATGATTGCCATTTTACATATGGAGGAACTGAGGCAAACAGAGGTTAAGTGACTTGCCAAGGTGTAACAACAATGTTGCTAGCAGCTACTGTGGCTGTGTAAGACCAATAACATCAGCACACAGAAGGGCTGCCAACACAGGTTCTTTGATCTGCTTTTCTAAGGAAAGCACCTTTAAGGAGTTAAAAATCTCACTTTAATCAAACATACATATATAATTCACTTAGTTCAGGGGGAAAAGCCAGCAGCCTGAACTTCAGAGCAAATACAAACAGAAAATATCAACAGATCAAATAACACAAACCAGTAGACAGGCTTCTAGCTTTCTGTCCAATATCTCAGTACATGGTTACCAGGGAAGCAACAACATCTGTTTTCAAGCTGGGGGGCTCCTTAACAATGGCTATCCAAAGTCTCATCTGGTCAAATCAGACAACACTCTTCCAGTGAGTGACAGCCCCAAACAAAACACTAACCCCTGAGTTTATATATCCTGTTCAGGGTCAAAGGGCATCACAACCCCGAGATTCAAACCTATGTGAAATAGGCTTTCTTGTTTCTTAAGCAGGTAATCAGAGACTTCCAGATTTAATCAAAGAAACAAAGGCCAGACTCATCAAAGGCACTTGATTACTTCAGTGCTCCAAAAGGGAAAACAGTAAAAAAAAGTCACCCCTTAATTACCAATACACAAGGGTCATACAGCTAGAAACTCTCTAAGGTGGGATTTGAAAAGAGGTCTTCCTGACTCTATGCTCAATGCTTTGTCCAGTGTACCCCTAAACATCCCTATTCTGGTTGATTTTATAAATGACTATTTAATAGACTTACATCTGCATGATAGGAGTAGGAGTCCATAAAATCCTACTCCAAATCCTCATTGTGGTATAGAGGTGATCCTGAGGCCATGGAGTCAATCCCAGTGGAATGCAAGAAAGATCTAGCAGTTCCTACCAAGCTAGAAAGACTTTTAGTACAGACTTTGAAACACTTTTTCCACCCTGAGGACTGACCCAGTTTAGGACAGAGAATAGAAGTTAAATACCAGCAGGCTGCCCCAGGGTGATGAATATTTTGGCCATGGTAATTCATGAACCAGAGAAAAATACAAAATGCTTCTTGGTCCTATTCATTCTCTTATGAAGTAATCAAGGAATGGACATTACTTCATAAGAGAATAAATTTACATTCTTGATACTGAAGAAATCAGAAGACAAATGGAAGTTGTGGTTAAATGAAAGAATGGCTCACAGCTTCTCCTTACAGGGGCAAGTAAGGGGATTGGTGGACTTGGTTTTATCATGTGTCCTTGGGTCCTTTGGTGTGAATAATAAATCTTATGATGTGGTAATATGCATTTGAGTTTAGACCATTCAAAGTTATAATTATGGCAATTGGTTCCACCCCGAAGGAATTAGGCAGTGCTAATTCAAATAATGTGACCACTCCACAGGATTCATTATTCACACTAATCAGGACTTAGCATACAAAAAAAAATAATGAAAATAATTACAGCTTCTACACCAAGATTTGTGGTTGCTAATGAAGAGCTTGACAAGACCCTTCAAATAAAATTAGCATACACTTTGACATCCAGTGACTTCATCGCAAAGACGAACATAGGAGAAAAGGGCAAAAAAATCTTGAAAATTTAGAGATCAGAGATTTGTAGACTTATTTGGAATCTTTTCATGATATTTACTTGCAAAAAGAATTTTTAAATTTCCGTGACTGCCAAGGTAAAATAACATTCTTGCATCAAATTGTTTACTCTAGTGTTAGGAAAAATCTTTTAATTGCTTGCTTTAATGGTATTTTTTCAGTCTTTTCACCTATCTGCTGCATTTGACATTGTTGGCCATCATCTTCTTCAATATTGTTTTCTCCCTGGGTTTTTGTGATGCTATTCCTTCTAGGTTTTCCTACTACCTATCTGACTGCTCCTTCTCAGTCTCCCGGCTAGCTTATCTCTATCTGCCTCCTAATTGTGGATGTTCTTTAAGATTCTGTCCTCATCTTCTTCTTCTACACTGTCTTTCTTGGTGATCTTATCAGTTTCCATAAGTTTAGTCGTTATCTCTACGCAGATGACAGATCTAGCTATACCTCCTCCTGAGCTTCAGTTCCACATCACCCATTGCATATTAGGCATCTTGATTTTGGTGTCCTAGAGACATATCAAACTTGATTTGTCCAGAATAGAACTCATTATCTTTCCCCAATGCCTTCCCCTCTTCTGTTCTCCATTTAAGCTAAAGGTACTTTCATTCCTCTAGTATCCCAGCTACATAAGTTTGAAATTGTCTTTGGAGAGTAGACTGAGCCAATATAATAAAAATGACAATTCTACCTAAATTAATCAATTTATTCAATGCCATACCAATCAAACTACCAAAAAATTATTTTATAGAGCTAGAAAAAAATAACAAAATTCATCTGGAAGAACAAAAGGTCAAGGAAATTAAGGGAATCAGTGGGAAAAAATGTGAAGGAAGGTGGTCTAGCCTTACTAGATCTCAAACTGTATTATAAAGTGGTAAATATCAAAGCAATCTGATACTGGCTAAGAAATAGAGTAGTGGCTCAGTGGAATAGATTAGGCACATATTACATTATAGTAAATGACCATAGCAATCCAGTATATGAGAAATCTAAAAATGAAAGCTTTTGGAACAAAAACTCATTATTTGACAAAAACTGCTGGGAAAACTAGAAAATAGTGTGGCAGAAACTAGGTATAGAGCAATATCTTATGCCATATGCCAAGATATGGTCAAAATGGGTACATGATTTACACATAAAGGGCAATACCATAAGTAAATTAGAAGAACATAGAATAGCTTATTCATCAGATCTATGGATAAGGGAAGAATTTAGGACAAAACAAAACATAGAGAGCATTACAAAATATAAAATAGGTAACTTTGATGATATAAAATTAAAAAGTTTTTGCACAAACAAAACAAATGTAGCCAAAATTAAAGAAAAGCAGAAAACTGAATATTTTTTTTTGCAACAAGAATCTCTGATAAAGGCCTTATTTCTCAAATATATAGAGAACTGAGTCAAATTGATAAGAATGTGAGTCATTCCCCAGTTGATAAGTGGCCATAGGATATGAACAGGCAGTTTTCAAATTAAGAAATTAAAGCTATCTATAGTCATTAAAATACTCTCAATCACTATTGCTTACACAAATGCAAATTAAAACAACTCTGAGGTGCCACCTCACACCTATTATATTGACTGATATGATAAAAATGGAAAATGATAGATGTTGGACAATAAATGATAAAAAATGATAAATGTTGGACTAGGACACTAATGCACTGTTGGTGGAGTTATAAACTGATCCAACCATTCTGGAGAACAATTTGGAATTATGCCCAAAGGGATATAAAACCATACATACCCTTTGGTCTAGCAATACCTCTGTATCCCAAAGAGTTTTTTTTAAATGGGAAAAGGACTTATTTATACAAAAATATTTATAGCAGCTCTTTTTGTGGTGGCAAAGAATTGGATAATGAGAGGATGCTCATCAATTGGGGAATGATTGCACAACCTGTGGTATATGATTGTGATAGAATATTGTTGTGCTATAAGAAATGACGAGGAGGATGATTTCAGAAAAAAAGTTGGAAAGACTTACATGGACTGATGCAAAGTGAAATGAGAAGAATCAGGAATACATTTTACACATCAATAGCAATATTGTATGATGAAGAATTGTGAATGACATAGCTATTCTCAGCAATACAGTGATCCAAGACAATCTCAAAGGACTTATGATGAAGCATACTATCCGCTTCCAGAGAAAGAACTGTTATTGACTGAATACAGACTGAAGTCTGCTATTCTTAATTTCTTTCTTTTTTAAATTATTTTTTAAAATTCAAGTCTTCTTGTACAAAATGACTAATATGGAAATATTTTACATGTTTGTAAAACCCATATTGGATTGCTTACCATTTCAAGGAAGGCATGGAGGGAGGGATAGAATTTGCAACTCAAAACTTTAAGAAATTGTTAAAAATTGGTTTAACATGTAATTGGGGAAAAATAAAATATTATTTTTAAAAAAGAATTGTCTTTGACTCCTCATTCTCCTTTGGTCAAAGTGCATTGACAAATCTTACCTTTTTAATACTAACAGAATAGTCTACATAAAGCCTTTCTTAATTTCACCCTATTGCTAGTGTCTTCCCTAACTACTTTGTATTTAAGGACCCTGCATTTATTATATATTTTGTCAGTTTTATTTATTCTATATGTATGTGAGTGTGTATATATGTTCATCCATACACATATTTTCTCCCCTAATGGCATGTAAACTCCTTGAGAATAGAGGGGTTTTTTTTGTATTGGTATACCAAGTGCCTAGCAGAGTACATGGCAAATGGTAAGCATTTAATAAATGCTTGATGAGTGATTGCAAATTGTGTGTTGGTGGGGAGAGTTAGGGGAAATTTGTCTAACTAGGACTTTACACTATGATCCTACAGTAATATAAAAAAACCTACACTAAAATGCCATTATATTCATAACTGTATGTGTTTGGTCATGGAATTCAGATGATAAGACAAATTTTCCTCATTTAGGGAGTTAGATGGCTTAACAGAGAGAGTGCTGAATTCAAATTTGACACATAATAGATGTGTGACCTTGGGTAGTCACTTACCTATCTCTGCCTGAGTTTGTTCATCTGTAAAAACGGGGATAATAACAGCATTTACCTCTCAGGGTTGTATGAGCATACAATGAAATAGCACTTGGATTTTGTTTTCTGCAAATTTAAACACATTATTATTATATCTTCATAGAGAAGTGGGAGAGCATGGGATTGGAATGTCACATACACTAGCAGATGGTTGCTTTTTGGTTAGTTTTTCTCAACTGCTTTGCTCTGGTACAAGGAAAGATTTAGTGCTGGGATCAGTATGTTAGAGTTAGTTATTAATGGTATAAAAATGTAAAGACAAAAACAGAATAGAATCCCTTGAAAAGACAGGAAAACAATGGTATTCCAAGCAATAGGCAACAATGATGTCAGAGTGTTATGTTGGTGATCCACTGACATGTTCCATAAGACAGGCAAAAGGGGTTAAAATGTATATTTCACACATCTAGTAGTTTCGTGTCGTTCAGTTGTTTTAGTAGTGTCTGATTCTTTGTAACTCAGTTTTGGGTTTTCTTGGCAAAGATACTGCAATAGTTTGCCATTCCCTTCTCCAGCTCATTTTACAAATGAGGAATTTGATGCAAACGTAGTTAAGTGACTTGCCCAAGGTCATACAGATAGTAAATGTCTAAAGCTGGATTTGAACTCAGGTCTTCCTGACTTCAGGCCTGATGCTTTATCCACTGTGCCATTTAGCTACCCACATATCTGCTGTGGGATATTTTACTAAGCTCCCTCTTCTACCAAAATCTATTTTGTATTTATTTCAAGCACTTACTAAACTCCTATTCTATGATGAGGCACTGAACTTGGGGTGCACAACTTGATCTTTGCTCTAGATAGTCTTTCTGCAGTGTCTATGCTGTTTCTAGTTGATGTCACCAAGTAGAGGTATGAATTTCACAGAGCATTTTATTATGTTGACTTCTGTAGTAATAAATCAATTCAGTAAGGGGGAAAAAGGAATTGAGTGGAAAAAAATCCACTAGTCATGTCAAGTGACGGAATTCTCATTCTCTACCCCACAAATGCCAGCATTATGTAGATATAGCCCCGAGAATGTATCACTTTCTCTGTATAAGTGATATTTTATCTTATACCACTGGTATTTTCGGCGTCTGTGAAACCTGTAACTCTAACATTCCCATTATTCTTTTTTAACAGCCTATTTCCTCTCACTGTCCTCCAAAGCTGGTTCCTCTCCTGCAAACATAAAAAGCAGAGTTCTCCTTCCAACTAATAGCCGACAGCCTTGCCAGGTACTTATAAGCACCCTTTTTCCATTATCCTTTTTTCTTTGTGGGTACTTTTTGGTTATTAAACACATTTTTATCCCCCCACCCCAGGTCACATTTTATCACTATTCCAGCCATGCGAAGATGAATATAAGTGTTGGTCTCCAGACTATATGTGGCAATCATTTTCAGAACATATGGCAAAACTCAGCAGGGTCCCCAAATCAGTGGGAAAAGGATGCCATCGAGATCAATAGCAGTCAGAAATTTCAGGTATGGATGCTTTCATACTCAGAGACCCTTTGGAGAGCAGATGCTATCACAGAAACATGGATGTTATCCCTAAAGTCACAATAAGCCTAAAATAAGAATTTTTTTTTCTTTTTTTAAAAAATTTATTTATTTAACATATTTAGTTTTCAGTTTGTTTTTTAATTTAATTTAATTTAATTACATATTTAGTTTTCAGCATTGATTTTCACAAGAATTTGAATTACAAATTTTCTCCCCATTTCTACCCTCCCCCACCCACTCCAAGATGACATATATTCTGGTTGGCCTGTTCCCCATTCAGCCCTCCCTTCTGTCACCCCACTCTCCTCCCATCCCCTTTTCCCTTCCTTTCTTGTAGGGCAAGATAAATTTCTATGCCCCCTTGCCTGTGTATCTTATTTTCTAGTTGCATGCAAAAACTTTTTTTTGTTTGTTTTTGAACATCTGTTTGTAAAACTTTGAGTTCCAAATTCTCTCCCCTCTTCCCTTCCCACCCACCCTTCCTAAGACGTCAAGCAATTCAACATAGGCCACATGTATATCATTATGTATAATCCTTCCACAATACTCATGTTGTGAAAGACTAACTATATTTTGCCCCTTCCCAACCCATCCCTCTTTATTGAATTTTCTCCCTTGACCCTGTCCCCTTTTGAAAGTGTTTGTTTTTGATTACCTCCACCCCCATCTGCCCTCCCCTCCATCATCCCCCTCCCTTTTTTTATCTTCTTCCCTCTTCTTTCCTGTGGGGTAAGATACCCAGTTGAGTATGTATAGTATTCCCTCCTCAGGCCAAATCTGATGAGAGCAAGATTCATTCATTCCCCCCTCACCTGCCCTCTGCCCTCCTCCCACAGAACTGCTTCCTCTTGCCACCTTTATGCGAGATATCTTCCCTTCATCTTCAACTCACCCTGTGTCCTCTCTCTCTCTCTCTCTCTCTGTGTATATACACACACACACACACACACACACACACACACACACACACACACATACATATATACATACATGCACATTCACTTATATATATATACAAAAACACACACACACATATATATATGCATATTCTTTCAGCTACTATGATATTGAGGTCTCATGAATCATACACATCATCTTTCTATGTAGGAATGTAAAAAAAACATTTCAACTTTAGTAAGTCCCTTATGATTTCTCTTTCTTGTTTACCTTTTCATGCTTCTCTTGATTCTTATGTTTGAAAGTCAAATTTTCTATTCAGCTCTGGTCTTTTCACTGAGAAAGCTTGAAAGTCCTCTATTTTATTGAAAATCCATATTTTGCCTTGGAACATGATACTCAGTTTTGCTGGGTAGGTGATTCTAGGTTTTAATCCTAGCTCCATTGACCTCTGGAATATAGTATTCCAAGCCCTTCCATCTCTTAATGTAGAAGCTGCCAGATCTTGGGTTATTCTGATTGTGTTTCCTCAATACTCAAATTGTTTCTTTCTGGCTGCTTGAAGTATTTTCTCCTTGATCTGGGAGCTCTGGAATTTGGTGACAGTATTCCTAGGAGATTTATTTTTTGGGATCTATTTGAGGAGGCGATTGGTGGATTCTTTCAATTTCTGTTTTGCCCTGTGGCTCTAGAATATCAGGGCAGTTGTCCTTAATAATTTCTTGAAAGATGATATCTAGGCTCTTTTTTTGATCATGGCTTTCAGGTAGTCCAATAATTTTTAAATGATCTCTCCTGGATCTATTTTCCAGGTCAGTGGTTTTTCCAATGAGATATTTCACATTGTCTTCCATTTTTTCATTCCTTTGGTTCTGTTTTATAATATCTTGATTTCTCATAAAGTCACTAGCTTCCACTTGCTCCAATCTAATTTTTAAGGTAGTATTTTCTTCAGTGGTCCGTTGGACCTCCTTTTCCCTTTGGCTAATTCTGCTTTTCAAGGCATTCTTCTCCTCATTGGCTTTTTGGAACTCTTTTGCCATTTGAGTTAGTCTATTTTTTAAGGTGTTGTTTTCTTCAGTGTATTTTTCAGTATTTTTTTGAATCTCCTTTAGCAAGTCATTGACTTGTTTTTCACGGTTTTCTCGCATCCTTCTTATTTCTCTTCCCAATTTTTCCTCTACTTCTCTAACTTGCTTTTCCAAATCCTTTTTGAGCGCTTCCATGGCCTGGGACCAGTTCATGTTTTTCTTGGAGGCTTTTGTTGTAGGCTCTTGCACTTTGTTGACTTCTTCTGGCTGTATGTTTTGGTCTTCTTTGTCACCAAAGAAAGAATCCAAAGTCTGAGACTGAATCTGGGTGTGTTTTCGCTGCCTGACCATATTCCCAACCAACTAACTTGACCCTTGAGTTTTTCAGCGGGGTATGACTGCTTGTAGACTAAAAAGGTCTATGTTCCACGTTTGGGGGGGATGCGCCAGCTCTGCTACACCAGCACTCCTCCTTCCCCAAGAACCCCCAACCTGGACTGGGCTTAGATCTTCAGCAGGCTGTGCACTCCTGCTCTGATCTGCCACTTAGTTCCTCCCACCGGGTGGGCCTGGGGCCAGAAGCAACAGCAGCTGTAGCTGCCCCATCTCCGCTGCCCCAGGGGTGGTGGCCGAACTGTTAACTCCTTCCACTTCCGAAGCTTTTCCCACTAACTTTCTCTGCTTTCTTTGGTGTTTGTGGATTGAGATGTCTGGTAACTGCTGCAGCTCACTGATTCAGGGTGCTAGGGCCCACTCTGCCCGGCTCCTGGTCTGGTTGGTCCCAGCCGCTCATGCTGGGCTCTGCTCTGCTCCCAGCTCCCAGCTTCCAGCTCCCAGCTCCGTGTGGGATAGACCTCACCCAGAGACCATCCAGGCTGTCCTGGGCTGGGTCCCTGCTTCCCTCTGCTGTTTTGTGGGTTCTGCAGTTCTAGAATTGGTTCGGAGCCATTATTTATAGGTTTTTGTAGCGATTTGGCAGGGAGCTCATGCTAGTCCCAGCTTTCCAGTCCTAAAATAAGAATTATATGGTAGATACTCAGTATTTGTTAAATGTCTTAATGCTGAATATTTGTGCCATTAAAATGTATCACTCGAGTGGCTATTTTTAGTTTAAATACATAAAATGCTTTAAGAGTTTAAATATAAATATTGGTTATTACTGTTATTATTTATGTATCCCCAGTGCTTATCACAGTGCTTATCAAATAGTAAATACTGAACTCTTGCTTTTTTTCATTCATTCATGTAATGTGATGTATGATATACTGTGTGGGACACAGAGATGATCTAGAGAAATATCACTGCCTTCAAAGAGTTCAAAATATTTTATAATATTTAACTTGCCTTGGAGTCGGGAAGAGTTGGGTTCTAAACCTGTCTTAGAGACTTACTGGTCATGTTATTCTAAACAGGTCACCATACTTGCTTCCATAGAAGGAGTGCTGATCTGAAGAAAAGACCAGTTTAAATCTAGTTTTAACCACTTAATATGTGTGGCCTTGGTCAAATCTCTTTACTTTTTGTGGGTCTCAGTTTTCTCATTATGAAAATGAGTTCATTAAACTCTGTCCTCAAATGTCTCTTCCAGCTCTAAATGCATGATTCTGTGATTTTTTATCTTAATATGTTAACTTCTGCTTCCTGAACCTGTTTTATTGACTTGTCTTTTCTCACACATTTTACCACATAGCATGGTAGAGAAAGCACTCATCTTGAAGTCAGAAGGGCCCGTTTGGAATACCAGCCGCCAGCTCAGACATCTCTCAAGTCACTGTTTTTATCTGATAGATCTGTGATTTAGTTGCCATAGGTAACTCCTAATGATTAATCCCAGTCTACCAAGGTAGATTAGTGTTTGTTTATTTTGCAAGTCATAACCCTTGAGAATAGCCTGGGAGCAAAGAGAGATTAAATGACTCAATCTCCGTTATACAACTAGTATTTGTCAGAGACAGGACTTGAACCCATATCTGCTTGAAGGGAGCAGGCTCTCTACCCCCTATCCTAATGCTGCTTTTGAGACAAGTCATTAAACCTCAATTTCCTCATTTATATCATGAGAACTGTAATTTGACTCTATCTGTGCATTGTAGGGAAAATGCTCCATTAACCTTGAAGTGAAATATGTCTATTAATATTATTATTCCCCCTTTTTGGTGCCATGGTAAACAGAGTTTTTAATCTAAATCCAACACAGGCAGGATGACCTAAGTTCTAATCCTGTCTCAGGCACACTTAATAGTGATGTGAGCTTGGACAGGCCACTTAACCTTTTTTTAGTAACAACAAGTACCACCACCACCACCTTACAAGGCTTTTGTGAGGCTCAAATGAGAAAAATATATAAAATATTTCATAAATCTTAAAGTGATATACAAATGTTAGATGCTAATAAGGTTTTTTCTTATTATTCCCTTTTCTCCCAAATGATAATGTCCTTTTTTGACTTTACTCTTCCCTGTGCTTTGTGGAGAGAGATTGACATTGAGAAAGTGGGAGGAAAGAGAGTATTTGCCACAAATACTAATTTCAGCTGCAGAGAATTTAACTCTAATAAATATTCCATTTATTCCATTGACTATCCCAAATAGGAAACAAGACACATTTTCAGAATCATTTTGAGAATTAAGCCAATATAGCCCATAAAGGACAAATTGATCTATGCATCACTATAAAACCCAAATATTGTGGAAACCATCATCAAATGTTTACAATGAGAAGTTCAGGAAAAGTATTACATATTTTAACACTTGGGGCAGCCAGGCAAAAATGTGAAGATCAGAACAGAAGCCCATGGTATTTTACTTAGCTACTGAAGTGCTCATTCTTTAAAGCTGGTTTGTGGGCCTGCGGCAACCAAGCAGCTCTGCTGAAATTAATCATTTCTTATCATCGATGAATACCACTCATGATGAATGACATCACCAACTCACATGTATTAAGCACCTGGAAGCTGTAGAGAATGGTCCGGGAATTAAAATACTCAGCTTCAAGTGTGGTCTCTGTTGCTTACTGGTTGTGTGATCTTGGGTAAAGCACTTAGGCGCCTTAAGCCTCAGGTTCCTAGTTTAAAAATGGAGAGAGTAGCACCTATATGTTCTACCTTACATGTGGCTGTGACAAAATGAAAGAATGTATGTAAAGTATATTTTAAACCAGAAAGCATTATATAGATATCAGTTGCTATGATAATGATGATCACAGTCTAGGTTTTAGGGAAGATAAAAGCATACAAGATGTGGTTCCTGCCTTCAAGGAGACTGTAGTCTACAATAGTAGGGAGCTTATACTTGACCATTATTAGATTTTCTAATATAGTCTTTAAATTTTTTTAACTGGGCCTATCTCACTCAGCCTAGAAGTACAGGGGTACTCATGGATTCCACCCCACTGCTGATTGGCATGGGAGCTTTGACCCGCTCAGTTTCTTACCTTGGCCAGTTGGCTTTTCCTTAGGCAGCCCAGTGGCCTTCTGCCCATGGGGCTTAGCATACTAATGCCGAACAATTCAGCTAAGTCAACTGCAGTTCAGAAGTCTCAAGCTCAAGAGATTGATCAATCTCAGCCTTCTTAGTAGTTGGACTTACAGCCATGGGCCACCATGCTAAGTCTAATATATCCTCTTTGGTTGTGATCTTCTTTGTGATGCTATCACAACTCGTGATCAAATGTGATAGTGCATGGGTTAGCCCTTTGTGGACTAGGAAACTGTAAACTAGTGTGAGATAATGTAATCAGTAACATCTGGCACAACAAATTAGCTAGCAGGAGACCTGGAACTGAATCTCTGCTCTAGTTCCTTTGTTCTGGAAGAGGGAAATGGATTGGGAAATTTATATGAACACAGACATGTACAAATGTACAAGGCAGGATAATTATGTAGAAGCTGGGCCTCCCAGAATCTCAATTAGAAGGAGTCCAACCTGTGCCAGAGGGGTGTGTGTGTGTGTGTGTGTGTGTGTGTGAGAGAGAGAGAGAGAGGGAGGAAGGGAGGGAGAGAGAGAGAGAGAGAGAAAACAGCTGTCATCAAGTATTTAAAGAGTTATCACATAGAAGAGAGATTAACTTTTTCTGCTTGTACCTGGAGGACAGAACTAGAAGATATGGGAAGACATTTTAAGGAGGCAGATCTAAACTACATGTAAAGAAGGAAGAAGGGAATAAGCATTTATTAAACGTCTTCTAGTTTATTAAGCCCCCTGTGCTAAGTGCTTTAAAAATATTATCTCATTTAATCCTCATAACAACCTTGACAGGTAAGTGCTATCATGATCTCCATTTTACAGTTGAAGAGACCAAGGTTGATGGAAATGAAGAGACTCGTCCAGGGCAACACTGCCAGGAATTGTCTCAGGATAGATTTGAACTAAGGTCTCACTGACTCTACTCCCAGTGCACTATCCACTGTGCCACCTATCTGCCTTGATGTAAAGAAACAGTTCCTGATAGAGCTTTCCAAAAGGAAAATGTTCTGCCTTGAAATGGAGAGAGCTCCCCTTCACTAAAACCTTTGAGTGAAGTCCATGATGTTGTAGAGGAAATTTTATATTTTTATCCCAGGACTCAGCACAGACACTCATTTTTTTCTCTAGCTTTTTTCTTACTCTTCAGTGTACCAAAAAATCAGGGACACTTCCCAGGAATGATGGGGACACTCACTCACTAATCCCACGAGTATTTGTCCTGTCTGTCTCTGTCTCTCTTCTCTCTGTCTCTCTCTGTCTCTGTCTCTCTCCCTGTCTCTGTCTCTCTGTCTCTGTCTCTCTCACACTTATACATACATGCACACACACACACTCACACACACACACAGTTTTGGTCTATCAGCAGACCTGAATCATTGGGGGGGGTATAGATAAAAAAAATCTACCTTTTAAAGCTTCTTCTTTTTACCCTTTGGTAGCACTTCCTGCATGAAGAGTGGCTACAAAATGCAAACATAAGACAGTGATTAAATGTGTATAGTGGCTAAAAATATCTCACTGGGCTGAACTCCAAAATATGCCATCTCAAGTGTCAGTCCTCCGGAGCTGAGATAGCAGGGCAGTTCACTGGAGTGCTTTAAAATGCTGTGGTGGCTTAAGGAAAGCAGATGCATATATATTAATCTTTGCCTCCCTCAATACTTTATTTGCTGATGTGAAAACGGTTCTTCCACCTTCGAGGCTTTTTAAAAAGCAGGAGGCCTATGACTCCCTGGGGGCCCTTTAGCTACACAAATCTTCCAGGCTGCAGGTATGCCATAGCTGTAGCCTGTTGGCAAGTAAGCAGATGTTTGTTTCCTTTGTTTGGATGGCCTGCTGCAGGCCTATGCTGGACTGGTAACACAGGCTTGCCCAATTTAAAGGATGTTGCTCCTGAAAAGTTTTCAAGGGAGCCTGCTTGCAGGAATTCAATGATCCAAACGTCCCCTTGTATTACCTTCCACCTCGTTAATTTCCAAGACTGCAGACCACTCAGTCCTCCCCGACTCCCTCTCCACCTGGACTTCTGATGTTTTCAGCCCTTTAATTTTTAGAAATCTTCAAAAGAAAGACTTCTGTTCCAGCCCAGGCTCTGGAATATCACAGACTTGGAGAAAAAAATCTGCCTGCTCTTTCTCTTTCCATGTCCTCCATCTCTACAGCATCATATGAAATGGAATGGGAATGCATTTTATTCAGTGCTTATTATGTGCCAAACACTACAAATAGACATGGAAATACAAACATACACACAAATACATATACAGCCACTGTTCTCAAGGAGCTCACACTATAATTGGGGTAAACAACACATAAAAGAAGGCTCAGTTCTTGGCAGACCAAGGAAATGCCAAGTGATACTTAGGTTATAAAAGGAAAACAGTAGGGCATATGGTAAGGACCTTTGGAGGCAATGGCAGGGCCAATGGGCATTTAGTACGTAGTGGGAACTGGATAAATGGGGCAACAGGGTTGTGGCTGGGGAAGGTAATGGTCTGTGGCTCTGAGACATCTCATCTGGTGGTTCTGGTCCCTTTGTTCAGGTACCCTTTGGCAGGTTGAAGTGGAGAAGTGGAAGGTCCCTTGCCTTCCCTTTGGGGTGTCCAAGGATGGAGTTGATCAGTGGTCAGATTAAGGCAAGAACATGTCAAACTGGGACTACAACTTCAAGAGTCTTCTTCTCCCTTTTTAAAATAAATTAAGCATTTATTAAAAGTGCCTACTATATGTCAGGCAAAGTACCAGGCATTGGGGATGCCAAAAAATGAAAAATGAAGTAGTTCGTATTCTCAATGGGGATTACATATTGATGGAAGAGAAAAATTTACTTCTACATAGGCATGTAAAACTATATACAATAAGTACAAGATAAATTTATGGAGGGGCACTAGTAGCTGGTGGCAGGGGGCAAAGAGGATCAAAAAAGATTTCATGTAGAAAGAGCAACTGAACACTTTTTGAAAGGAACCAAGGATGGTTTCAAGGATGGACAGATGTCCAGTACTTAGACTTGTTTTGGGAATGATGCCCAAATAATTAAGAGAGGCACCTTTTCTTTTAGAGCACATATTCTTAATTGGGGGTGGTGGTGTCTATAAACTTCATTTAAAAAAATTGATGACAGCATTTCAATATGATTGATTCCTTTTGTTATTCTAGAGTCTTATATTTGAGAAAGTTTTTATTGAGAAGTAATTGCTTATTATAATTTAAAGAAATGCCTTTTCCATTATATTAGCTCAAGATTATATATTAATCACATATCATATGCTAGGTATTGAGGGAACAGCCTAGGAACTGTACTTTAACTGTTTACAGACATTGACCAAAATAAAAGACAAACTCTGTAAAATCTCTTCTTCACTGGGTCAATTGATATCGTCTGGGTATTAACAGATGAGGGCAATCCCTCCCTCACCCCCTCCATCTTCCCCTTTCTGTTTCTCTAAATGTACATGCATACATATGCTTACATATACATATGTTAAATTTTAGCCATAAATACTTGATTTTACTATTGTCCTGAAGTAAAATCAACGAGGCTAAAAATAAATTATATGAAGCACAAAGCAGAAATCCGACTCCAAAGTCAAAGTGTATCACATCTGGAGGCAGGGCTATAGATTATTTTTAGTGAATGCATTGCTTTAGTGGAGAAAAATTAATATTCTTTATTAGATAAATTGCTGAATATGATTTCATAGGTGAAATATTTCAACTGTTAAGCAAAGTAAGCAGAATTGATGTCTGAATTTTAAAGAGGTATTGAAAGAATGTATTGATTTGCTATTATCTAGCTGGCATTTCTTAAAAATGCTTCTTAATATAAGAAGTTTCTTTGTAATATTTTATTTGCAAAGAACATGATTGATCCATAGAGATATTAGAAAAAAGCACAAGTCAAGAGTTATAGTGTCAGAATAAAAACTCCCAGGTACTATCTGTTGGCTTGGGTACTTTTTTAATTTTTCATGAAGATGGAAAAACAAATATTATTTGTGTCATGGTGGTCTGACTCTCACACAGAGCATCTTAGATCTGTCACCTGAGGCCTTCTGCACATTCATTTCCCCATTATACTTGCCTTACCCCATTTCACTTAAAAGAACTGACATCCCTAATATCATCTTCCTGCAACCAATTTTCTGATGAGAAATTAATGTACGAATAATCCTAATCAAGACAATTTTGTTACATGGATCTTGGGCAAGAAAATTTTAGCTGATCTGGGCCGTAATTTTCTCAAATGTGCCTAAATGGACTAAATGTAACTAAACGGACTAAATGTATTCTGAAAATCCCTTTGGTTCTAACAAACAAAGATTCTCTCTTCCTTTACTGACTTGATTTGTCTTTCAATTGAATTAAAAAAAATTAAGTACCTTTGATAACACTTCAGTAACACTGTGTTGATATTGTTAGGTATACAAAAAGGTAAAAGACACTGTCCTTGATCTCTAGCAGTTTATAATGTGACTTGGGGAGATAACACAATTAAAATGTTTCTTAAATATTAAGCTAAATCCTTTGAGTATTTTCATACAGGCACTAGGGAGTTATTGAGGATTTGGGGTTAAG
Organism: Trichosurus vulpecula; assembly: GCF_011100635.1. NCBI lineage: Eukaryota > Metazoa > Chordata > Mammalia > Diprotodontia > Phalangeridae > Trichosurus > Trichosurus vulpecula. The sequence continues at coordinate 58,426,742 of NC_050577.1, forward strand.
GGAATGACATGGTAAGAGAAGTTTTTGGGAATATTGATCTAGTAGTGGGGTACAGAATGACTTTGTAGGGAAATCATCTAGTTCAGGGCTTCTTAAACTTTTTCCACTCAGGACCCCTTTTTGTGTTTTAGCAGCATTTTCTAGCATTGTGTTCACTAAGGGTGTGTGCAGTGCGAAGTGCACATACTTTTTTTTTTTTTCAGAACTAGTACTAGTGAAGTTGCCTGGTGCACTATGGGCAAGTACTGCCAGAAACACCTTGGATTCATTACGTTTGATTTTTTTGGGTGGGAGGGGGGAAGGCAGGGCAATTGGGACTAAGTGACTTGCCCAAGGTCACACAGCCAGTAAGTGTGTCAAGTGTCCAAGGCCACATTTGAACTCAGGTCCTCTTGACTCCAAGGCCGGTGCTCTACTCACTGTGCCACCTATCTGCCCCCCACATTTGATTTTTAATTAATTTTTGGTTGTTGCGTGTTCAGAAATCTTTTACTGTTGCCATATTTTTTGTTACTGAGACCCATGGTTTAAGACACACAACTAGTCAACTTCTATGTTATCCCAGGTGTGAACTGTCTCAACTACCATTTGACAGGTAGGAAGGAAGGGAATAAGGAAGGAAAGGATTTGAGAGGCAGAAAGCATTAAGAGAAATGAATGACTAATTAATTGGACATAGGAGTGAAGAAGATAGAGGCATCTGAGATTTTGTGCCTAGATGACTGGGAGACTTATGGTTAATTTGACAGAAAAGGGGAAATCAGAATAGAGAACCAGTTTTTGGATATAATGTGGGATTTCCTTTTAGAAATATTAAATATGAAGAGATTTCATTCTATTAAAGACACAAAAAAAACCTTATCCTTCCATTCATCCCTCTCAGCTCCACTGTCTCTCCCTGCTCGACTGCCTATTCCTTTCAATATGCCTCAGATTTTAAAGTCATCATTATAGATGGTCCTAAAAGCCCAGAGGATGCTTGAATTCTCTAAGAAAGAGAGCTTTACTCTTAGTTCAGGAAAAAATAAAGCATAACTGCTTGGAAAATCCTTCAAGGAGCATAAAAATTTTAATCTGGAGAGAAGGGCTTTTGCATTCTTCTCCTATAGCACTATTCATGCAGCAACTTGAGTCCCATTTGTTAAAATTGTTATAAAAACAGTTCTGCCAGAATCATCATATTTTTCAGTTCTTCTCCAACATGGTTGTTTCCTTTTTATTAGTCATATAATTGTTCTGTCCATTGTCAACAGAACAGGGATTTTCTTATAAAGCATATATTTGTGAGTTTCTGGGTAATTTGTTGTTTAGTTCTCAGTCTATTGGGTTTTGAAAAGCATGTCAGGGAACAGCTGGTTTAGTTTGAAATGGCTTACTCTGGATGACTAAGCATAAACCAGTGGATTATTGCATTGCAAAACTAACCACTACGGACCATTGGTGGGTTTTGATTTTTTATTTTCAATTGAGAAAACACCAAATTGTGAGTTTCCATATACATAGCAGAATAGAAAAAGCAGATTGTGCTTGGAAGTGCAGATCTCTTTTAATATATAGCTAGCTTTGCTTTGGCTCAGTGATTGTTAAGATCACTAGGGTAAACTGTACTGACTGTTTTGCCAAGTCATCATGTGGGGTGGACCGTGAATTCAGCCATCACTTAACCACACCACGAGTGGCTCTGTAGCATGAGTAACACATCGATTTGCATTGGTCACTGTAGCAAATGCCCAAATATTATCAAAGGATTATATTCAGCTGATTCAGGTAGTTGGTTGAATAATTCCATTCTGATTCACTTAGTTTAATAAGGCCAGGGTTATTTCTTTTGGTACTGACCTGTGCTAGGTCTTTGCATGTGCAATAAATCAAACAGCCTAGATACTCTTTTTTTTTAGCCACTTTAACAATCAAATCCTGAGTCATTTTGGCTATTGTGAATACCCAAATTAACTACGAAGGCCCCATGAAGGAAGACACTATCTGCATTCAGAGAAAAAACTGATACATAGAGTTATGTATAGAATGATTTTACATCTATATATGTACATACATATGTATCAGTGTCTAACGGTAAAAAAAATCAAACACTACACTGTGGCTTTAGACAAGGTGTCATGGGCAGACATCAGTATTGTCTGCAGAAAAACAGAAGTTTTAAGACAAGCCTAAAAATATGTTAGAGTTTAGGAGTAGAACAAGACAGATTCAGTGATATTGAGACCAGCAATTAAAATGAACTCCAAGATGGATCAAAGGAAGGTGAACAGTCAAGAGTTAGGAAGACCATTCAAGGAAATTTTGAAAAAGAATGATGAGTTTAGGAGGGAATATAACGAGTTCAATTTTAGACATAGTGAGTTTGAGGAGCTTATAGTAAATGTAGGTAAAGATGTCCTTTAGGTGCTTGTTGATGCTAATCTGGAGTTGAGTAGAGAGATCAGACCTAAAAATTCTATATTTGCAGGTTGATAAGATCACCTGTGGAGGCAGAATAGTGGCCCAAAGTGTGCATAAAAGAAAACTGAGACCAAGAGAAGTTCAGCGAATTGCCCAAGATTACACTGTATAGTACGGAGCAAAGCTAAGGTTCGAACTCAGGTCCTCTCATTCCAAATCCAGTGAGTATAGTCTAGTTCTTGGAAAACTTAATCTACACGTGTTTCCAATTGCTATCTTGGGGCTAAGCCTTCTTGATTAAATGCAGATTTGCCTAGTCCACTATATTTTGCTTGATCCAGCCAAGCCTGGACTATGTTTTACTTCGTATTATCCAGACTATCCATTCGTGCCATCCTGCCATTTGCCCTGACACCTATATAACCTGTCTTTCTCCTCTATAACACCCTTGTTGTAGGCTTCATAACAAAATTAGTAATGCCATTGCTTTTAGAAAGGACATGTCCATTGACTACCATATGTATCAGTTCATCATCTTTGTGACCCACCAAACCATCATTCTCTGTACTCCTATTTCTTATATGTATTATCTCTACTTATTGCAAAGTAGATGCTAATGAGAGCAGGGACTGCCTCACTTTTTCTTTTCATACTCCTAGCATTTTAGCCGTATCTAGCACAGGGTAAGTATTTAATAAATGATTTTTCATTCATCCATTATCTCAGATGCTTTATGCTGGGACATCATGTAAAGACTTCTTCTTGTAGTGTTTCATCTTTTCATAATCACCGAAGCCTAGCTAGCCTCAGCAGACACTGCATTTCTGATCACCCCTGGGTGAGCACATTTTCATCTTCCATCAAGAGGGGCTATTGGCATATTACTAGCCCTGCCTCCCCTTTGTTTCCATGATGCTGTTCTTTCAGAATTCTCCTCCTGCTTACTCTTTTACTGGTTCTGATTCTTTCTCCATCCCCTAAGTCTAGGAGTCTCTCAAGGATCTATTTGGAACTCTCTTCTACTCTTTACTCTATACTCCCTCTGTTGGTGACATCAGCAGTTCTCATGGGCTCAATGATCATGTCTATATTAAAAAAAAACCAAAAAACCTCTTAATTCTATATTTTCTCCTGAAGTCAAGACTAGCATCACCAAGCACCTGCTGGACAAGTACTCTCTATGACTCTCATAAGCTCCTTAAACTCAATTAAATGTACATTATATTTCCTCCCAAAGTCACCTTCTTTTGAACTTTCTTGCTCCTGTTAAGCCTAACACTGTCTTTCTAATTACCAAGGAATATTTTTTTGATTCTTCCCTCTTCCTGTCCTCTGTTTCTCTCCCCTCCCTTCATCATATCCAGTCAATTGCATATCCTGTCATATCTGCTTTTACAGTATCTCTCCCATCTACCTCACAAAAACATGACCATAGTTTAGGCCCTCATTACCTCTTACCTGGATTATTATAATAACTTCCAAAATTGGTTTCTCTGATTCTAGTCTCATCTTTTTCCTAATCATCTTCTGCATAGCTGCCAAAATAATCTCCTCAGCCAAATATCTGATATTACTTCCTTGTTCAAAAATCTTCATTGGCTCCCTATGGTCCCTAAGTTGAAATAAAGACTTTAGAGACCACTACTGAAAGTTTTGCACAATCTGGTCCAAGCCTGAGTTTTAAAAGTTATTTAGCATTATAATGTATGTTATCTTTCAGCCAAACTGACTTAACTTCTTTTCCCTGATATTGCCATCCCATCTCCTGCCTCCATATTTGTATGCAGTCTGTCCTTTATGCCTAGAATGTACTGTCTTCTCACCTTCTCTTCCAGAATCCTTAGCTTCTGTTGGCCGCTAAGCTCAGGGACCTACGCAAAGAAATTCAGCAGGCTACTTATTAGTGCTCTCCCTCTGCTAAGTTTTCTTGCACTTACCTGCCTGCTTACGTGTTCCAACAGTGGACTATAAGTTTTTGAGTCAGGGACTTTTAAAAAAATCTTTAGGGCAGTGTTTTATACACAGTAGGTGCTTAATCAGTGTTTATTAAATCAAATTAAACTGAGCCAATCCTAGCATGTGGCTGGCTCATGCAGAATGGTTAGCTTAAAAACAACAATAACAACACCGATGCTAGCAACAGTGGTATATTACTAACATTTATATAAAACTTATAGATCTGCAAAGCGCTTTTACAAATATTATTTCATTTCAGACAACAACCTAGTGAGGTAGGTGCTATTAATTACTTGTGGGAAGAACTTCTTGGAAGTTCAATTTACTCATAAGAGAGTTTGATGTAAGTGCCACCATTAAATTTAAGTCATGTATTTAGTTATATCTTCCTAATTCCAAGTCCAGTGTGTGATCTAGCTTAGAAGGCTAGCTAAACTACAGGCTCTACTTAGAGGAGGAGTTGTATTTAGGTTAGCTTAACTAGAGTGAAGCATCTACTAAGAGGAGATCTGACAAAAGTCGATTGGTATTGTTTGTGAAGATAGCCAGACAAGTCTGTTCTGCCATGCTTGTATCCAGTCTGGCTGTCTCTTACAGACAGAGATGTAGCGTCAAGATGGATATTAGCTTAGGTATAAGCATTTTGTTGTTCGGTCATTTCAGTTGTGTCTTTGTGACACCATTTAGAGTTTCCTTGGCAAAGGTACTACAGTAGATTTTTAGTAAACACTTATGGGATTTTCTATTTCCCTCCCTCCAGTAGTGGTTTTTTTTTAATTTTTATTTTTTTGAGGCAATCATGGGTAAGTGACTTGCCCAGGGTCTCACAGTTAGTGTCTGAGGCCAGATTTGAACTCAGGTTCTCCAGATTCCAGGGTTGGTGCTCTATCCACTACACCACCTAGGTGGCCCCCTCCAGTGGAGTTTATGTGATATGTGCTAACATCTATTTCTAAATATATTTTATATTCCCTTCATTCATGTAACAGTTTCCTCTTTATAACTCATTTTATACAAGATAGTGAGACACTGATGCTTCCTTTGCCTTCTTTTGCTATACAACAGGTTGTTATTCAAGGCCAAAGGTTTTCAACTGATGAAGAAGAAGAAACTATAGCGATTGATGGTATATCATTCAGTGAAGGATGTCAACCTGACCTCAGTAAGAGCATGTTCTTTCCTACCTTATCGTCATTAAACATAGTAAGGTCAACGTAATGTCACCATTGCTATAATTTTAGAGAGGTTTTCATTTGGTGTTTAAATTTTGGTATGGCTTATTTTTATTGCCCTAATCATTTTCTCAATGGTTCAATTATTGGAGTATATAAATGAAGTAAAGAGGTTGAAATTTTCTCTTTAATTTGACCATTATAGTTAGTGAAACATGTTAACCCAGTCTCCCTAACGACTGGGCATTATGTTTCAGAATTGTATGTAATGGTGTTACATAGGAGTGGTGTGGATTGTGGGAAGCATGTTCATCATGGTAGATTTTATGGGAAATGAAATTTCATGGGGAAAAGAAAATGGGTGTGTCTACAAATGCATACTTCTGCTTTCCTAGAGAAATGCATACATTATTCCTTTGAAAGATATAATTGGCTATCCTATTATTTATATGATATATCAAATAATTTTAGGCTATTTAGCTAGCCATACCAGATATTTATGGGTTTAAGATCTACTTTTGGGTCTGCATTATGTATAGATGGATTAATGAAAAACTACTTAATTGTGGACTCTCACATCCATTTTCCTCTCTATGGATTCCATTTTAAGGAAAATCAATATGTTAACTTCAGAGGTGGGGGTGAAATCAATTTTATGCAACAATCAGTCAATTTAACTTTGTGTAGATATAGCAATCAGTTTGTTGATTCAACTTTTCACTTTATAATTGGTTATTGCAATGTCATTTGGGTAAAATCGAAGAAGGAGGTTTTCCTGGTCATTTACATGTTCTGTAAAAATGATTAAATGCTGCTTTTCAGAATTCTGGATTTACGCCTCAGATAGTCCTTTCAAAGGCAACTTTTTTCTTGACTGTGAAGTTTGAAACCAAAGACTTCCTTCATGAGCCAGGAAGATCAAAACTTAGAGTAGAAATATCATATGATTAGCATTATTAAGTATATGAAGCAAGTGTGAGCTTTTGAGTATCAGCAGATGGATAAAAATTTTTCTAATCAAAGTACAGGGGAAAGATTGGACATTTCAGTGTTAAATGAATATTGTTTAATGAGACTGAACTTCAAATGTTATTTAGTTAAATTAACAATGCCTATAACCAGATCTTAAAAAAAGTAAAAATAAATTTCCTCTCAATCTTGAACATGTTTTACACATGAAACCTCTTATCAACAAGGAAGTTGATGAGAAGTGTAATTCTTGCTAGCTGGAAGGAGGGGCTGGAAGCTAATGGCAGGTAAGATTCCTGAGGGATGAGGGAAACCTTGGGATCTTTTGAACTGTGCGAAGAGGAGAGGATTTTACAGGTACAGTTGTGTGCTAGTGACGAGCTGACTGAAAATGGAAGGAGCTGATACCCCAAAACAAATATAATTGTTGGCGGTTGAAACCTTGTTGGGCTAACTAATTTGATCAAAGAGTTATTTGGATGAATATAACTGGATGCTTGTATGACTGCTTGCTGCACAGCAACTAGGACCTGATGAAGGTTTGCTTTCTATTCTTCATACCATGGCTTCCTTTCCTTCCCCTCCTACTCTTCAAAAATAGCTGCTTGGCCGACTGGTATCAATCAAGTCTCTGTCTATTTAAAATCTTGTTCATTTTCTCTGTGTACTTTTAAAATGAAGTTTTGTCTTCATATAAATGTAAGCTGATCTTTTTCGCATTCTGAACAAGTGTTTGCTATAATATAATGGATAGCTCAGGATGGCTGAAAAACAAAAGGGAACCACTGTGATCAGTTGTCCTAGACTTTGTAAGCATATGGTAAAATCTCTCCATTAACACAAAGTGAGGCTTCATGTATGAAACATGCAATGGAATATGTGACTAATCATCTCCTTTTGTCACCTCATTGTCACATGCCTCTCCCTTCTTCCCCCTTTATTGCTTAATTTTTATCCTCAATTGGTTGTTAGAGCCTACTACCATCTTCCCCTCTATCCTTTATATAATTTCCTTCTTATCTGCTAGGCCTTTCTAAATAGAAAAATATGCAAAACTCATTTGCTTCCATGCTAGGTATCACCTGTCTTTTTTCTTTATCACAACACCATGTTTGTATCTCTCCTTTGTTGTTAAGCCTGGAGTTGGCATTCTGCTTTCTGCATATCTCTGTCAATAAATGTGTAGGATAGTGACTTTGTGAGGTCACAGAATCCATCTTTTCTTTGATTAGTCTCTTTATTCAAGCACATAGGAAGATAGTGAGCCCTCAGTCGATTTTGACTTTTTCCAACTGATAATTATTTTTTTGAAGGTGCTAGTGAATTTCTCTGGGTTAAATGAGATCCAAGTTTCTGAAAATTGAGCTTGAGGGAAATTCTACATTTACTGGGTTGCTCTGGAAGAATGCAGATAACATGTTACATCTAAATAATAAAATTTAAAGAGAATGTCACAATCATGTTATGGGCAGCCACAGAATAGGATGAGAGTGTGCCACAGGCTAGAAAGCATGACAGTTTTTGAGAGTGTTGGTAGTTTTTGAATGTTTTTCCATTATAGATTAATACTCTCATAAATATAAATAGGGAAACAAAAGAGAATTTCATGCCCAATAAAATGATAAAAATCTATATATTTTGACTGAAAATGGTATGAAATTAAAAAAAAGAAATGCTAGCTATTTATTGACTTTACATTCCCTTCTACTCTTTTAAGTTTGTGTACCTTTAAAGTTTTTGCCATTTTTTCCCTGAGCAAACATTTGCTCTGAATCCGATAAAAATCAGCTTATATTGATATGAAGACAAAAATTCATTGTAAAAGTACAGACAGAAAATGAACAAGGTTTTCAAAAAACAGAAACTTGGTTGATACTGGTTGGTCAAGCAGTTGTTAAGGAGAAGAAGGTAGAAAGAAGTCCAGGATATGAAGAAGAAAATGCAGACATTCCCTTTTATTCATTTTTGGTTGGTATTGCAAATAAAGCAGTATGAATACTTTTTGGAGATGATTGCTTTATTTCCTTATAATCATATTTCTAAAATATATTCTATGAGAGGGATTGCAAAAGCAAAGGATATGCTCAACTTTTTGTTGCTTATTTTATATTGCTAGATTGCTTTTCAATAGGTTTGCACCAATTTTGTTCAGTCAACAATGGAATAGGGTATATTTTCCTTGCAGACCTATGAACATTGAATTTTAACCTTTTCTATTGTTTTCCCAAATTTGACAGATTTTACTTAGTTTTTATCTGATAATCAGAGTCTTCATCAGTTTTAGAGCTGAAGGAGACTTTGAGGATGCCTGCCTCTCATTTTCCAAATGTTTTGTAAATAATTTTCATTATAAAAATGATTTTATCTTAATATTCCATAATTTGTCCTTTTTATTCAAAAGTTTCTTCCATTTGTTTGATGGGTATAATGTTTCTTTCCTCTCCATAAATGAAATAATATATTATTCCTTTTGTAACTTTATCTTTTTATACTGTATGGTATTAGGTATAGTTCTAAATTATTATTATAATTTTGCAATTATGCTATACAATATATTCTCAGCATTTTCATTGAATAATTATTCTTGTCTCAATGAGCTTTTTTCTATTTTTTGCTGTGAACTTAGCAAATACCAAATAAAACAAGCATTTCCATATGTACTGTGGAAGAGGAGAGGATTATACATTAAATTATAAATTCTGTTATTCAGGGCTTGCTTTTCTTTTTAAGTAAATAATAAATTTAACATGTGATTTTCTTCCTAGAAATTATGTAGTCTTTTAATGTTTTCAAGACAATCTACGTCATTTCTTGTTTTTGTTTTTAAAATTTTATTTTTTGTAATTCATGTAAAAACAATTTTAACATTAATTTTTTAAAAAAAATCAATTTCCTAGTTCCCTCTTTGAGATGGCAAGGAATCGGGTATAGGTTATACATGTGCAGTCACACAAAGCACACTTTTCCATGTTAGTTATGTTGTAAAAGAAAACACAGACAAAAAACTTCATAAAAATAAAGTGAAAAATAATATTCTTCACATCTGCATTCAGACTGCATCAGTTCTTTCTCTGGAGATGGATAGCATTTTTCATCATAAGTCCTTCAGAATTATCTTGGATGTGTTGCTGAGAATAGCTAAGTCATTCATTGCTGATCATTGTACAATACTGCTGTTACTGTGTAGTGTTCTCCTAGTTCTACTCACCACACTCTGCATCAGTTCATATAAGTTTTTCCAGGTTTTTCTGAGAGCATCCTGCTTGTCATTTTTTATAGCACAGTAGTATTCCATCACAATCTTATACCGCAATTTGTTCAGCCATTCCCCAACTGATGAGCGTTCCCTCTATTTCCAATTCTTTGCCACCACAAAAAAGCTGCTATAAGTATTTTCATACATGTGGTTTTCTTTCATGATCAATTTTTGTGTAGGTTGCACGTACAACTAAGAAAAAGGTATATTCCTTTTTATTCACATTGAGTTTTCTCCAGAAGTTTATCATAGCTAACTTTTCTGAAATTCTATTCATCTCTTTAACTTCTTTCTTGTGTATTTTTGGTTAGATTTATCTGGTTCTGAGAGGGGAAAGTCAAGGTACCACATCAGTATAGTTTTGCTGTCTATTTTCTTTAAGAATTTGCATGCTATACCACTTAGTGCACATATAATGTTCTCTTCATTCTGCCAAATTTTATTAATGTCCTTATTTCTGTAGAACTTCCATCATCTGTCATTTTTACCAGTCTGATGGGGTCATACAAACCACAAGTGTCATAGCTATAACTTTAAGACCCCCTGATCCTCAGTTTAGTCCTCTTCCCACTTCACCCCTGTTGCCTCTCTAAAACTAAAATATTAATAACTAACTTTTGGGTTGCAGTTTACAATTCACATAGCTCTTTCTATACCTTGTTTAATATGATCTTCCCAAACAAACTTGTTATGTGGGAAGGACAAACACCATAACCCTATTTTACTTCAATTGACCTGTAGGTACACATAATATGCCCAACAGCAAATGCTTAATATCATGAAGGTCTGAAGAGACTATCTTTAGAGTGATTACAGTTGAGAATTGAGAAAGAAGGTGAATTAATTTCCTTCCTCCTCCAAATCAGAAGGACCATATTGAGGTAAAATTGAAGATTACTAATGCCTTGACTACATCTCTTTTTGTTAATTTTTTAAAATTTTACATTAAACAACCATTAAATAGAATGGGGATTTGCAGATACACAGTAGAAGAGGAAGCTGGCACTGTGGAACACTTGGAGCTTGGTTAGACATTGAAGGCACCATGGTTATCTATTGCATGCTGAACCATCCCCACTTGTTTTGACTTTTGTCTTTCCGCTGGATTCTGATGACTCTGGAAGAGAGAATGGGGCTGATGACTTCACCCAACTCTGCCTCACTTAAATTTATGTATGAATCAAAAGACACCACCCATACTATTTTACCATTTTTACCTATCACAAAGTTCTGTGGTGACTGATAAGTGATGAAGCAGCAGGTGCAGATATACTGGAAGATGTAGTCACCACCCTGAAAACAGGCATCCCAGGCCATAGAGTCATCTCACTGAGTTGAAGCGGCAGTGGGATTCAGCAGCCCCCTGGGTCTCTGAGCATTTTTTTGAAGAACCACATTGCTCACCTCCTGGTGTGAGTAAGGGGGGCTAGAAAAGTTGCTCCAAAAAATCGTCTGCTTCATCCAAGCCTAGCTTGTTTACTGTGACCCTGTGGTCAAAAGACAAAAAAAATGTAAAGCTGATATAAAAAAGTTAGTAAAGACGATCCCACTCAGTATTGGTACATGGAATATGTGCATGCTTATGGGAGACACAAAATACAGTAGATCTGAAAGATAAAGGTCTTGTTGAAAGAGAACTCAGTAGGCATCACATCCAAATGGCAGCCCTAAGTGAAATAAGGCTGGCAAATAAAGTCTAGCTTACCAAAGTTACAGCTGCATACATGTTTTTTTCTGTAGTGACTGCAGTGAAATGGAATGCTGTGTAGGTTTTGTAATCAAAACAAATCCAGTCAATAAGCTTGTATGCCTTACCAAAAGGAGAAACAACAGACTCATGTCAATGCAACTGCCACTTGTAGGAAAGCATTTTGCCACCATCACAAGCATGTATGCTCCCACCTTGATGAACCCTAATGAGGTCAAAGAAAGAGAACAAGTTTATAATTCTGGATGACTTTAATGCAAGAGTAGGTGCATACTGTAAGACATGGGAGGGAGTCTTTGGGAGGAATGGAGTCAGAAACAGCACCAGCAATGGTAACTTGCTACTGAAGACTTGTGTGACTCATGACCTTTTAATCATCAACACTGTTTTATGTTTACCTAAACACAACAAAACTTCATGGATGTACCCTTGCAGCAAACATTGGCATTTAATAGACTATGTCATTGTAAGGAGAAGAGATAGACAGAATGTGAGAGGGATGAAGGTGATGTGTGGCACAGAGTGCTGGACTAATCATAGACTTATCCTTTTCAAGCTAAATATTCACATTAAAAAAGTAGCTGCTTTAAGGCAAAATGACTACCAGAAGACTTAATGTCAACAGATTAGAGTACTTCTCTGAGTGGAAACAGTTTGTTGCTAACTTGAAACAAAAGCTAAGATACACAGTTGGCAATAGTAGAGCAGAAAAGGATTGGGCAGCTTTCAGAGATTTGGTGTAAGGCACTGCATCTACTCATCTGGGCTAGAACACTTGCAAACATCAAGACTGATTTGATGAAAATTATGGGTAAATTCAGAAGCTGCTTAATGAAAAACAAGAAATCCACAGGGTTTACCAGCAGTGAAGTTTAGAGAGATGCAAGATTTTTGGCTCAATTAAAAGGCAGATGAAATTCAGTTTTACCCTGATAGTAATAATCCAAAGTGCTTTTATGATGCCCTGAAGGCTATTTATGGGTCAAAAATCCATGGTCCATCTCAAGTACTCATTGTGATAGAGCCATATTGATTAGTGATAAAGACATGATCCTGGAGAGATAGGCTGAACACATCCATAGTGTTTTCAACAGACTGTCATCAATCAATGCTGAAGTCAGTCCCACTCTATCTGAATTTCCAACTGAAGAGGAGGTTTTGAATGCCGTTGGGCTCCTCTCATGTGGCAAAGTGCCTCATGCTGATTCTATTCCAGCTGAGATTTGCAAGACGGAGGGACCACTCCTCATACAAGAGCTGACTGAAATATTCCAGGTTATACATAAAGAGGAGGTTGTCCCCTGGGAATTCAAGGATGCCTCCATTGCCCATCGGTAAAGAAAACAGATTGTCCTGTGACAACCACAGAGAGGTCTCTCTGTTAGCCATTGCTAATAAGATTCTTGCCGGAGTCCTCCTTAATATGCTGATCCTTCACCTGGAAGGTAGTCATTTACCTGAGAGCCAGTGCGGCTTCAGAAAGTGTTGAGGAACAGTTTATATGTTGTTTGCTGCCCACTAACTCCAGGAGAAATGCCAGGAGCAGAATGTAGGTTTGTATACAGCATTCATCCAAGACCTTTGATTCTGTTACTTATGAGGGCTTGTGGAAAATTATGTCAAAATTTGGCTGCTTAGAGAAGTTCATTGTATGTATTGCATGTCAGTTTCATGATGGTATGCTTGCATGGGTTCTGGCTAATGGACGATGTTCTTTCACTTTCCTAGTCACCAATGGAGTGAAGCAAGGCTGTGTGCTTGTTCCCATGCCTTTTAACACAATGATTTCATCAATGTCAGATGCCTTCAATGAGGATGAAAATGGCATCAAGGTCAGCTACTGAACTGATGGAAAATTATTTAACTCAAAAAGGCTACAAGTCAAGACTCAAGTGGAAGGAAAGTTGGTACATGATTTTTTATTCTCAGATGATCGTTCACTCAGTGCAGTCTCTGAAGCTGAGATGCGACAAAATATGTACTGATTTTCCACTGATTGTGTTAATTTTGTCCAAATAACTAACACCAAGAAAACACAGGTTCTCCACCAGCCAGCACCATATCATCCATACATGGAACCATCAGTTACAACAAATGGAGAAATTTTAATACAGTGGTTAAGTTCACTCACTCTGGCAGTATAACTTCCAGGGATGTACACATAGAAGATGAGGTTGATGCATGCATTGCTAGAGATAGCTCAATATTTGGGAGGCTCTGAAGGTAAGTGTGAGAAAGAAGTTTTGGCCTGCCTACCAAACTGAAGGTTTAGAGAGCCATTGTGCTGACCTCATTTTTGTATGCTTGTGAAACATGGACAGTATATATCAGTAGCTTCCCAGGACACTGAATCACTTCCATTTGAATCATCTGAGGAAGATTCTGAAGATCACCTGGCAAGATAAGGTACTGGATACTGAGGAGGTTTTTTGAACTAAACTGCCAAGCATTCAAACTCTGCTGCAGAGAGCGCAACTATAATTGGCTGGCTGTGTTTTTTGAATGCTAGATGTATGTTTGCTTAAAATACTATTTTATGAAAAACTCACACAAGGCAAGCATTCACACTGAGACCAGAGGAAGAGATACAAGGACACTCTCAAGGTCTTTCTGAAGAATATCAGAATCAATTGTGTGAGATAGAAGATGCTGGCAAAGGACTGCTCAGCATGGTGTGCCTATATCAAAAAAGGCTCTATACTCTATGAGTGACTTAAAAGCAACATGGGATGTGCAAATTTAAAGATATCTCCACTCCATACGTTCTTATGGACTATTTGTGCCTGGCCTATGGTAAAGCCTTCCAAGTTTGTATTGGTCTGATCTGCCATAGTAGGACAAACTGCACCTTGACTCCAACCAGGTGTTGCAACAATTCAGCTAGCAGCTGTTGTGGGGATGAAAGACCAACACAAGCCCAACAACAAGAACACTGCCAGCACAGGTTCTTTTGATCTGTTTACTAAGGAAAGTAACATTAAGGGGTTAAAAATTTTACTTTAAACTAACATATACATATAAACTCACTTAGTTCAGGAGTAAAAGGCAGCAGCCTGAACTTCAGAGCAAATACAAACAAATTACAAATATACACAATAGAAACAAACCAAATCACAATTCATAGTTACCAAGAAACCATCAACATCTGGGTTGACAAGTCAGGAAGCTCTCAGAGTAGCTGCCCAGATTCCCATGCCAACACTCCTCCAGGAGTGAAAGCCTCAAGCAAATAGCTCTGTTCTCTCTTTTTATACAATCTTTGGATGTCATCAAACATCATCTGAGCAACCAGAACTTAAGCGCCTACTATTGGCTCTGGTCTTAGCAACTCCCCTTAGGGCCCTGGGGGCTTCACACCCACATCTGCTTAGCACCTAGTAATTAGGGTTTTGCACCTAGTAAGACTCAATCAAAAACACTTAACTAGTTTAGCATTCTAAAACAGCAAAAAAGGTCCCCACTTAATTAATATTATACCAAGCAATGTCATTTTTGTCTTCCTTGAGAACAAAGGATGACAACAATACAAGTAGAAGAGAAAAATCAAAGATCGTACGTGCAAGTCTAGGGCTCATGTATAATTTGTTTTTCTTTTTAAGCATATGTTATGATCAATTTTTAAAGCTGCCTTGTTTGTCTGGTCTTCTTTTAAGCCTTTCCTTCTGTTCTTTCCATTTAAAAAAGAGATGGACTTGATCATATTTTGTCTTAATCTTCTTAGGTCCATGTGAAAAGGAGGTATAAAAAAACTATTTACCTTTGTGTATTGATACTTTTTCTGGAAATCTTTATGTCTCTTTAGAAGTCCGTGTTTTATTTTCCCCTGATTGTGCATTCTGATTGACAGTGATTGACAGATATATGTTGATCAAGCCACATAGATGTTTTTAAATAGTGAAACAAAGTACAGGATCTTTAGCCCATAGAAAAGACGACTGGGATCTAGCAGACAGAGCAGCTTTCTCCAAGTATTTGAAGGGCTTTCATGTTGAAGAAACTTGTTTTGTTTGGCCCCAGAGGACAGTATTAAAAACTAAGGATGGAAGTTGTAAAATGGTAAATATGAGCTCCTTTGTAAAGAAAAAATTCCTGACCATTAGAGCTGTCCCCAAAGTGGAATGGACTGCCTCAGAAGGTAGTGGGCTGTTTCTCAGTGAAGAGTTTCGAGCAAAGGCTGGATGACCACATGCTGGGATGCTTTTTGTAGGGAGGGCAGTCTTGTTCACTCACAGGTTTGACCAGATGGTCTGTGAGGAGTCTTCCAGCTCTTGAGGTTCTGTGATGTTTTAGTTATGAGCTTCAAAAGGAGCACTGCAGTTGGCTGGGCAGAATGCAACTTTTTTTTGGCACTGCTTGAAAAGGAAGTTTTTATTTAGGAAACTTAAACCTTTGACAGCTGGGGGTGGGTACACCATAAACTATTTTTCTTAATATGAATTTTAGTTTAAATATAAAAACATGCCATGCAACATTACTTGTCAATACTTTAAAATATATGATATTTATTCCTTCAAATGTGGGGATTCAGGATGACTAATTCTTCTATCCCATCATTAATGCAAAGGCAGGCTTCTAGAGCACTGAAATCTGGGCTCTAATTAAAAAAAATTAAGTGTGTTATACTTAGTTTAGGCTTTTTTTTTTCTGTCGAAGATGAACATGAAAATCTGTTCTTCCCTGAAGCCATGCATTGTGCTGTTAGCTGAATAAAATTAATCAGAGCCATGCTGTTGCTTTGTTGTACCAAAAATCTGGTGGTGCTTTCAAAATGAGCTGTACTTGTCTCATCTCTCCATTTATCCTTGGAAAAATCCCTTTTCAAACTTAAATGCTTGTTAACAGTCATTAATTAAAAAATTCCCTCTTTGGAGATTGAGCAAAATCTACTTTTTAAAACTTTAGGTAGAACTGTTAAAATCAGTCGGTAAACATTTATTAAGTGCCTATTACATGCCAGATATCCTTCTAAGTGCTAGGGATACAACAAAAGATGAAAAACAGTCTCTGATCTGAAGGAGCTCACAGTCTAATGGTGAAGACAACATGCAAACACTTATGCTTACAAAAAAAGGTATACATAGGATAAATTGGAGATAATCAGGAGAAGGAGGGCATTGGAATCAAGGGGGATCAGAAAAGGCTTTATGTAGAAGATAGGGTTTTAGCTGGGTCTTGAAGGAATCCAGGGAAACCAGAAGATACTGCGGCGGGAGACAATTCCATGCATAGGAAGCAGCCAGAGACAATACCCAATCAGGAGATGGAGTGTCTTGTGTGAGGAACAGAAAGGTGGCCAGTGTCATGAGATTTCAGGGTACATGACGGAGTGGTATAAGGTATAAGAAGGCTTGAAAGGTGAAGAGGGAGCAGATTATTAAGGGTGTAAACAGAGGACTTAATATTTGATTCAAGCAGTGATAGGGAACCATTGGAATCTATTGCGTGTGTGTATGTGTATGTAATATGTGACATGATCAGAGCTATGCTTTTAGATGATCTCTTTGACAGCTGAGTGGGAGTTGTACTCAAGTGGGGAGAGACTTGTGACAGGGAGGCCAACCAGCAGGCTTGGTCTCCCTGCCATTTAACAGAAATTAATAAATTAATTAGAATGTTGTTCATCACACCTAAATATAATTAATAACAAAGAAGTACAAATTCGGGGTCTTCTATGAGATTATGAATTAGGGAAATTCCAATGTAGAAATTCCTTCCTTTGATGCATATTGACAAGTCTATAGCTCTCACCGAGCAGATCTCTGGAAAGCTTGTGAAGCCTATGGACACTTTCTTAGGAATAATGTTTTTAAATGCATAAAATAAAGTACATGGGATTGCCAAGGAGTTAATTATATTGCTATATGGTGATCAAAATACAGAAAAATGTTCACAAACCAGGGTAATTACCCTTGACTTAAAGAGTGACTTAGGGATACTGACAATTTAAGTAACTTGCCTATGTTCAGTCATTTTTCGATTATGTCCTATTCTTCGTGACATCGTTTGGGATTTTCTTGGTAAAGATATTGGAATGGTTTGCCATTTCTTCTCCAGATCTTTTTACATATGAGGAAACTTGAGGCAAACAGAGTTAAGTGATTTGCCTAGGGTCACACAGCTAGTAAGTATCTGAGGTTTGAATTCAGGTCTTCCTGAGTCCAGGCCCAGTGCTCTATCCATGGCTGCCTGTAGTCACACAATTACTACGTATCAGTGGTAGTACTTGAATGCAGGTCTTGCTCAGCTCAGGGCCAGCTCTTTCTCTGCTATGACATGCTATCTCTTGTTGCTTTTCATTGTTAAATATAATTAATAATAAATACCAGTACAGAACTATGAGTTTGGTAGGTGCAATAAATGCTTATTGAATTGAATAATAGTGGTGTATGATCATTTGAATATCCAAGTTGTGAAATATCTGAAGATCAACAGCTTTTATACACTTGGTTGAAACATATAGAGTTTCTCATGTCTGTTCCAATAATTTAAATAAATGCATATCAAGTAATTCCCAGAAGTCAGAGCCACAGGGGTGAGTAATTAAATCTATCAACAAAAGTTAATTGAGTGGCTACTACCTGGCATGCGCTGTGCCAGGATTATCAACAGACAGCTCTAGGGAAAAATAAAACTCTTCAAAATTATAGGACACAAGTTTCAATTGTAAGAATTTCATCCTTCGTTGCTTGTTAGGTTGGGAATTTGGTACCCAAACATCCAGGAAATATATTATCCCAAAATTAAAAGTATAAACTTAAATAAAGTATGTATTCTGATAATAGAATGTAGAGGTTGTGTTTCTTTCTTTTTCTTTTTTAAAACATTTTTATTTAAAGTTTTGAGCTCCAAATTCTATCCCTCCCCTCCCCGCTCCCTGAGACAGTAAGCAATGAGATATAGGTTATACATGTGCAATTATGCATAATATTTCCACATTAGTAATTTTGTACAAGAAGACTTGAATAAAAGAAAAAAATGAAAGTAAAAAATAGCACGCTTCAGCCTGTATTCAAACAATATCAGTTATTTCTCTGGAGGCAGATAGTATGCTTTATCATTTGTCCTTTGGGATTGTTTTGGATCATTGTACTGCTGAGAATAGTCAAGTCATTCACAGTTCTTCATCAAACAATATTATGGTTACTGTGTTCAACATTCTCCTGGTTCTGTTCACTTCACTACACATCAGTTCATGTAAGTCTTTCCAGGTTTTTCTGAAATCATCCTGCTTGTCATTTCTTATAGCACAATTATTATATTCTGTTACAATCACATAAGGCTTGTATTTCTAAAGGAATAAATGTTTTAATTCTTCAGCAGAGAGTTCTTTATCTCTCTTCTATCAAGGGAAGGCAACATGAAGTAGAGAATGAAATGCTGGTCTTGGATTCATAAGATCTGGTTCAGACACTGCCTAGCTATGTGATTCTTCTGGGCAAGTCACTTAACCTTTCTGAAACTCAGTTTCCTTATCTGTAAAATTAAAAGCTTAGACTCAGTGATCTCTAAGGTCCCTTACAGCTCTAAATCTATGATCATATGAAAAGGGATACAGCTATCTTTTTCATTTGAAAAAAAAACCTGACAATGAAGATGTTGACTCTATATAGTTGATTATTTTTCTTGTTATGTTTAGAAAAACAAACACGTTGTTCCATTTGTTTTAATATTCTTTTAAATTCTTTTTTTTAGTGAAATTATGTAATGAATCTTAATTAGGAAAGTAGCTTATTGCATGGATTACTCAATGGTTTCTGGAAGGCTTGAACTTTTGGAAGCAGAGCTAAATTTCAGTTTACAGGATCACATGATGGGAGATCATGTAGTCTTTTTTATGTCTTCACATCATACTCTTCATTAGTGTGCTGGTAAAGATTTAACAATCAGCCCTCTAAAAATGCTTGCACAACATTTAAGTTTAACCAGCATTATTAACATTTTTCCCTATCACTTTATTGTCAACAAAACAATAAATCAAGCCCCAATTTTTAGTGTTTGGCTGTTTTCAAGGGAAAAAGGCTCAAGCTGAAAATCTAACAGCTCTTGTGTGGTGGCTTGAGCTAACTCCAGCATACCTCTGATAACTGCCCAAAATAAAGGAAACTCTGATATCTAGAAATCAATTATTTTTTTTTCTTTTTAACCTGGTAGAGAAACATATTCCATAACTTCATTTTGTAGCTTTTTAAAAGATTACTACAAAGCAATAACTACCAAGACAAGGTCCCTATGAATCTTGAGGGACAGACAAGAGCTTGTCTTCTCAATTCTGCTTTTATAACAAAAGACAGTCACTTATATTTACTGACATTATATGCCCTGGTGATCACACTCTTGTGATCCGTTGCACTAGTCAGTTAGTCAGGGCTGCTCTTTTCTTTTAGAAGACTGTTAGGTCTCCAACAACAAAGCCTCCTAAAGATAATCTAAATCACATTTAGCAATACCTGGCATCTTGCTAAATGGTACCACACCTGATGGAACACAGTATAATAGAGAAGACACTGGCTAGAAAGCCAAGAGGACCTGGGTTGAAATCCAAGCTTTATTACTTACTATGTCAATGACCATGGGCTTTTCTCGGCATCGTATTTTATTCCAACCCAGGGCTCTTATCTCTAGAATATAAACTCCTAGAGAGTATGAATTATTTTGTTCTTTGTATTTACATCCATAGTGACTAGCACCTTGCCAGGCTCTAAATAAATGCTTAACAATTGACTGATCTTGAAAATACTCCTCTTAAAGAAGCGATAGTTTCTGGGTGGGGCAATAAATAACTGATTTGTGGGTATAATAGATGTTGACATAATGTAGTAAAGAACTTTGTAAGTAAAATATTATATCTGTTAATTAACAAGCATTTATTATGCAAATATGTGCTAAGAGCTGGGGATATAGAGAAAGGCAACAACTGGACCTTGTCCCTAAGGAGCTCACATTCCAATTGGGGAGAGAAAATGCAAATAACTATGTGCATACCAATAGAAACAATATAAATGAAAGATTGCCTCAGAGGGGAAGCACTAGCAATGAGGAGGACCAGGAAAGGCCTCTTGCAGGAGATGGGATTCCATCTAAGTTTGATGGAAGCTAGAGAAGCTGGAAGGAGGGGATGAGGAAGGAGAACATTCAAGTCATGGGAGATAACCAGTAAAAAGGCACAGATTAGGTAGATAGTGGACTGTGAGCAAGGACAGTGAGAAGGCACTGTGTCACTGAATCAAAGACTACAGAGAGGCAGTCAAAGTATCAGAAAACTTAGTCAGGGACTAAGGGGAAAACCTAAAAAGAGGGTGTTTATATTTGATCCTGCAGATAATAGGGAGCTACTGGAGTTTATTAAATAGGAGAGGGTGTGATATGGTCAGTCTTGTGCTTTAGGACGATCACTTTGGCAGGTGAGAAGAACATGGATTAAAGTAGAGACTTGAGATTCGATCAACCAGAAGGCTCTTGCAGAGTCTTGGGGTGAGGTTATAAGAGCCTACACAAAGGTGGTAGGTATGTAAGTAGAGAGAAAGTCATATATACAAGAGATGTAAAAGTACACATTACAGGACTTGGACAAATAAGACCAGTAGAGTGAGTTTGAAAGAGGAGTCCAGGATGACAGCAAGATTATAAGGCTAGATGACTGGGAGGACGTTTGTACCCTAAATAGTAAGTAAAAAAAAATGGGAAGAGTGGAAGAATTTGGGAAAGTAGGGCAATATAATGAGTGGAATTTAGACAATTTGCACTTGAGATATCCAAAAGGCAGTTGATGATGAGAGATGAGCTCGGGAGAAAGTTCAAGATGGTTTTATAGATATACAAGTCATCTACATAGATATGCAGCTCCCTGTGGGAGCTAATGAGATCACCAAATGAAGTAATTTAGAGTGAGAAGAAAAAAGGGCTCCACATAGATCCTTGGGAGACAAAAATATTTAGTGGCTATGACCTGGATGAAGATCCAGAAAAGGTGACTTAGAAGGAGTGACCAGGTAGGTAGGAAAATAACCAAGAGAAAACAAGACTAAAAACCTAGAGGGTAGAGAGTATTCAAGAGAAGAGACAGATCAACAGTGTCAAAGGCTGATAAGAGGTTAAAAAAGAGGAGTCAGAAAAAAGCCATTAAATTTATCAATTAAGATGTAATTGATAACCTTATCAAGACATTTCATTTGAATGATGAGGTTGGAAGTTAGATATCATGGGGTTTATAATTGAGAAGAGAAAACAGGAAGAGAGTGTAGAAGGAGTTTAGCTATAAAAAGAGAAGAGATATGGTATGATAGCTAGTGTGGATGAGATGAAGTGAAGGTTTGGATTTTTTTTTTTGAAGGAGAATGTAAGGGTGCATTTGTAGGCACCAGAGAAGCAGCCAATAGTCAGTGACAGAAGATTAGTGAGAGCCTGGGGATGACAGAAGGAGCAATGTACCGGAGAAGATAGTATAGAAATGCCATGATGATGATGGTGCCTGTGGTGGTGGCAGTAATAGAACAAACTCCCAAATGCAGATATATCACACTACTATAACATAGGGTTCTGAGATTTGGGCCCTGAGCTGTCATCATATCTGGACTTTTGGCCAGGTTCATATTACCTGTCTCTGTAAGATAAGATTTTCAATGTGGCCATGTTCCAGGAACTGCTGCCACAAAGTCTGAGATGTTGGCATTGCCTCAGACTGGTCATGGCTGACAAATGGAGGATTTTTAGAAACTGCAAAGGAATTTTCCACAGCAGCTCTTGGTGAAAAGTGAGAAAGATAGTCAGAAGTTTGGCCAGGTATTGACAGCACTTTGTGATAGTGGAATCTGAAACTGTTCCATATCTTTTTAAGGAGTAGGGAGAGGAAATAGCTTTGTCTCCTTCTCTTAGAATATAAACTCTTTGCAATCAGAGATTGTTTTATTTATTCCTCCTTTCAAAGGAAGTGCATCCCTGAAATGTTCTGGCCATTTAACATTCAAATATGGGCCTATAGTCTTTGTTCTACAGATGGAAGCCTACTCTATATCTGTTGTGACCATACTGTTCCAGCAGTTCACCAATGCAGAAGTTCCCTTCCTATTTACTTCATGCCAATTAACACAACTTCATTTTTAATTCCACACAATTTGTGCTTAACTACTTCACTATTTTTATTTACAGTAATTTCCATCTTTTGACTTGCATGAGCAGTGACAAATTAGAGAGATAAAGTACACTATTCAATTGAACTATGGCCAATACTTAATTATGTAGCTCTAGGGGCCACAGATTTGTAGCTATTATATGAAGTAACGAAAATTATGGGTTTAATTGTTTCATGGTAATTGTTATTGTACAATTTTTGGATCATTTATTGCCAACCCTCCCTCAATTGCATATGCTATTTTATTTCTAGTGGATCCTACATTTCAAAGGATTTGCATATTCATAGTCTGCAAACTCCTATTAGGAGAAACCAGATTATGTATGCATCCATAATTCATTTTCATAACCAATTACTTTAGTTTTTATCACAAACATATGAATAGATAAATAGGTCTTCTCTATTCAGCCATAGATGACTGGAGTTACCCTTAAAACTCTTGATCTATATTAGGTTCTATTTACCTTTAGAATACTGTATAATAAGCCTTCAATTGATGGGTTCTTGTTTCAATTCCAAAGCTAGACTGGAGGTCCTACGTCTCTTCAAACCTCCAAGTAACTGAGCCTCATGAGTCTCCAACGGGACCTGATCTTCAATGAAGAGATGTGTCAGCTGGGGCTACTATTGTTACTAGCACAAATACAGATCTCCTGGTCTCTGAGATTTGTCAGTGGAAGCTCTCAGAGAATTGTAGAACTTATCTTACTGTCCCAGTGGGAGCTACACCTTAAGTTGCTGGATGGGGTAGAGGAAATAAACAGGTAGAAATAATAGTGAGAGAACATCAAAAGAACATCCTCATGGTTTCATGATATGGTCAAGTTTGGCCACAGAGAAAGGAAACAATCCTATGGATGGAATGACTAAAGGTGCCCTGTGGTGCATTGGATCATGGTGATTTCTTTGATGTTATTGACAATGCTTCTTCCTTTCTCTAGAGAAGGCTAGTATCAAAACACACAGTCTGTATTAGGGAATATTAGAAGAAGATAAAGATAATAAAGAGAAAAAAAAACCTTATACAAAAGATTCATGTTGGAAGTATATGTCACAGCATCATGGTGAGGAGTAGTAGAATAGTATCAAGAATGCCAGATGTGGAGTCAGAAATTCTTTGTTTGAATATAGGGTCAATCCATGTGTTACTATCTGTATGATTTTGTCCAATACACTTAACCTCTCTTGGCCTCTAATTCAGTCATAGTTTGAAGCCTGGCTCTGCCATTTATTACCTCTATGATTTTGGAAAGTTTCCTTAGGCTCTCTGAGCCTTGGCTTCCTCATCTGTAAATTGAAGATGTTGAACTCCATAGCCTCTGGGACCCTTTAGAGCTCAAGTGATCATTTTATGATCCTAGGATCCATAAAAGTAGGAACCTGGACCAAATGAACTCCAAGGCTCTTTCCAGATCTAAATTCTATTGCCCATTAGGGTTAATTTTTGAAGGTTAATCCAGTAATCATAACTAGGAGGGTATACCATTGAAGAGAAAAAATAAAAAAACAAAATCATGAGCATCCTTTTTGTTTAGACAATTATAGATAATGGCCACCCATTCAGAAAGAACTCTCTCTTTCATCTCCTCCCTTAACTATAAACATCATTTAATCACAATAGTATTGATTTTTGAATAATCCATTGATGAAACTATTCTCAGATATTGTGATAATTAGCTTGAGCCAGAGGAAGGAGTGTTTCTGGGGAACAGAGAAATGGGTAACAGAATTACGGATCTGGACTTAGAAGCAATTTTAGAGGTTATCTGGTCCAATCCATTTATTACATAGATGAAGAAACTGAGTCCCAAAGATGTTAAATGATTTTCCTAAGGTCACATGGTGGTCAAACTAGCATTTGAACCAGGGTCCTTGGACTCCAATCTAGCACTCTTTCCATTTTTCCATCTGGCTCTTCTAATTTCTCTCTCTAAACTTGTTCGCAGTGTAGACAATGAGTTTCTCCAAGCTTAGTTTCTTTTCCTGGCCTAGCTAAGAGATTTGCTTAAAAAAATAGAGATTGAGCATTGTGGAGAGAAGGGCATCCTCCTGGACAGTTGGATAACTTTTTTCTGAAAGAAAAGTAAATGCTGTCCTCCCAAGTTCTTTAGACTTTGCACATAATAATCACATTTCACTTTTTGCTAATCTTTTTAACAGGTGAAATCTTACCATGTCAAGAAAGATTGAATACCTGTGATTGGACACACCAGCCAGATACAAGTCTGTGCTGTGATGAAAATGGCTTTGACCATGAGGTTGCAAATGAAAAATCCTGCTGTAAGTGGTAAAGTAGAGAGACTGCCTGGGCCCCTCCTTGATTGGTGAATATTGTGTAATCATTGCTTTTCTGGGAGGGTGGCAGTTCATAGAACTCAGGGCACAATAAGAATGCTTATTAGTTAATTTCCCTTCTACACGAAAATTATTACTCAATTTCTATCTAGATAGTGATAGCTTGCTAGATACTGATAGCCCAAGGTATTGCCATATTATTCAGAAAAAAGATCTCATTAAAACTATCTTTATTTAATAAAAGAAAATTCAGTAGCACATTGTAACAACAATGTTGCTAGAAACTGTTGTGGGGGTGAAAGACCAATAACACCAGCACGTAGAAGGGCTGCTAGCACAGGTTCTTTGATCTGCTTTTCTAAGGAAAGCAACTTTAAGGGGTTAACAATCTCACTTTAATTAAACATACATGTACCATTCACTTAGTTCAAGAAGAAAAGCCAGCACCCTGAACTTCAGAGCAAATACAAACAGAAATTACAAGCATACATTATATAAACAGAGCAAACACACACAGAAATCAGCACGCAGTCCTTTATCTGTCTGACAGGAGAATTACATAGTTACCAGAGAAGCACCAAAGTTTTCAAACTCTGGGGGATCCAGCAGCTACCCAGAGTTTCATCTTGTCAAATCACATGACACTCTTCCAGTGAGTGAGAGCCCCAAACAAAATGCCAACCTCAGAGTTTATATACACTTCTTCAGGATCAAAGGGCATCACAACCATGTGACTCAAAACCATGTGAACTAGGCTTTCTTGTTTCTTGTCAAAGACTCTTGATTCAATCAAAGAAACAAAAGACAAGGAATAGTCCACTTTGCTTGCCTTTACATTTGAAAGGCAAGACTCATCAAAGGTACTTGATTACCTTAGCATTCTAAAAAAGAAAACAAAAAATCCCACCCTAATTACCATAACACACATATAGTAGGTATTTAATATTTATGAATTTGATTCTTAAAATTCACAAGGTTTCATTAAAATTAAATCATTTATGGTTGTGTGATAAAGTTGGTAGAGGGGGTGACCTTGAAATCACAAAGACCTAGGTTCAGTTTCTATTTCTGGTACATACTGGGTGTGTGACCATGGGCAAGTCATTTTATTTCTCAGTGCCCCAGGAAATTGTCTTAAGATTGGAATTCTTAACCTGGGGTCAGAAAACTTTTTTTTTTCAACATAAGTTTCCTTTATAATCCTATAATTTTACTTTATGCATTTATATACATTATATCTGAGAAGGTTTCTCCAGGCTTTACCAGACTGCCAAAAGGCCCTGTGACACAAACATGTTTAAAAACCCAAATTGCTAATTTGTGTCAGAGGAAATGGGGGGGCATTCGTTTACCCATGAAATCATAGGTCAAAGTACTGCCAACCCATCTACAAAATACATGGAAACACATAATACTCTATCTCTTTGCAGCAGAGTGATAGGACTCCATTTAATAAACAGGAGAATTGAGGTGAGGCTGGGTGGGCTTTGCATGCTCTGCCATCTGAAGGTCGGCTTATACTTCTTTTTTCTATTTTCCTTCCTGTCAAAATTGGTACCAAGTCAGAGATGGGTAGCAGAATTTTAACTGGGATTTGAGAGAGAGGGGAGCCCAATCCAAATGACATCTCTAGTCTGGGCTGTTTGATTGAAAATCTCTCTACCCTACCCCACTTTTCTTGTGTACTCTGCACTGTCACCTTCTCACCATCTTATTCCTTGACCATCAAATGGAATGAGGCTGTCCTAGAACCTGGGGTAAGCCATAGGTTGGATAGGAGGGGGAGTAGTGATTCTCACTGTCTTCTAGTGGCTTAGATTTTGGAAAAGAGAGAAGGTGCTCACAGTCTTCTTCATTTTCACCACCTTTGAGTGGCCTCCTCTTGTCTGTGCTTTGCCTTTGGAGTTCAGTTTTCTTTCCAGTTTGCTTGCTCTGGTCCCCAGTTTCTCAGGGACAGGTCTATTATTCCCCTCACCCCAAGTTTTTCAGCCACCTGGGTTTGGAGGTACTCCTTTTCTCTACTAGCTACTTCTCCCTGAGTTCAAGGATTCGGTTATTAATAGAGAGGAAAAAAACATTATATAGCCCCTTCTAGGTGCCAGGCACTGTGCTAAGTGCTTTTTACAAATATTATTTCATTTGATACTACCTTGTTTCATTTAACCACATGACACAGGGTTAGCTTTTACAAAGGAATATTTACTTCTAAGATATAGCCAGAACGAACATACATTTTTCCTGACACATTTGCGATAACTCTTCCTTTACCAGCTCAGTCTCTTAGGTATAGGGGAAGAGATTAGGCTGACAATTTATCTCAGTTACTTTGGTTCTACCAACTTCAAGTCCAAAGCCTTTATCATAGCCTGGCTTCTGCTGGGCTGGACTCCCAAATGTCACTGTCTAAGGATAATTGCTTTCTGCTCCTAAAAGCCTCAGTACTGGGCTGACTGTAACACCTGACTTGTATTCCTGGACTCCCTGATTCCCAAGGCTCATATCAGAGAGACCCATTACCTAAAGCTAGAAGGAAAAAGAATGAACCAAAAGGCTGAAGACTCATGCAGGCAGGCAACAAAGTATTTCTATAGTGTTTATGATATGCTGGGGATACAAATAAACATAAACAAAAAAGAAAAAAAGACAGCCCCTGCCCTCATGGAGCTTAGCTTCTAGTGGAGTAAGACAAGCTATAAAAGGGAGCTGAAAAGCCCCCAAGGAGGGCAAGGAGGTGAAGTCTGGAGATTCAGAAGCATGCCAGGGAGGGAAATGAAGGACAACTGTCTTAGGAACCTCCCCAAAACAGAGGACCAAGAAGGAACTCTTTAGTGGGAGAAACAGTACTGAAGGGAAGAAAGTTCTAGAGTGAGAAGACCCAAGGTACTCAGGAAAGTTCCAGGTGCATGGGGGGAGGGAGGCAATTTGGCTTGGGAGATGGAGAAGTAACTCCTAAACCTAATCCTCTTATGGATGGCAAGCCATGGTTCTACTCCCTCTAAGAGGAATGCATTAAAAGTCCCTAACTCATGATGATTCAGATGTTTTGAAGAAACTGATAGTTTGGGCTATGCAACCAATAGAAAAGATTCCTCCCAACTAGGTGGTAGGACATTGCAGAATGTTCAAACATGGTTTTTCAGTCTCCCAAAAATAATTACCGAGGGCCTTTCACAGGGATAACACTATCTTAGGTAGTCTAGAAATGTAACAGACCTCCTTGTTATATGCACTGGCTATCATCCAGCTATGCAGTATTGCTGGTTCCCATGTTCACATATCCTCTGCCTCTCCACCACCTACCATGCTGTCCTCCCTCACTCCCACTCCTACTCTTATCATCCCCCAATCTTCACAGAGTTTGAGGGACCCTTAATTGATACAGTGGAGATTTACTAGCTTACTAAACAGTGAATCTATTTGGGAGGCAGGGGCCCAGGGGATTTGCCCCCACCTTTTCTAGAGCTTCACTTTCTATGAATGTCCCCCACTCCTCGCCCTCAGATTAAGGCATCTCAGAACCTCTGGACACAGGAGAGAAGATATCCTTCTTAGGATGATGGTGACCTAGAACATGGAACAATTAAGGGAAGGAGGTCCAGAAGAGAAGGCAGAAGGAGTGGCCCCATGTTGTCACGGGTAGTAACTTAACAATAAATTGCTTAAAAACAATTCTGAGTAATCAGACACAAAGTAGTTTACCCAAGTTGAATCATGAGAGAATTAGGCGTAGGATTCTTTGTTGTTCCCTCATAAAAAGCAGAGCTTTTTCTCCCCCTGTAGCATGTCAGTTTTGTGGATTTGAGTCTGATATGTGTGGATGGAGTTCTGCAACATCTGCCAAAGAAATTTCCTGGGTGCGTACAAAAGCAAGAGAGAAACTAGGGTTTAAATCAGCACCTCTGAGGGACCACAGTGGTGATACGGAAGGTAAGGAAAGAAGGACGTTGTTTTGTGTTAGTCTTAGGAATGTGTTTTTATTGCAGGAATATTAGAAAATGCCACTGGGTGTTTTGATGGAAATACTATGTGTTAAAAAGGTTGAGATTGGTACCATAGCTATAGTCTGAACACTTTAAGGATAGTGATTTCTTCAGCAAGGGTCCTTCTTCCACAGATACATGTGGCAAATCATCTAAAGTAAACCAATGGTGTCAAACTCAAATAGAAATGAATCTCTGCTGCTTGCATATTGATTAAGAAAACTGCAAATTAGCATTGCCTCTGTTGTATTTTCATTTATTTATATTGGATTTTTATAATTCCCAATTACATTTTAATCTGGTGGGAATTAACAGCCCAAGGATAGGAAGTTTGTCACTTCTAAACCACAGGTTCTTAACCTGGGAGCCAAGGAACCCCAAGGAAGTGTGTGAATACATTTCAAAGGCTCTGTACACTTGGGTGTGGGAAAAATTACCTCTTTATTTTCACTAACCTCTAATCAAAATTGATGCTTTTCTGTAATTATTTAAAAAATATGATTCTGAGCAGAGGTCCATAGATTTCACCAGTCTATTGATGGGCTCAGTGATACAAAGAATGTTAAGACCTTTGCTCTAACCTGCTGTGAATAGTTTTGACCTTGCTCTAAATTGCTGTGAGTGGTATTGGTTTGCGGCATTTATGACTAGAGGCCAAAAAGAATTCGTTAGCTAGTGGCCAACCTTCTAGTCATGCGCTTCTCTAAAGTAGGCTAGTTTGGATAATAGATACCAAATCCATCATGGGATTTGTACGTGAAGCCCTTCCAGACATTTAAAGTTTCTTTTCAACTGGCCTTCAAGAGCCCAGGATTACCCATGTGAGGCTTTGGAGCAGGACTTGAATGAAAATGTCTTTCTACTTATTAGAAACTGGTAGAAAGGTATCTCTTCCCTAGATGTTTAGAGATTGAGTTACCCTGGATTATATTTTTACTAGCCTAGTTTTTATTATTTTATTAATGCCAGAAAAAAGATTATACTCAGTGACAGACTTGAAAAAAGACAGAAGCCATTTTGTATTCTACTTCCTTATCCTCCCTGTCATTGCAGTACTGTTAGTGAGTTGTTTTTCCTGCTCCACCCTGCCTCCCTCCTCCAGTCTCTAACCTCTAATCACCATCTGCCAGTGTACTCTGATCACATTTATTGAATTCCCATTATTATCAACACTATGCTATGTACTGTGGGAGATAGAGGAAAACACATTGCATATGCCATTAAAGTAATCCCAAAGCATTAGGAACAATGACAGCAAAAAAGCTAAATATTCTCCTTGATTCCTGAAAGTACTATTAGTGTTGTGAGTGTTTGAGTAAAGGAGGCAGATGTGGGTTTTAGTCCTGGATCTATTACTAAAAATTCTTCATGGTCCAAGCAAATTGTTAAACTTTTCTAGGCTTAGTACCCCAATAAGGCCTAATAGTACCCAACTTATTTATATCAGCTACATGAAGTAAATTAAAATATGTGAAGGTTTTGGAAAAAATGAAGTGCCATACAGTGTCAAGATGAAATTCATTTCGAATTAATAATACTTATTAAGTGTCTACTATTTATGAGGTACTGTGCTACACAGTGAGGACACAGAGAAGAAAACAACAGTTTCTACTCTCAAAGATCTTACAATCTAATAATTATTGTATTCTGATATACAAAGAAGTATTTTAATAGGTAGAATGTGATGAGAGTAAAGAAGATCAAAGAAAATACCAAAAGAAAAAGAAAGAAAAAGAAACCTTTTGAAGAAGAACAGGTCATGATCAATTGGGGAAAATGAGGGGAATCTTCATGAAGGATATAGGGCCTGAGCTGGATTTTGTGGAAAAAGAATTGAAATAGATAGAAATAAAGAGGGAACATATTAAGGCATGGTGGGTAACTGTACAAAGGCATATACATGGCAGAGTGCAGAACAAGATCAGGGGACAGCTGGTCCAGTTTGGTTAGAACGTAGCAGAGTACACAAAGGGCAGGGAAAGTAGCATCAAATATGTTAGATCTTTTTCTAGGTTTAACCCAGATCAAGGAGAACCATAAATATCAGGCTGAAAGGTTTTAATTCTAGCACAGAGATAGGAGAGAGACATTGAAGATGATGGCTGCTGATGTTACTATTTTTATTATAATCATCAACCAATCAACCATAAAGCGTTTTGTCCACTTTATGCCAAGCACCATGCCAGGCACTGGAGATACAAGTATGAGTCAAACAATCTCTAGTCATGAGGAGCTTATACTCAGCATCATTATTTTAAACCTGGACAATCAAATGAGATGGACAAGGGATTTCTATTTTATGTTTTATCTGAATTGTATTCAGCTTCAGAGAATATTGTTATTGGCAATGATAGGAGCACCACCCTATTTGGACCTGGCTACCTCAGTATGCTGTGTCCTCTTTTTGGAAGTGGTGGTGATACTGAAGAAGGTGAAATCAGGAAGAGAGGCTGAGTCAGACCACCCACATAGAGAAGAAATTTGTGCTGGATTTTAAAGGCACACAGGGATCAGTTTTCAGAGTTTCTCAAAGAGGGAGAAGATTCCAAAAGAATGAAAAAAGATGACACTCTTACAAAAAGAAAAAGAAGATACAATGGGAACACATTTGTATCTACAGACCTCTAGGCCTACTTTCTCATCACTCTAAAATCTTTAGGAAATTCCTCCATGCATATATCAAGGGTATTGTGAATAAAATCACTAGAAGGGAATAGTTAGGCTTCCCCAAATGATTTTCTTCTACAATCCATGTTCCCACTATTGTATCCTAACTAAGAAGTAGGGGAAATTCAAGATTTGGCCTCCATAGATAGCTGTTAATTTAAAAAAAATCAGTTGGCTCAGTAGACAATATTGCAGTCTCTCATCCAACAACATGTCCTTCTCATATATGTTAAAATAATAGAGGATTCTTTAGTGGTGTGTCAATTACTTGGCATAAGCAGTTATTGTGATATACTTTCATTTTTTCACAGCATTGGTGCTTCTGTTGATGAGAGGCTAACTCAGAGCATATTGTCTTTACCAGATGAAGTCATATGGAGCTTTATCACCCACTTTAATTTACTTACCTGTTGAGAGCTGGATTTTATGCCATGTACAAGTGTCTCACTGTTCTCTCTTTGTTGTTATTTTTAATTTTGTGGCTTTTAAGCATGGATATCACTCCAAGGACATAAGCCAAAGTTGAGGCACTTAAAGAGCACATTCCAGGGACTCTTGGAGACATTGAAGTAGCTGTTGGTGTGGGGAAGTGAATCATTTTAAGGATCACTCAAGTCCCAAATGGAACAAGATCAGTCAGACTGACTGAAGCTCAAAAGAAAGTACAGTTGTGAACATAAGAATATTGTCAAGAACTGACAAAATATTTCTGCAAAACAGCTGAATTTACCCTCTGAAAACAAGCAGAAGGCTTTATTGTTTCTTTAACAAAATAGCTTGGTTTTCTTGAAGGTGGAAGACCACAAGGAGACCAGTTTGAAGAAAAAAAGTTAATAAACATTTCAATGAAGAACAAAATACTTGTCACAGCCAAGACAGTACAAATACTGAAGTATCAAAAACTAGAAAGAAGGACGTCTTTATTCATAGAACTCATTTTTTCAGGAATGTTTATACAAAACCATTTGATCAAAAGAAAACCACAAGTTGTTCTTACATCTTTCTCAGCCTCTTCTCTTTCAGATTTATTGTTCTGCTAACATATCACTTACCATAATCATCAATTCTTTTATCATGTTCTAGTGTGACCTTTATCCAGGCTAGCTTCCTATTACTTTCTCCATGTATTAACACTCTGTCGAGTCAATCAATTAACCAACAAGCATTTATTAAGTATCTGCTCTGTGCCAGGAACTGTGTTTGGCATCTAGAATGTCAAAATTCTGATGCCCTAAATGCCCCAACTAATTACTTTTTCTCAGCCTCTGACTGTTTTTCTCTCTGTCTGTTCATCTAGGTCGCTATGTCCTGTGATTTTATGGGGGACAAGAAATCATAGGTCTTTTTTGATGGTGGAGAGTCCAAATGGTGGATGGTTAGATTTTCCAAATGCTTCTTTTTTTATAGACCAAGGACTGAACCTCAGAACACTTCAAAGACTCCTCAGTGAAACTTATACTCATTTGAAAGAGATTGATCTAACCAACCATCCTGGTTGAGCTTTATAACCTGAGTTCTGAAAACTTAGAAAAAAATTTTGGGTATTTTTGTATTTGTATTTGAAATACTTGTATATTGTATTTATGTATTAAATACTTGTATTTCAATATGATTAGTTTCCCTTGTAATCCTATGTATTTGATTTGATGCAGTGAAAAGCCATTGCTCTAGGAAGTGGTCCATAGGCTTCACCAGACTGAAAAGGGGTCCACAATATTAAAAAGTTAAAAAATCTTCTTGAATAAAGTCCTCTAGCATATTTTGGGTAAACCCTTCACGGAGGATTTGTGGAGAGATATGGACAAGAATTGCATAGGAGCACAAGGTATAGATCTGCCCCAAAGGAGGAGGCATCTGGCTTGATGGGGTCATAAGTCATAGAACTGCAGAATTCTAGAATCAGAAGGGTTCTTAGAGGTCATGCTTTCCAACCTGTGCCTGAGAAAGAATCCATTCTACAGCAGCTGTGACAAATGGTGTACTTAAAGACCTCGAGTGATAAGGAGCCCAT
Organism: Trichosurus vulpecula; assembly: GCF_011100635.1. Lineage (NCBI taxonomy): Eukaryota > Metazoa > Chordata > Mammalia > Diprotodontia > Phalangeridae > Trichosurus > Trichosurus vulpecula. The sequence continues at coordinate 58,460,284 of NC_050577.1, forward strand.
GACATCCGGAAGCAGCTCATTCAATTTTTAGGCAGTTTTAGTTGTCAGTAAATTTTCCTTCACTGCAAGTTGAACTTTAACCCTTAGCAATACCTTAGTTCTGCCCCCCAGGGCCAAGGATGTAAGAATACAGATGTATCGATCTATGTGAGAAGCCAGAATACACTGCTCCTCACTGAAACATCAATAGTGTCTTTTACTCTGTGACTACTAAATCATATGTCAGAAGAAAGCAGTCACTACTCTTCAGTGATACCTTTTTGCTTGTCTCGATGTGAGAAAAGGGATTTTTCATTAAAAAATGAATGTTTTGTGGTGTCTACATATTTTTTTAGGAAAGGGAGTTAGAGCATCTTTATTAAAGGAAAAGTATTAAATAATATTTAGTAGATACTAGTCTTCTAAATTATATTGACCTGTCTCAATTACTGTGTTTTGCATGTTCATTTAAAGAAGAATCTGAGAGTTTTCAAAAGCATAGAAAAATTGAAGTGACTTTCATTAGTACTATTTCTAAAGGAGATTAATTGGGATTTAACTTCTGCTTTCGAATGCAATTTTTCCTGCCATAAATTTGGAAGAAAGACTAATTAAGTTATGAAATCATGAGGAAATCAGAATTTCCCCCCAAAATGTGGTTGTGCTACTATTACTCAGAAAAATAAAAAAACAAAAAGATGAGAAGATTATACAAAACAGCACAGGGAGATCATATGTAGGAAGGAGATACTATGCAATCGACTATATTTTAAATTTATCCAAATTTATTTTAATTTTCCACTTTTCTTCTATCTGCAATTTTTATAGCATGTAATCCTCCCAGTAGATAGGGTGCCAGGCCTGGAGTAAGGAAGACTCATCTTCCAGAATTAAAATGTGGCCTAAGACACTTACTGGCCATGTGACCCTGGCCAAGTCACTTCATCCTGTTTGCCTCAGTTTTCTCATCTCTGAAATGAACTAGAGAAGGAAATGTCAAACCTCTCCAGTATCTTTGCCAAGAAAACCCCAAATGAGATCACCAAGCACTGGACATGACTGACCAACAAGCCCTCTTACACATCTCTTCCTTCCTGATACTTTCTTCACTGTCACCTGTGACATTTTTCACTCATTCATCTTCCTATTTTCATGTGCACATTATGTAGAAAACAGGCTGCTGAATTTGAAGTTAGGAAGACCTGAGTTTGAAAGCTGTCTGATTCTGAATAGCTGTGTAACCTTGGCCAAGTTATTTAACCCTTCTGAGTGTCAGTTTACTCATCTATAAAATGGAGCTATTATACTTGTAGTATCTGCTACATAAACAGAGTTGTTTTGAGGATTGAACGAAATAAATATGTTATTGACTATCTGAATGTCCCTTCCCAGCCCTCTTCTCTTGTTCATATATTGCTTTCAGTCTCACAAATCTCTGTCCTTCTCTCTTCTTTCTTGATCCAGTGTTTAGCACAATGTGTGGCATACAGTAAATGCTTAATAAATGTTTATTCATTGACTCATCTACTTGCATGGCTTCTATTATCAACCATATACAGAGCTACACCTCCAGCCCCGAATGCTCAAACCCCTCCGAGCCCTGCTTCTGCTCTGCAGCTGCTTTCTGTATATCTCTACTTGGATGTCCCATCAGCACCGTTAATGCTCTATCTCAGTTGTAACTTCTTTGACCTTCTCCCCACAATTTGCCTCTCCTTTACCAACTACATTCAGCCACATGCCAAGTCCTATCAATTCCAAATCTATCATTTCCCTCTGCCTCATCCCTGTATTTAGATTCCTCAGCTATGTCCCCAACTCAAGTTCATTCTTATTCCTAATTAGTCTCCAGGCTCCATCCTCTTCATTCTCCAAATCACAACACAGCTGCCAAAACCATTTTCCCTAAGGCAGAGATCTGACTGTGATTCACCCCTGCTCAGACATTTTTGATAAAATATACTTTCACCTGGCGTTTAAGATCCCCAAGCTATATGCCACAACCTGGTTTCCAGGCTTATTTGACCCTGTTGCCTTCACGCATTCTCTGTATTCTAGACAAATGGGATTCTTTGTTGTTGCCTGAGCTCAACCTGGCCTCTCCAGCTTCTCTGCGGTTTTATAGGATTTTATCTACTTGGAATGAAACCCCTCTTCCATCCTTGCCTGTTCAAATCACTCTTCCTTTAAGGGCTAAGTCAGTGGTTACCTTTGCCATGAAGCTTTCCCTGGTCTCACTACCTGGAAGCAATCTCTTCCTGCTTGTATTTTCTTATGACATTTTGCTCCTCTATTGCTCATAAAACAATCTTCCTTTTGTCACACTTCACTGTGTATGTTAGATTTTAGTAAGCTCCTTAATCATAGCTAACATTTATATACAGCTTACTATGTGCCAGGCACTGTGCTAAGTGCTTTATAATTAATATTCTATTTGATCCTCAAAACAGCACTGGGAGGTAAGTGCTATTATTATCCCCATTTTACAAATAAGGAAAACAAGGCAGACAGAAGTAAAGTGACTTCCCCCAGGATTGCACAGCTAGCAAGTATCTGAGGCTAGATTTGAACTTGGGTCTTCCTGGAACTAGGCCCAGTGCTCTAGGTAGGCACTCTGCTGCCACCTACCTCAAGGATAGGGACTGTGTTGGTTTTCATCTCTCTGTCTCCAATGCGTGCACAATGCCTTTCATTCTATAGATAATATGTTTGTTGGATTGCAGTTAATATGTTCTGTGATGGAAAGGGCATACTGGGCTTGGAGACAGAAGACATGGGCGGCTTGTGTCCTCATTAGCTCTGTAGCCAAGCGGAGATCTTTTCAACTTTCTGGGCTTCTGTTTCCTTATATGTAAACTCAGATGTCTGTGTTTTGGATTCAAAATTCATCACTTAATTTTCTTTTTATAACTTTGTGTAAACTGTTTGATTTCATTTCCTTCTTCATGCTTTCTCTAAATCTGTATTGTTCTTAATCTTGCACGCAATGACCAGAGCCATCTTTTTTGTTTGTTTGTTTGTCTTTGTTTTCACAACTCTAAGTCTATTAAGCAATTTTTTATCTCTGTAAACAGCCCTTATTTCTGCTTCAGTGGAATTTCAAACTGTGCTGCCTGGTTCTTACCTCTTGATCTTAAAAAGGAAATAAACCATGCCTCTATTTCCAAAGTATTCTTCAGCATAGACTTTATGGAGATTTTATTGACAAAGAAATTGGGAGTAGGATAATATAGTTTAAGTTGCCTGAAATGATTTAAGATATTTTGTTACAGCTTTAAAAAAATATATCTTCTACATTAAAAGAATTTGTTACTTTGCAGAATTCCTCTATATCTTTTACTTCTTTCATTTCAATAAAAGAAACTTTCCTTATCTAATATCTATTCCTGAGAACTCATTTGCTTGGTTTTCTTGCAATGTGACTAAATAAATATCTCAAGTTGGCCTGAGTTTTACATTTATGTACTGTTTTTTTTTTGTTTTAGTGGATCAAACTGTGTAGGTATTAAGCATCTAACTTTCTTTTCCTTTCCCTGTATGTGTACAAAATTCTGGCTCAGTCTAACAGCTCTATCCCCACTTGATAGAAATCTGGATTATTGTCTTGCCTGCTGTCATCACATTTTAGAAGACTTTGTCACTCCTCCTTGCTATTCATTAAGTAACACTGCTTATTAGCCTCCCTTTTCTTTGTTCTCCCTTTTCAATCTTCTCTGGCCATTTTCTTTTTTCTTGATAAACTGTCTGCTTTTATGCCTCATTGTCGCCTTCTTGCCAGAATTGTATCTTCTATCGAACAAAGGGAGCACCCTATAGTTTGGCTGGCCTCAAAGGAATGAGCTAGCACAGTGAATTAAATGATAATTTCAAATCATCAGCCTCTTATAAAATACAGTTATTATATTTGAGTGCTTGTTATTATGTAGTCATAAATGTGTGGAGGATATAACACTCACATCATCTGTATACTAAAGTATCTGATAGGGTTAAAATGGAATTTCAGCTAAGATTTTCAATTCATTTAGTAGCTACAGCATACAGTGAGCCCTCCTCTCTTTTGTACTTTTGGCAAGACTCAAGTGATGTATTGCAAAGAGGAGAGACTAAAGAAAATATGTCATTGGTCCTCATTTTCCATTATTAACACTGCATGTCCATTCTATCCCTTAATGTTTTCATTGATTTGGCATGTAGGTGGTACAGAAGTTAGTGTCTTGGGCTTGCACATGAGTACAAATCCTAGCTGTGTGGCCCTGGGGCAAGTCACTCAATCGCCCTCACTCTGTTTAGGAATTGGACTGCTAATGTCCCTTCCAGCTTTCTGTGTATGATTATGCATCTTTTATATGTGACTGGATGGGCTACTCTCTCCCTGAGTGTAACCAGGTTGAAAAAAAAATCTTTTCTGATTCCTGGCTTTGTGGTTGTTGTCTGGACCACATTTTCATTGGTGTTGAGAATTCTTGGCAGTCTCATTCCTGAATTACGAAATGAATGAGTGAAAAAAGCACTTATTGAGAATTTACTATGTGCCAGGCATTATACTAATACAAACACAAAAGCAAAGATTATCCTTGACCTCAAGGAACTTACTACAGAAAACACGTATCGGGGAATGGTGAAGAATTCAATTCAGCAGCCATTGATTAGGTTCAAGGCACCCTACAAAGTCCTGATGATGCAAAGCTAACAATGACACAGGTCCTGCCTTTAAGAATTTACCATCTACCAAGAAGGATATGGCATCTACACAGACAAGTGAAAAACAGGGCAGGGTGTGATGGAGACAAAGGAAAGATTCACTTAAAAGGCTTTAATAAAATTCAAGGAAGCAGTGACAATTTGAACCCTATTAATTAGGGAAGTCTTTAAGAAGAAAGATCCACCTGAGCTGGGCCTTGAAGGAAAAGAAGGATTCTGAAAAGCAGAGACATATTGGATGTGAATATACAGATATAGGAAATAGCAGGTCACTATTTCCAATACCTATATAATTTAGTCTGCCAGGAGTAACGCTAAATAAGATATAATCATGTTAAATAAGGGGGATTACATCCAGATTGTAGAAGATCTTATTCCAGGCTAATGAGTTTATACTATGAATATAATATAATAATATATAATATGTGAATAATGAGCCAGTAAAGATTTTTGAGCTGGAGAGTGGTATGACCAAACTCATACCTTAGAAAAATTCTTTCATCATCTGTGTGAAGAATGCATTGGAGAGGAGTGAAACAAGAAATGGATATTAGTTTGGAGATAACTATAATAATTCAGGTTTACACATGTTCAGACTCTGAACTAGGGTGATGATCGTGTGATTTGAGAAGAAAGGAAAATGTGAGACATGTGGAGTTAGAACCAGGGCCTTGGCCACTGATTGGGTATGAGGGAAGGAAAGGAATGGGAAGAGTCAAAGAAGAGTGTAGGGTTCCAAGCTTGGATGACCAAAAGAATGTTAATGCCATCAACAAAAATAAGGAAATGGGAAGAAGGCACAAATTTAGTGGGGGATGGTGGTGATTCTGATATGACCATGTTATATTTGAGGTGCTAGGACATCTAAGTCAGAGGAAATAGTTGAAGAAGCAGTATTGACATCTGTGGACAGATGTGCTTCGAGAATATTTGTTGTTGCTCAGTCATTTCAGTCTTGTCCAACTCTTTGTGACCCCATTTGGGGTTTTCTTGGCAAAGATCATGGAGTGGTTTGCCATTTCCTTCTCCAGCTCACTTTACAGGTGACAAAACAGGCAACTACAGTTAAGTGACTTGTCCAAGGTCACACAGCTAGTAAGTGTCTGAAGCTGTATTTGAACTCAGTTCTATCTACTGTGTTACCATCCATCTTAGACAATGAACTCAAGAAGGGAGAGAATATAGAGAGAGAACAGAAGAGGACAACAAGGCAGACACTTAAACAATACCACACTTAACAAGAAAGAGAGTGATACTGAACCAGAATAGGAGACATTTACACATATGTATGTGCAGTTTACTAATATTTGCAACTTGAATTTCTGTGATAATTGTGCTTGACACATGTTCTACAAACCAAATATCTCTTAATGAAATTGGTTTGGATGATGAGAAATCTGGGGCAAGTCTGCTCTCTCTCTACTTGAACGCTCATCGGAAGTGAGGAGAAAAGGAAGTGACCTGTGTCTGGTTCAGGTTTCTTGGCTTCTGACTTTGCTAAAGAAGTAGGTGGAGCTATTAAAGACAAAGGCTGAGGGAAGGGGAAATGAAGAGGAGAGAGGACAAACAAAGGAAAAGTCAGGGAGGAATGAAAAAAAGGAGAAAGGGAAAAAAGACTATGGCTTTCAGATGGAGAAAAACAACGTGACATAAAATTTGTTCATACTCCTTGCAGGTGCAGAGATTTTTGCCCGAGCAAAGGTGGCATGCTGAGGCTTAGATTGCCTAGACATCTTCACCTCTCTGAGTATGGCAATGTTTTGAAAAAAGTGGGAGTACCCCACTTATTTAATTGGAGAAGGCTGGCAAGCTACCTCTCATCGGGAAGTGCTCTGCTAGGGAGAAAAAAAGAATCCACATTATGGAAAACATATTTTTGCCTCCACTGGTATTTTTAACTTTGCTGGTTAAATTTCTACAATGAACCGTGTACCTGGAAATAATTTTGTCCATTACTAGAAGCACTACTGTATCTTAATCAGGGGTCCATGAACTTGCTTTAAAAATAGTTTGATTATTACATTCACAAATAATTGGTTTCCCTCATAATCCTATGTATTTTATTTTGTGCATTTAAACAATTATTCTGAGAAGGGTCCATAGGTTTCACCAGACTGCCAAAGGGGTCCATGACACATATGAAAAAGATTAAGAGCCTCTGCTCTCTGTATTTTTTTTTCTTTTGGTATGTGTACTGAAGAAGCAGCTAAATGGGATAGTGGATAGAATGCCAGACTTGGAGTCAAAAAGGTTTGAATTCAAATCTCGCCTGAGACACTTAATGGCTCTGCTCTCTGGGCAAGACATTAAACCTTTCCCAGCCTCAGTTATGTCATTAGTAAACTGAGGATAATAATAGCACCTACCTCTTAGGGTTGTTATGAGGATCCAAGGAGATAATAAGTGTAAATGCTTTGTAAAACTCAAGTGTGATGAAAATGCTAGATAAGCAAACAATAATAACAGAGTTTCTAAGAAAGCTGATACTTACTCAGACCTTTAACATTTATAATGCACTCTTCAGGCATTGTCTCACTTGAGGTACTCAACAACCCAGTGAGATGAGCATTATGGATATCATGCCCATTTTGTAGTTTTGGAAGTAGAGACTGGGAGAGGTTACGGAATTACCCAATGTTCCACAGCTAACAAATCTGAGAGGTAGGACTCTAACTCTGGTCCTCTGACCAGTACTTTTCAGACTAAATTTTGCAGAAATGATAAGAATATTCTTGTGGAACAGATTATTATACTACCCCTTTTTCCCTATCTCACCCATTATTTGCTTAGAAGGCCTAGACAGCATCCTCCAATCATAGTTTCTGAAGCGACTCCCACCAAGGCCTCTAGGGCACTGTGCTAAGCTAGGCTTCTATACCAGAGACCAAAGAAAGAGGGAAAAAGTAGTATGTACAAACATTTATAACAGTTCTTTTCAAACACCCAAATATTATAAACTAGGGGGCTATTTAATGAGCAATGTATGTATATAATAAAATATTATTGTAACATAAAAGTGATAAAGGAAAAGTGATATAGGAAACTGGGAAGACCTCTATGCACTACAGTGAAGTAAACAGAGCTTGGAAAAAAAAATTGAATAATGACAACGAAAACAATATTGCAGGGAAAACAACTTTGAAAAATTTAGGAACTATGATCAATGTGAAGATAAACCATGAATCCAGAGGATTAAAGATGAATCAGGCCACCTACCACTTGCCAGAGAAGTGATGGACTTCGAATATAGAATGAAATATACATTTTCAGGAATGCATTGTTTACAAATTTGCTTTGTTGGACTCTACATGTTTGTAATGAAAATTTTGTTTTTCTTCTCTTTTTCTGCCTTTCTTGCCTTCTTTATTTTTTCCTTCCTTCCTTCCCCCTTCCTTCCTTTCCTTTCCCTTCTCTTCCCTTCCCTTTTCACAAACATATTTTACCTTGAGTTATAGTAATTTGTATGCATGTGATATCTCTCTCCCTTAAACTGTCAGTCATCCTCATTCCCTACATATTTTGCTTTTTTTGGAAGTTTTCTGTGTTCAAGGATTAGGTCATTTGTATCATTTTTTATGCTGCAGCCTTGCACAGTATCTAACACATCATACACATTTTAAAAACATCTTTGTTGAATTAAGTTGAATTCAATGCCTGATAGAAAACTTTGAAAATCTTCCCTTTCAAGAATTTGACATAACATAACATGATATAACCTGAATTTTTTTCTTATGTACTAAAAAACTACTTGAATTCAGTACTTTAAATATACTCTCTTATCCACCTGATTCTTGTTTCCCAAACAAATGTATTATCTTCCTTTGGACTATCATCATTTCTTAAAAGGAGCTGTGGTATCAGGCCCAGAGGGCTAGGCCTCTTTTGATGAACAAACTAATGCCGAATTCTTGTTGTACCATAAGTTAGATTTCTGAGAATCACACATACTGAAGCGATTTCATTATACTTTAATTTGTTCTTTACATGTTTTGTTTTCCTTTTAAAATCATTTTAGTATGTGAAGGAGGTGCCCAATACCACTAAAACAACATATACTATATTACCACAAACTCAGGATGAAAACAAGATTTTTAACCTTTCTAGTGACTCATGATCTTTCTTCTAAAGTAATTAAAAACCCTGTAAAGATTAAATTCATGTGGTAGTAGCAGTTTTGCTCATTAGCCTAACCAGTCTGCACAAATTTACTATAATGCACTTATAGTTTTCATAAGTGCAGGTAGAGATGCCAGGCACTTGGTAAAAAAACAAGCAAACATGAATGATATTTATGAAAGACTTTGAGTTTTGACACTTAGAGTCAAAAACTTCTCTATTGGATCTTGGTATATGGTAAATCAAGAAAGATCCAAAATGGTTTTCTACCTCAGACGAAAAGATAATGTTTCCATTTTGTTCTGTGAAACAGAACTTAAAACTGAAGTTGCGTGGGGCTCTGGAAGCCTTACATTTCCTGGTTCATTTTGTGAAATGCAGCACATTTTCCTCTCCCCACTTCCCATTTCACGTATTATATACCTCAAAGTTAGTTCTATATATCAAAGGGATACCCAACAGTAAAAACTGAAAAGCTACTGAGAAAGCAGTACAAAAGTTCTAGCAACACCGCGCCCAAACAAAAACAAGAATGATTAGAGACTAACTGAAAACACAAGGCTGTCAAATAGATGGTGCCATATTTGAGGAGATAGAAATTATTCTAATAGGAAAATGATTCCAGTAATTCTAATTCCTTTCATCTTCATCAAAATTTATCTTTAGAAATTAGAAGATTGGATATCTAGTAGACTATGTATTTATAATAAAAATTTACCATGTATACATCATATCATGAACTAGAGAATAGTACAAAAGTTAGAAGGTACCTTAGAGATCATTTTAGCATAGTGCCTGATACATAGTGGAAACTTAATAAATGCTTGCTATTTGAGTGATTTGTTGCATCAGGGATGATTTGTGCTTCAGTCAAGTCACATTACATGATCAGGGAAGACTTTTTCTCCTCTGGGATTCCATTCAATTAAGCAAATGTTTATAAGGAACAAGACACTCCTTGTCTTGGCCCTGGACATTTTCTCTAGCTTTCCCTCTTGCTTAGAATTTTCTCCTTTGTCATATCTGCCCACTGGATTCCCTAGTTTCCTTTACATCCTAAATAAAATCCTATCTTTTATAGGATGCATTTCCCAGCCCCTCTTGATTCTAGAGTCTTCCCTTCTTATTTCCTATTTATGCTATATATAGCTTGTTTGTACGTATTAGTTTACTTGTCTCTCCCATTAGATTTTGAGCTTCTTATGGGTGAACCTGTCTTTTGCCTCTTTTTGCATTCCCAGAGCTTTACACAATACTTGGTACGTAGCCAATGATTAATAAATGCTTATTGACTGATCGTATGCAAGGCATTGTGCTAGGTAGTAGGGATACTAACAACACTCAGGCTCAGTTAAGTGGCAATCTCATAGGATAAGATATATATACTATCAAGTATTATGCAGGTTGAACAGGATAACTGCAAGACAGATTCTAGACAAAGTGTTATAAGGAATTTGGTAATTTGAGGAGGAAGCTAGTAGACCAAGGAGAGTTTCATGGAACAAGCAGCACCTGAGATGTGCCCTTTGAATGTCAACAAGCAAAAATGTAAAGCATTCTACTTTAGGGGAAGAACCTACAGATGTAAATGAGGGCAGGAGACTATAAAGTAAGACTGGGAGAGAGTATAATTTGACTGTAACATAGGGACTGTAAAAGGAAGGAACATGAAATAAGCTTGAAAAGTGGTTAGAAGGAAGATTGTGGAGGGCATTGAATGAGGTTCAGAAACTTGCTTCTTATACTGTAGGTAATATGGAGCAATGGAGGAATTTTGGGCAAAGGAATGATGAAGAATGATCACAGAATCATAGATTTGGAGCCAGTGGGGATGTATGGCACCATCTTGTACAATCCCCTCATTTTAAAGATGAGGAGGTTGAGATCCAGAGAAATGAAGTGATGACCAAGGTCATCTAAACAGTAAAGATGAGGGACAATAGAGATGATAGAAAGAATATTGACTTTTTCTATTGTGCCATATGTGATGAGATCTGTGCATTAGAGAGATTATTTTTGCATCAGGATGGCTTTAACCAAGCACAACTAATGTCAGAGAGACACGTTTGGAGGGCTACTACAATAGTTCATTGGAAAAATGTGGACTATGATAGTGCCATTGTGAATGAAGAGAAAAATAAGAGAGATATTGTCAAGATGAAATCCAAAGGAAATAGCAATTGATTGGGAGTAGGAAATAGAGAGATAAACCAAATATTATTCTGAGATTTGAAACTTGGATGACTGGGAGGACAGTGTTGCATCAGTAGAAATAGGGAAGGTGGAAAGATGAACAGTTTCTGGTAAGATTATGGTGATGAGATCAGTCTTGTATGTATTGAATGTGAGAAGTGATGAGAAGTCCATCAGATAGAAAAATCTCATAGACATTTTAAAATGTGTACATAGAGGTAAAGGGAGAGACTCTACTGGGTATTTGGAATCTAGGTAATTTGCAGTCATCTGACTAGTAACACTAACCGAAACCTTGGTAATCAATGAAATCACTTATAAAAATAACATAAAGAGAAAGAAATATTAAATATGGAGTCTTGGAAGGTTTCCAAATTAAAGACACTAAAGAGGAATAATCAAACAGATCTGAGAAGAACCAGAGCAGTATCACTGGAACTGAGGCAGGCAAGAGTAACATTAAGAATGGGGTGATTAACATTGTTAAATATTTCATAAAGGTCAAAGAGGTTGAGCACTAAGAGGGGGCCATTATACTTATAAATTAAAGGCTTACTGTTGACCTTGGGAGACAGCCTGGCATAGTGGCTAGAGAGCCTACCTCATTGGACTCTGGAAGGATCGCTCAACTTCTTTATACCCAGGGTGCCTCTTTGAAAAGTATGTTACTGATACAGGGACACTTGCACATATTTTTAAACAGAAGAGAAATAATCAGAAGAGAGGGAGAGACGAAGGATGAATAATTTAAAAAAAAGTTCAGTAGAGCAAGATCTCAGAGAGCACTGGATGGGACAATGGTGATGATGTGATTAAGGGCATAAATAGATGAGTCAGCTTTGGCAAGATGAGGCCCATTTGTCTTCTTAGCCTAGAAGAAAGAGGATTTAGGTGGTGACACAAAAAGATTTTGAGAAGTATAGATGAATGAGTTCTTGGCATAACAACTGGGTGACATACATGGCAATACTCTGCCAAGTGAATAGAAGGAGTGGCATGTAGCAATGAGGCCAGTGGAAGGTAGACACCACGAATTTGTGGTGTAGTATAGATAGCACCATCCTTTCTTTCGTTTCATCAGTGGTCTATAGCTTGACTCTAGGAATGGAGGTTGATGGTGGAGGGTAGCCCAGGTTTGATGGTCCCATGAAGGACACAAAGTAGAGAATCAAGTTTAGAGGATGGTGCATTGCCAAATGGCTAACTTTAAAGTCAGGATTTGAAAGGAGGGAAGTGGTACTGGAAGAGTGGTGATTTACTAAGGGAACAGGCAGGAACCAAAGAACTAGAGGTTATGATGTGCTAGAGAAGCATTCTATAATTTCATTTGATTCCATTGATTGGCTGTTTTATACCCTTTAAAACAAAGCAGTTCTATTTTGGTGCCATTTTGCAAAAAAGTATATAAATATAGTAATTTTGTTTAAAAAAGTAATGAAAAATATAAAATGTCACATGCTCCCCTTTTTCTTTTCAGGTCACTACATGTGGGTGGGAGCTAATAATGGCACATTTTCCAGAAGTGCTTATCTTACCAGCTCCAAGTGCTACTGCTTTGGGAAACATTGCCATCTTCAATTTTATTATTCTATGGCAGACAGTGTTCTGACTGTGGGACTGTATAATAATAAGGTAAGGAGACGTGTTCACTTTTAGATTTGATAATGAAATTCCTTCTCTTATCAACATGTTTATCTACTTAACAAATATTTACTATAGGGCACGGCTGCTCAGAGATGGGAGAGACTTTAAAGGTCAGCCGTCTAGGCCAACTGATGCCCCAACAGGCAGCCCTTAAACAAGAACCCAAACTCTAACACCCTTGACCAGTAATCATCTAAGCTCCATTCAATGATTTCTAGTCTTGGTGAACTTACTGTCTTATGAGACAGCCCATGCCACTTCTGAATTCCTTTAATAATTGCAACATATTCCTTTAAATTGAGCTAAACAGTACCTGTCTACAGACCACTTCTTTGTCCTAGTTTTACACTTTAGGGTCAAGTAGAAGAATCTTTATTCCTCTTCTTTTTGTCAGCATTTATAATATTAGGATACACCCTTCTTATCCCCTGAAGCCTTGTTTTTTCCTGGGTACCATTCTTCCAGTTCCTTCAATCCATCCTCCCATCTTGATAGTCAGTAGCCAGTAAATACTTATTAAGAGTCTCCTATGTGTTATCACTGTACTAGGAATACAAATACATAGTACTGGGAATACAAGTACTAGGAATACAAATACATAAAGGAAAGACAGCCCCTTCCCCCAAGAAACATACAATATATCAGGGAAAGACAATAAACAAAAGGAAGCTAACAGGAGGGTGGGGTGCCAGAGTCTGCCATATTACACTACAAATTCATATTGAATTTCTACTCAGCAAAATCTAGTCTATTAATGGATTATCATCAAATGTGGATACATATATTTATTTACATGATCATACTGTATATTTACTGTAGTTTGAATCCTGATTCTGCTACCTACTTCTGTGTAACTTTGGGCAATTTACAACCTCTCTCAGCCTCAGTTTATACATCCTATTTTGAAATGAGCTCCAAATCTTGGGTCTGATGAACCCCCTGATCTCTATACCTATTAGACCTCTATATCTATTAGAAATGAGCAATCTACAATTAATTACTATGAGAATTACTCTAGAATTTAATTTCTGTCATATTACATACAGGGATAATACATGATGAATGTAGGCTGCTTGCTGTAAATGAAAGTCATTTCACAGTTAGTAATTGCACATAAAGTCTAGGACACCCTGGGGAAACTGATGAAGCAGTTAAAAGAGAAGGCTGGAGGAAACATCGAAAAGATCAAATGTTCATTTTTTTCTGGTTGTGTACCATTGAACCTAAGTAGCCCTTGATTCCTGTCCTTTTTCTTGACCTGTGTGGCCTCCTCTTGAATGCCAACAGTTGAGCATCAGGGGGCTGAACAGATATAGCTGTGCCAAACCTCATTGTTTGATGTTCAGCCAAGTGGAGATGCTGAGGGAAGTCGTGGAGTGAAGCCAAGGTCATGTTGGAAGGGATGGTAGAGATTTGGCACTTCAGGTCAGGTAGAAGGGCAGATGGGGAGAGGACCAATGTCATGCTACCTTTTGCTTCAGGGGTGAAGGAAAAAGAGTGTTGAGTAAATCTATTGTGGTTTTTCAGATGACATCAAGGGTCCTCAGAGATAGATGACAAGAACAAAAGTAGAATATTTGATCAAAGCATGAAGTTGAAACCATGGCAGCATTTTCTCTTGCAGCCTTAAGGCATGCATCAAAGCCAAAATGCACTAGTTATCAGCACCAGGCGATGGTGATAATGACTTTTATCGAAAGAGTCAGTCCCTCTTTGATAATTTAAGACTTTGTAATTTATGTGGTTGTGCTCTGTAACAGGTGGGGGGGGAGTCTAGGATGGAGTAAACTGTAGAAAAGGATAAGTCAACTGGGGCTTCTCTGATGACAGCTTTGTGAGGGGAGAAGAATCAAGATAAAATGGAGGGGACAGGGATGGATTTGCATACGGCACAGTGGGCCCAAGGACATCTCCAAACACTACCTTGTGTTTGAATGCTTAGCCCTGGACATATTTACTTCTTTTGTCTAGAAAATTTACTCTGTGTTGGAACTGAGCAGGTCAGAGGTGAGAATGGGTGGAATTGGGTAAACAAGCAGATGCCAGTATAGGTACACGGGGACATTCCGTATTCCTTCCTTGTGCCATGCGTATCTAAGTTTTCACCTTCTTCTATATAATTTATCATATCCAGATTGCAAAGTAAAAATTTAGGGCTTATAAAGCCACAGAAATAAGAAACAGAGTGGTTAGTGAAAAGAGGGCAAGATTTGAAATCAGAAGAATTCGATTTTAATTCTGGCTCTGTCCCCAACTACCCGTGTGACCTGGGGCAAGTTACTTAGCCTATGTGAGTCCCAGCTTCCTCATTTGTAAAACGTAGGCATAGAATTAAATGATTTCCTCACTATTTGTTCCTTCCACTTTCAGATGACCTCCCATCTAACTCCATCTGTATCTTGCAAGCTCATAGTTTTTTTTTTAAATATATTCTCTCCCCTATTTCACTATGAGCTTCTTGAGGGCAGAGATGTGTTTTTATCTTTCTTTGTATCCCCAGAGATTAGCACAATGCTTGGTGCACAGTAAGTGATGAGACTGATTGGCTGACTGGCCACTATTAGTTAACAACAACCACAACAGTAAGAACTCATACTTTTGTAGTGCTTATTATTTGCCAGGCAATGTGCAAAGCACTTTATGTATCTCACGTGATCCTCACAAAATCCTGGGAGGTAGATGTTTCTGTTTTCATCTCCATTTTACAAATGAGAAAACTTAGTGAAAGAGATTAAATGTCTTGTCCAGGATCATGCAGCTATTAAATGTCTGAGGCTAGATTTGAAATCAGATCTTCCTCACTCTAGTTTGGTTCTCTCACCCCATCTAGTTGCCCAATAATTTTGAAACCTAATTTTAGCTCAATCTTATTCATTCATTTTTTCAATTAGTATTAATTAAGTACTTACTTTGTGTCAGGTACTGCAATAAATTCTAGGAATACAAAGATAAAAAAAAAGTCTTCCTTTTAAGGGCCTTACATGCAAAGTAATTTCAAGAGTGGAAGGTGGAGTGGCATATGAGGTCAGCAACGATTTTTTTTTTCCATTCTATTAATTGGTTGGCTGAGATACAGAATATAGTTAAATTTCTGAGTAGAGAGGGAATCAGTTAACCATCAAGCATTTATTAAGCACCTATTATATCTACATCATCACACTAGACACTGGGACTATAAAAGGTGATTTGAAGAGATACTGTATTTTAAATGCTATATAAATACAGGCCATTATAATTATCCTTCTTTGTCCTGTCATCACATGGGACTAGCAATTTTCTGGGTATTCTGCTCCCCTCTATTTGTCTTTGCTTGGGGTAAAAATAAAAAGAGAAGGGAAGGAGCTCTGTACTTTGTCTAGGACTCCTCATTCTCAGTCGACCAATGAAATCCCAAGTTATTAGTTAGAATGCTGTAACAATAATGTTGTAAAAAAGAATATTAAAATATTCTTGCTCATTCTGTGACCAAGCTGTTGAACCCCCTGACCTCTATACCTATTAGACCTCTATACCTATTAGAAATGAGCAATCTACAATTAATTACTATGAGAATTACTCTAGAATTTAATTTCTGTCATATTACATACAGGGATAATATATGATGAATGTAGGCTGCTTGCTGTAAAAGGCCTTCCCTTTGGACAAAGAAATTAAAGTTAATAATACATTAAAATTACTTATTCCAAGTATGTATTTAATATCCTTGGTTTCCTTTTTTTAAATCATTCTTGTAGGGGCAAGGATTATTTAAACCTGTTTTTTTTGTTACCAACAAAATACAGTTTTAAAAAAGTTTCAAAGTAGGCTTTCTAGAAGTTGAGAATCCTGGGAGGAATCAGATAGAGGTGTGTACAATAGTTCAAGATCATTAATTATCAATGTGCCCAAGCTATTTAAAGTGAATCAATATCTTGTTTTGCCACTGGCGATCAAGTACATTTGAAATGGTGATAAGGAGATCTGGCCCTTGCATTTGTGTATGAGATAGGAGGTCAAGAAATTTTTTAATAAGTGAAATTGATTTGAGGAGTAATGAAGAGAGAACCATAGGAGATACAGATAAAGGACTGGCATGGTGTTGAGCCCATGGTGAGATCTGCATGGGAAAGTGAGAGGCGATGAATCTAGTCTGGACTTGAGCATTTGTCTGTATGTGTACACATATGTATTTATATGGGCTGGAGTTTTGAATCACTAGGTAATGATGAAACATTAAATATAATAATTCTAGTGATTTGTAGAACTTGGCTTCAGCTTAGCCACCAAAAAAAATTAACATTTTTATTTTAGCTCCATTGTGCCTTCTGTCCTGATAGGAAGGAAGAAAATGTTTACCAGACTGGGCATAGTTAATGAAAAAAATGGAGACAATTTAATGCACATACCAGAACTGGCTACTGACTAGCCTCAGTTCAATCTGACTTTATCCTGCCTTTGGAGAATGTCTTACTCTTTTTGTTGTTCTGATTCAAAGTTTCTTAAATTGGGGTCCTTAAACCTACTTTTAAAAATTTGATAACTCTATTTCAAAATGGTTTTCTTTGTAACCCTATATATTTTGTACATACAGAAACACAATTTTGAGAAGACATCCATAGTTTTTGCCATATTATGAAAGGTACACATGGCACCTAAAATGTTGAGTCTCCTTCTCTATTTTAATTGCTATATTTTGGATATAGAAAAGGTATGTGAACTGTTTCATTTTCACAATGGAATAATTCACTGCTATGATCCCATTTAAGTCAAAGATTCGTGTTTTATTTCAAACTTTGATGGAAAAGTACTTGAGTCATCCATTTGCCCAGATTAATCCCACTATAAATTGAACCCTAAGGCTGTGAAGAAATTTAAGAGCTTTTAAAGGTAAGTGGGCATGACCATAGGCAGGCAGTGTGGTGTAGGGAATGGAGAGCAGGTCTCAGAGTCTGGAAGATCTCAGTTAAGTTTCACCTTCTACATGCACTGATTATGTGATCTAGAATAAGTCACTTAATCTCACTGTCCCAAATACTTCTCTGAAATGACAAATTTTAGAGGAGGTACCAAACTGCATTGGTAGGAGGAGTTGCTTCATTGGGAATTCCAATTCTCAATAAACTCATAGCTCTGGACCAAAAAATACAGAGCTATAGAAAAATTTTACAAATAGAAGTCTAGTCTATGTCTTCTTAGATTGCCAAGTATATGTCTTTTTGATTGCTAAATTTTGTTTTGAATTTAGTCCTTTTTTGGTACAAGGATATTGTAAAGTATTATCCCAAATGGAAGGGGGAATTGAAGGATCCTGAGACATGGAGTTCATTCAATTTGGGGGGTACAGATGAGTGCCAGGACAGCAAATAGTTTGCCTCACTCTGCATTCAGACTCTATAGTTCTTTCTCTGGATGTAGATAGCTCTCTCCTTCATGAGTCCTTAAGAGTTGTCTTTAAACCTTGTATTGCTGAGAAGAGCCAAGTCTATCAAGGCTAGTAATCACAGAATACATATATCTGTGGTTCTGGTTCTTCTCCATTTACTCAGCATTATATCATGTAGGTTTTTTCAGGTTATTATGAAGTCCGTATCTCCCCCATTTCTTATAGCACAATAGTATTCCATTACATTCATATACCACAACTTGTTCAGCCATTCCCCAATTGATGGGCATTACCTTGATTTCCAATTTTTTGCTACCACAAAAAGAGCCCCTATAAATATTTTTGTACATGTGGGTCCCTTTCCCACTTGTGTGATGTCTTTGGGATACAGCCCATTGTATTGCTGGGTCAAAGGGTATGCACATTTTTATAGCCCTTTGGGCATAGTTCCAAATTGCTCTCCAGAATGGCTGGATCAGTTCACAACTCCACCAGCAATGTAACAGTGTTCCAATTTTCCCACATCCTCTCCAGCATTTATCATTTTCCTGTTTTGTCATGTTAGCCAGTCTGGCAGGAGAGATGTGATACCTAAGAGTTGTTTTGATTTGCATTTCTCTAATCAGTAGTGATTTTGAGCATTTTTTCATATGCCTATAGATATCTTTAATTTCTTCCTCTGAAAACTGCCTGTTCATATCCTTTGACCATTTCTCAACTGGGGAATCACTTGTATTCCTATAAATTTTGCTCAGTTCCCTCTATATTTTAGAGATGAGGCCTTTATCAGAGACACTAGTTATAAAGATTTCCTCCCAGTTTTCTGTTTCCCTCCTAATCTTTGTTGCATTGGCTTTGTTTATGCAAAAACTTTTCCCTTTAACATAATCAGAATTATCCATTTTGCATTTTGTAATGCTCTCTATCTCTTGTCTCATGAATTCTTTCCTTTCCCATAAATCTGACAGGTAAACTATTCCTTGCTCTCCCAAATTGCTTATAGTATCAGCCTTTATTCCTAAATCATGAACCCATTTTGACTTTATTTTGGTATATGGCGTAAGATATTGGTCTATGCCCAGTTTTTGCCCTACCATTTTCAAATTTGCCCAGCAGTTTTTGTGAAATAGTGAATTCTTAGCCCAGAAGTTGGATTCTTTGGGGTTATCAAAGAGTAGATTGCTTATAGTCATTGACTACTGCGTCTTGTGTACCTAACTTATTCCAATGATCTACCACTCTGTTTCTTAGCCAGTACCAAGTAGTTTTGATGACTGCTGTTTTATAGTACAGTTTAATATCTGGTATGGTTAGGCCACCTTCTCTAGTATTTTCATTAATTCCCTAGATATTCGGGACCTCTTGTTCTTCCGGATGAATTTTGTTATTATTTTATCCAGCTCTGTAAAATAATTTTTTGGTAATTTGATTGGAATGGTGCTGAATAAGTAAATTAATTTAGGTAAAATTGTCATTTTTATTATATTAGCTCAGCTTAACCATGAGCAACTGATGTTTTTCCATTTATTTAGAGCTGACTTTATTTGTGTGAAAGTGCTTTGTAATTATGTTCATATAGGCCCTGGGTTTGTCTTGGCAGGTAGACTCCCAAATATTTTATAGTGTCTACAGTAACATTAAATGGAATTTCTCTTTCTATCTCTTGCTGTTGGGCTTTGTTAGTAATGTATAGGAATGCTGAAGATTTATGTGAGTTTATTTTATATCCTGCAACTTTGCTAAAGTTGTTTATTATTCCAAGTAGTTTTTTTATTTGATTCTCTGGCATTCTCTAAGTAAATCATCATATTGTCTACAAAAAGTGATAATTTAGTTTCTTCTTGGCCTATTCTAATTCCTTCAATTTCTTTTTCTTCTCTTATTGCTACGCTAATATTTTCCAGTACCAAATTGAATAATAAAGGGGTGATAATGGACACCCTTGTTTCACCCTTGATCTTATTGGGAATGCATCTAGCTTATACCCATTACAAATAATGCTTGTTGATGGTTTTAGGTAGATGCTATTTATAATTTTAAGGAAGGCTCTGTTTATTCCTATGCTTTCTAGTGTTTTTAATAGGAAT
The DNA here is from genome assembly GCF_011100635.1 of Trichosurus vulpecula. Lineage (NCBI taxonomy): Eukaryota > Metazoa > Chordata > Mammalia > Diprotodontia > Phalangeridae > Trichosurus > Trichosurus vulpecula. The sequence continues at coordinate 58,480,366 of NC_050577.1, forward strand.
AGATGTTATGTTTTGTCAAAGGCTTTTTCTGCATCTATTGAGATGATCATGTTTTCTGCTATTTTGATGTTTATATGAACAATTATGCTGGTAGTTTTCCTAATATTGAACCAGCCTTTCATTCCTGATATAAATCCTATGTGGTCATAGTATATTATTCTCCTGATAAGTTGCTGTAGTCTTTTTGCTAATATTTTGTTTAAAAATTTTGTATCAATATTCATTAGGGAAATTGGTCTGTAATTTTTTTTCTCTGTTTTGACTCTTCTTGGGTTAGATATTAGTACCATATCTGTGTCATAAAAAGAAGTTGGTGGGACTCCTTCACCTGTTTTCCCAAATAATCTATAAAGTATAGGAATTAATTGTTCTTTAATTGTTTGATAGAATTCACATGTAAAACTATCTGGCCCTGGAGATTTTTTCCTAGGGAGTTTATTGATGACTTGCTCAATTTCTTTTTCTGAGATGGGGTTATTTAGGTATTTTACTTCCTCTTCTGTTATCCTGGGCAATTTATATTTTTGTAAATATTCATCCATTTCCCTAAAGTTATCAAATTTATGAGCATGCAATTGGGCAAAATAATTCCTAATTATTGTTTTAATTTCCTCTTCATTGGAGGTGAATTCACCCTTTTCATTTTTGATACTGGTAATTTGGTTTTCTTTTTTCTTTTTTTAATCAAATCGACCAAAGTTGTTATTTTTATTGTTTTTTTCATAAATGTCCTTTTTCTAGCTTTTTCAGTTGCGTGCCCAATTCATTGATCTCCTTTTTCCCTATTTTATTCATGTAAGCATTTACAGATATAAAACTTGCCCTAAGGACTGCTTTTGCTGCATCCCATAAGTTTTAGTACTTTGTCTCATTATTGTCATTCTCTTGAATGAAGTTACTAATTGTTTCTATGACTTGTTCTTTGACCTACTCATTCTTTAGAATTAGATTATTTAGTTTTAAATTAATTTTTAGTTTATTTTTCCATGGTTCTTTATTACAAATAATTTTTATTGCATCATGATCTGACAAGGATGCTTTGACTACTTCTGTCTTTCTGCACCAGATTGTGAGGTTTTTATGCCCTAGTACATGGTCAATTTTTGAGTATGTGTCATATACCGCTGAGAAGAAAGTATATTCCTTTTTATCCCCATTCAGTTTTTCCAGGGGTCTATCATATCTGCCTTTTCTAAAATTCTGTTTACCTCCTTAACTTTTTTCTTATTTATTTTGAGGTTAGATTTATCAAGTTCAGAAAGGGGCAGGTTGAGGTCTCCCACTATTATCGTTTTGCTGTCTATTTCTTCCTTTAGCTCCCTTAACTTCTTCTCTAAGAATCTGCATGCTATACCACTTGGTACATATATGTTAATTAATGACATTGCTTCATTGTTTAAGGTGCCTTTTAGCAGGATGTGGTGTCCTTCCTTATCTCTTTTGATTAGATCTTTCTTTGCTTTTGCTTTGTCTGAGATTAGGATTGCTACCCCTGCTTTTTTTACTTTAGCTGAAACACAGTCTATTCTACTCCAGCCTTTTACCTTTACCCTGTGCGTATCCCCCTGTTTCAAATGTGTTTCTTGTAAACAGCATATTGTAGGATTATGGTTTTTAATCCCTTCTGCTATCCACCTCCGTTTTATGGGAGAGTTCATCCCATTCACATTCACAGTTATGATTTCTTTCTGCATCTGTTTCTTCATCCTATTTCCTCATCCCATTTATGCTTTTATTTCTCCCTTTCCCCTTTCACTCCTCAACAAAGTTTTGTTTTGACTGCCACCTTCCTCAGTTTACCCTACCCCTTGATTCCCCTCCCTTATCTTACCGTTTTCCACTTCCTGATTCTTCCCTCCCTTCTGACCACCCCTCTCCCTTTTCTTTCCCTTTTCCCCTCCTACTGCCTGTAGGACAAGTTTGATTTCTATATCTATCAGGGTATGTTACTTTCTTCTTGAACCAAATCCAATGAGAGTAAAGTTCAATACTGCTCTTCTCCCTCCCTTCTTTCGCTCTACTATAATATGCTTTTGTGCCTCTTCATTTGATGTAATTTACCCTTTTCTGCTACCTCCTTACCTCTTCTCCCAGAACCATCCCTTTATATCTCTTAATTAAATTTTTATCATTACATCAGTCATTTTATACTGACACCCACAGTCTATGTATATCCTTTTCAATTGTCATAATAACTGTACTATTCTCAAGACTGACATATGTATAAAACATATATAAAACAAAACAATCTTATATAGGGATGTAACTAATTTTCCTTATTGATTAACTAGGGCTTTTCCCCCCATTTTCCTTTTTAGGTCTCTCTTGAGTTTTATATTTGAAGATCAAATTTTCCATTGAGCTCTGGCCTTCAACTCACCCTACGCCCTCTCTCTCTCTCTCTATATATATATACATATATACACATACATATATACATACACATACACACACACATATATATACATGCATATATATATATGTATGTATATATATGTATGTGTATATATATATGTATGTGTGTGTGTATATATATATATATATATATATATATATATATATATATGTCCATATTCCCTTCAGCTACCCTAATACTGAGGTCTCATGAATTGTACACATAGGTGTCATTGCTTATAACATAAGAGGGTTGGACTAGTTGACTTCTGGTCATTACCAGTTGTAAAACTGTGATCTTATGAAATATATTTTATTTGATGGTTTTAAGATACTACTGTAAAATTTTAAAAGTGTTACAGCTTTCTTTAATTTTGTAGTCTGGTGTTAATTCCCTAGATATTTTGGCATTGGTCTTTAAGTTTTTATCTTTTCATTTTTCTGGCTGAATTGTTTTTATGTAAATATATAATTTTTAAAAATGATTGATATTATTGATATACTTTCCTTTATGTCACTCTTAAATAGATCATTACCTACCATTCTCCTTTAATTTTAATATTCAGATGATTTATTCATTTTGAATTTATTGTAGTGTGTGGTGTTAGATATGTCTAAACGTAACTTTTACCAATTAACCATTCAGTTTTCTTAGAAGTTAACGTATAATAACTCACTCCTATCCCAATAATTTTTTAAAAATAGTATTTTTATAATTATATGTAAATACAATTGTTACATTAATTTAAAATTTTTTGAGTTCCAAAATTTTTTATTCCTTCTCTTACTACCTCCTTCCTAAGGCAGTTAGCAATTTGATATAGACTATGTATGTGCAGTCATGAAAAGCATATTTCCGTATTAGTCATGTTGTGAAAGAAGAAACAGGACAAAAGAAAAGAAGAATGAAAAAAATAAAGTGAAAATAGTATCCTTTGATCTGCCTTCAGCTGCCATCATTTCTTTCTCTGGATGTAGATAGCATTTTCTATCATGAGTTCTTTATTGCTGAGAAGAAATAAATCATTCTTGGTTGATCATTGCACAATATTGTTGTTATTGTGTACAGTGTCCTCCTGGTTCTGCTCACTTCACTTTGCATGAATTCATGTAAGCCTTTTCTAGTTTTTCTGAAATCTTCCTGCTCATTATTTCTTATTGTGCAATAGTATTCCATTCCATTCACAAACCACAACTTGTTCACAACTTGCCCTCAGTTGATAGGCATTCCCTCAATCTCCAATTCTTTGCTACCACAAAAATAGCTACTATAAAATGTTTTTGTGCATTTAGGTTCTTTCCCCTTTTTAATGATCTCTTTGGGATATATTCCTAGTAGGGGTATTATTGGATTAAAAGGTGTGTACAGTTTGATTGCCCTGTAGGCATAGCTCCAAATTGCTCTCCAGGATGGTTAGATCACAACTCCATTAATAGTGCATCAGTGTTCAAATTTTTTCACATCCTTTCCAGAATTTATCATTTTCCTTTTCTGCTATATCAGCTTATCTGTTAGGTGTGAGGTGGTACCTCAAAATTGTTTTAATTTGCATTTCTCTAATCAATAGTGATTTAGAACATTTCTTCATATGACTACAAATAGATTTGATTTCTTCATTTGAAAATTGCTTATTCATATCTTTTGACCATTTATCAACTGGGGAATGACTTGTAGTCTTTTAAAATTGACTCAGTTCTCTATATATTTGAGAAATGAGGCCTTTATCAGAGATACTTCCTATAGAGATTGTTTCCCAGCTTTCTGCTTTCCTTCTAATATTGACTGCATTGGTTTCATTTGTGGAAAATCTTTTAAATTTAATATAATAAAAACTATCTACTTTATATTTCATAATATTATCTATATCTTGTTAGGTCAGAAATTCTTCTGTTGTCCATGGATGTGAGAAGTAAACTATTCCTTGCTCTGCTAATTTGCTTATGGTTATCACCCTTTATGTCTAAATTATGTACTCACTTTGACTTTATCTTGGTATATGGTTTAAGGCGTTGATCTTTGACTGGTTTCTGCCATACTGTTTTCCAGTTTTCTTTGCAGTTTTTTGTCAAATGGTGAATTCTTATCCCAGAAGTTGGGGTCTTTGGGCTTATCAAATTATTATGTTACTAGGGTTATTTACTAATGTGTCTTGTGTGCCTAATCTAGTCCACTGATCTACCACTCTGTTTCTTAATCAGTACTAGATAGTTTTAATGATTGTGGCTTTATAATATATTTTGTAATCTGGTATGGCTAGGGCACCTTAATTTGCATTTTTTATTAATTTTCTTGATATTCCTGACCTTTTGTTCTTCCAGGTGAATTTTGTTTCTATTTTTTCTAGCTTTATAAAATAGTTTTTTTGAAGTTTAATTTGTATGGCAATGAATAAGTAAGTTAATTTAGGTAGAACTGTCATTTTTATCATGTTGGCTTTGCCTACCCATGAGCAATTGATATTTTCCCAATTGTTTAGATCTGACAGTATTTGTGTGGAAAATGTTTTGTAATTGTTACTGGATGTATCTTGGCAGGTAGACTCCCTAGTATTTTATTTTGTCCATGTTTATTTTAAATGGAATTTCTCTTAAAATCTCTTGCTGCTGGACTTTGTTTGGTAATATATAGAGATACTGATGATTTATGTGGGTTTACTTACATTCTGCAACTTTATTAAAGTTGTTAATTATTTCAAATAGTTTTTTTTTGTTGAGACTCTAGGGTTCTCTAAGTATACTTTCATATTATCTACAAAGAGTGATAATTTTGTTTCCTCATTGCCTATTCTAATTCCTTTAATTTCTTTTTCTTCTCTTTTTTCCAAAGCTAGTATTTCTAGTACAATATTGAATAATAGTGGTGGTAATGGGGATTCTTGCTTCACCCCTGATTTTACTGGGAAGGTTTCTAGCTTATCCCTATTACAAATAATGTTTGCTGGTGGTTTTAGATATTACTTATGCATTTAAGGAGAGCTCCATTGATTCCTATGCTCTCTGGTGTTTTTGATAGGAATGGGTGCTATATCTTGTCAAAAGTTTTTTCTACGTTTGTTGAGACAATCATATGATTTCTGTTGCTTTTTTTTATTAATATGGTCAATTATGCTGATAGTTTTCCTAATATTGAATCAGCCCTGAATTCCTGGTATAAATCCCACAAGGATCACAATGTGTGATCCTTGTGATATATAGTTGTAATCTCTTTGCTAGTATATTATTTAAAATTTTTGCATCAATATTCATTAGGGAAAGTGTTCTATAGTTTTCTTTCCCTGTTTTAGCTCTTCCTGGTTTAGGTATCAGACCCATATTTGTGTCATAAAAGGAATTTTATAGGACTACTTTGCCCATTTTCCCAAATAGTTCATATAGTATCAGAATTATTTTTTCTTCAGATGTTTTAGTAGAACTTGCTTGTGAACCCAGTTGACCATGGGGATTTTTTTCTTAGAGAATTCATTGGTTACTTTTTCAGTTTCATTTTTTTCTAAGATTGGGTTATTTGAGTATTCTATTTCCTCTTCTTTTAATCTGGGCAATTTATGTTTTTGTAAATATTCATCAATTTCACTTAGATTGTCAGATTTATTGACATATAATTAGGAAAAATATTTTCTAATGATTGCTTTAATTTCCTCTTCATTGGTGGCAAATTCGGTCTTTTCATTTTTGATACTGGAAATTTGGTTTTCTTCTTTCTTTTTTTAAAATCAAGTTCACCAAGGTTTATCTATCTAATGGGTTTTTTCATATAGCCAGCTCCTAGTTAAATTTTATTAGCTCAACAATTTTCTTGCTTTCAATTTTAGTAATCTTACCTTTTGTTTTCAGGATTTCCAATTTGGTCCTCAATTGGGGATTTTTTAATGTCATCCCCTTAAAGTTACCTTATATCTGTACCCTCTGTCTATGTCTACTCCTTCTAACTACAGTAATAGTGATACAATTCTTTAGAATTACATGTATCATTTTTCCATGTAGGGATGTATTTATTGAATCTCAATTTTTTTCTCTTTCCTTTTAAGCTTTTTATTCTCCTCTTGAGTCTTGAATTTGAAAATCATTTTTTTGGTTCAATTATGGTGTTTTCATTGGGAAAGCTTGAAAGCCTTCTATTTGATTGAATGACCATTTTTTCCCACCAGAAGCATTATTCTCAGTTTTGCTGGGTGTAGCATTAGCTCCTTTGCCTTCTGGAATAGCATATTCCATGACCTATGATCCTTTAATATCAAAACTGTTAAATCTTGTGTAATCCTGACTATGACTCCCTAATATTTGAATTGTTTCTTTTTGGCTTCTTGCAATATTTTCTCCTTGACCTGAGAATTTGAAATTCTGGATTTGGCTATACTGTTCCTGAGACTTCATTTCGTGATCTCTTTCCAGAAGCGATTAGTGGATTCTTTCAATATCTATTTTACCCTCTGGTTCTAGCATGTCAGCACAGTTTTCTTTGATAATTTCTTGATATATGATGCTCAGGTACTTTTTTGATTATGTCTTTCATGTAGTCCAATAATTCTTAAATTATCTCACGTGGATCCTTTTTTCAGGTCAGTTGTTTTCCAATGAGGTAATTTACATTTCTTCTATTTTTTTCATTCTGTTGATTTTATTTGATTGATTCTTGATGTCTCGTAGAGTCATTAGCTTCCACTTGTCTAATTCTAATTTTTAAGGAGTTATTTCCTTCAGTTAGCTTTTTTACTTTCTTTTTTATTTGACCAATTCTATGTTTTAGGGAGTTATTTTCTTCAGTAAATTTTTGTATCTGTTTTTCCATTTTACTGTGCTTCCTTTATTAAGCTTTGAAGCTTTGACTTTTTTCCCCCATGATTCTTTTTCATCACTTTCATTTCTTTTCCCAGTTTTTCTTCTACCTCTCTTTTTTATTTTTAATCTCCTTTTGGAACTCTTCCAGGAGTTCTTTTTGGGCTTGAGACTAACATATATCTTTCTTTGAGGCTTTGCAAATAGATATTTCCACATTGTTGTCCTCTTCTGAGTCATCCCTGTCACCATAAAAACTTTCTATGCTTAGGTTCTTTCCTTCCTTCCTTCTCTTTTTTATTCATCTTTCCCAGCCTATATCATTACTTTTAAAATTGAGCTCTGCTTCTGGGGTGGAAGGGACACTGTCCCAAGCTTCTTATGTGAGGGGCTGCAGGCCCTGGCTTTTTGCATGGTGCTGTGCTGGTGCTGTCCTGAGGCCCACAGGGGACCCTTGCGCTATGCTAGGCCAGTGAGCGTCTGGTGCCTTGCAAGGTCCTGTGCTGGGGTGGAGTTGGGGACAGTTGGTGCTCTGTGGTGCCATGTAGTACTTCAAGGGTCTCATGGCTTACCTGGTACTGCACTGAGGCACATGGTGGGGCCTTGCAGTGAAGTCTGCCCATTTGCCTGGTGCTGTCCTGGGGCTCAGTCTCTCCCACTGGCTTGCTGAGGCAGGACATGCTGCTGGCTTGTTGGAATGTTGCCTGCCCTGGCCTGTACTCCTGTTTTTAATTGAGTGAGACAGACATTTCCTGTTGACCTTTTTAGCTGTCTTGGGCTAGAAACTTGTTTTACCTCATCTTTTTGTTGTTTTTGCCATTCCAGAATTTGTTTTGGGGTGCTATTTTATAGTTCTTAGGAGGTGAATATGGGAGAGTTTAGGAGATTTTCTGCTCGATCTATCATCTTGGCCCTCAGAAGTCTGTCCCAATAATTTGTTTCCAGTGTATCAAATAGTATGTCGCGTGTTCGGCGTTAAATCTCTCTTATATACTCTATTCCATTAACTTACTTTTCTATTTTTCCAGATAATTTAATAATTTTTGTGTATAATATTTGAAATCTAGGAGAAATTTCCTTTTTTTAATTTTTAGCTTTACATATGAATTTTATTATTATTTAATCTAAAAAGTCTAATTTTGCCTAATTCAATAAGATATCTTGATGTTATTTAGATATATCATTAAAATTATGCAGTAATTTGAGTTTTTTCATCTTTATTGTATTAATATTGTTGTCATGAATATTGAACACTGCCTTAATATTTAGTTTGTCCTTATTTTCTATAAGAGCACATAGTTTACTTTTTTTGTAAATAAATTCTGTATGTATTTGGGCATATTAACTACCAGATATTTATTTTCTTGTTATACTAATGGTTTTTTTCAATTCATTTCTTTTTAAAATTATTTTATTAATAACACATAGACGTACTGATATTTTGTGGGTTTATTTTGTGCAGTGCCTCATTTCTGAAGCAATTATTATTATTATTTATTTTGCTTTGTTTTGTTTTTGTTTGTGCCCTCGAATTTTCCAAATAAAATATTTGCAATTTGAGATAGCTTTGGCTCATCTAAATACATTTCTGGAAAGGTTAAATTTGAGATTACTTGCTGTTAGTATCTTATGAAGTCTATAATGTTTCACTTTGTCCTATTTTCAATTTCAGACTCATTCATATTTTTCTGGGAGATTAATAACTCCCAGGTACTTTGATTTATAGTGATCTCCAGTCTTCTAGTGCTATTTGATTATTTTGTCATCAATTTTTGTATTTTTGTCTTCCATTTGGTCTGTTCCATTCCATTGATTTATTAAGATTTTCAACTCATTATTCCAAGTTCCTTTTCTATTCCTTTACTGATTTCATCTCTACCTTTATAGATAACAGGTCTTTATGTCATCCAAAAATTTTTATTAGGCATTTTCTATGCGTAAGGCACTATTTATCTAGCTAGGTTTATTAAAAATTCTTAAGGTTCTTGTGATAGTCTTATTTTTAATTCTGCGGTGATGATGGCCTGTTCTTCACTCCTTCCAAAAACTTTAAAAGCTTACTTATTTTTTCTTTCATTTTGATATTTTTTTCTTGCTTACTAATTTTGTCAATTGTTCTGACACACACATGCTGGGAGATGATTTTTAGAATATGTGTCTTTTACATTCTTTTTTGTTGTGATATTACTTTATTTGGCATATTTGTTGTTATTCATAGGTTAAGAAGGTAACTAGTATGAGTCACAACCACTCTCCCATCCTGTTACCCAGAACCACTTTATTTTCAGGAAGCTCTATCACATGTGGACTAGAAAAGAAAGAACAAGGCAAACTCATACACAGGATTTAGAATCTTTTATAGCTAGCCCAGGTTTGTGGTAATTCCAAGTCAATACCATCTGATCATTCTTGGGAATTAAGGGATAGTTTTTGGTCTTTATCCAGTGCTTTCTCATAGGTGGGGATCCACACCATGAGTCAAAACAGATGGCACCTTTGTTGACTATGTGAGGCAAAGTTCAGTGTGTCTTGGATACTTCATTGCTGATCCACTAGGTTGGTAATCTCTCTCTAATGCTGAAACACACTGGCAAAGACATCTGTTTATGTTTGTGGGGAATTTCAGGTCAGATCTCGTTATATATCTTTATTTCCCAAGCATACCCCTGACATTTTTAATGTTCGCTATATTCCCTGTAAGGAACTAGAAAATGAGAAGAGTCCTAGATAAATTTAAAGTAGATTTTTACTTTCACTGTGTCTTTTATTTTGAGAATATCTTGCTGAAAACTGTTTCTCCTCTAGAAATTTACTTAAAGAAATGGAATTAAGCTTTCAGTCAGTAAGAAAATAGAAGAAATGTCAAAAAAAATTGTACAGGAAAATTATGAAGCAGGCAGATACATAAAGAGAGAGAGAGACACAGTGCAATCAACGAATCCACTAAGTGACATTTTAAAAAAACAATTCTTAAAGCAGAAGAAAAAGGTTAAGGATGGAGTAAAAATAGTCTGATGATTCAGCAAACAACTAACGTTTATTAAATGCCTGCTACTTGTAAGATGCTATGCTAATGTCTGGAAAACAATGTAAAAAATGAAAATTGTCATGCCCAAGGTGCTTAAATTCTATCCAGAGAAGTAGAAAATGTACATTATTAAATATAGTACAAGGCAAAAGGAAAAAAGGAACCAAAAGGGGGTGGGGTGAGATAGTCCTCTATGGAGGAGGTAGTACCTGAGTTGGTCCTTGAAGGAAGATACATTTTTTTGAAGGGTCAAAAGAAGAAGGGAGTGTGCTGCAGAATTGGAAAACAAATAGGGTCAAAGACTTGGAGTTAGGAAATGGAGTCTCCAGGTTGAGTAATAGCTTATAGTCCAGTTTTGATGGAACACAGAGTTTGTCAAGAGGATAGGGACTGACACATATTTCATTGGTATAGACTCTCTAGTATAGAGACTTCCTATACAAGGAAATATCCTTTATGTAAGCAGGTCAGCTCCTTGTCTACAGTCTAGACTTTTAGAAAGTTAATCTTCTGATAGGTTAAATTACTTGTCTGAAATCATACAGTTAGTATTTATTAGAGGCAAGACTTGAACCCAGATTTTCCTGGCTCTGAATCCGGTCACTATACCATACTGAAGAGGAGCATTTCTATATAAGACTGAAAAGGTAGCTGGGAATCAGACTGTCGTGGGTCTTGAGATTATTTTGGCAGCTTGCGAAGGATGAGTTAGGGAGGGAGGACCATTAGCCTGTTATGGTAGTACTGGTGAGAGAGATGAGGGCTTAAAATAATTATTGGATATTTGGATAGAAAGTGAGATGAGACATGTTGTGGAGGTATGATCAGTAAAACTTGGCAATGATAGCTCTGAGAGTGATGATGGAGAGAGAGGAGTCAAGGATCATTCCAAGGCTATGAATACAGGGACTTGGGAAGACCTGGTTACCATCAATAGGAATAAGGAAGGTTGGAAGAAAAGGAGGTATGTGGGTGGAAGATAATGAATCTTGGTTTGGATGTGCTGAGTTTGAGAAACTCAACTAGCAAGTCTTTGCCAAAGAGTGACTAGAGCTTAAGAGAGGTATTAGGGATGGAAATTTAGATTTGGGAGTCATCTCTATAGAAAAGTGAAGAGATGATGCTTGGGAGATGAGGAGCAGTAGAAGAGATTACATGTAGAGAGAGAAGAAAAAAAGACCCAGGTCAAAGTCCTAGGGAGTTCTCATTCTATGGGGAAGAGAGAAGGGTGGGAAATATATAATAATAGCAAAGGAGACTGAGGAGCAAAGGTATTCCCAGTCCTCTTGTCAGCCTCTTCTTCTGTCTAGAGACTTTAGATAAAGCATAACCATCATGAGGAGGTTTTAGCCAGTGGGTCAATGTTTTCTGCTGAGACTCAAGTTTCCCTGATCATAAGAATGTGGAAAGTTACTGAAAAGAAGAGATTGAGGATAAAGGGAAAGATTAAGCGGGAGTTCGAGGTGGGAAAGAGAGAAAGCCGAAATGTCCATGGGAGTGACAGAATTGAGCTAGATGGATACAAGAGTTGCGGGGAGAGGTTGGGGATTTTGAAGGGCGGGGAACTTTCACTATGGGGGACAACAACCCTAAGTCAATGGTATTCAGAAACCAGAATTGTGAATTTGGGAGCCAATTTAAATTGGCTTTAATTCAATAACATCTGCTGAGTGATCACTGTGTAAAGACTTTTTCCAGGCCCTCAGTTGAGACCAAAAAGGAGCAAGTTGTTCTCGGTTAGTTGTGCAGAGGTCAATATACAGCATTTTAATTGATACTAGGCCACCTCTTTGAAAACAAAAGTGAGTCCACAAAGGTTAGGTTTAAAGAATTATTAGGTTAAAGAACCAGCACATGCTTTAGGAAAGCAATAACCACTATCTAGGGATATATCTATATCTATATCTATATCTATATCTATATCTATATATATATATATATATCTATATATATATATCTACATATATATGCACATATATATTAATTTCTACTTTGGAAGCCTTTTTTAGAACATTTTCTTTGAAAAGTCTTATTATCCATATCAGAATTTTCCTTACCAATAGTTCATTTTCAGTTAGCTTTTCATCATTTTATTTTTAAAAAATTATTTGAATGAGAGAAAATATTTTTGGAAATGTTATGACTAGTTTGGCACACCATGTGCCCTTTAATACCAAGAGGGAGATGATGACCATTCTCTAGGCACTATTGGAATCTTCAGTATTGCTTTCTGCTCCTCTCTTCTTGGGACCTCTAAGCTACACTAACCTCCCATCATGGCCACTTTTGTGCTGGATAGTGGGCATGAAATCTTGAGCATTCCCAGGAGGGGGAGATGATTTGCTAAAGAGGAAAATGCAACCTAGAATTGATGGCATTTCAGACAAAGCTATCTGGCTCTGGTTCTTAGTCATTTACCATTTTTGGCCCTATGACACTGAATCCCAATATTAATGGGGCCTCAGAGGCCACCTAATAAGCTATTACCTGAAGAATTCTCCCTACTGCATGCTTCAGGAGCAGTCATATACATCTGCTTCAAGTCCTCCAGGGAAGTCAACATTTCGGGGGCAACCCTGTCACCCTAACCAGGTCAGAGTCTAGGGTTTGCTCACTCCTCCACTTTAATGCTGTAGCTCTTATAGGGACAGTGACCTGTCCCTAACCCTTCCCCTACAAAGACATGGATCTCTGGGCGTTCAATATTTTTAATGATCGGTTGTTAATTTTCTACTTGCAATGCCTGTTATTAACATGTAGATGTCTGGAGTTTACAGTAATAAAATTTACCTTTACTTTAACGAGGGCTGGGGGGAGGAGAGAAGGCTATAGAATCAACTTTTCTGTACCTGGGGTTTCACCAAAGTAGCACTACTACCCTGGACTAGATAGGCTTCATATAAATTGAGTGGAAGGTCTTGTTTTAACATTCTTTTCCCTAGTGGGAATGAGGAGGTCAGGTTGAGAACAAAAAGAAAGAAAAGAAAGAAAAAAGAAAAGCAAAAAAGGGACACTTTTAGGGGAATATTTTCCTTGGAGGTTAAAATAGTTCTATCAGCCTCATCCTAGGAAAGCAAAAGGAGTTTTTGTGACTAATAAAAAACTAGAGCATCGTTTGAAATATTTTTTTAGGGAGCTATTCAATTTTTCTGTGCCACCCATTGAGGTTACATAGATATGTGTCTGAGAGCAGGGCACAGAAATAGAATAAAAGCCCATTTCATTTTTTGTTGTTTAGAGGAAGGTGATTTTTATTTTATGATTCGTGTCATCAGTACAGAAGAGAATGCTAGGAAAATCTAGATCTCATTCATAATATGCCATTATGTTTGGGGCGTGAATAGCCATTTCAGTTTGGAAAGGGCTTTGATGAATTTGTGGGGAAAATGTAAATGCACTCACTCCTCTTCAACTGGAGCTTGGGGAGTCCATTAGTCATTTTGCAAAAAGAAGCCCATTTGCTCTAAATTACTCCCAGAAAATAGAAGTGGGGGAAACTGATGAATGCTCCTTGACACAACAGTTAGACTAAAAGCATCTATGGTTGGCGCTGCTGAGGTCTTTGGTGCTGAATAATAGAAGTTGAGGAGAAAATAATAGAAAGAAAAATGCAAGCCTCTCCTAACCCTAACCCCAACCTACCCTGGCATAGCATCGCTAAACACAATAACTATCAGCTGCTATAAAGTGGGCACTATAAGGCTGTCCCTTAGACCTTGTTGTCCTCTGAAGGTTTCATTAGCTAGCATTTGTATAGTGCCATAAAATTTATAAAATATTTTACAAATATCTTTTGTTTTGTTCTCACAACAGCCCTAGGAAATAGGTACTATTACTCTACTTTACAGATGAAGAAACTGAGGCAGGCGGAGGTTAAATAACTTGCCCAGGATCACACAACTAGTAAGTATCTGAAGTCACATTTGAATTCAGGTCTTCCTGACTCCAGGTCCAGAGACCTATCCACCACACCACTAGCTGCCTTTTAGTTACTACTCTTTAGCAGTAACATAGCCAGAATGTTAATTTAGTGTGTTTATACTGGTCTATGAAATGAACAGTTGAGATATTATCGTTAAATGGTTTTGAACAGGAGGAATAATATTAACTTAGATGTGTATACCATTTGTAGATATAGAGTAACACAATACTACTTTGTCAAGTCGACAAGCTTTATTGAGTACTTATTTGCCAGATGCTGTGCAGAGCGCTTTGTAACCATAACATTACACATGATACAAAAACACATTTATTAAGCACAAAAAAGCATTCATTAAGACTATGTATTACTATGTAGCTGATTCTGTGCTGGGTGCTGGCGATACAAAGGAAAAAAAAAACCAAATCAATTCCTGTCTTCAAGGGGAGAGAATAAACAGGGAAATGGAGGCCAGGTCAGGGGGTTTTAAACTCGTGGGTCACAGGGATGTTGAGTTGATGTCAAGTCAAGTCAAGGTGCATTTTTAAAGCCCCTACGATGTGCTAGGCACTGTTTGAAGCTCTGGAAATATAGAGAAAGGCAAAAAGACCCTGCCCCATAAAAACCCTAACTCTAGCTCTCAAGGAGCTCAGTCTATTAGGGGAGACCCCCCTACAAAATTGGAGGTGATCTCTCTGGGAAGGGACTAAGATTAGTGAGACTTTAGCTGAGACTTGAAGGAATCCAAGGAAGTCAGGAGGCAGAGATGAGCGAGAACATTCTGGGCAGTCAATTAGCATGCCCTTTTTGGAAGGTATTTTAGTATTGACTTGTTAAGTGTTTAGAGACAGAGGTAGAAAGCTGGAGAAAGGGGATATATGATGGTAGGATAGACAAGATGGCCCCACTAGATCAGATGGGAAATATGGTCTGGATTAGGGCTTTATAAATATAGTGGGCTGGGTGAATATACACTTGAATATCCAGTGGTAGGATTCAAATGAATTAACAACCTGTTCTCCAGGGAACTGAGAAGAAGCACTGCCCCCACAGCTGATGTGACAGGTGCAGGCCCCATCCCCGCTAACAACTGGTTGCAGACCTAAGCCTAAAATTAGGTAGGGGTTCTACCGAACAGATGCGAACTGGCTGAATCTCGCCACTGTCAGCATATCTATGAAAACAGCTCAGCAACAGGGAAAGAATCCCAAGACTAAGTGGGTTGACTGCCCCAGGGACTTTGATCATGGTTTCTGGAGGTCTAGTCTATTTCAGGAAAAGTGGGTCAATAGTAGGAAAGTTGCAAAAACGTAAAGGATGGAATGGGTCTGGGGCTAACTAAATACAGTAGGCTAGGTAATTTTGTACTTATTCACCAATCAAGAGAGCTCATTAGCATATGACTGATTATTTTTGTTAAGAGGAAGCATGGTACAAATTCTAGTGATGCCTCAAATCCTGCTTCTGCTTCGCCTTGTGACTGTAGGAAGTGATTGATCCTCTCAGTGCCTCAGGATGCCTCCTAGGACTTCTCTACTGGCATACACACTGTTCACTATGCAAGGCATTCCATCACTTGGGCTGTACCCTTTAACCTGGATGCACTCCCTCCTCTCTATTGTCTCAGAGGTTTACTCTCTTCCTTTAAAACTCAGTTCAGTCCTGATTTCCACCTCTGCAATTGCAAATGACTTCCTTCCAGAAATGATTGTGTATCTACTTTGCATGTATTTACAAAGTAATCTCTTCCCACTGTAATTCCCCTTTCCCATAGAATGTAAGCTCCTTGAGGGCAGGTTCAATTTGATTTTTTTTTAATCTTTTTTTGTCCTAGCACCCAAGACTGTACAGTGCCTGGCACTTAGCAGGCACATGAAAATGCAAGCTGAATTAATTAATAAGCTATGTCATAAGAGAGTTGAGATGTGTGTTGATGGAGTGAGTTTCCATGATGAAATTATAAATGCTTTGCTACTGTTAAAAACTATTCAGTGATAATATATGGTTTGTCATATTGATCAGTGTACTTACAGCTGTGTGAATGCTGATGGTATTAACCCTATTTTACAGATTATGAGATCATAGACTTAGAGCCGGAAAGAACCTCAGACGTCATTTCCAATGTGTAATTTTTTTGCCTTTGTATCACCGATGTCTGACATAGAAGAGGTGCTTAATAAATACATGTGGATTAGGTGATCTGAGATGAGTCAATGGAGAGCAAGCAAGATTAATGAGCAAAGTCAAGTTGCTAGTAAATGGAGAACCAGAATTCAAACAGAGAAGGTCTGACAACAAAACTAACTCTCTTTCCTCTGTACCAAGTGGTCTCTTTCAACCTAGACTCATTGTGCATGTGTGTGTGTGTGTGTGTGTGTGTGTGTGTGTGTGTGTGTGTGTTTGGTGAGGTGTAGTTCTGGGACTGAAGTCAGGAAGAACTGGATTCATATATGAGCAAAGACACTAACTAGCTATATGATCCTCAGCAAGTCACTCTGTTTGCCTCAATTTCTTCAACTGTAATATAGGGGTGATAATAGCACCAAACTCCTAGAATTGTTAGGATCAAATGAGGAAATCATTGTAATATGCTTAGTGCATAGGGCTGGCACATAGTAGGTACATAATAATTGCACATTTCCTTCTTCTGTAATGAATCAAAATATACATGCAAATATATGTAGGATATACTCTAATATATTTAGAATTTGAAATTCAGGGCAGCGACCAGAGAGCAAAGGAGTGAGAAATGGATAAGTACAGGGGAACTCTTTGGGAAAAATGAAATAAATGAAACAAAGTGAAAGTATTAGGGTAGGAAAGGTTACTAAGTAGATAAATGCTTACATTGAGAAAAATGCACAGCATGTAGAATTTGGTTTGAACCTAAATGACATGGTCAAATATAGTTTCTGTGCTCATAATAAAGGTAGAAATAGAGGGAATCCCAGGTCTCAGGCTGAGTGATTTTGATGTTATTCAGTTCATTTTCATGGTCCCAATGCATGATGGGAAATGACAGAACAAAGAGGCAAGCATCTTTGAACATCAGAGTCAATGTCCTCACAGGAGGTGTAATACATGGGCAAGTCAAATTGACGGACATTTTTATAGAGAAGATTAAGAGGGAAATGTGGTTATCTTCCCAAATACTAAATCATCTTTGTTATAATGGATGAATACATGGAGCTATAGTGAACGTTTTGGATCTGGCCCTTCGTAGATTAGTAATCTTTGACCTATAATCTAGAAGCAACAAATTAGCAACAAATTATCATTTTACTCTACACACATATGTATGTATATATACACATACATGTATACCTACATATATACACGTCTACATACACATATACAGACACGTATGTGTATATACATATATATGTATATATATATGTGTATGTGTGTGTGTGTGTGTGTGTGTGTGTGTGTGTGTGTGTTCTTGCCTAAACACACAGAGCCTGTTTCCTCCCAGGGCTATACCAGACTTCCTCCCTTCAGCTTATTGTAATAGCACCAGTGATTGAACTCTATTTGGGTTGCTACCTCAACCTTACTACATTTGCCCCAAGTTGAAATATTCCTCATTAAGACTATATATATGTATGTATACATACATACCTATATAAAGAGAGACAGAGGGAGAGATGGGGGGGAGAGAAAGAGACAGAGAGAGAGAGAGACAGAGAGAGAGAGAGACAGACAGACAGACAGACAGAGACAGAGAGAGAGAAGGAAGAAAGAGAATGTAATAATCACTTATACCTAGCCAGGATTGTATACCAGTATACACTTGGTTCTATACTCTTGGGGAAAATTTTTTTCCTTCCAAATTCAATTGGAAGGGGGTAGTGCAAGAACCCACATTGTCCCATTTGTGGCATTGACTGAGGTGACGGGGGGAAGCCACTGCTAGAGTTTTGGCAACTTTCAATCTCACCATTTTACTTCATTTAAGAAAAGACAGCTCTCTACACTTGCGTATGACTTACACCATGGCAGGCACAGCTAATGACACTACATTTATTGCTCGTGGGGTAGTTTTGTTCATTTTAAGTTAGTGTTACTTTTGCTGAACTATTTTTTCTTTATTATTCTTTGTTACAAAGGATAGCTATCTGGTTAGAGAAATAGAGGGGGAGAGATACCTTTGAAATAAAGATATGTATATATCTACTGCTTATATCTGTGTGACCTTAGAGCAAGACACTTAACCTCCATGGGTCTCAGTTTCCTATTGTATAAAACTAAGGGGTGCTTTAGATGATCATTAAGATCCCTTCTAGTTTAAGTCTATAATCTTATTAAAAATATAAAATAAAAAATATGAGAATGAAATTGGGGACAGGAGGGAGTAATTTTATTTTTTTTGTTCTTTTTTTATTTGACTTTGTTAATTTATTTTTAATTTTTGACTTTCATTCCACAAGATCTTGAGTTCCAAATTTGCTCCCCATCTCTTCCCTTACCCTCCTCCAAGACAATGTGCACTCTGATTATCCCTTCTCCCAATCTTCCTTCCCTTGTATCACACCCCCCCCCCTTTGCTTATCCCATTCCTTTCTACTTTCCTGTAGGGCAAGATAGATTTCTATACCTCATTGCCTATATATCTTATTTCCCAGTTGCATGTAAAAACAATTTTAACATTCATTTGTAAAATTTTGAGTTCCATATTCTCCCCACTTTGAGTTTCATATTCCCTCCAGAAGGGAGCCATTTTAAGAAATAACATTCAAATGTTCTTTTTTCCTGCAATCCACAGGGGAAGGAAATACTATGGACAAGTAATGCTTCAACTGTGGGTGACTGGGTGAAAGGAGAAGTGTCTGTGCCAGAGACCATGACACAATTTAAGGTACTAAAGGGGAAATGATCAATATTTATCTCTTTTATAAAAGTTTCATATGCATTTTTGATTTGACAGCATGCAATCCATTTTCTCATATAAGCCTCAAAATTGGGACTGTACTCTTAAGGTTACTGGATGCTTCTGGCACAGACTAGGTCAACATGACATGAGTAGGACAACTATAAAATTGTTCTGGCACAATGGATGGAGTGCTAGACTTGAAATCGAGAATAACTAGGATCCAATTCCACCTCTGACACTAGATTTGTGACCCTGGGTAAATCACTTAACCTCTTTGTGTCTGAGATTTATTATATCTGCATTACCGGAAAGAGTTCCTATATTGCCAAAATCACCACTCCTTAGTAGAATAGAGGAGTCCTAACGCGCTCTGGTGCTACTTGTGTGGTTTTCATTTTCCTCAGCTTCACTGAGAGCCTTGAGTTGCTTTTCCATAGAACTATATCGAACATTCAGGCAGGCAGAGAGATAACTTGTTATTTTGACTTCACCTGTGTATTAGATATGGCAGTGTCCTATATGGGGCCATTTATGTTTCTGTGTGTTCATGGCCAACTATGTAAACCTGGGACATACCTGAATTTCTGCTACTTTTAAAAACTTGATGGGAGGCTACTGAGATTTTATATTCAGCAGGGCATTGGGAGTATTAATAAGGCTTCTTTTATAATGGGGAAGCTCCTCTTCTGTTTGCATTTACTCTGTCTGGAGTGAATTAAAATAGGAACCGGTGTGGGTTATGTCTATTTATACAGCGATATAATTATACAGTCATGGCAAAGATTTTTGCATTTGGCTGATCCTATCAGTCTTGTTGCTTTGTTCTCCAGACTCAGAGCTCTGCATTCACAAATAAGAAGCAGAAGAGGAGAAACAAGGAGATAGGTAGAGAAGACCACATTTTGCTCTTTATATTCCATATGATACATAGGCTGTCTTTCCTGAACTGTATCATTTTTGTAGCAAACTCCGAAAACTTCAGTTTTTCTCTTGGCCTCTTACACTCACCTTTCCACACACATACATTCTTATTTTTGTTTCCTGCTGACATCTAGTTTTTAACCCCCAAAGGTACCACTGTTACATTGGTTTTGGAATATTATTTACTGTATGTAACTGAAGGATAAAATTTGAATGAAGTTTCAGGTTCAGATTTAAAGTGAAAAACAGAGATCAATAGATATTGTTGCTGTGGTCATCGAATGCCTGGAGGATAATAAATGCTTAATCAGTGCTTGGTGCCTTGACTTGTTGGTAGTATTGCTGTTTTTAAACTCACTGGAAGACGCTTTTGGTTTCCAAACTCTCATCATGGCCACCTGCACTTGACATCCAATTAATGAAGAAACAGGATGATTTCTATGATCTAAATGTGACATCGCATCAAGTTTTAAAATCTAAATTTTTTCACCAAATATTTGATTGCTGTTTTTCTGTGATAGCCCAAAGTTCTAGTAGAAATTTTTTATAATTATCATGGGACAAGGTTTTTAGTTAAATTCTATTTTTCAAAATATTTATTCCAAAATATCAGTGTTTTAGTTGACTGTGGCATAGTGAACAGAATGATGGTTGTAGGGTCAAGATGGCCTGGGTTCTATCTATGGTGCATATTACTTGTGTGGTCATAGAAAAAATAACTAATCCCTTCAAGCCTGTTTCATCATCTCTAAAATGAGGACTAAGAATGCCAATTATAGCTGTCTCACAGAGTTGTTTGCAGCAGATTGTGGGTTAATCTATATAACACAGTAGGCAAACCTTGAAGCATTAAATAACTATAAACTGTTACTAATTTTGTTCTTATATGAGATACAATTTAAGGTTTACATTCCTTTCTAGGACTAAGTGTCCTTACCAATACTTCATTTTAGGTAATGTATACATATATTGTATATATATGTATACACACACACACACACATATATGTATATATATATATATACATATGTATGTATATATATCTATATATATATTGTACCATCTCTGTCTTTCTTTCTCTTTCTCTCTCACTCACACACACACACACACACACACACACACACACACACACACAATTAACTCAGGAGTATATATAAATTCAGTTGAATTTATATAGCCTGTTAAGAAATAGAAAACATAAATCTTTTAATAACTTTACCTCTTGATCTCTCTATTTTAAAGGACTGTTAAGAAAACATAATCATGGTGTTTGTGGCTAGGATTATTTCCTAAATAGAGAGGTAATGGCTTAAGGGGTTCCCAGGAGATTTCTGATCTGTTGATTTGGCTACACCCCATTTGATACAGTTAAGAAATGTTTCCTTCAGTTAAGTGAATAAATGAAACTTGAAACAGGCTGAGCTCAGATTTGAGATTTCCTCAGAATGCTCTATCTGCATGGGGCACAAATGGCCCCAAATTTTCCTTGCGAATAGGAAAGGAGAGGATGAAAGCACAAGGTCAGTCTTTTGATCACCTAGTGTGGCTTCTGATTCAACCCACTCTTTGTAGGGCCAACATCCTTTTATATGTTGTAAACCAGTCAACAAGTATTTGTTAAAGCAACTACTATGTGTTAGGCATTGGGGAGGGGAAGGGAACAAGCATTTATATGGCCACTGTTATTGCCAGGCACTGTGCTAAGTGCTTTAGAAATATTAAATTATTTGAGCCTCTCAAGGTAGGTGAAAGGTAGGTGTTGTTATTTGCCCCATTTCACGGTGAAGGAAATTGAGGTGAACAGAGGTTAAGTGACTTGTCCAGGGTCACACAGCTAGTAAGTTTCTGAGGCTAGATTTGAACTCATCTTCTTGACTCCACACCCTGTGCTGTATGCACTGTGCCACCTAGCTACTTAGGTGCCGCTGGGGACATTAGTACAAAGAATGAAACAATTCCTACTTGTGAAACCCTCACGTTGTATTGGAGAAAGTAAATACACATAAAAGTGAATAGAGCATAAATATGAAGCAGTTGTCCACTCTACATTATTTTTATTATTCAGAGGCTGTATTAACACTCCTCATTCTATAAGTGATTTTTTTAAAGACTCATTTTATGTTCATCAAAATGTTTAAAACTCAATTTCGATAGTTTGTTTTTGAAGGGACTACACAGAGTGAGTTGGGTTTTATTGGCCTGGATAGCCTCCAGGTCTATGCCTGTGAAGAAGCACAGACGCAACGTCTTTGCCGAGCAGAAGAATTCTCTTGTGCCAGTGGCCAGTGCATCCCTTATGAGTCGGTATGTGATTACCAGCAGGACTGCTCTGACCATAGTGATGAAGATCCCTCAGCATGCTGTGAGTGAATTAAGGCTTGTCTTGGTGTCATTCATCTATCTCCATCTGTTCTGATTAGGGGGATTGCTCAACCCATTAAACAAAAAAAGGAAAGCAGTATTTATTTATTTAATTAATCTATTTAATATTTTTAGTTTTCAGCATTGATTTTCACAAGAGTTTGAATTACAAATTTTCTTCTCATTTCTACCTTCCCCCCACACACTCCAAGATGGCATATATTCTGGTTGCCTCATTCCCCAGTCAGCCCTCCCTTCTGTCACCCCACTCCCCTCCCATCCCCTTTTCCCTTACTGTCTTGTAGGGAAAGATAAATTTCTACGCCTTGCCTGTATATCTTCTTTCCTAGTTGCATGCAAAAACTGTTTTTGAATATCTGTTTTTAAAACTTTGAGTTCCAAATTCTCTCCCCTCTTCTCTCCCCACCACCCTCCCTAAGAAGGCAAGCAATTCAACATAGGCTACGTGTGTATCATTATGTAAAACCCTTCCACAATAATCATGTTGTGAAAGACTAACTATATTTTGCTCCTTGCTATCCTATCCCCCTTTATTGAATTTTCTCCTTTGACCCTGTCCCTTTTTGAAACTGTTTGTTTTTGATTAGACCTTCCCCCATCTGCCTTCCCTTCTATCATTCCCCCTTTTTATGTCCTTCCTCCTTCTTTCCTGTGGGGTAAGATACCCAATTGAGTGTGTATGTTATTCCCTCCTCAGGTCAAATCTGATAAGAGCAAGATTCACTCATTCCCCCTCACCTGCCACCTGCCACCTCTTCCCTTCCTACAGAACTGCTTTTTTGCCACTTTTATGCAAGATAATTCACCCCATTCTATCTGTCCCTTTCTCCCTCTCTCAATACATTCCTCTCTCATCCCTTAATTTGATTTTATTTTTTAGATATCATCCCTTCATATTCAACTCACCCTGTGCCCTCTGTCTGTCTATCTGTCTTTCTGTCTGTCTATCTATCTATCTATCTATCTATCATCTATCTATCTATCTTTTCCCTTCAGCTACCCTAATACTGAGGCCTCATAAATTATACGCATCATCTTTCCATGTAGGAATGTAAACAAAACAGTTCAACTTTAGTAAGTCTCTTGTGATTTCTCTTTCTTATTTACCTTTACATGCTTCTCTTGATTCTTGTGTTTGAAAGTCAAATTTTCTATTCAGCTCTCATCTTTTCACTGAGAAAGCTTGAAAGTCCTCTATTTTATTGAAAATCCATATTTTGCCTTGGAGCATGATATTCAGTTTTGCTGGGTAGGTGATTCTTGGTTTTAATCCTAGCTCCACTGACCTCCTGAATATCATGTTCCAAGCCCTTCTATCCCTTAATGTAGAAACTGCTAGATCTTGTGTTATTCTGATTGTGTTTCTACAATACTCAAATTGTTTCTTTCTGGCTGCTTGCAGTATTTTCTCCTTGATCTGGGAGCTCTGGAATTTGGCAACAATATTCCTAGGATTTTTATTTTTGGGATCTTTTTCAGGAGGCGATTGGTGGATTCTTTCAATTTCTATTTTACCCTCTAGCTCTAGAATATCAGGGCAGTTCTCCTTAATAATTTGTTGAAAGATGATATTTAGGCTCTATTTTGATCATGGCTTTCAGGTATTCCAATAATTTTTTAAATGATCTCTCCTGGATCTATTTTCCAGGTCAGTGTTTTTTCCAATGAGATACTTCACATTGTTTCCCAATTTTTCATTCCTTTGGTTCTGTTTTATAATGTCTTGATTTCTCATCAAGTCACTAGTTTCCACTTGCTCCAATCTAATTTTTAAGGTAGTATTTTCTTCAGTGGTCTTTTGGACCTCCTTTTCCATTTGGCTTATTTTGCCTTTCAAGGCATTCTTCTCCTCATACCCTTTTTGGAGCTCTTTTGCCATTTGAGTTATTCTATTTTTTAAGGTATTATTTTCTTCAGTATTTTGGGGGGTTTCCTTTAGCAAGTTATTGAATTGTTTTTCATGGTTTTCTTGCATCACTCTCACTTCCCTTCCCAATTTTTCCTCTACTTCTCTAACTTGCTTTTCCAAATCCTTTTTGAGCTCTTCCATGGCCTGAGACCAGTTCATGTTTTTCTTGGAGGCTTTTGTTGTAGGCTCTTTGACTTTGTTGACTTCTTCTGGCTGTATGTTTTGGTCTTCTTTGTCACCAAAGAAAGATTCCAAAGTCTGACTCTGAATCTGAGTCTGTTTTCGCTGCCTGTTCATGTTCCCAGCCAACTTACTTGACCCTTGAGTTTTTTGTCAGGGTATGACTGTTTGTAGAGTAGAGAGTACTTTGTCCCAAGCTTGAGGGGCTGCACTGTTGTTTCAGAGCTATTTCTACACAGCAAGCTCTGCCACACCAGCACTCCTCCTCCCCCAAGAACTGCCAACCCGGAGGGGACTCATATCTAAGCTGGTTCTGTACTCCAGCTCAGATCTGCCACTTAATTCCTCCCACCAGGTGGGCCTGGTGCTGGAAGCAACTGCAGCTGTTGTTCTGTAAGCAGCCTCAGAGCTGCATCACCTCCATGGCCCCCGGCCAAACTGTGAGCTCCTTTCACTCTGTCCCAGAAGCTTTTTCCACTAACCTTCTCTGTTATCTTTGGTGTTTGTGGGTTGAGAAGACTGGTAACTGCCACAGCTCACTGATTCAGGGCGCTAGGGCCTGTTCTGCCCAGCTCCTGGTCTGGCTGGTCCTGGCACGGCTCACGCTGGGCTCTGCTTTGCTCTGCTCCCAGTTCCTTGTGATAGACCTTACCCAGTGACCATCCAGGCTGTCCTGGGCTGGAGCCCTGCTTCCCTCTGCTATTTTGTGGGTTTTGCAGTTTTAGAATTTGTTCACAGCCACTTTTATAGGTGTTTGGTGGGACCTGGCGGGGAGCTCACACAGGTCTCTGCTTTCCAGCTGCCATCTTGGCTCCGTCCCCAGGAATGCAGTATTTATTCTTGTTAAACTCACCCTTTGTAAAAATGTGATTTCTTCAGTCTCCTTGGGGGCTCACTTCCTCCTTTGTCCCAGGTAAGGTTACATCCATTTTTTCTACTTAGCAATTAAAAAAAGGAGCACTGGAGAAATGGATGAAGGGCCGAACCTGATCTTTAAAAGACCTGGAGAAGAGAAGGCTCAGGGTGAATGTGTTAACTGTATTTAATTATTTGAAGAGTTGCTACATGGAGAAGAACTTAGGCTTCTTCTTTCTTGCCGTAGATGGTAAAACCAGGAGCTGTGGGTAGAAGCTGTGAACCAAATTTAGGCTTGATGTGGAAACAATTGCCCAACTATTAAAGCTTTCTAAGAGTGTGATGGCCTGCCACAGATAGTGATGAACTCCTCCTCTGTGGCAGGCTTTTAGCAGAGGGTAGATAAAATTTGTTACATATGTTAGAGTAGCTTGGCTAAGATAATTGCTGATTTCTTTTTCAACTCTCAAAATGATGTGATGCCATAATTTTAATACTGACTACAGACAAGTCAATTAACCTCAACTCTTTAAGAGTATAAGGTAGAAAAGTTGCCCATTTGTGACAGTGGGGAGTTTCCCACATTGATGAGAGACCTCTTCTTTTAACCAAAATGAACAGGCTCTATGTGTTTAGGAAGAGGGCGCTGCATGGGAAAGAAACTCTCTGTACCTTCAAAAATATACTGTGTAGGATTCTATCTCCACTGAGCCTAGTACTTTCTACTTCCAGCCAAGTCAGAAGTTAGCAAGTAGGACTACCTTGTCTCAAGGTAGTATAGCCACAGAAACCCAACACTTGGCTCTTATTTTTCCCCAACGATGGGCACCTACAGAGATCGTGTGGGGTAATGGGGAGTGCTGAAAACCTGAGTTCAAATACACATCTAACATTTATTTGCTGTGTGACCTGGGGTGAGGCACCAGACTTCCCTGTTCCTTAAGTGACTCTATGCAACTTAATTCCTTAGTCATAGAAGTGTTAGAATATACCTAGTAAAATTCCACACTGAAAGTTTCCCATGTTGATGACATCATAACCCCTTTCATGTATTCATGCGTGCGCTTGACATTGACATGAGTTGGTTTCTAAGGGTCAGAGAAACCAATACTCCTGAACTTTAATGAAGTCTCTTTCATTGTGGCAATACCAACCAGGGAGTACTCTTTTTATTGAAATGTAAGTATTTGAAAACCCGTATGTCAAGCACCTGTAATTTAATTGATTTATGAATTCCCATCATGGGAACTCCTTCCACCAGAGGAAAATTGCATTCCATTTATAACTTAAAGTCTCAGAGGCTCAGAGAGTTTGCACGTATTACCCAGCCTCATTCAATTAGTCAAGGCTGGAGCAGAATTTGAAAACAGGTTTTCCAGACTTCAAGTCTATCATCCTATACGATGCTGCCTCTCTCTTACTTGAAAGAAAATGTAATTTAATTTAGGACTTTCATGATGGGGTATGCTATGTAATCTAAGAATTCGTCTGAAGTCACTAAGACTTTTGTGGCTTCTTACAACACAAGTATTCTGTCTCAATTAGTTTCCTGTCTCTATCAGGGACAGTAGTTTTCATTTAAAAGTTGACATTTTTTTGCTGAGGTGATTTTAACTTAGTGAGATATCTTGTTGAACAAGAGATAAATATGGCAGTAAGATAAATGCCAACTTTTTAATGAAAATTCCTGTGTAGGTATATTAGGAAGGCAGAATTTATGATTTCAAAGAGAATCTCATATATGCCTAAAAGGTCTGGAACTGCAAGATGTAAGGAATTCTCTAGGCAGAAGGCAGGAGAACTAAAGCGTGTATTTACACTCCACAGTAACAAGCCCACAAACCAGCGCCCCCATTTTGATATTTTCATCAAAAGCTTCCAGGCCCAATAAGTCTGCCTTACAAGGGTAACCAGGAGGCCACAGAGAAGTGAGATGGTATAAGGCAAAATCGTATACATGCTTCCCCTCTACGGTAAGAAGATTACCCACTAGCCTCTAGTCAGCTCTGCTACCGACAGCTCAGCTTCGGCTGTAGGCGTCTCTGGCTCCAACCGGAAAAGGAAAGGAGGATCTTCAAGCTGTCCTCTCCCCTCTTATAGAGTTTTTGACATCATCAAGCGCCGCCTGAACGACCAGGGCTGATTGGTTCTTGAGTTGGCCCCTCCCCCTAGCGTAGACCACATTAACACACCTCCCCTCAGCCAGCGCCATGACTCGTCACACAGGAAGCTCTGGTCCTGCCCTGGAAGAGCAAGCCCCAGCGTCCAGGGAAGCTCAACGAGGCAAGCTGAGTCATTCAAAGAAAACAAAGTCCATTCTGGCTACAGTAGGGAATGCTTTTGATGATAGGAAGGAAGGGATAAGACAGAGAGAAGAGAAAGACACAGACAGACGTAAGAGGGGAGAAGAGGGAGAACCCCATGGATGGTCAGCCTGTCAGGAAACTCTAAGTAAATTTTAGTTCCTCAACTGACTGAGTTAGCTTGTTTTCAACCTCTTAATAAAAAAATGTCCAGCGGGAGTTACTTGGGGATTTTATGGGACATAGAGTGAAGCCTGTCCTCCCTTGTCATGATTAAATCTTTTAAAGTATGAGATGAGATTCCTGTTCTAGGTATTATTTGCAAAAGTGATAGGATTCTGTCTGGTGCTCACCATTTGGTGACTTCTCTTAGGTAAATTCATCTTTCTGACAGCCTCCATCCCTCTTAATACCAGGTATCAAACACACCAGCATCACCTCACTTTTCAATTAAACATTTTGACTCACGTTTGTGTTCCTGTAATTAAAAGATTCAGCATGTTTTCTACTTTTCTTTTCCTGATCAAAATTCCTTCCTGGTATACGGGTACATGTCTTACATTCTAATTTTGGATACAATCCCAGTCTCTTCTTTCAATAAGGTTCCTCCTGATACCCTCCTGGCATATCTCCAGCAGTACAGTATCTCCTGATACTCTTCTGGCATTTCTCCAAGACAGATGAAAACAGAAGCAGCCATCTGCAACAGATAACAGATAGTGTTATTTCCTAGGATTTTAAATTTTCTATATAATGGGATCCTCTTTGACCAAAAGGAAAATAACCCTTTCTCTTAATTGCTGCCAAGTTGATATAGCAGATGTAACATAAAAATGTCATGGTCATTATAAATACTATATCAATTATTTACACATTTTATCCTAACATTGAGTATTTCATGCTAATAATTTTACATTTATTATTCCTCTGGGAACATGTTATCCTTCACATACCACAAAAAGCAAAAAAATATGAATCGGAATACCACTTTAAAACTTCTAAAATATAGCTTTCAAGTTTTAGAATTTGCAATTCATGTTTTTTCCTCAAAAATAATTCATAGGCCATGTGATGAAAAACCTCCAGTACCACCTTTCCTGTATGCTTAAGAATAAAATCTTTAGGTTGCTGTATCTCTTTTGCATGGTTTGAATAGCATTTAAAATACCTTCCGTATTTGGGGACTTCTGTCATTGTTACTTCACAAAGATCATAGTGTATACACACAGACACTTATATACATGTGTATGTGCATATATACATTTGAATATGTGCATATATACACACCCACTCAAACACACCCACACAAACACAAACATGAGTATAACTACTATGTTCAAGGAAACATGCTAGGTTCTAGCAACATAAAAGCAATGACTATGAAGTTGCTACTCTTTAGAAAGTTGTTTTTTACTAGGGAGACAAATGTCCCTAAGAGACAGACTGGGTTCTTTCTTCTTTCTCCAGAGAAATGCCTTTCCATGTGAATGATTCAAAAACTTTCTCACATTTTAACATGAATTATTAATCAAGTAGGCCATTATTGGGTCATGTGCAATGCTCTAGAGATACAAAGAAAATGAACTATGTTCAATAATGTAAAAATAATAATTTTAAAAATTGTATATTCTTGCAGAATGTTTTCAATGAATAAAATTATATTTCAACACCTCAGTTTTCTGGAGAAATTATCCATAATTCAGTTTAGTAACTTGAGCAAAAAAAAAAGAGCATTAAGCAACCAAAATGGATATAACAGTCTATGTTCTACTCCTAGGAAGCCACAAAGGGCCCCATCCAGGGAATTTTAAATTATCATTTCAAACACAGCTCTACTAAGCTTGATTATCTCATTTCCTAGTCTACAGTATTTTGAAAGCAGCTGATTTGAAAGGCTGTTTTCAGAATTGTTAGAGTTAATTTACTGACCACCAAGAGCAGCAAGAAGTGGTCATTGTTAGCTGGAGACAGAAAAACTATAAAAAAGACAAGAGCACAAAAAAAGAAACAATCTGAAAACATTTAGTGTAAGGTCAAACAACCCTATGCTTTTCAATGATTCCTGAGAAAAACAGTATATTGTACCTCAGTTAAATAATTGACCCTATGTCAATAAAAAGTGAATTTTATTCAGTAGAAGATTCTCTTTTTAAGAAGATACAATTCTGGAGGGGTAGTGTGCTACCCTGAGAGTGACAGTACCCCTCCCCCATCACTCCTGGTCTAGACTACCAATCCTCTTTCGAGTCTAGTCCTCCCAGTCATCATCTGGGAAAGCAGCTCACCTGGAGAAGGGGTCAACTACTGAGCAATTACTATCCACAGAGGAGGGAAGCCAGTCTTGCTGAAGAAGCAAGGGAGACACGGGGGCAAATCAAACAACCATCACCACCTTGACCAACTTTTTTCATATTCTAGTGGAAATATCTCAAGACCCTGAATCCCAAAACCTTGGGGTTAGCAATTCTTCTGGTTGTCTCTTCAGCCATCATCTTGGGAAGTAAATCCTGTGGATATGCCACCTACAGTCATAGTTACTGAAAACCTAGAGAAGAAAGTTCTTGGCATAAATATCCTTGGTGCTATCAAATCATTCTAAATCAGAAACTGATGTAATGTTATCAGACATGACATTAGAGACATTATGGTGCTACTGCACTGTAAGAATTATAAGACCTTTCTACCTCACCTGCAACCACAATTGTCCATATGTATTATCTTCCCTAATAGGACATTAGCTCCTTGAGAACAGATACTATCTTAAATGTTTATTTGTATCCTGAGTACTTAACAGCATGCTTTGCATGTAGTAAGCACTTAATAAATGCTTTTTATTCATTTATTCATGAATATCATCTCAATTTTTCCAAGTATGTCCTAAAAAGACATTTACAAAATCAATTATCTGTAAAATCCACTTATGTAGAACTCAGTGCTTCTCCGAAATAATGAATAGGAGGAATTGCTGCATAATAGATTTGAAAGGGCACTCAAATGTTTAAATGTATATGTGATTTTGTCAATGCAGACATTCATTTAAGTGATTCAGATGGCCACCCATCCTCCCTAAACCCTTTCCTAGGAAACTCTCAACATTGTATCCCAACAATTCAACTCAAGGGGTCCACGCAACATGCTGAAGGCCTTCCTCACTTTATTTTGACATCAAGAAAACATGAGAGTGCAGGGCCCCATTGGTGATCATTGCTGATTTTTGCCACATGATCAGTCCATCTTCTTTTTTGACCATATTTAATTTTGGTGGCAGATTTACTCAGATTCCTCTTTGTTATGTGGCTGCCTGCTTACAAAAATTATACATTTTTCCATTGCCTTTTGAGTGAGTGATTGGCTTAATTCTTTTGAGTTTATAACTTTCATCCTGGAGACTGAAATACTTCAGAGTTTGATGCAATCTAAGAAATTATTTTTGCCACAGTAGCATCTGGAGGACCCCATCATCTATAGAGAAAGCCTCTTCTAGTTGGAATCTCTACCACATCTCCACCATGACAGTAGCAAACATCTCTAGTGAACATAAATATCCATGTTTTTTGCCTGACCTGGTAATATTGATCAGAGATTGAACAAGGTCAACACACAATAGTGCAATGGAATCTTGCATCTCCATCTTTTAGTCAATCACATGATGATAGAGATGGGGTCTATAGTGTAGTATATTACTCATGAAAGGCTTTCCATTTGCTAATTGTATCCTTATTAAGGATTTCCAGTTACAGTGTGTGTTATTCTCACCATTTTAAAATCATTGAGCGATCAATTTATGAGGTATATGAAGGAGGAGAAGATGCCAAAGTCTGGAAAAAATCTTTCATCTTTTTAATATCTCCCCCTCCCACAAAAAAGAAAGACAATGAAGATAATATATTAAAACTATGTCCACTTACTACTGAACAAATATTAAGAAATCTTGATTCTACGTCTCTTTTTTTTTACTACTGAATGCTAGTTCTTTACATAATTGTAGCACCTAAACCTATGTAGATAAATACACCATTAAGTTCCTCCATGCACCAAAAGACATTGGACTGTAGGCTTGGGTATGGTACAGATTATAGGAAATTCAGTGTTTTACTTTATTATAACCTGATCTTGATTTCTACCATCAGAGATTTTTCTTTGGTTATTATCAGTTAATCCATAAGAATTTCTTAATTGTCCATACGCACCAAATTTTTTTTAAACTCCGAATTGAACCCTTGATCTTTTAATTTTTGTCTCAAAGTGCTTCTAGTTCAATAACATATAAAAATATGGATTTATGAAATTTTAGGACTGAAAGAGACCATAAAAGCCTCCTCCTATTAGAGAAGTGTAGATTAAGGGCCATGGCTGGGTGAAGGGATTTGACCAAAATCTCATAGCTAGTTAATGATAAACCTGGATTTAGAATTAAATCTTTTGATTCTCTGGGTCCTGTTGTAATACAGAAATAAATGTCTTTATCTGTATTTGGTTAATTGTAAAATCTTGCATGTGAGTCTGAGCCTGGTAGTGGGAATAATACTTTTGAGTCGGAAGAGTCCTGGATCTGATGCATCCTGATTGCAAGACCTTGGTCAAGTCCCTTAAACTTTCTCTAACTCACTTTTACGTGAAATGTTTATGTTCCATATTAATTAATGGAATTATTGTGACAGAAGTATTTTATAAGCCAGTGGTATCAAAGTCAAATAGAAATTGAGGTCACTAACTAAACATAAAGATCCTTTCAGGCCATGTACTGACATAGTTTTATAATGTAATATCTATTTTTATTGTATTTTTTATTTTGTTAAGTATTTCCCAATTAATTTTAATCTGGTGCAGACTGCATTTAGGAGTATTATGGGCCGTATGATTGACATCTCCGTAACGTAAATTGTAAAGAGCTAAAGAAATGTAAGCTACCATAATGTTTCATTGCACAATATCTTTGAGTGTCTGGTCTTGAAAAATTCCCTACATAGGATCAAACTTTTCATATTAAAATGTAGGCTTCTTAAGGACAAAGGATATTCCTATGTCTTGGTTTGGCATACCATTGAGCACCTGATAGGTGTTCAATAAATATTAACCAAAAATATTAGCAGTCAATTTCTGCACCAATTAGCCATTACTTATTTATTCCTGTATCCTTTTTCTTATGTCATACAGAAATTCTTCACTGCTGAACTAGAAGCTTTGTAAATATTTGAATGTATAAGATTGGAGACAATTTGCCTCATTTGTGAAAAAATGAGGCTCCTTTTGCTTTGCACGTACAAAACTGGTTCGCTAGACAGCGAACCAGAGGATTATTGTACTCCAAGAACATTGCTCATCATACTGATGAATCTGCAGTGCACATTTTCTCAAATCATTAGTGGTGTTATGTCCCATACTCTGATTATGGATAGAGGAGTGTTTCCCATAATCACAAACACTCATAAAAAATATTCAAAGGGACTTGATAATGAAGGCAGTTTTCAGTTTGGACAGGGATAGAATATTCTTCAGGTTTTATTAATGTTTGAACACCCAAAACTATCCTAGGAGATTGCACAACTTAGTTGCCAGAATCAATTTGACTCTCAAGACTTTCTTCACACTTGATCAAACTTTGCTCACTATACCTTAACTTCCTGAATTATGTAGGGGATGGGAATTAATGGAAGACACTTAACTCAGCTGATTGAGCTTGACTCGTAATTTATAGCTCAGCCATTTTCTGGAATATTTGTACTTAACTAAAATCCAAAACTTACTAATGCTCAAATTATCATGGGAAAAACATTGTTGGACAGACAATTAATCCACTATGGTGTTGTTGTCATTTGTCCTTCATTCTCGAAGAAGACCAACTTGTTTTCAGATTGTTGGACGCTGATAGATCTCAAACATTAACCTTCACAAGGACGGTAATATTTACTTTTTTTTAAAGTGAAATGGCTGACCTATGTAATGGTATAAAATGTAATGGGATCTTTTTCTATCCAAGTTACATTTGTAATAAAACAATGGTCTGATTTTGGTTCTTTGTGTCCATGGCCAGCTATGTACATATTCATACACACATATTACACACATATAAATACATGTGCATGGTCTCTGTATAGGATGATGGGGATCATAGATGTAGACCTTTAGAGGTCATATAGTCCAAATGACTCATTTTACACATGAGAAAACTGAGTCTTAGAGATATTAAATGACTTTCCTAAGGTTACACAGCTCATCGGTGGCAGTAAAAATTTGGACTCAGGTCCTCAGCCTTCAAATCCAGTGATCTCTTTACTGTACCACACTATGAGAAAAGGTAGTTTTTGTAACTTTCAGTACTTTGGTATATATGTATCCACTTGAGTTCTCCCTCTTCCTACCACTGGTCATCCATTACTTACTGCTGAAAGATGAGGTAGTGCTGGGTGGGTGCTAGCTACAGTGGTGAGGGCCAGATTTTCCTGGACATAGACTGGCTCCCCTGGGGAAAGTCTTTCTTTCCTTGAAGGGTCAGTGTTCTGGGGAGAGGAGGTAGCTTAGCTAGCAGAAGAGAGTGCCCTGGGCCAAGTCTTTAGTTCTGATTTCCAAGAGAAATTGTGTCTTTAAAAAATTGTATCAGCTCAGGCCAATGTTCCACTTGAGGCTCTGTATGTTTTTCTAATTCATAAATCACTGTAGAATCAGTATAGAACTTTTCTCCTGCTAGGTTATTGGCAGAGAATAAGGACTTCACAGAGGGAGGAAGTGTTGGAGCATGTTTTAAAGGGCTAGTTACAAACTCTTGGGCAGCTGTCTAGGTGACCCTTGCCCATTGCCTGATAGCTCACAATCTCTGCAACCCTACCATGCCACTCTTTATTCAGACAAGGGGATTTCTCTTTTGCAATATAAACACTTTTGGTATTGACATTTTGTCAACTCCTCTCTGTATCCAGAGATGACAAAAGAAATGTCCTAGGAAACAGGAGATTGCTATTTAACAATACTATTGAATGATATGGTGTAGGCATATCAGGGCTGAGTATGTTTTTTTGCAAAGGCCTTCTGATTAATACAGTGCAGCCAAGCCCCTCATTTTGTTGCCTTGGAAATTTGTTTAGTGCAGAAATATATAGTTAAGAGAATCAAAACATACCATTTGTGCATTTTCATCTTGTCTTATAGGATAACTGCCTAAGTAAGCATTGCAGCACCTAGAGGTCCAAGCATTTAATCAGCATACAGATAGCTTTAGCAGTATTGTGGTTTGTATATTCCACTTTAATGTGTTAACAATTGACATGTAACTAATGAGCTACCAGATCAAAAGGCCGGGCATTCCTATTTAAATAAATGTGAAAATTCTATAATGACCAAGATCTAGTTAGCTGTTGCAATATATAAATATATAAATGAAGAATGTGATATTATTTTTGATGGAAATTCATTTTAGGTTCAATCTATTGGTAATGGAGTCTTCCTGAACTTCAGACCTTTCACTGGCACGGTAGCACTCACTGGGAGGTAGTTGTGTCATTGTGTACCCCCAAATGCTGATAGAACATTTGCATACAGCTTCATAGTATATTTTATTAACTCATCCTCACCACAGTCATTGGAAATAGGTCTTTTACAGATGAGGATATTATGGAAGACAGAAGTCTTAACATACATTTTCCAAGGTTACAAATAAAGATAGCAAAAAATCTTAGTTTAGGCGAAGCTTTAACAAGCTGGTAGATGTGTCAGTGAGAGAGAGCAGACTTTAGAGAGTAGTTGGGATAGAGAAAAGTGTCAAATGCCTTTCTTTCTTTTCTTTCTTCTGCCAGTCCTCCTTCTTTCTTTCCCATTTCCTTCCTTTTTTCTTTAGTTTTCCCCTTTCTTCCCTTCCCCTGCAGTTTTATTGGTGCTTTTAATATTTTATGTCCCAATCATTTCCTGATAGTATTCCCCTTGCTGGTCCTTTCTCACCAACCTTCCATTGTAAGAAATAAAAGTAGTTACAAAAAGTGGATGGAGAAGGTGACTGTTTCTGCCAATGTAATACTCCCATTCCCTCACCAATCTATTTCATTATCTTTTGAACACTGGCCCTCATATTCAATTTGACGTATAAGCTAATCGTGTAACCCTAGGGTACCTAGATGGTGTAATGGATAGAGTGCCAAGTCTGGAGTCAGGAAGACTCCTCTTCCTGAGTTCAAATCTGGCCTCAGACATGAACTAGCTGTGTGACTCTGGGCAAGTCACTTCACCATTTGCCTCAGTTTCTCATCTATAAAATGAACTGGAGAAAAAGATGGCAAACCACTCCAGTATCTTTGCCATATGAAATCGTAAAAAGTCATACGCAACTGAAGTAACTAAACAACAAAATCAAATGCCTTCTTTTCTCTTACCTTTTCCAGACTTGGCTTTTAATTCACAGCTTAGCCCTCTGGAACCACGCTGCCCAATATCCCAGCTGTGGTCCTGCAGCTAGGTGAAGAAAAGAAACCATAGATTGTAAATACCTTCTAGAATTTATTTTCTCTTGGTGATAAAGAGAGGAGCCTTTACTAACAAATTAACTTACATGCTAGGAAAAAAAAAGTTGTGGGGTATAATCAACAACTTAGAAGGCTTAATTCACCAATAATTCCAAATGGCACAAATTTTTTTAGATAGTGGATAAAACTATTAACTGAGAAAGCAAAGTGAGGCAAACAGTAAGGGACCTTACCTGGAATTAAATTTGTGTCTCTTCAAAGATTTTCTCACCACAACGCTCAACAGGTTTACATTTGACAAGCAAATTAGTCGCTCTCTGAAA
Source organism: Trichosurus vulpecula (assembly GCF_011100635.1). Classification (NCBI taxonomy): domain Eukaryota; kingdom Metazoa; phylum Chordata; class Mammalia; order Diprotodontia; family Phalangeridae; genus Trichosurus; species Trichosurus vulpecula. Next base: position 58,516,679 of record NC_050577.1, read on the forward strand.
AGCAGTGAAGTTTCACCTAGTTTCATTAAAGGACCCTGCCAATCAGAATGTTGTATGCCAGGCCATGGAATGGAAGAATTTAGGAAATCGTGAGGCCTCACATAATACATGTTAAGCTTCGATGGGTTTAGAAAGACTAATTGTGACTCAATGGCTAGAAAACAGTCTTTTTCAAATTGGCATGATTTTTTACTTGTAATGACCCAGCTGTACTGCACACAACTGGTTTGATGTCATGTAACATTTTACTTAATGTTCTCACATATTTTGTTTTTTTTTTCTTCCTGGGCCTTAGCAAATTATACTATGTGTAATTTTGAGTCTGATTTTTGTGATTGGAAACCATTATGGACAAAGGAGTCACCCTGGAAAATATCGAAAGGATTGACTTTCAGAGAATTTGCTCTACCTCGCACAGATCATACAACAAAGAGTGAATATGGTAGGACTTTTACATTTTTTTTCTTATAGTGAATTGAAAGTTTGGTGAGAATTGCTGTATTGAACATTTTTGTCATGGGTACGCAGAATCTGGTGGAATAGTGGATCAGTCTTGGGTCTCAGGTCAAGAAGATCTGTATATATATATATATATATATATATATATATATATATATATATATATATATATGAATTGTGCCTCTCCACATTCATGAAAATCACAAATCTTACATGTATTTAAGTATTTAACCTTTGGAACTATTAAACTATATCTTGGTTCCTCTGACTTCCTCAACTGATCTATACAGGGAGCAGTAAACTTATATAAGCATATATCCCCTATTTTTCTTCAATATTTTCCCTCAATATATAGATTTGAATTAGTGAGAAGTGTAATCTGTCACTTTTTTGTACTTCTAAAAGTTAAAGAAAAGTTAATACAGATAAAACTGCTATTAAAATTCTTCCTAGTGGCCTCAAATTATGAGATTTTGTTGAAGTGGTTTAGCAGAGCTACTCTAACCACACAAAAACAAAGAAAAATAGTTTCATCTTCCCTGTGCAAAATAGCAATATTTTAGCACCATCCATGTAGCAAGTCCTCAAGTAGTGGGATGTAATTAAGCTACTTTTCATCTTTTCCATTTTTGAACAAACAACTCCTTTTAATCTGCTTATTTTCACTAATTCTATAATTTTTCCGTATCTTTCTAAAATGATCTACTTAGCACCTTAACAGAAACCCACCAAATGCCAAATAAAAGAAATGATTGCTTAAACATCCCAAGATCTTGTTCACTTTTAAAAAATAATGACACCAAATTGTAAATTTTTTGAGTTTGTGGTTCACTGACCTCCAAAAGTACTTGTTCCTACTTAACATCATCCTGATTTATTTTTCTTTGGTAATTTCTAAAGAAGAATACCAAAGAAATAGCAGCCAGTACAGTCTTTGACCTTTAATCTGCTAGACAAACCTCTTAAACTCAGTTAATTGTGTCATGACAGAATAAGTTCTTTGTCTTTATGTTGGTGCTAATCAGCTTCATCTTGGCACTAAGATTTTGTGCTCATGATAGTGATGTTAAGAAGGTGGAGACAGAGTCAAGTTGGATATAGCTGGTTATAGATGTCAGAAGAACATTTTATCAAGAACTACATATTGTCTACTTGAAAGAACTGTTTTCATCTACTAAAAACTGGTGCTATGATGTGATGAACCAATAATGCTGTGTCCTCTGCAAAGAAAATCCCATATACAAAATGGCATTCTTTTTCATTTAAGGAGCATTTTTTCAGTACCACTATATGTGTGTGTGCATATACACACATATATGTTTACATATTACATATGTATATACACATACATATATGTGTATACATGTACTTAGGTGTGAGGTGAAGGTATTCATGAGGCTAGGTGTGAGGGACACAAAAAATCATAATTAAAATAGTTTCTTTCTTAAGGAACTTACATTTAAATGGAGGAATACAGCATTCATAAAGTTTAGCAAGTAAAAGAAAATTGAAGAAGAGAGAGCACTGACAGCTAGTGAGGTCAGGAAAGACTTCCTGTAGGACCTGGCACCTCCCTCTGTAATATCAATTAAATTGGGACTTTTTTACTGTTTTAGAATTATAGATTAATTAAGTGTCTTTGATTGAGCCTTACTAGGTGCAAAGCCCCAGGCTGAAACCCTTAATTACTAGGTATTAAGCCTATGTGGATATGAAGCCCTCAGGGTCCTAAGGGGTGTTGCTAAGACCAGAGCCTATAGAAAAAGCATAAGTTCTAAGTTTGATGATGGCTAAAGAGTGTATAAAAAGAGAGAACAGAGCTATTTGCTTGAGGGTCTCACTCCTCTGGAGCAGTGCTGGCAAAGGACTCTGGGTAGCCACTTTAAGAGCCTCCTGGCTCACCCAGATGTTGATGGTTTCTTGGTAACTATGAATTGTATTTGGTCCATTTATAATGTATGTTTGTAATTTGTATTTGCTCTGAAGTTCAGAGTGCTAGTTTTCCCCCCGAACTAAGTGAATAATATTTATATGTTGGATTGAAATAAGATTATTAACCCTTTAACATTGCTTTCCTTAGTAAAGCACATCAAAAGACCCTGTACTGGCAGCATTCTTGTTGGGCTTGTGTTGGTCTTTCACCCTCACAGTAGCTGCTAGCCGAATTGTTGCAACACTCCTTTAAGCCTTGAAGATTTCTATAGTTTGAGTTGAGGAAGTACTGAATTCCAGGAATATCAGACCACCTGGGACAAAGCATGGACACTGGAGACCATGCTAAATTCAAGATTTTAACCAACTAGTTAATTAAGAAGCATTTATTAAAAACTTACTATGTGCTAAGCTCTGTGCTAAGTCCTGCAGCAACAAAGAAAGGCGAAAAAAGAATTCCTGCCCTGTCAGGAACTCACATTGTAATGGGGAGAGACAAGATGCAAATAACTACTTAGCTAGGTACTTAATCTTGTGTGTGTATGTATGTATGTATATGTATGTATGTATGTATGTATATGTATGTATGTATGTATGTATATGTATGTGTATGAGAGAGAGAGAGCGCGAAAGCACAAATGTAAGATAAAATGGAAAGAAAGGAAAAAGCACAAATGCTTGGCCTGGGAAATACCAACTGGCTGAAAAGAGAGTATATAAAAGAGGGTAATATGAGTTAATCTGGAAAGGTTGGCTGAAACCATATTGTGGAAGGCTTTAAATTCTAAGATTTAGCCCCTGAAAACTTGGGTAAGCGAATGACAAGTCAAATATTCTATTTAAACTGAAATAATAGTAGTTTATAAGCCCACATTATGGATCAAATCTTACACTGAACATATTGTTGTTTTTAGGCCTACCTAATAATGGCAGCCTGTGTAGGATGTATTCTAAAAGTTTCCTAGTAAGTCACCTGTGATAAATTTTATATTACCAGACCCTCTTTTTGTTGTTGTATAGTATAAACAATTTATAAAAATAAAGCTGAGCTCATGAACCTGGGGACCAATGTCCAGATCTACCTTGTGAAGATAAGAGAAAAGACAAGTTTTGACTTGTAGAAGGTGAAAAGGAAGATGTCTGAACTAGATCTTACAAACTCTTTGGTCCCAGGGGTAATTGAGGATTACCTATCTTCCATTGCCTTCCCTTTTGGATTGCTTCCAATTTATCTTACATGTGCACAGTTGTTTGTGTTGTCTCTTGGATTAGAATACAATCCCCTTAAGTCCAGGGTCCATGTTTTTGCTTTTCTTTTTATCCCCAGTATTTAGCACAGTGTCTGGCCTATAGCAAATACTTAATAAAAGTCTGATGGACTGCCATTTACAGACTTATCAGCATAAGTGAGTAAACAGAAGAAATAGAGAGAATGAAAGGGTAAGGAAAAAGTAGATAGAGAAGAGAAGGAGAAAAATGAAGGAAAGGGGAAAAACTAACCAATACGTTTGTGGAAGGCTGGTGATGGTAGAGTTCCATGAGCAACTCAATTCAATTTAATGTTTACTAAGGCCATCTCTCCTTCTCTCTTCTATCTCTCTGTCTCTCTGTCATCTGTCTCATAAGACACAGTGCTAGTTGCCCAGGATATGCAAATAATAAGGAATGGACCTGTGACCGCCTTTGTATAAGGAATTTCTGGATTAGAAAAATCTCTACCTCTACTTTCCTTGATTTCCTATTCAAGGGTACAAAAGAAATTGGCCTTGTCCCCAAGGAATCTGAATCCTACTGAGTGATGTAGCATGAATGCATATAAGTAACTGTCGAATTAATGTGAAGTGATAATTTCAAAAAGTAGTGCTAACAACTACGGACATTACAAAAAGCCTAGTACAGGTAGGAGATGGCCTCTGTTTTTTGCTTTGAATGACCAGTAGAACTTTTAAGAGGTCAAATTGAGGAGGTGCCAAGGATATGCTTTTCCTTCTTTGGGGATTCTTCTTTGTTGATTCAGGTTCTCATAAAGGTTTGATGTTCAAGTTTTGCTGTAGTTCTGAGTTGCTCAAGTAGGGGATTCTTTGGAAGTGTCATCAAACCTACCATTTTTAGATGTCCAAATTTAACATTACATGGAGTTTTAGAATTAGAAAGGGCCCGTACGTAATTACAGATAATTACATAACTATAAAAACATAAGGTAAAAACTAAGATTTAAAACCAAAGAAGGGATAATGGTGATTAAGAATGGTTGGGTATGTGCCCATGGACTATAAATAATTACATGTATTACACAGTTATATATCATGTATATAGGATCATAGGACTCTTCATTTTGCATGTGGTGAAATGAAGGAAGAGTGAGATTAAATGATTTGTTCAGAATCCTTGTTATTGTCTAAGGTAGTGTTTGAACTCAAGTCTCTCCGACTGCAAGCCTAGTATGTTTCCCATTAGATTGCCTTGCAGTTTCTGTTTTAGAATATAAACTTCTCAAGGGCACCTGCCATTAGCACAGTTGGTTGGCATCTAATCAGAGCTTAATAAATACTTATGACTTGATTATCATCATTTTTTCTATTTCAGATTCAAAACATGAGTTTGATTTGTCTCAATTCAGTCTCCATTATTTCTAGATATGGACCTTGGAATTCTTCTCTTCTTCCTACTCCACCAACTTTTTCCCTTGTTCCCTAGTTAAATAACTTCTTTTGGTTTTGAGATTTTAAAAACTACTTTAAAAACCACACTACCAGTGTAGCTAGATTCTAGTGTTACGGATTCCCACTGCAAGTTGGTTGGTTCAGTCTGTGGCACTGCATATCAAATATGACTTGACATTTAGCTCTGAATTTCCTTTCCTTCTGTGTAATTGCATTGACACATATCTATGAAAATGGTGTTCAGAACCTGCTCTTGTTCAGTCACAATGGCTGACTTGCCAAGTTGCACATCAGTGTGTGTTTATCAGAGGGCAGGTTCAAGCCTTTGATGTTGTTTTGCAGAGGAAGCTTCCTTGTAAGTTTTCACCATTCAGTGATGCTAACCCTGACAGCAGCCAACGTGTGTTAAGGTTGGAGACGATATAAGATGTTATCCTCTTCTACCCTTGCCTTCAGCGCATCTGCTATAGTCAGAATCCTGAGGCAGTTATTTTGCCAAAGTTCAGATTAGATCTTTAATTAAGCTTTCATCCCCACTAGCACAGATAACAATGTCGAGCTGGCAGGCCCCAGGAGAAAGGGAGCTTATTTCATTGGTCCATGCCATTCAGAACTTTGTGAAGATGTTTAAAAAATAGAGCTCTCATGGGAATTTCATAAGGGCAAGTTGAATACATAACAGTGAGCTTAGATGCCTAATTTAATTTTGATTTCAAAGTCTATTTACATGACCAATTGTCAGTGGAAAACATTCTTTAGGGGTTACAGATGAAAACTCATTTTAAAAAATCAATTAGACTTGATTCATATCAAAATACTCAGTATTATCAATAGAATAAAATTTAAAGAAAGAATTTTTGATTATTTGCAAAGTTTACTGGGTAGTGAGTAGAAATGTAATTTATGTCATATCTGAATAATAAAATAAATTGGGTATTTGGGAGGATTTAATGTTAGAGAAAAGAGTTCCTGATACTAAATGGATAATGATGTAGTTTTAAGTATATCTAATGCCACTTTATTTATTTTTAGGGTCATTCATTTATTTTGGTGCAGGCCTACATCCTGGTGTGTCTCATCTTGGTGGTCCTTTCCTTACTGCGTTACATCCTGCCTCTGCTTCCTGCCAGGTACCCAACTCTTCTCAATCACTGCTACCAGTTCATTAGTTTTAAATTGAAGCCTCTGACACATTTAGCTTATTACCTTATGTTTACAAAGTGCTTTGTACTTTTACAAAATGTTTTCATTTCATGTGATCTTCCTAAGAATTCAGTGAGTTAGATAATGCATGTGTAATATTATTCCATTTTACACATGAAGAGACTGAGACTCTGAGAGATTGTAACTCACTCTAAAATGACCCAGATAGTAAATAGCAGAACAATGTTTTGCTATCATGTTAATGAGGAATTGGATGATTTCTTTTATTCGCCACCCATCCTGCCATCCCAGGATGCCATTTGTCAAAAACTATAACCCTCTTTTTAGACACTGGAAATTGGTATTGATAATACTAACCATTGTGGCCTTTTTCCTTTAACTATTTTCCCCCATTCTGTTCATTCAATAACTTAAAATATGTATATAATGCCAACATGTTAAAATGGTACAGTTAATTCAGTTGAACAACCAGTAATTTCAAGTGTGTGTGTGTGTGTGTGTGTGTGTGTGTGTGTGTGTGTGTGTTGAGTTGGTCAAAACAGTTGTCAAGTCTTCCTGACTGTAGAGTCATTGCTCTATGCACAGGCCACCTAGCAGCCTCATTTATGTACATGAAGAACATTTATAAAACAGATATGGGGCAACACTGGGGGCATAGGTAGAGGGATGAACTAGCAGTTAGAGAGATGAGGAGACCCCCTCGTATGGAGGGGGAGGTTGAGCTGAATGTTGAAGGAAGCCAGGCATTCAAAGTGGCCAAATAAATAATCATCTCTAATCAGACCCACTTTCTCATCTAGTTCCCAGGTTCTACAAACTCCTGAGCTCACTAGCACAAGGCCAACCCCAGTGTTTTGGGGGCATTTAATTTACTGGTCAGTAACTTTCCTCTCCTTCTCCCTGTCATCACTTAACTTGGCACAAGGTGGTAAAAATAAGAAAACCATCAAGAGATCAATAGTTGTCACTTTCCACCTCATTGCCCAGACTCAAGAGGTTGAAAGGATTCATCAGGCTCCACTAGAGATCAATTGGGCATGAGCAGGGGTTACGAATCAGATTACTTTCAGAATCCAATGTGGAACAAATTGAAATGGGATTTTCCTCCATTCCCCCATTCCATTTCCCCAGGATGCCTTCCTCTTGACCTTTCTATTTCTTATTGCGTGGTTAGTTTGGATGATGCCTAACCTTCCCTTCTTTCCTACTTCTATTTAACCTCTCCTGTCTCAGCAAATTGGTAGATTTACCTTTAAATAACCTGGAATCACTTAATTTATTGTTTAAAGTACTTCATGAGCTGTATATAAATGCTATTACTATTAGTCTTACTGTAAATAGGCAGACAGAGCTAGATGGAAAAGTGGATAGGGTGCTGGGACTGGAGTCAGGAAGACCTGAGTTCAAATCTAGCCTCAAACACTTATCTATTAGCTGTATATCCCTGGAAAAGTCACTTAACTTCTGTTCACCTCAGTTTCCTCACCTATAAGATAACAATGGTTAGTATATTTGTCACCACATTGGACCAAAATGCAAGGTTTAATCATTGGCATTAAAAAAAAAACTTAAGTACTTGCTTCAGCGGCACATGTACTAAACCTGGAATGATGCAGAGAAAATGAGCACATCCTCCTAGGAGGGATGAAATATTCCATATTTCTATAGAAGTGGATGTATGATATACCCTGGTCAAGTCAATGGTATACAATGAAGAAAAAAATTACTTTTGGAATGTTTCAGGGAGAACTATTAGAAAATGGGAAAAAGGAAGGAATTGGAAGAACAGAAAAGAAAAAGGGAAAAGTTCAGTTCAGTGGTGGGAGGGGGGTCCCACTGAGTAACACATCCATAAGGGGAGAGGTCTGTTTTGTAATAGGGGATGAGGACCTGACAATGATTAATCCAGAGGGAGCTGTTGCTCAGGGAGCCCATTTTCTGAGAGGGTATTAAACCTCTATGGACTGCTTAATGCGTCAGAAGAAGGGGACTCAGAATTTCTCAGAACAACTGACATGTAGAAGAGCATGGCTCTACTGAGGAGATTTCATGGAAAATGGGAAAGAAAACGATCATGGGGAGGACGGGTTAGAAATGGATAACATGATCAAGGGACACAAGAATATCTCTATCATAGGACAATACTTCTATCTTTACCTCCTATAGGAACTGATACTTTTAAGAAAAAATGAAGACTTCTAAGAATAAGTCAAAGTGACGGTAAAGAGAGGAAGGTCTGCAAAGTGATTAAATTTTATTTAGAGATGAATCTACTCTATATCACCCCCAACAAGTGTGCATCTTTGGTTGGAGACCCTCAATAAGGAAGGAGAAATCTATCCCCAGCTGCCAACTTTGCTTGCTTGTACCCTGCTTCTATTGTTATATCCATGAGATCATCTCAGCTGTGCCTCTCCCTCTCCCTTTACCCCCAGGTCAGGAAGGCTTCAGTCAGTGCTATGGAAACATGTGGTGCCATATCTAAGAAAGACTTGAATGAAAAGAGTGGGATTGTGGGATCATACATTTAGAGCAAGAAGTGGGGTCAGAGGTGATGTAAATCAATGCCCTCATTTTACTGATGATAAAACTGATGCCTAGGAAGATGAAAGGACTTCACCTAAAGTCCTACAAGGGAGCAAATACCAGCGGCGTGACTCAGACCCAGACCTTTTTTCTCTAGAGTCTGTCTTCTTTCTAAGGAGACTGCGAAAAGTACTCTGGCTCTGAAGTCAGAAATGGTTGTTGTTCAGTCATTTCAGTCATGTCTGACTCTCTGTGACCCCATTTGGGGTTTTCTTGGCAAAGATACTAGAGTAGTTTGCCATTTCCTACTCCAGCTCACTTTACAGATAAGGAAACTGAGGCAAATAGCGTTAAATGACTTGCTCAGGGTCACACAGCTAGTAACCGAGGCCACATTTGAACTCATGAAGATGAGTCTTTTCATTCCAAGTCTGGTACTCTATACACTGTACCATTCAGCTGTCCCTGGAATCAGAGAACCTGGCTTCCAATCCCACTTGTGATGCTTACTTCCTTATAGTCATGGGCAAGTCCCTAGGCCTCAATTTTCTTATCTATGCAAAAAAGAGAGAATGAACTAAAATGACCTCTTAATCTAGCTCTAAAACAATGCTTCTGTGATCTTTCTACACTTTGCTTAATCCTTCTGGAGAAGGTGCCTGCCTGCTGCCTTTTCTTTCTACTAGAAAGATGAAGGATTAGACCTATTTACAGTTGAGATAGGGTTAATTGGTTAGTGCTGCACTGTTTACTCTCTAGAGGGAAAGCAGCAAGGGTTTTATTGGGCTGTCTGGGACAGTATTTGCAGACTGGAATTAATTTGATAAATACTCCTTGATTTAAAATTGTCTAAACATATACATATTTATATGTATACACATACATATCGCATTTCACCATATGCCTATATATATATATCATGTTAACATAAGTGAATAGATAGCATATTATATATATACATATATATATATATATATCACCATATGTTAATATCCCCTATATTAACTCATGGTGATATATGTTGTTTTGGTATAAAAGTTCCAGTAAAAAATGAACATACCAGGGGCTTCTGGTAATTAGCTTTGCTGGTCAGTCATCCTGATCAGAACATGCTGTTAATAGTTGTCCTTCCTGAACAATAGGTACAACTTATTATAAAAAGTTGTAGAGGGCCAGAATGAACATCCTTTCATCCAAAGAAAACCTTCATTAGGTGATTATGTCATTTTCCCCTACAGCAAGCAATGTACAAGCCAATAGAGCTAAGTCTTTCTTTTTAAGGATTTTGAGGAAATGTGGGCATCTTTTTGAAGCTAGTTTTCCCAGCGCATGGTTTTAGGATCATTTAGCAAGGCTTGCCCAAGCTTGATGTATGGTCAGCCCATACCATCAACAGGCACATATGTTCTGTAAATAATCAGTACTCAAGATGTAGGCCCTCATTTAAAAGCTACAGCACCACTACCACCTTTGGCGTCTGGTGGAAACTTGGCATTTTTCCTTGGAATATCCAGGAGGTATGAGGATTAGGCCATCTGGCAGCCTGGAGCTAATCATTCTTGGGTGGGACTTAATGCACGTTTGTTCATTGTTGTCAGTGAACTAGAAAATACAAAATGAGGTGGTTAATAAGCCTATTGTCATTTGTAGAGCTTGACTATTTGGGATATTGTACAAATTGCAGAAGGTTTGCCATGTAGAAACTTAAATAAAACAAGGGTGAGGGTATAAAATTAATGGGGTCTTGTATTACCATGTATTGGGAATGGCTAGCTATGATTGGAATATGATTGAAATGGTGAGTGAAGGAGAAATAATATTTTTTCTTAAAAAATAAAATTAATGGGCTCTTTTTAATTGTTTTTGGTACATAATAATTAATTGGCAAAGGAAGGCTGAGAGAAAATCTGCATAAGCAGACTAAGACATTTTATACTGTCCTGTCTTATTTGATAGGGTTTGGAACCAGAGAACTTGAGGATGCTAAGCACTGGAGAGATCAAGGAATTTGCCCAAGGTCCCATAGCTAGGTAGGGCAAGAATTGGGAGAAGAACAATCTGTAGTGTTCTAACCACTACACTATTCCAGGTCTTGATGATGTTGGTAAGAAAGAATGTAGGTATGAAGATATGTTAATATGTGTAGAAAGAGCAGGGGCAGGATTGCAATGGACAAAAAAGAGTAAACTGAAGGAGATAGAATAGGCAGAAGAGCAAGTGGAAGTGGGGAAGAGGAAGAAACAAGTATTTATTAAGCATTTACTATGTGCCAAACACTGTGCTAAGCACTAAAACTTTTATCATATTTGATCTACATGACAACCCTACAAAATAGGGGCTATTATTATCCCCATTTTATAGATAAAGAAAATGAGGCAGACAAAGGTTAGACAAACTTTCCCAGGGTCACCCAGCTGGCAGCTAGTCAGTGAGGCTGGATTTGAACTCTAGTCTTGCATACCTGTCCAACCCCAGCACTCTATTTACTGCACTACCTAGCTGTAAGTTAAATAAATTTGTTATATTATTCATTCTTGTCAAAAGGATCATATGCCTTGAATGATGGGTTAATACATGTACTTTGCAGATGTAAAATGTTATATAAACATTAGCTATTATCATTCCTAGTAATAATATTATTTTTGCTACATTTGCCTGAGTGGCAGTTATGTTTAACTGATAACAGTCTTTGATACAACCTTGATGGTATAAGATTGGATTAATTAGGACCATTGCCCCTTTGAGAAATCATGTTCTTCACACGGTCATGCTCAGTAATGTCAAATATTGAGTCAATAAGAAAGTATAAAAAGAAGTAAAAATCAAAGGAATGGGAGAGTGATGTACAATGATAGTGCAGAAGCAGCTGAAATCAGTTTTGGGACCCCTTTTCCTGCCTCTAGCCAGTCATTCCCCAAAAGTGATGATGCTATGGCTTAGGCCAGTATTCTGATGGCTCCCTTCTTTTCTGTGTTCTTTGGTCAAGGTTTTTTCTAGAGATCCATAGGCTCCTTAAGGGGAAAGGCCATAGGGCCTTGTGACTCAAAGATCGCTGTGTCTATGCTATTGAGTGTCCTGAGGAAACTTTCTGTGTAGGTCTGGAGGCAGGAAATAGTGTTTCTCAATAGAGCAGGAGTCTGATTTTTGAGAGAGAGCTATTTCGGGGAAATGGTGGCTTGTAGGGCATATCAGATGTGGAAAAATGACTGAGGTATAGAAAAGAGCAACATTAAAAAAAAGCAAGCCAAAAGAATGGGCAGGACATTCAACAAGCACAGAGTTGGAAGAAGGCATTCCAAGAACAGCAAACAGAATGAAGCAGTTACAGAAGTAGGAAACTTCAGCAAGTATAAGTAGGTGGGGATGTAAGAAAGAGTCCAGTTTGTCCGGAGTGAAGACTATGTAGCAAGATGAATGAGCTAAAGCTAGAAAAGTGGGGCCAGATAACAGAGGGCCTTGAATGCCAAGTGCTGGAGTTCAAATTTTCTCGAGACTCAATAGGGAATGTTGGAAAGCTTTGGGCAGAGGGATGGCAAGAGGGATAGCTCTGAAAATAGGATTAGTCTGGCAGCTTCGTGAAGCATGGGTTGGAGGTGGGAGAAGGAAACGTGGAACTTGAGAAAATCTATAGGAAGGCATATACATTAGTCCAGGTGGGGTGGAATGATGGACTCTGCTTGTAGTGCATTAATAATGTTCTTAAAGAGGAGACAGATCCCAGAGGTACTGGGAGGTGAGGGAAGCAAAAGCCATCTAATGAAAATAAGAGAGTGAGTAAAAAGGAGTACCATTAATAGAATTAAGGATGTTAAAAGGAAGAACAGGATTAAGGAAAAAGATAATAAGCTCAGTTTTTGTCATGTTGAGTCTAAAGTGTTGTCAGGAAATCAGGGTTAATAATGACGATGTCCTTAAGGTGCCTGAAGTTTTGCTCATGGCATTTGGAAGATGGAACAGGGCTAGAGGTTCAGAATGGGTAGCTATTTGCATAGATACATAGTTATTGGTTGGTTGTTGTTCTTCATTGTCAAAGAGGACAAAAATGACGTCACTATGTCGGATTCAAGGTACAGTGTGTCTGCTCAGACCAACATAAGCTCTGAAGGCTCTACCACAGGTTGGACATAAATAATCCAGCTGAACATTTGGAGTGGAGATGTCTCTAAATGTGCACATCTCTCATTTCCTTTGAGGTGCTGCAATTCTGCTTTACTCATAGAGCACAGCACCTTCTTTGATACAGGCACGCCATGCTGAGTGGCCCTCTGTCAGTGTCTTCCATGTCTCACAATCAATTCCAAAGTTCTCCAGTGAGACCTTGAGCATGTCCTTGTATTACCTCTTCTGACTACCATGTAATTCGTAGATGTAGAAGCTGTGTAAATGGAATGCACGAGACTGCTAAAGGAGAGAGTCATAGCAATGATGGCCTGCTTTTATATAGTGTTTTGAGGTCTGCAAAGCACTTTGCAGATGTATCATTTTACTCTCACAACTGTGCGAGGTAAGTGCTATTATTATCCGTATTTCATAGATGGGGAAACTAAGGCAGACAAGTCAAGTGACTGACTGAGGATCACATAGAGATGAGATCAAAGTGTAGAACAATGATAAATGTTCACAGTGAGGGAGTGGAGAAAGAAAAGCACTCAATGATGGTGGGGAACAAAGGACCATTACAGAAGTAGCAGGAAAAGCAGAAGATTGGAGTGTCATCAGAGTCAAAGGGAGTGAGTGTGACCAGAAGGGGGAGTAGCTGACATTGTCAGATACTACACAGAGATCAAGGACTAGGAGGATGGAAAGAAACTTTTTGCATTTTCTGATTATATCATTGACAACTTTTGAGAGGCAGTCTCAGCACAACAGTAGGGATTGGAGTCAGTTGGGAAGAAGGAGTGTGATGTGGGAAACTTTTACAGAAGTTTGAAAGTCAGAGTAAGAGAGTCAAGGGAAAGGTTTTTATACAACTGTGGAAACCTGAGCATTATTTTAGGCAGCTGGACTGCAGTACATTTCATGAAATGACTGTCTTCTACCACCTCTCACCAAATACCTTATCGCTCTGTTAAGCATTTTTGGTTGGTATATAAGGGAATAGTCTGACTCCACCACCACCAAATGTTGATGTGATCAGCCAGTCCCTTTGTCATCACTGCCCTAGCTGAAATTGACACCTCTCCACCTTCTCAATATACCAATATCCTGATAGTGATTACTGGCTGGACAAGGTCTTGGAGGAGGTTCATATAGAAGAATTAACCCGGGGTTTCTGAGCTTCCCTCTGGGAGGTTAGACAGAAAGGGAAGCTGGCTTCATTCAGTTAGAAGGAGTTGCCACTGATGAGAACTATCCCCATAAAAACCTGGTTTATTTTTCATCTAGCACTATAACTTGGAGCCAATCCTATTTCTTCTGTTTGATCAGTTTAATATCTAGGAAAACAGTCAGAAGTCTCACCCATGGAATACGTGGACTACTAGCCATGGAGCTTTTAAAATCGTGGATTATTGACAAAATGTGCAGGTTATTCTTAGAACTAAAAAGTCAGGTTATGTTTTTAGAGGAGATTTTAATATTCTGCTTGTTGTATTTAAATGGATCATAACAATTAGAAGCAGAATTCTATAGCCACGGACACTGTTTATGGTAGAATGTGAAAACATCATAGGAATGACAAAGTAATTTTTTTTTCAAAATTGCTATGGCAGCAGTTTACTGATTTTAGCAAATTTTAATGACTGATGTTTTCCCCTTGGATTTGTATCCAGTAGGGTACAGAGCTATACTACTTAAAAATCCATTTTTTTTAGTATAAGAAATCTGTTGTATGATACCTGACTGATAGCAACACAGGGAGTCATACCTGAAATGGCAAAGAAGATAGAGAAAGAGTGGGTGCTCCAGGATTAGGAAAAAGCAGAATGGGGATGAGAAGAGAATAGAGGAATACTGAGGGAGGGGAAGAAGTAGAAGCTAATATCACTGAGTAATATCACAATTAAGCTAATATCACAATTAAGGAAGGAGGAGAGTTTTATAAAAGAAATAAAAGAAAGCAGAACAATAATTGGGGAGAAAAAGATGAAGTGAAGACTTTAAACTTCCAAATTTTGTTGTTGAGTCATTTCAGTCATATCTGACTCTTATCTCATTTGAGGTTTTCTTGCCAAAGATAGTGGAGTGTTTTGTCATTTCCTTCTCCAGCTAATTTTACAGAGGAGGAAACTGAGGCAAACAAGGTTAAGTGACTTGCCCAAGGTCACATAGCTATAAAGTGTTTGAAGTCAAATTTGTACTGAGGTCTTCTTAATTCCAGGCTGGGTGGTCTATCCTCTGGAGCACCTAGCTGCTCAAACTTCCAGATAATGACTTGTACAATGCTGGCATCCCAAACATAATTGGTTTTCCCAATGGTTACTTATTTCCTCAGTGTTTTTTTGTGGCCTTGAGCTAACAAAGCTTGTTCTTTGAAAGCAGAAGGAGAATACAACATCTAAGATCTTATGATCTTAGGGAATCTTTGCCTCATCCACAAACTAAAATATGTGGTCTCAGATAACATGATGTCTCCTACATTTTCTGACTTGTACCTAATTGGCTGTTTTTGCTTTAAGAGTAAAGAGAGATATTCAACATCTTCTGAAAATGAGGAGACAATTAAAAGATTTAAAACATTTTAAGCTTCAGATTTTTCCCTCTAAAATATGATAATAAATCTAGGTTTTTAGAAATTATCAAACCACTTGAAGTTCTTGGCAACAGAACAAAGGTCAAGGGTCTGTGACAGCAATATAATGTATTTAAAACTCTTGGGAAATGGGAGCAAGCTGCCTTTATTAGTAGCATTTTGATTAATTTCATTTTAGTGAGTTGTTCATGGAACACAGTTCATTTTATCTGAAAGATAATGGGGAAAACATTCTTTAAAACTGATAAGTGAAGGAGGACGTTTTAAAAGGTCAGCTTAAAATATTATAGTTTTGATGAGGCTTGGAAATAATTAGAAGCACTTTTCGAATATTACTTTTTTCATCCCACTCCATTTCTTAAGTAAAACGAAGGCTTTCCGAAGGCCTTGCCTTCTCATTTAAAACAACATGTGTTTGCTGTTTTTTATTTTGGCTAATTGGAGGCTATGTGGTTGTGTAAGGGAGAATTGAATTCAAACAATGGTTTGAGTTGGAGGAATAGGCTGTGTTTTCAATAGAAACAATCTGAGAGCAAATTCTCCTGTGTATTAATTAACTCCATCAATAGAGGAGATTTCATAGCAATACATCTGCCCCTAGAGGTTGGAGCCAATGGATGCAGTATGGCGGTTGACTAAACCCCTATAGAATCAGCCTATGTTTTTTTCTGCCCAGACTGCTTTATCATTTATCAGAACTGGATGGATGAAACATTCAGTGATTTGGGGTCTCTTCTGATTGGATTGTGGTTGTATAGTTATAATCTCAGCCCTTATATTTCTCTACTAGGTTTTTATCTGACCAGGTCACTTTGTAGATAAGGTCTGGGGAGGGAGTAGAAAGTAGAAATCTTTTAAGTAAAAGGCTTCGTTGATTCCACTATGTAGATGAAGGCACACCCAGAAACAGACAAGTCCACTGGCATGCACACTTACACATTTGTAAATGCAAACCGTAGATAGTTGCTAAACTCATGGAGAGCAGGTCCAATGGTGGTGATGTCAGAGGGTCAGGTGGAGCACTCTGGTGTGTATACCATGAAATCTTGAAAACAACCTTATTTCAGTGGATTCATTTAATTCTGTAAAGTTCTGGTGAGTGTTACTTAAGTGAAAAAAAGGGATCCTTTGTATCTTTGGTGATACGTAGTCTCACCGATTGAAAGACAATGAACACTTCTTTGTCCTGTGTAGAAATAGCTTCAAATGGGGCAGTCTGGGGAATGGCACTAATCAATCTCATTTTATTCTCAGCTGCTTCTAAGTTGGGGGGGCATTGCTTATTATCTGCCAACTTTCTAAATAGAGTGTTCATCTGAGATAGTCCTGGGTGAGAGAAAGGGGGTATTCTGCAGTCCTTTGATGGAGTTGTCAGCCTGTAATTTATTTTTGTCTTTCATATAAATGAATAAACACGTTCAAATAGTCCCTGATTTAGTAGGACTAAAATAATTTTACTCTACCAGTTAGAAGGTTAACAAGTCATTAACTGAGCATACATATTGCTTCACTATAAGTATTAATGCATCATTCATACCATAGTCTCCACTGGGGTAGCTAGGTGGTGCAGAGAATAGAGTGCCAGTCCTAGAGTCAGGAAAACCTGAGTTCAAATTTGGCCTCAGACACTTCCTAGTCGTGTGACCCTGAGCAAGCCACTTAACCTCAATTTCTTCATCTATAAAATATGGATGATAATAGCATCTACCTCCCAGAGCTGTTGTAAGGAGTGAGAATCAAACGACTTAGTGATTGTAAAGTGTTTACACAGTGACTTCAATTATTAGTACTAGTACTACTACTACTAGCACCTCTCACATCAGTCAGATTTGACCCTTTAAACCTTTAATTCTAGATATTGATATCGCTACTTATCCAGTCAATATGGGAGTTATTTTATATTTGTCATTAATAAAAATTTAGTTTCACAGGTTGTCCCGAGGTAGAAGTCACATTTCTTCTAGGGCAGCCAGAATTATTTCAATTCAATTCAGTACACATATATTAAGCACTAACAGGATGGTTTTAAGTTGGTAGAGACAATATATATATATAGTTCCTGGCACATAGTACTTCCTTAATAAAGTTTTACTTATTACGTGATTGTTTTGCAAACTTTAGAGAGTTTATAGATGGCTCAATAAATATATACACACACATACACCGTATATGTGTATATATATATATATATAGATATAGATATATAGATATAGATATACACATAATATACACACGTATGTATGTGTTTATATATGCTTAAGTACATATGTATGTGTGTATATATATTTACACTACATATATACATTATTATATGCAATGTTGGTCATGGGATCATTTAAAGCACTGTGCCATATCTCAAATGTAATGGAGCCTATGTTTAATCCTGGGTCCAACTCATCATTCTCCAGTCAGGGGACTGGCCATATAACTATATAGCATAGTCTTATTTTAGGCAGTTTTTACCCATTTACTTTTCCTTGTATGAATTTTTAGGCAGATTTGTTTTGAATTATCATACATCTCATTGACAAGGCCTCTAATGTTTTGGAGCTTGATCCTATCAATATTTCATCCACAAACAGGAACATCTGGAATTCTTCACCATTTATAGGGAATTTCTCTTCTATTTGGAATTTTTGCAAGAAATGTTCCATGGCTATATCTCTGTTGAGTACACACCTTCTTGGCTTATGCCTTTTTCTCTATTAATAATCAGAGAGCCATTGGATAGAATTGTTTCCAAGGCTTAATTTGACAAGGAATCGTGTCTAATCTTAACATATGCATGATATACTTCTCATTGGGGGAAGGTTATTAAGGCTGCATTTTCCCCCACTACATAAAATTCTTTTTTGGTGATCCACAAACAATAAACACGAAAACATCTTGTACTCATTTTCTGCATCTTCCAGCCAATTGTGTGATGGTAAAATTATGGTCTCCTCTGCAGACCTCTTTTCTCTTTGTATATTTCATTCTTATAAAGATTTTATAACAACGAGTAAGTAGGCACATGAGTCAGTAGTTATTTTCCTTTCAATGCAGAAATTCTTCTGGCCCTGTTGTATGGTTGCAAATCTTGGAACATCATGAGCTTCAAGGAGTAAAACTTATAGGAAACCTAAAGGCATTAGTTCTCCATGGTAGGCACAAGTAGGTCATGGTTTATGGTTATTGATTTGTAGGATCAGAGATTTAGAGATGTAAGGAGCCATGAGGACATCCAGTCTAATTCCTTCATTTTACAATCAAGGAAGAAGAGGCCAGAGAGGCTAAGCAATTTGCTGAAGGTCTCACAGGTAATACATGATATAACCTGAGATTTGAACCTATTTTCTCTGACTCCAGATCCAATACTCTTTCTTTTAAAGCATACATTTAAGGCATGATTTAAAGGCCATCAATGAGAAAATTTATGATCAGAAGAGAAAATGGACTGGTTATGTGTGCAGTGTGAAGGATAATAAATAGTCCAAGTATTCCAGTAATACCCCACAATATATGATCTAAAAGAAGGCCTTTTAGCATATTAGTGGAACTTCTATAGAGGAATTGTGAAAAAATATGGATAAGGATCAACAGAAAAAGGAGACACAGATGGGTCACAATTTGCACATGTGGAAGGAATATTCCCATTGATGACCTCACAGATGCAAAAAAATTATTAGCATATTGCTTGGTATGTAGGGGGAGTTATATAAATGCCTATCTCTACCTCTACTGATCATGAAAGCCTTGAACTAACAGTTCTTACATGCAGGATAAGCACCACAAGAACACATCTGGGGTAAGAAGTAAGAAAAATTCAGTTGAGAGAGGCAGAGAAGACTCCAGGCCTGGCACTCCATCTACTGCACCATCTAGCTGCCCAGCACCTAGTGTGGTGTCTTACATATAATAGACGATTAATGTTGAAATGAATCTTACAGAGTTGGTGCTGAATAAATAAATCTTGGTTGCATTCATTTAGTCTTAAGACTCATAGAAAGTACACAGAGAGTAAAGGGGGAGAAAGGGAGAGTATAGAGGTACAAGGCAGAGATGTTACAGCTCTACCTTCTTTGTATTATTTGGATAACATTCTTTATTGGAACAGTCTCGCTTGAATAGGATATTGGACCATGGCACAAAAGTGGCATGACATAGAGGGTGAAGGGAGGCTTCCTAAAGGGTAGAAGGTTATGACCTACACAGTTGGTAAAACCTGTTTAAAATGTATTTTTTAATCTGACTAGAGCAGAAAGTGTGGGGAAGAGAATGGTTGGAGAGGACATTTTTCAAATAAAAGAATACTGGTGGACTTTGAAACCTTAGTTCCTAATATGTCTTAGCTAAATATATTTTGGGAAATTTACAATATGGTAATTGAGAAAAGTTACCCTGGAAACTTTGTTTAGAATAAATTTTAAGGGCTAAGACCATAGGTAGCTGAGGAGACTACAGTTCAATTGAATTTACACTACAGTTCCACTTGGGCTCAGATTTCTAATATTCATATTAGTTGAATATTTAATATGTAAAATGGCATGGGAATATAGAAGTGACCAAGACACAGGATCAAAATTTCATAGATTTAGATGTGGAAAGAAACTTCAAAACCATCGAATGTCTTTCCTTCATTTTACCTTTGAAGAAACTCAGGTTCTGAGAATTTAATTGACTCACCCAAAGTCTCACAGGTGTTAAGTGGTTATAATACCTATTATAAATTATTATAATACCTATAGTACCTACCTAAAAGCAATTTGCAATTTAGTAGGGGGAAATTCTGTATATATTTTTATGTTTAAAATAGACCATCACACATTAAAGTATAAAAAACCTTATATTACTTGTTTTTTTATTCAAAAGATATATTTTTCATGAAATATGAGAATTTTATTGACCCCATAATAGGAAAAAAGTAACTCTTTTCAAATTTTTATGCAAATCCTGTAAAAATGGCAAATTAAATAAAAGTTCTAAAATCCTTGCCAGTTCAGGCTGGATCCCTTTGGTATTTGCTCCTGCTACATGATTAAAGTATGGTTATGTAGTGAATGACAGTTTGACAGGTTGGAATCCAGGTGGGGCTTGCACCTCTCCTGTACAGCTCATTTTCTGGTGTTCGCTATTGCATATTAACAAGCCCAGGACATGTTGTAATTTATGGTAGGAAGCTACAATTTAATTGTCATTGGGGAATACTAATTAAATCTTTCAACAATATTTTAATTAAGATACAACCATTTTGATTCTGAGTTCTTATAAATGTGAAGGCTGAAACTGGCAGTAAAGCATTTAAAGTTTGGTCCCTCGAAAAGGGTTAGGGCATGTGTTCATTTGGTGGCAAAGACAGAGCTAATGTGAAAACTGAGAGTAAAACTCTAATATAAGCTGAAGTAATAGAAAGGGCCCTGGTCCAGGGGAGCTGTGGTTTCATATTTTGACTTTGGTCATATCTTATTAGCTCTTGATGAATCACTTAGCACCTCTGAGTTTCAATTCCATTGTGGTTATTTCACAATAACACTACTTTCCCTATCTACAGCTCAGGTTTGGAATGAAGAAGGCACTCTGTGAACCTTAAAATGATATTTTAAAGTGAATTAATATTATCTCTTGAGCTGAAACATTAAGAAAAGGGAACAAGTTTGCGAATGGTTGCTTTCATTGACTCTGAACTGGTTTCCTGCAGGGTTATTAACAGCAGACCTAGAAAAGAACAAAGCTGCAAAAATAAAGGGATAGATGCTTAAGGATGAAGGAAACAATGGGAAAGGATATGAAAACCCAGAGCACCTGAAATGGATCCCCTCTGTGCTTTTAGAAAAGAGTTCTATTCCTGACAGTCTTTCTTTGTTCAGTTCTGTGTTCTTTCCATCTTTAAATTTTAGTGGTCATCTCTTTGTGGGAGGATGAGATGGCCACTTTACAAATTTAGTATGTTGAAATCATGTCAGCACAGTATTTTCAGCTATAAAGTTGTAAGAAGACCAGATAGTAGGGAAATAAGAAGTGACTTTGGGAAAGCCACTTAACCCCTCTTGCCCTCAATTTCCTCAACAGTAAAATAAAGAGGTTGAACAAGGTGGCATCCAAGTCCTCTTCTGGATCTAAATCTAGGTCAGTATGATCACAGTGGTGTGACCTATCTTGTACTAGCTAATGACTATTGCTCTACCAACTCTCCTATAACTTTTGCTTCACCATAGAGTCAGTTACCAGATTTTAAGGTGGTGTAACTGATAACTGTCTTTTGTATTAGAATCCTTGGTAAGAAAGTATAAAGGTTAAGAGGGGCAAGAGATTTAAGTCTCTCTGAATGCCTTCTTCCTCTAAAAAAAGAGCTATTACAATGATGATAGGTTATTGTTAATCACATGAGTGTAGGATGAGACAATTAGTATTGTGATAGGTTAGGGAGATGTGCAAGGAATATGAGTGAAGGAGTGTGTGTGTGTTCTTAGAAGTGGTGCTTAATGTTTTATGGGCCCTTGCAAGGATAAACACATTTTAGGTGGGTTTTGAATGCACGCTAATCTGTCTCTTAGTGAGCTACATTCTGCGTGGATAATAAAAGCAGTAAGATCAAAGCATTGTAGAGGCAGGGGTAGAAGGAACCTTGGACATCCCTTTTTAATTTTTACAAAAGAGGAGCTTGAGTCCTAGATAGGATAAGGGACCAGTCCAAGGTCACATAGTTAATAAGCACCAGGGGTATGGTTTGAACGGAGGGATCTTTCTGATTTGAGAAAGAATGATCTATCCACTATTAGTGCATGTCATAGAACCCTCAATTTAGAGCTTGATGGGACTCTGGAGATAAGCAAGTCCAACTCTTCATCTGATAGATGAGAACACTGAAAACCAGAGTGGCTAAATAGCTTGCCCAAAGTCACCTGACTCAGAGTCATGATTCGTAGCCAGGTCCTGTGACTCCAAATCCATCACTTTTCCCAGTGTACCATGTACTCTCCTAAAAACCTAAGTTCCTTTACATCTGTAGGGGCTGAAATTATATAAGAGGTAAAGAACACAGTGTCATATAAGCCTTGTAAGTTCTGTGGTGAGTGAATCAAATAAAGTGAAAATTGGCCGAATAACAATTCATACAAATGGATGTGAATATGCAGGGTGTTGCAAAAGTCTCAGTGCAGTTAAGATTAAACAACTTCAGAAGCACAAATGGTACAATATTACAAATATGTCTCTTGAAAATGTATCTACATTTTTATACTTGTGTATTATTTTTTGTACAATGTCTTTAATTTTAAAGTTGACGAGATAAGACATCCTGTCATCATGCATTTTTTGTGTGTGACAGTTTCTGGATACCACTTTCTCAGATTAGTGGATTGGCAGGGGAGATCCTCTTGTTTTGCCACCTTGGTCACCTGATCTATTGCTATCAGTCTTTTTCTTGTGCAGTTATGTTAAACTGTCGTGTATGCATCAAAGCTTCATTCTTTGGATTATTTTAAGGCAAGAGTTACAAATAAAATTTTTTCAGTCACAACACCAATTGATGAGTTTTACAAAGGTCAAAAACTGACTAGAGGAACAAGGCATTGTTGAATTTTAATAAGAAGATAATCAACATTTAAAAATATTAAATATCTTTTCAAATTTTTAAAATGTAGTATTTTTACTTCTGAAGTTATTAAAGCTTAAAGCTATCCTAAGATTTTTGGGACATGGTATATTTGATAACTGAAAATTTCTTTTTGAAATAAGAAGTGGGAACAGCTTGCTTATCTCCATGCTTCCTTCATAGAGGTAAATAGCTGTCCAGTTCCAGCCGTCTTGTAAACAGTCTATTCATTTCTTTAAAGTCATGCCTAGGAAGCTGGATGACAGCATTTCAGGAAAGAAGAGTTCTGGGCCACCTTCACAGGAGCAGAGTAATACTGCAAATGACCATCCTCTTGTAGATTTGTAGATTTTCATGGTAATATAGTAGAGTGTCTGTGTACTTCCGTTGTGCTCTCTCTGTCTCTGGTGATTGTGTTCAGGAAGAGAAACCAATGGTATTTCTCAGTTCTTATCCTCCTCCAGTACAGTATTTAACATTACTCACCAACACCCTTATTATTTTTTCCTCCATTTACTTCTGTGACCCTGAACTCTTCTGCTTTTCCTCCTATTCTTCTGGCCTCTCTGCCTTTCATTGATTCCTCTTTCTTTTCTTGTTTCTTCTACAGAGATATTCTCCAAGATAAAGAGCTTCTCTCTCTCTCCCTCTCTCTCTCTCTTTCTCTCTCTCTCTCTCTCTCTCTCTCTCTCTCTCTCTCTCTCTCTCTCTCTCATCCTTCCTTTAAAGCTCTTATCTATGTATGACTCCAACTCTCACTTTTATGTGGATGACGAAGAAATCTCTAACTCAAGTTCCAACCTTTCCCCTGGACTCCAGGGCCGTGCAGTTTCAGCTGCAGACTTGTTGGAGAGGGTAGAACACTGGACTCATAGAATACCTGTATTTTGAGTCCCGATTCTGCCACTTATTGTTACTTGTATAGTTTTGAGCAAGTCACATGATTCACCTGAGCTGCCTATGTGCTTGTGAAATGGGCACAATAGTATTTGCACAACCAACTTTACAGGGCTATTATGAGAAAAGTGTTTTATTAACTATAAAGGATTATATCAACGTAAGGGAAGGTACTGGAGCTGTGACTTCACTTGTGTAGGGACTTCCCAGGTGAGGGAACTCTCTTTTAGTGTAGACCAGCCTCTGTTTTACAATTTATAGTTTTAGAAAGTTGCCTGGGGGCACTCAGAGGTTAAATGAGCTGCTCATGATCACACAGCCAGTATGTTTCAGAGGTAAGACTGGAACACAGGTCTTCCAAGGCTGGCTGACTATCCACTGAGCCAGGCTGCTCCTCTAGAAACTTAAGCTGTTATTGAATGTCAGTCAACTGGATAACTGATTATCCTGCTGGTGTTTTGAACAAAAGCTGCCTTAGATCTGTTCTTCATCTTGAGTTCCCCTCTTCTGTCAGTAGAACCTGAATCTTTCCAATTATTTGGGCTCCAGATCTCAGTCAGTCATCTTTGACTCTTTCTTCTTTATCTTTCCTCTGCCCAGACTCTTTTCTAAGCCTACTGGACTTGAGACTGAATTTTATCACGATACTTCCATTGAGTGTACCTCCATAATGATCCCTTTCCATTTCCACTCTTTGTTATCACACCACTACAGTAGACTCTCATGAGCTTTTTCCTGGCTCATTGATATATCCTCCAAAGTGTTTCCCCCGACTCTTCTCCCTCTACTTTTCTATTCACCAATCTGTGTTTCACATCCCTGTCAGGATATTTTTTTTACTTTTAAAAAAAATATTATTTTATTTTTAATTTACAACATTCAGTTCCACAGGTTTTTGGGTTCCAAATTTTCTCTCCCTCCATCTCCTCCCCCTGCACCTCCACCAAGACAGCATGTAATCCAATGTAGGGTCTACATTTAACTTCACATTGAACTTATTTTTTTAATTTATTTTTTAAATCATTTTTATTTATTTAATATTTTTAGTTTGCAGCATTAATTTTCACAAGAGTTTGAATTACAAATTTTCTCCCCATTTCTACCCTCCCCCACACTCCAAGACAGCATATATTCTGATTGCCCCATTCCCCAGTCAACCCTCCCTTCTGTTGCCCCACTCCCCCCATCCTCTTTTCCCTTAGTTTCTTGTAGGGTAAGATAGATTTTTATGCCCCATTGCCTGTGTATCTTATTTCCTAGTTTCAAGCAAAAACCTTTTTTTGAATATCTGCTTTTAAAACTTTGAGTTCCAAATTCTCTCCCCTCTTCCCTCCATACCCACCCTCCCTAAGAAGGCAAGCAATTCAATGTAGGCCACATGTGTATCATAATGCAAAACCCTTCCACAATACTCATGTTATAAAAGACTATGTTTGGCGCCTTCCTATCCTATTCCCCTTTATTCAATTTTCTGCCTTGACCCTGTCCCTTTTCAAAAGTGTTTGCTTTTGATTACCTCCTTCCCCTATCTTCCCTACCTTCTATTGTCCCCCCTTTTTTATCTCCTTCCTCCTTCTTTCCTGTGGGGTAAGATACTCAATTGAGTGTGTATGTTATTCCCTCCTCAAGTCAAATCAGATGAGAGCAATATTCACTCATTCCCCCTCACCTGCCCCCTCTTCCCTTCCTACAGAACTGCTTTTTCTTGCCCCTTTTATAATAATTTACCCCATTCTATCTCTCCATCTCTCCCTTTCTCCCTCTCTCCCTATATTCCTCTCTCATCCCTTAATTTTATTTTTTTAGATATCTTCCCTTCATATTCAACTCACCCTGTGCTCTCTATGTGTGTTCGTATATATATATATATATATACACACACACACACACACACACATATACACACACACACATATATATATTTATGTATATTCCCTTCAGCTACCCTAATACTGAGGTCTCATGAATTATACACATCATCTTTCCATGTAGGAATGTAAACAAACAGTTCAACTTTAGTAAGTCCCTTATGATTTCTCTTTCTTGTTTACCTTTTCATGCTTCTCTTGATTCTTGTGTTTGAAAGTCAAATTTTCTATTCAGCTCTGGTCTTTTCACTGAGAAAGCTTGAAAGTCCTCTGTTTTATTGAAAATTCATATTTTGCCTTGGAGCATGATACTCAGTTTTGCTGGGTAGGTGATTCTAGGTTTTAATCCTAGCTCCATTGACCTCTGGAATATCCTATTCCAAGCCCTTCGATCCCTTAATGTAGAAGCTGCTAGATCTTGTATTATCCTGATTGTGTTTCCACAGTCCTCAAATTGTTTCTTTCTGGCTGCTTGCAGTATTTTCTCCTTGATCTGAGAGCTCTGGAATTTGGCGACAATATTCCTGGGATTTTTCTTTTTGGGATCTTTTTGAGGAGGTGATCTGTGGATTCTTTCAATTTCTATTTTACCCTCTAGCTCTAGAATATCAGGGAAGATCTCCTCGATAATTTCTTGAAAGATGTTATCTAGGCTTTTTTTTATCATGGCTTTCAGGTAGTCCAATAATTTTTAAATGATCTCTCCTGGATCTATATTCTAGGTCAGTGGTTTTTCCGATGAGATAGTTCACATTGTCTTCCATTTTTTTCATTCCTTTGGTTCTGTTTGATAATATCTTGATTTCTCATCAAGTCACTAGCTTCCACTTGCTCCAATCTAATTTTTAAGGTAGTATTTTCTTCAGTGGTCTTTTGGACCTCCTTTTCCATTTGGCTAACTCTGCCTTTCAAGGCATTCTTCTCCTTATTGGCTTTTTGGAGCTCTTTCTCCGTTTGAGTTAGTCTATTTTTAAGGTGTTATTTTCTTCAGTATTTTTGGGTCTCCTTTAGTCAGTCATTGACTTGTTTTTCATGGTTTTCTTGCATCATTCTCATTTCTCTTCCCAATTTTTCCTCTACTTCTCTAACTTGCTTTTCTAAATCCTTTTTGAGCTCTACCATGGCCTGAGTCCAGTTCATGTTTTTCTTGGAGGCTTTTGATTTAGGTTCTTTGACTTTGTTGACTTCTTCTGGCTATATGTTTGGGTCTTCTTTGCCATCAAAGAAAGATTCCAAAGTCTGAGTCTGGATCTGAGTCCATTTTCGCTGCCTGGCCATGTTCCCAGCCAACTACTTGACCCTTGAGTTTTTTGTCGGGGTATGACTGCTTGTAGAGTAGAGAGTACCAAGCTTGAGGGGTTGTGCTATTGTTTTCATAACTATTTCTACACAGCCAGCTCTGCCACACCAGCTCTCCTCCTCCCCCAAGAACCGCCAACCTGGACCACAACTCAGATCTTAAGCAGCCTCTGCACTCCTGCTCTGATCTGCCACTTAATTCCTCCCACCAGGTGGGCCTGGGGCTGGAAGCAACTATAGCTGTAGTTCTGTAGCTGGACCACCTCTGCTTCCCTCGAGGTGGTGGCTGAACTGTGAACTCCTTTCCTTCTGTCCCCTCAGCTTTTCCCACTAACCTCCTCTGTTGTCTTTGGTGTTGCCCACTAACCTTCTCTGTTGTCTTTGGTGTTTGTGGGTTGAGAAGTCTGGTAAGTGCCACAGCTCACTGATTCAGGGCACTATGGCCTGTTGCACCCAGCTCCTGGTCTGGTTGATCCAGGCACAGCCCACACTGGGCTCTGCTCCCAACAGGGTGTAATAGACCTTATCCAGTGACAATCCAGGCTGTCCTGGACTGGAGCCCTGCTTCTCTCTGCTATTCCATGGGTTCTGCAGCTCTAGAATTTGTTCAGAGCCATTTTTATAGGTTTTTGGAGGGCCCTAGGGGTGAGCTCATGCAAGTCCCTGCTTTCCAGCTGCCATCTTGGCTCTGCCCCTCCACATTGAATTTATTTACATAATACTCCAGTTATAGAGAAGAGTTGTAACTAATGGGATGAATCATGAGAGAGGAGAAACAAAACCAAAAAAAAGGAAAAAAAGAGAGCAAATAGTTTGCCTCAATCTGCATTCAGATTCTATAATTCTTCCTCTGGATGTACATAGCTTTTTCCATCATGAGTCTTTTGGAGCTGTCTTTGAAACTTGTATGGATGAGAGGAGTCAAGTATATCAAAGTTAGTCCTTACAGACACCATGTTTCTGTAATTGTGTATAATGATCACCTGGTTCTGCTCCCCCGACTCAGCATCAGTTCATATGAGTCTATCCAGGTTCTAACGAAGTCCATCTGTTCCTCATTTCTTATTGCACAATAGTATTCCATTACATTCATATTCCACAGTTTGTTTAGCCATTCCCTAATTGATGGGCATTCCCTTGATTTCCAATTCTTTGCTACCACAGAGAGCTGGTATAAATATTTTTGTACATACAGGTCCCTTTCCCAGTTATGTGATCTCTTTGGGATATAGCCCTAGGAGTGGTATTGCTGGGTCAAACAGTATGCACACTTTTATAGCCCTTTGGGCATAGTTCCAAATTGTTCTCCAGAATTGCTGGATCAGTTCAAAACCCCACCAACAATGTAGCAATGTTCCAATTTTCCCACATCCTCTCCAGCATTTATCATTTTCCTGTTTTGTTATTTTAGCCAATCTGACTTCTCTACCCATCTTTCTTTGGGTGACACCCATTCCTTGAGGAAGAGTAAATCGAGAAGGCTTAAGTTATAAAAATTATTTATGCCATTAAAACTATGTAAAATATGATTGATATATGTTAATATGATCTTTTTTATATTCCCTTAAAATCTTTTCAACAGGTACGGTTTTGGTATTATTTGTCCCAGAATTCACAGCTCTCAGTTTTTACAAGGACATCTGTAGATAGTGAGTTACAGAAGCAAGGAGACCTTCTAGAATTTCCCAAATCTCAGTGGACACAAGCAAATATCCCTGTTCATTCTATGTCTGGAGAATCATTTCTGCCTTTTCAGGTAAGTAAGGAAAAATATCATCAAAGTAGTTTATGTGATGTCATATATGTTAATTGCCAGCTTCTTTTGAGTCAATGGAATCAGTATCCACCCCCACCCATTCATTCATCCATCTCTCTGTCTAACCATCCATCCATCCATTCATCCATCTATATATGGCACTTTATTATGCATGAAATTCCAATGTGTCACATTAAAGTATAGGACATCAGTAGGGAGCTAAGGAAGATTTTATACAAGAGAGTGACACAGTCATGACTGTGCATTGGTAAGATTCCTCTGGAAGTGGTGTGAAGGATGATTTGGAGAAAAGGGGTTGTAGTCAGTGATGACAAGATTTAAAGAAAGCCTTCCTTTGATGCTTCATATTATGAGTTTGAGCTGGTGTTCTCAAAGATCATGTTGATGGAGCAAAAACTCTACTAGTTCTATTAAGTGTGAAAGGTAGGAGTTAAGTAAGGAACTACATAATTCTTGTCTAAGGACCATTCTAGGTAAGCTGCAAAAGGCTCACCAAATCAAGGTGATGGATCTTTTGATTATGATAGTTCTAAGAAAGAATAGTATCTACTAAGTCATAGAGAGCTGCAATCTGCTTCAGATAAATAAAGAACCCTTGCCAGGAAAATCATAGATTGTTGAAATATGTTTAATATACATGACCAATATTCTATTAGTTAAATATTTATAATATGACAAACTGGTTATCTACATTTATTAAAAAAGACCTATCTTCATGGATTCTGGTGAGACGATCAATCAGTTATTAAGTGAGGATGTATTGCTAAACACTGTTCCAGGCACTGGGTACAAAGAAAAAAATGAAACAGTTTGTACCTTCAAAATATTAGTATCAAGGAAGATAATAAGTAAGAGGCTAAGGGTGAGCTCATGAGAAGTGGAGAAGAGAAAAATATTTTGGAAAATCATTTTATTTTCTGCCAGAAGTATTGTTGGATATGACAGGTGCTGAGAGAGGGAACTGATGTGAGATCAAAAGTCCTAACTCTGACTTCTCCAGGGTCACCCAGTTAGTAAGTGTCTGAGGCTGGTCTTAAACTCTGGTTTTGCTAACCCCAAGTCCTGAGATCTATCCACTCTATGACTAGCTGCTTCAAAAAACACACAGAGCCTCTACTCAAAACCTTTTCAGATGTGTGTAGGATCTGACAGAATTTTCAATCTGTTGGTTTAGCCTTTGAGAACCTTGGGTTATTCTCATACCATGATGTGGTATGTGACTTAACTGAAGCTAGATAATTATATAAGAAAAATTCTGCTAAGTCAATGGTTTCCTGTCTTTCTAGAAGTCCTTTTATTCATAGTAAATAGGGAGGCAGTTCCAGAATTTTGGTTTATCTTCTAACAGGAGCAAAAATCAATTTTGTTCTGAAAATCTGGTTTCAATAGTAAAGGCAATCTTAATTCTTTGAAGATCTTGGAATTAACTTGGTTTTTCTGAGTCCTCCAATCTGAAGATGGCTCTTGGTTAATCTGAATTTTTTCATTCTATTCTGAGTGTCTCTGGGATTTCTCTAGTCCAGGTCGTGGCTTCACTAATAAGTCTGAGAAATAAATTCCTCATGATTTTAGTTGCCGGTCATTTTTGAGCTGTTGCACATACCAGGAATTTATCCCATTCTGAAGTTCTTATAGATCTAAATGTATTTTAGTGCCTGGATACCACCAAGTTTTATGTCCTTCTGAACTCACCTTTTCTGACTTCTAAAATCCATGAGATGTTAGCATATTGGTTTATTGTAACATATCAATATGCTCAATTCTTAGTCACAGCAGACTAATGTGAAAACAGGCTTTAAGGTCAGCCTCATTCAGTCTGGGAATTTTAAAGGACTGAGGCACTAACTGGTCTCTAATGGGCTATCCTTGAATGTATGGTTATTTAAAAGTCAAACTGATGATTTCCAAGAGTGTATCATTCCTCATATACAGAAAACTAAGAGGCCAAACTTCGGATTTCTTCAACTTATTATGGAAGGAAAAATACTGGGTAATCTTTGAAGTTTTTCCTCTTTATTATAGCAGTTATAGAGTTAAGAAAGCTTCCATGTTTTGCCATATTGGTAGGTAATATTTTTATTACTTTATTTTTATAAAAGAGCTGTAAGGTAATTAGCAATAATATTTTCTAATTCAGTTATAAATTTTGACCTGCTCAGATTTCTCATTTGCTATACTTAAAAGTTAAGAGTGAAGGAATGAATGAAAAGTCATTCATCAAACACTTATGATGTATTAAGTGCTATGCTAAACATTGGGAGCATATAAATATGGAAGGGATACATTCCTACCTTCAAAAATCTTCCATTTTATTTGGAGGGGGGGCATTGACACATATAAGCAATTGAGGACAATTGAAGAACGTTTTGGTCTAGGAAATTATAAGATTCATGAGTGGAGCCATAAAGCAAGTTAATTGAGGTGCTTTGTTCAGAAGAAATAGTATTGTTAATTTTATTATCACTGTCAGAGGATAAGAAGGGGCTGAACAATGCAAGAATATGTGACTGGTTAGATGTAATATTCTCTTATTATTAGATATAATAATTAGGCTAGCATGGCCAGAAGGTATGATTTCTAAGGCTCAGTAACTGAAGTCATCATTTCTGGAAAGACTGTTTACAGAGTCCAGCAACAAAAGGGTGATGCGGTAGGACAATGTCCCTTGTGAAAAATGTAATAATGTAATATATACATGGAGCAGGGGAAAGTAACTGGACTTTGAACTGGAGGACTTAGATTTAAATCCTGTCTCAGCTGCTTAGTGTCTGTAAATCAGTTGGCATCTCAATTTTCTCACCATTCAGTGAAGAGATTGGGCTAGATGTCTTCTCAGGTCCTCTTTAAATCTAAATTAGAGATTCCATGAGTTCTCTTTCTTTAACTTATGTCCCCAACTTTAGTGATGAGGCAACATCAAACCATTAGACTAAAAACTCTTGAGAGCATGGGTTGCTCCATATTTCCAAGTACCTGGCATATAGTAAGCACTTAAATGTTTCTTGATTGACCATCTATAATCTTTAACATTTACAAAAAACTTGTGAATATTGTATTTCTTCATAGGCACACATCTTTGGAGCCTCACACTGATACCATATTGATCTAGGTTCCTTGCACATTTACTATTGTTATGAATAATGTATGTCATATAAAATAAATTTGACATTTGTATTTGATTCTCTACAATAATGACTGATACTAGGTGTCAAGTATTTACTGGAGTCAATAATTATAATCAATATTAATTTCTTGACATTATTTGAAAGTTTCACTGAAAGTTAAGATTTATAGGTAGGAGTGAAAATGTATTCTTTCTGAAGTTGTTTGGTTGTTGGTGATCTGATTCTGGGCCTTCATTAAAATTTATTTTGTAAGGCAACACTTCTATAGTATTCACTCTAACTCAATGGTCTCTTTATCAAATTACAAAGAGATTGTTCTGTTCCTATTTTCCTTCCTTTCTGCTTATTACTCATAGTCTCTCTTTTTCTACCTATTTTCTCTTCTTTGTCTTCTCCTCTCTCACCTTTCCCTTTCTTCCTCTCAAAAGCAATCTATCTAAATAATTATAATAGAACCAAAGGCTAACTTAGCCTGTTGAGAATTTCTTTGGAAAATCAATGCTTATTTTTCCAAAGATGAAAAATGAAGTAAATATGACATGTACTTAAAATGCAAAATAACACACAGGAGTTTTAAACTTTATATATGTAAATATAATACTTATTTTGGGAATCTGGGCCATCTAAGATTGATTTAATTTTTAAATTCTTAAATTAGATTCTGCACTTCTGAAAGTGGAGGCTCTCCCTTTTTCCTATGTGCCTTTTGTTGAGGCAGCTTTTCTGAAACTCTCGAAGTTTATGCTTTGGAAAATGTGTTGATTGATTGATTAATTTCCTATCAGAAGTACTGGCTTTAGCTTGAACTCAATAATTCTGGTCAGTTCAAATGATTAAATTTAAGAGCTGGGTTATTGTTCAGTCATGTCCAATACTTTGTGACCCCTTTTGGGGTTTTCTTGGCAAAGATATTGACTTGTCATTTCCTTCTTCAAATCAATTTATGGATGAAGAAACTGAGGCAAACAGAATTAAGTGACTTGCCCAGGGTCACACAGCTAGTAAGTGTCTGAGGCCACATTTGAACTCAGGAAGATGAGTCTTACTGACTCCAGGCTGAGCACTCTATCCCCTTATTTTCTTATGCCTTAAGGTGAGAATTAATCTCTAACCAAAATCAAGGGATACCTTTTTTTGAGAGACATGTGATTTTATTGATATAGGGAGATTCTGGTAAGGGCACCCCCTCCACCAATGCAGCTTAGGGTCTGCTCAGCTACTTCTTGCCATATAAAATTCCATGTGTCCCTGCAAGGTTAAGAGCCTTGCCTGGGGTCACACATTCTGAGTGGGGCAGAGACAGGACCAGAGTCCAACTCTTCTTTCTGGCTGGTGCTCTTTAGCTTTCTGTCTACGATACCCAGCTCTCTCTCCCCAAGTGGGGAGGCAGGATGAAGGGAAGAGAAGGATTTCTTTTATTTCTTTTCATTTATTTAAAGATGTAAGTACTATAATTAAGTAAATAGTTAACAGTATGATCTGTATTAGTGTAGGAGAACAAAGATGTGAATAAATTCTATATCCTTTTATTTGGATTTGGAAGGTTGACATTGAAATATAAATATCTGGACCTTTTGGCAATTTTCTTAAGGAAGGCAATGTTACCACATTGTAAAGACTCAACTGAAGAGACCCAAAATATTCTCCAATGCTCCAATTAGCCTTGGCTTCAATTCTGAGAATAAAACAGTATTCCTCCCAGATTGATGCAGAACACCAATCTGAATAGAGCTATTACTCTTTCAAGTATCCCTTAGAGAAGGGACAATGATTGCTTTTGGCTTTGCATAATGAACCTGAAAGCTCCATGAAAAGAGTAATAAAAGAAGTTTGAGATGTTGACAAAGGAAAAAAAAAACAAGTAAGTAGAGTAATTGATTATTTGCAGCAAACTTTAAAAATTTGAAAACAAGGTTTCCTGTAAGTAAACTTCAATGTGGATAAGTTCTCCTTTGATAATAAGAATTGATGATAATTTGCAAAAACTGTGTTTGTTAAAAAAAAAAATCCAGTCACTTAAACCTGAGTAATAAGGGTATATATTCAGGTGCAAATGAATAATGGTTTTCAAAAAAGAATTATCAAGGCCTTTAAAGAGTTATAAGAGGGTCATATTGCTCTCAGTCACAATCAGAGTCACAACTGCATCAATCACAATCTGGCTACATCCGTCCACCGAATGTGTACTTTCCATCCTCAAAAACACAGTCAGTGGGTCTGAATAAAAACAAAAGTCAACAGGCAAAGACTTTACTGGAATGTTTAGTTATGAGCTGAGGATTCCAAGTGAATCTGGAGACCTGATGTTTTGGGTGACATGGTTTGTTGGCCACAAGAAAGATGGGTGTGAGGAAGAAAGGGTCAGGAATTCCTCACAAATAACTTGGATAAAGGACACAAGGATCTACTTCACCTAGTCTCAGCTTTGCTAGCCACACCCTATTAATATGTTTGTGTCTTTGAGTAAATGATCCATTTAGGCTTGGCTTTCTTCCCTTTCTTATGATCTTGGCACCTTGGGATTGGTACAGTTGTGCAGTTAGGGCATCATGAAGTGTTCATATTGAAGTGATCTGATGGGAATCACTTGTTATGAGTCTTTATCATGGGAGGACCCAAATAGTTGTTTCCAGGGTGAATGGAGGCCTGTCTCTGTCAGAGCTCCAGCTCCTGTTTTTTTTTTTAACCATGTTCCCTTTAAAGCTTGGAGAGTGGCTCTGACTTAGGCCTTCCCCTTTTGGGTTTCATTACCTATCGGTGGCTGTATTTTTCACTGCTTCACCCTTCTCTGCCATGCCCTGTGCACATCCTTACACACTGAATAGGAAAAAAAAATACTTTGAAGTCAATCACATAGAAACCTTCTCTTTGAATTGCCTGCAGATTTATCTCAATGTCAAAGACATAGCTTTCCGAGTAGTGTGAAGAAGGACTTAGGTAAGCTGAGTCAATGTGAGAAAGTAATGCAATACTCATGTGCAACCAATTTGTTTTGTTTCTGCAATGGATGCAGATTTCAGTGCAGTGACCTATGAGTTTGGCAAATTGTATCAGAAGTAAAGATGTCTAATACGAATTTTCTGACTATGCCATGGTCTGGCTATTTTATGCATGTCCTTCTCCAGAAATGCTTTTGAAGTTACTCCTGACACTTTTTTTGTAATCCTTGGTTTGTTTTATTTTTTTAACTGAGGGATAAGGACTACACCCAAGATTTCATTAGACTAGAGGGAACTCCCAGGTGAGGAAACTCCTTCTTCCAATGTGGATCAGCACCTTTGCTGCAACTTAAAGACTTAGTGAATTCTTTAGAGTACTGAGAAGTTGTGACTTTCCCAAGGTCATCCATTCAGTATTAGATGTGACTCTTGTACTCAAATCTCCCTGGTTTTAGGGTTGGCTCTCTACCTCATTTATCTCAGAGGATAGCAAAATTGTATCAGAAGTTATTATGAAGAAAGTATATACATATATATATATGTAATATGTTGAAAAATCACATCAGTAATTGATAAGAGTGTTAGATTTAATTGCATTTAAATATATGGCTTACGGTTGTTTTAGAATATGAATTTTATTAATGAGTGGCTGTGGGGTTAGTGTTTGTGTTATATATCTTTCTAAGT
Organism: Trichosurus vulpecula; assembly: GCF_011100635.1. Taxonomy (NCBI): domain Eukaryota; kingdom Metazoa; phylum Chordata; class Mammalia; order Diprotodontia; family Phalangeridae; genus Trichosurus; species Trichosurus vulpecula. Next base: position 58,552,279 of record NC_050577.1, read on the forward strand.
GTGTTTATGTATGTATATCCACAAATATATATGTATGTATTTACATATTCCTGTATGGAAATATATCAGTGCCTTCAGCAGGCCCATTACAAATTAATTCATGCCTCAATTAAATTGAGTTGTAAACCACCACAGTTGATTACCAGAAGTAGCTCATTTACAATGCATATCACTCTTAATGGTTCCAATGGGAAGCCATCCCTTCAGATGTGATGAATGTTGCCATTTTTATTTGAAACAAGGTTATCTAAGTTATGAAGGTGACCCAAGTTGCTGTCAAAGCATTTGTGGCCTTCTAAATGTGGGATTTGGTTTCTTTGGTTCCCAAAAGAATTTCCAGAAACTGAAAAAACTGAGTGGTTGCAAAATGTTTTTACTTCCCATCCTGGGAATTTTCTAGAAATGCATTTTTTGGAGGATAAATTTTGTGTCTTTGCCATTACAGCTCATTTTACAAGCTACTGTTTTTTCAAAAAATGCCACTGCTGCCGTAGATGACATCAGTATAACTCCAGATTGTGGCATTTCTCTCAAGCCGCTTTCAAATACAAACATCAAAAGGAAAGGCAAGTATTTTATTCCTGTTACTACAACCATTCAGGCCTGTTTGACAGTAAAGAAAAAAAATGCATGAAAATCACATTGTTACCTGTCTTATTGTTACACTAATTTGGATCTTCTGGTATTCAGATAGTAACACAATTTTAATGAGGGAAAACATATTTCATAGTGTGCTTCACAAAGCCATGGGCCCATTTCCTGACATCAGCATTATAAAGACTTGTCATGTAGTAATTGCTCAATAAATATTCTTTTCTTCCCTCCGCTCTCCTTTTCTCCCTTTATCCTTCCCTACTTTTCTTTTCCCTTGCCTTCCTTCATTCCTCTCTTTGTTCATTCATTCATTCTTTCATTCTCTTCTTCTCTTTATTCTTTCTTTTTTCTTTCTTTCTTCTCCTTTTTGACTTAATTCAAGGCAGAATTTCTTGCCCTAGGTTCACAGACACTCAAGTGGTTTCCTTGAATAAATTATAGAGGACCCAAAAACTTGGATGGGAAAAAATAATTCAGTAGTTGGTTTCCTTTGTAATCTTATATATTTTATTTTATGTATTTAAAGAACAGTAGTCTGAAAAAGAGTCTGTAGGATTCACCAGACTGCAAAAGGAGTCCATGACATACAAAAAGCTTATGGATTTTTGCTTTAATAAAATAATTCCACAATAGGTTAGAAATCCTTTTACATACTCTTTCAGACAGCTCTGTGAAAGTTGTTTCCTACTAATATGAATTTGACAGTGCAAATGAACATATAATGAAATTCATTTTTTAGAGGAGGAGTTGAAAGGAGTTCAAAAAATTGTCAATTTTCCCCTTGTAATGCTTAAGTTCATCTAGATAGTTAAAAAAAAGGTTGATGTTAGGGTGCTTAAACTTATACACCTCTAAAGAATGATTGGAACTTGCTTTATATGCTTCATTATTTTGTACATAGAGAATTGAACACCATATTGATATAATAAGGACAAAGTGAATCAAAATCATCAATCTTGTTTTGTCTTGTTTTCTGGTCTTAACTATTCTACTTACCATTTGCAGTCTTCTGTTTCTTAAGCTCTACAAAGATTCTAATACTAATCCTTCCCTTCACCTTCATTGTGATCTCGATTTCTTGACCCTTTTCTGTTCTTCTGGTCTCTTTCTCCAACTCAGTTCTCACTTGTCTCCATTGGAGACAAGTGGTCCCATGATGTATTGCATTTATGATTCACTTCCCCAATCCCAGAATCTCTTACCACCTTAGATCTGTAATTTTCCAATTCTTGATTTTTCTGTTGCTGTTCTTCTGGGCTTAGTCAGGGCCTATGTTTCTTTCTACTGTAGTGGATCATAAATTTGTGGAGAGACATATATTCAGATAATTATTTAATTCCTTAATTTAAGGCCACAAATGACAGTCTACCAGAAGTTGTTGCCATATTGTTTATTATGTCTGTTCACATGTGATGAATGACTTTGCTTGGTAAAATGGAAGATTTTATGCTGATTTCAACCTATATCTATTTAATTAAGCTCATCTCTAATCTGAGCTATAACTAGACATCTTGATAAATTGAGAAAATTAGATGGCAGAGGAGGGGGACATTGTCATGCAAAGGCCTGTCTGGTCCCAGCTTTACATACGTATAACAGGAGAAGAGGTGGCTCATTTCTCAAAGAGGATGGCTCTGAGACACTGGATGTGGTAACCTGGAAGAGGCCTTTAAATTGAGGCACAAAGATGATGGTTGCTGCAGAGAACTGTGCTTCTCTTGGGATAATATGCTACTCCCTCCTTCCCTAACACCACAGACATAGGATCAGAGTATCATAGATTTAGAGGTGGAAAGAAATTAAAGAGGACACCAAATTTAACCACCTCAATTTATAGATGATGAAAATGAGAGATTAAATGACTATCCAAGGTCACAAAGTTAGCAAGTGTCCAAGGCAAGATTTGAACTCAGGTCTTCCTGTGTCCTAGTCCTAGGTCCTATTCATTTACCTAGAGTCCCCAGGAAAAGCTCTGCTTGCCATTGTCCTGGTCACAGTGAGGACTCTGATTTAATTAAACAAAATTCAACCTGATTTAATGCAATTCAGACTGTAAATTCTTTCAAAATCCGACCTTCTTTACTGTAAGCCTAGGTTTCAAAAAAAATGTTCTGATGGCAATTATGCATTGTGTTTATCTTCTGAAGGGGAAGAGACTGTTGCTCAGCCTGGCAGTTGTGAAGTTGGGTTTGTGCCATGTGAAGATGCAAGCTGTATTTTATCTAGCAAAGTGTGCGATTTTACACCTGACTGCCCAAATGGAACCGATGAAGCCCATTGTGGTATGTGAAACCACTGAGTAACTACTCACCCTGCAAATATTTGTATGCGTTTTTACTTTGTACCTTAATGCTAAGTGCCTATCATTTCATTAAGAGTGGCTAATGAAGTTGATAAGAACTCAATCTTCCACTAAGCACAGAGTTGTCTTGACCCCTAGATGTACTCAGCTCAGTCCCTACATATGGAGCAACCTAAAGCAAATTGGAGAGGAGCAAAGATAGAAGGACAGTGATCTGTTACAGATGTTCTTTAAATGACTAACCTTGATACATCCAGTGTACTTGCCACCATCTTGATGAATAGTGATTACTTTCTATTGTTTATGATTAATTACAGCTATTAGCATTTACATAGAGTTGTAAGGTTTGCAAAGCACTTTACAAATATTATCTCATTTGATCCTTACAAGAAGGCTGAGAGGTAGGTGCTCTTACTATCATCCACATTTTACAGATGAGGAAACTGAGGCAGACAGGCTGAGTGGTTTGCCCAAGGTCAAAAATCTAGCACGTCTGAGACAAGATTTGAATTCAGGTCCAGGGCTGTAGCCCCACAATAGTGTTCTCTGTTTTGGCTGCTACGAGCTGTAGCGTATGACCAATAAACTAGTCAAAAGGTTGTTATAATACTGTAACATTTGTTTTAAATCCTTGGCAGTGCTTTTCAAGTTTTTCCTTTTGAAGGTAAGATTTCCCCTCTTCTGGGGCAGTACAGCTTTCATATCATGAATTCATACTTGTGTATATGGTTGAACACTGGGATAGATGAGTGATCTCCCTGATCTGCCTCTTTCCCCCCAAAAGGCCTCTTCCTTTTTTGTTCTTCCTTGTATATCAAAGATGTTCGTGTTTACTGAAAGTTAAATTCATAATCAAAAAGAAAAGTTAAAATCAATTCAATTTAGTAAACATTTATTAAGCATTTATAATATGCTAGGCACTGTGCTAAGTACAGGAAATGCAAATAAGCAAAAGGGTTGTTGCCCTGAAGGAGCTTACAATCTAATGGGAGAAAAGAACACAGAAAAGGAAGCAGGAAGGAGAGGACACCAGGGGATGTCCTGAAGATAGCCTGATCCAAGGAGTCAATCAAGTGGAGAAGCTAGTGGAAAACAGAGTTATTTGGAAAGTTGAGATCCTGGATGTCTGGAAGGTTTGGATAGGATTTTAGTGCACCACCCTTTGGCCTTCCAGTCAGAGGGGAGAGGCAACTGAGGGGATTGGGTATCAAAAACAGAGTCAATTAGCAAGGAGATGAGATTTCAGGTTAGGGATCAGCTTATCCTGAGTTGGGCATGATATTGCATGGAATCAAAACCAAGTGAAGATGCAGATGGAAAACTCTGGTCAGGAAGCAGTGTTCTAAAGCATGTATTTAAGTGATCAGAGACCTTCATTTATCCTCCCAAAGAGGTGAGATTGTCTGTTATGAATCTTATGCAAGTGTTTAGTGTACTAGAGTGGAAGCAAGGTGATTTTCTGGATCTGCTGCTCACTTCTTCTGGCCTGACAACCATGGTGGGAAAGGGGTTGGGAATCTATATGTCCATCAAGCATTATTATTTTGATCTTCATTCAATGAACATTGAGCTTCAACAACATATATAATGTGATTATATTATGGATAAGCACACTCTCTTCTAAACTCATTAAATAGTATGTCTTGCAAATGTGCTTACTATTTTCCAAATGTATGTAGCTTTGGTTGTGATAGAGTACCAACTGATGTGAAAGCATTACTATATGCATAATAATTTTTTCCCATGGTAGATTTTCTCAATTGATAGAGATTAGTAATACATATACTATGAAGAATGCTGCTCAGTGGAAGGATCCCTAGATTTGAAGTTACAGTATGTGAATTCATATCCTGGCTCTGTAGATTTTCTCTCTTAGATAAGCCAATTTACTCGTTGGACAAGCCACTAATATCCTTGAGACATCAACATCTTTACCTGTAAAATGAGGCAGTTGGATTAGATTATCTCCAAGTTCCCTTCCAGCTCTAAATCAAGGTGTGGATGTATGAAATTGTTTAAAGAGTATTTTATGTTTTTACAACACCTCCCAATTCATACTTCTCACTTCCTCTCAGAATTGTTAGCCAAACTAACCAACACATTTAAAGCAGCTTAACATCCATTTTGTTATTGTTGAGTCACTTCAGTCATGGTCAACTCTTCATGGCCCCATTTTGGGTTTTCTTGGCAAAGATATCGGAGTAGTTTGCTATTTCCTTCTCCAGCTCATTTTATGGATGAGGAAACTGAGGCAAACAGGGTTAAGTGACTCACTCAGGGTCACAAAGCTAGGAAGTGTCTGAGGCCAGATTTGAATTGAGGAAGATGAGTATTCCTGATTCTAGGCCTGGCACTCTATATATACACTGTGCCATCTAGCTTCCCCTAACATCTACAGTGTTCAGTTAAAAAATAGTGATGTTTATTGGTGTTTTTTGTTTGTATATTTTCTGCATTTCCCATTGTGTGAGTTTGTTTGCTATTAGGGTTTAAATTCTTTTTCAGTCAAGTAAAATGAAGCTTTAATGGCACTCCTCTCTGAAGATATCTCATGCATTCATAAAAATCATACAATGTTCCTTGGTGCATGGGACCATAGAGATAGATATCTTTGTTTAATAATCTTCTGATCATTAATTTCAAGGGAAACATAAAATAGGCAAGAGGTATATGTTTTTTTCTTGTTTTATTCTTTTTTTAAAATCAAATTAATTTATTTTTGGTTTTCAACATTCACTTCTATAAGATTTTGAGTTTTAAATTTTCTCTCCTTCCCTCCTCCTCTCTCAAAGATAGTGTGCAGTCTGATATAGACTTTACATATACATTCATATTAAACATATTTTCACATTAATTATGTTCTAAAGAAGAATTAGAATAAATTGGAGCAAACACAAGAAAGAAGAAACAAAAAAAGAGAGCACATAGTATGCTCCAATCTGCATTCAGACTCCATAGTTCTTTTTTGGGATGTGGCTAGCCTTTCCCATCATGAGTCTTTTAGAGTTGTCTTAGATCCTTGCCTTGGTCGGAAGAGCTAAGTCTATCGAAGTCAGTTATCATACAATGTTGCTGTTAGTGTGTACAGTGTTCTTCTGGTTCTGCTCACTTCCCTCAGCATCAGCTCATGTCAGTAATTTCAGGTTTTTTGAAGTTCACCTGATCATCATTTCTTATGGAACAATAGTATTCCATTACATTCATATGCCACAACTTGTTCAGCCATTCCCTAGTTGATGGGCATCCCCTCAGTTTCCAATTCTTGGCCACCACAAAAAGAGCCGCTATAATTTTTTTTTTATATATGCGTGGGTCCTTTTCCTATTTTTATGATCTCTTTGTGATACAGATGTAGAAGTGGTATTGCTGGATCAAAGGGTATGCATAGTTTTATAGCCCTTTGGACATAGTTTCAAATTATTCTCCGGAATGGTAAGATCAGAACACAACTCCACCAACAATGCATTAGTGTTCCAATTTTTCCACATCTTCAACATTTATCATTTTCCTGTTTTGTCATGTTAGTCAATCTGTTAGGTGTGATATGGTACCTCAGAGTTGTTTTGATTTGCATTTTGGCACGTGTTGAGAAAGCTATTTGCCACTGTCAGGGAAGGTGTTTAACACAGAGTCTGGAGGGAAGACAGAGTCCCTGTAAATGATGAGGCCCTCTAAATGCTCCTATTTTCAGATGGCATTGAGATATGATTATCACATGTTATAAAACATTAAAGAGTCATAAAGGAAATAGATGTATATGTAGGACTCTATCAAGGAGGATGTTTAGGACAGAGTTCAAAGAAAATTCCTATGGATGGAGAAGTGTTGCAGAGGCACTTTTCTGCAAGTAACATTGTGCTGATTATATAGAGTCCTAAAACATTGCAGAGTTCTTTCCCCATTCCAAAAGTGAGATCTATGATTAATCCTAAGTATCCATGTGGGAAAACTAAGTGGATGAATAATGCATGCTTTTGAAACCATGATTTGCGTTTGGATGGAGAGTACAAAGAAATGATTCGTTACTACATATTTCTCGGACATATTATAAATGGATGATAAACTGAGCTCAGTTCTGTACTGAGTAGGAACAGTGTGGGCTATATTACATTTTGTGAATTGTGCAGAATTTTTTTACTGTCATTTCACTTCTATTTGCCTAATTAATCTTAAATATCCTTGATTTTTTAAAAACTACATGTGATAAAGATGAGAAAGCCCATAAGTAACTAGAAAAGCTCCACAGATTATAATGATATATTTTATATCTGAGATCCCATTTTATGTTTTTGAACTCCAGCCTAGAGTATGCAATTATTTATTATTATTTTAAATGTGGAACTCTAAACTTACTTGTAATTTGGAGCAGGAACTTGTTTCATTTGTCCTACATGTGATAAGATTTTGCCTGATGTCATAATTCTGAAAGACATTTAAGAAGCATGATACAGTACAGGAAAAAAAAATATGATTTTGAATGTTTTAGATTTTTGGCTAAATGCTTGTGTGAATCACAGAAATAGAAATGTGTTTGCTTTCCAGAAGAGAGAAGGGCCTAAGATAATGTTCTAAGAAATAATATTCATACTAAGTGATTTTTTAGAAATAGTTTTAGTGCTTTGAAATAAATTGTATCTATGGTTTTCTCATTTATCACTCCAGCTTAATAGTAGATTTGATCTACATGGGCAACTCTTACTAGTTATCTTTCATGATCTAACTGCACTGAATGAAAGTATTAATTCCCCACAGCCTCCTTTCTTTCTACTTTCTGTTTTCTGTTTGTGTGTGTCATAGTCTAATGATCAGTCCTATTTATTTAATATTTGCTAGAAATTATGTATTTGAAAAATAAACTTCTCTGGGTAGGTCTGTCGGTTTTAAACTTTAGATCTTGCAGATTAAGATATTCCTATAAGGCACTTATCAATATGATTATAAATTGCTTTTTATGAAACTTTTATAGTGATATGTTCAGATTATGGGCATTTCCCTTTTCCCATATCTCATTTCTTCATCACCTCTCTGCAGACTAGATTAAAAGTTCTCTCAAAAGCATACTATGGTAAATAAATCATTTCCAGCTGACAAAAGTTAAATCATTTTTTTAATCCTTCATCTTAATTTTCTGTCCTCAAATTAAAGATCCAGATGCAGGATTCCAGTCCCCAAACCACTCAAGTGTTATATAATTATGGAAAGTTGTAATACGGTGTTATTAGTGAAGGATTATCATTTCAGTGATGTCAAGCTAACCAATGAAGAGAAACTCCATTAATTCTCATTCATGGTAATTATTGATCACCTGGAGAAAGAAAAGAAATTGTAGTAACCTCAGCAAGTCCTGTTGGTATGGGGTTAGGAAGAAACTGTTGGTTGGATTAGTCTTTGCTTTGAATGGCTCTTTTTTAAACTGAGGAAGATAAGAAAAGGAGTAAAATAGCATAGAGAAATGTAAGGATTTATCTTCAGTTGTTTTTTTTCTAATTGTAATTTTCTACCAGCAAAAAATGATGCACAATGAACATAAGTACATCATATCATGTCACCAATAATGATCAGCAATAACTTGGGCATGAGACATAGTATAAAATATATCATCAATGACACACGACCAGAAAAAAAGTACTCTGTGTGTATTGAGATGGACAAACAAGACAGATAAATGGATACCTCAACTGCTACTTTGGTAGCATATGTTAAATAATCTGTTCTTCGGACACAGAGATCTGGGGGTCTTTATAAGTTGGATATGCATAAAGTTTTGGCAAAAAGGCACTCTGTAAAATAAACATATAATCCTACTCAAAAAAGGAGAATCAAGATGAACTATATGAAACAAGTCTATAGGAAAAACTATCAATTCCCAGTTGATAGATTCTCATACAATCCTGTCTTGTGTTCCAAGGCAGCCTGAACATAAAACCAAGCAGAGAGAGATAAAGAGTAAGAGAGGATAGAGAAGAAAAAGAAAATGGAAAAAAAGAGACTTGAGATAGCTCTTCCACTCATCAGAAAGCTAGCAATTTGTCTACAAATAAATGTGTGTGTGTGTGTGTGTGTGTGTGTGTGTGTGTGTGTGTGTGTGTGAGAGAGAGAGAGAGAGAGAGAGAGAGAGAGAGAGAGAGGGGGGGGGGGGTCGGGAAAGAGGGAGAAAAAGGGAGGAGAAAGCGAGGGAGAGGGAGAAGGAGAAGAGACATTTCAAACTGATACTTCCCAGAGACCAACCATGAAAGAAGAAAGCAAGAAACATAAAGAATGGATACCCAAGAAAAACTGGATAAAGCCCTGCCTGCTACTTTGGATCAAAGTCATCCATATCCACTTATGTGCCCTCCTTCTGAGACAAAGACTTTAATCCTGTTGCTTTAGACAGAGAGTAATAGTATATTACTCCTCTCCAAAATGTATGTAGTATCTCTTATCCAAGCTCTTTTAGTAGAGTAGGTGATAAAGTGAAGATATTTAGGCTAATCCTTAATTTTCCACTAATAATATCTTTAATTGTTTCCTAGAAAACATTTGCTTTGGGAAAAAGTTATCCAGTGGATTATTCTACTCATCTGATTATCCAGCTTGTTTCTAATTGTTCTTCTGTCTTCCATGTACAATTGACCTAGTTCAGTTATCATTTTATCATTGTCTTTGTCTTTTTTACTCTCATTTTATTTTTTGCCAAATTAATCTTAACTATCCTTGGTTACTTTTTTACTGTAAGTGATATATTTGAGAAAGCTCACAAGTAACTCAAAAAGCTCTATAAATTATAATGATATTTCACATATCTGAGATCCAATGTATGTGTTAGGGTATAGGAGGAAGACACAACAACAACAACAAAAAAAACAATTGAATTCCTCATCAACTTTTACCCTTTATAACTTTACTACCAGGACCAATATGATCTCTCTTTTTTGTTGTTATTGCTATTGTTGTTGAGTTGTTCCAGTTGTGTCCAACTCTTTGTGACCCTCTTTGGGGTTTTCTCGGCCAAGATACTGAAATGGTTTGTCATTTCCTTCTCCAGCTCACTTTTGCAGATGAGGAAACTGAGGCAAACAAGTTTAAGGGACTTGACCAGGGTCACAAGCTAGTAAGTGTCTGAAGCTGGATTTGAACTCGGGTCTTCCAGATTCCATGCCCTTCACTCTATCCACTTCACCACCTAACTTCCCTAAAATATGAATGAATTGGACTGGATGGCCTTTAGAAGCTAATTACTTTTATTAAGGACCTTATTATCTTTTAGTTGCTCAGTCATGTCTGATTCTCTGTAACTTCATGGACCATACCATCCATTGTGTTTTCTTGGCAAAGATACTAGAGTGGTTTGCCATTTCCTTCTCCAGTGGATTAGGGTAAACAGAGGTTAAATGACTTCTCCAGGGTCACAAGTCTAGTAAGTGTTTGAGGCCAGATTTGAACTCAGGTTTTCTGACTCTAGGCCTAGTAATTTATCCACTGAGCCACTTAACTGCCTAATGATCTCTCTATCCCTCCACGAAACTGGAGAGTTTCTTCTATAGCACCAAGTTGATTTAAATTTACCTAATGAGCTGACCAGAAAAAAAGAAGTGTTTGGATGGCTATGTTAGTGAAACACCAATGGGCATTTAACATGGAACAGTGTTTCTTATACGCAACATTCAAAGAGTCTTTGTTGAATATTTAATCTTCAATCTATCAACAAATGCCTCTCAGGAAGACAAGAGTGTCCCAAATGAAGCATTTAAGTCGCGTTTGATAGTGCAGGATTGAGTACTCACTGGCTGTAAGGCATTGTGCTAGGTGCTGTGGGGCTTATAGAAAACTAGAACATAAATATGCTGTCCTCAGGGAATAGCATGGTAGATCACTGGACTTGGGATGAAGAAGATCTGTGTTTGAATCCCACCTGAGGTGCTTATTGTAATACTTTGACCAAGTTGCTCAATCTCTCTGACATTTTCTGCAAAATGAGAGGTTCAGTTGGATGACCTCTGTGGTTCTCTCCAACTCAAATCCTGATCTTATAGCCTAGGCGAGATGGAAAAGACATGAAAGTACCAGGAAATGTTCTGGACATACTGTAGAAATTCAGAGAAAAGAAAAAAAATACCAGATGGAATGATTAATGAAAACTTCATGAAGGAGATGAATCTTAATTGATTACTTTACATAGGGTGGGGAATTTGAACTCAATGGGGTGAAATGTCAAGACAGTTCTATGGCTCAGTAGATAGAGCACTGTGCTTAAAGTGAAGAAGAACTGAGTTCAGACACTTACTAACTGTAACTTTGGGTATGTCATTTAACTTCTCCCACGTGCAGTTTCCTTCTCTGTAAATTCCCAGTCTCACAGGGTTGTAGTGAGGATCAAATAAAAGAGCATAGGAGTGCTTTGCAAACCTTAAAGGTTTTATTAGTATTTATAGAATACTAGCTGTTATCATCATCATTATGACATTACTATCATTAATAATTATGAGAATAAATTTAGTATCACAATGCAACTATTTTTTCCAACAGTTTTCTAATTGAATAATGATTCATTGCCCTAGTATTTTTCAGTCTTGGATTTATCAAGTGGTCATCTCTTAAATATATTAAGTACTGTTTTATAAGATCCTCGGTGAATTGTTGGAGGTTTTAAATAGCAGTAACTCTCCTCTAGCTGAACTCTTTTCCTTGTGAGGTAGCAGATTACTGCGATAGACTTCTGATTAGTCTCTTTGCCTCATCTCTCGCCATGCAAATTTATCCTCAACTTTGCTGCAAAATTGATTTTTCTAAACACTGGGTCTCACCATGTGATTTCCAGACTCAATAAACTTCACTACCTCTCTAAGATCAAATATTAAAGATTCCTACTTATTTCTACCTCCTGGCTCCTTTCAAGGCCACCCTCTTTCCCCAATACCTCCAACTTTAATTATGTGGCAGCTAGGTAGTAGAATGGATAGAATATTGGACCTGGAGTCAGGAAGACCTGATTTCAAATCTAGCCTCAGATGCTTCCTAACTGTAACCTCAGGCAAGTCACTTAACCTCTGTCTTCTTTGTTTTCCTCAACTGTAAAATGGGAATAATGACAGCATATTTGTAAAGTGCCTAGCCTAATGCCTAGCACATAGTAGGTGCTATGTGTATATGTATGTGTGTGTGTATACACATATATGTATATATACGTATATATAAAAATACATACATATATATATGTATATATGTATATATATATATATATATATAATAAAGTAGTAGTAGCTAGCTAACTATGCTATGCTATAAATACTTTGTAGTTGAATATCCAGCAAGGGAACTGACTAGTTGAGTAGGAAAAGTGAAAAAGCTAAGAGTATCCAGAAGAGGCCAATTGTTAGTGCCTGCAGAGAGACTGAGAAGGATGAGGATTGAGAAAAGGCCTAAGAGATCATTAGTGATTTTGGCCAGAACAGTTTCAGCTGAATGAAGAGGTCAGAAGTCAAATTGCAGAAGGCTTATAATTAAATGAGAGCAGAGAAAGTAGAAGGAGTTAGTGTAAATTGCCTTCTCAAAGAAAGTATCAAGGAAGGATATGATATGATATAGTAGCTAATAAGAATGGTACCATCATGTAGGGATTTTTTTTTTCCTTTCAGGCTGGGGAAGACATGGGCATGTTTTTAGGCAGCAGAGAAAGATGTAGTAGATTAGGAGAGATTGAAAATTAGTAAATTGGGATGATAGAGAAGGCATTTGGATGGAGAAAACAGGAAGGAATGAGACCAAGGATACATGGAGAAAGGTGTGGTATGGCAAAAAGAATGACCACCTGTATTGGTAACTAAGGTTGGACTTGCTTACTGTTTTAGAATGATAAATTAATTAAGTCTCTTTGCTTGAGCCTTATTAGGTGCAAAGCCCCGGGCCCAAACCCCTAATTACTAGGTGCTAAGCATATGTGGGTGTGAAGCCCTCAGGTCCTAAGGGGAGTTGCTAAGACCAGAGCAAATAGTAGGAGCCTAAGTTCTGTGCTCAGATGATGTTTGATGATGGCTAAAGAGTGTATAAAAAGAGAGAACAGCGCTATTTGCTAGGGGCTCTCACTCTTGGAGGAGTGTTGATGTGGAGACCCTGGGCAGCTGTGGTTAAGAGCCCTCCAGCTTGTCAATGCAGATGTTGATACCTTCCTGGTAACTATGAATTGTATTTGGTCTGTTTATGATGTATCTTTGTAATTTGTTTGTATTTGCTCTGAGATTCAGGGTGCTGTTTTTTCCCCTGAACTAAGTGAATGATACATGTGTATGTTGGATTAAAGTGGGATTGTTAACCCCTTAACATTGCTTTCCTTAGTAAGGCAGATCAAAAGAACCTGTGCTGTCTTTCACCCCCACAGCAGCTGCTTGCTGAATTGTTGCGACACCACCTCTTCTTGTGAGATGGTGGAAGGAGAAGATAGTAGGGGAATCCATTTGAGTAATGGGAGGTGAGGAGAAAGAGATAAGAGGGGGCTTTCAGTGAATGTTCTTAATTGTTTTTCCCTATCAAGTATGAACCAAGGTAAAAGGGTAGAAGGAGAGGGTGCCATGGAAGACAAGGACGGATGAAAAAAATGGAATAGTCTCTGTCATCAATGAGAGTGATTAGAGAGGTGTGAAAGGATTTCAGTGCTGCAGTGAAGAGATCCAATTGAGTTGATGTAACATAAATCAGTGGTGAATCCAGTCAGTATGGTTTTGTGACTTTCTCTAGCTTCGATCAATAACGCAGGAATGAGAATAGGTCACACTGTTTATAGTTTTCTCTTAGCTCTGACTCCTTTATTACTTTAGGTAAGTGGCTTTAGAAACTTCTAGCTCATCTTTTTAGTATGTTTTGAAGGTCTTCTCTCTTCTGCAGATCTGGGGAGGGGGAGATAAAGACAGGATGCTTGGAATGCAAATTTCTTGTATAGATGATATAAGCCTGTAGAAGTTGAAATATTTTTCCTTCATATTCAACTTTGATTTTGCATTAAAAATGGAGATTTTAGAATGTTTGATGTACTTTTAAAGGAATAGACTTCAGTGGATTCTGCCCTGCCCCTTCCACCCCCTATATTCTAGTAATTACAAAAGGAAACTTTAAAAGGCAATAAGCCTGCTGTCATTTGAGACATCAGTATTATTGAGGAAAATCATTTCACTTGAAAAGAAAGCCTTGAAAAAGACAGTTTTTGAACTATTTCCAGAGTAATTTATTATTGTGTCCTTGGGTATGTGTGGTTTTATTATACTCCTCCCCCGCCCAGCCCCATTCAGCTCACTCCTTAGATTTAAAAAAATCATGATCAATGTTCTGTTTCCTGTTCTAAATCAACTTTAAAAAAATAATATTGCAAAAAAATGTTTGTTCAATCACTAGGCCCCTGAAGAGAACATAATAAACATATTTAAAATTCTTCTGCTTTAAGAAATGCCTCAAGAAAAACTTCAGACACCACCCAATTCATATATGCAAAGACAGGGGGCTTGTGCATCCATTAGGGCCTTTTGTTGAATGATGACAGGATCCCACTTACACTCCCATAGGGAAATGATAACGCAAGAATATTTCTTCTCTTGGTGCTGCTTTCATACGATATACTAGCTCACAGGGTAAAAGGAGATGATGGTGCCTCCCCCCCCCCTTTTTTTTTTAAAATAAAGACTTGGTCTCTCTATCTTGCCAACTCTGAAAGGGCTGGGGCTACACACAGGTCCGATCTCAATTAAATCTTCAAGGTAGCTTTGATTTGCTGTGTTACTGACCTGGGATAATTCCTCCCTACAAGGCAACCTAGAGCTCACCTCCCTCTACAACTCCGCGCCCCCCACCCCATGCCCAGAAATCATCATGTTAATGCAAAACTTAATTTTAAAAGCCTGTTGGCTTAGCCCACTATAGCTCAGAACTCTTAAACTTGAGTCATTCAGTAGCATTTAGTCTCTGTTTCCCCAGTAGTTGGGACGACCATGAAACCAGACAGCCTCTTTTGGTGATTGCTTTATTTTTTACGCTTTAAAGAACTTGTTTTTTAATGACATGTAAACATTTTTTACATTAGTTTTTAAAAAGTTTGAGTTCCAAATTTTCTCCCTCATTGCCCTTCACTCTCCTTGACAAGGCAAGCTCTTGGTTTTAGAGAGATACTACTGATCACTTTAAGGAAAGGTCCTTTTTTCCCCTATGCTTTCCAGTGTTGTTGTTGTTGTTGTTTTTAATAGGAACGAGTGTTACATTTTTTCAATAGCTTTTTCTGCCTCTGTTGAGATAATTGTATTATTTCTGTTTTGTTATTGCTATGGTCAATTAACTTTGCTAATATTGAATCAGCCCTGCATTTCTGGTACAAATCCCACCCTGTTATTGTGTATGATCTTTGTGATATATTGCTGTAATCTCCTTGCTATTATTTTATTTAAATTTTGGGCATTGATATTCATTTAGGAAATTGGTCTATAGTTTTCTTTCTCTGTCTTTGCTCTTTCAGGTTTCGGTTTCAGCCCCATATTTGTGTCATAAGGGAATTTGGTGGGACTCCTTCTTTGCCTATTTCCCCAAATAGTTTATATAGTATTGGGATTAATTGTTCTTTAAATGTTCAGCAAAATTTGCTTGTGAATCCGTTTGGTCCTGGTGATTTTTTTTTCTTGGAAAACTCATTGGTGCCTTGCTCAATCTCTTTTTCTAAGATAGGGTTATTTAAGTATTCTATTTCCTTTTCTGTTAATGTTAGTGATATATATTTTTGTAAATATTTATCCATTTCAGTTACGCTATTAGATTTTTTGACCTATAATTGGGCAAAATAGCTTCTAATAATTGCTTTAATTTCATCTTTGCCCTTTTGGTTCTTTTTTTTTAATCGAATTAACTAGTAGTTTCTTTCACTTTTTTTTACAAAACCAGCTCCTAATTTTATTTCTTAGTATGTTTTTCTTTCAGTTTATTAATCTCTCCTTTTATTTTCAGGATTTCCAATTTGATGCTTAATTAGAGTTTTTAATTTGTTCTTTTTCTAGTTTTTGTTAGTTGCATGTTCAACTCACTGATCTATTCTTTCTCTATTTTATACAGAAAGGTGTTTAGAGATATAAATTTTCCCCTAAGTACTTCTTTGCCTGTATCCCATTAATTCTGGTATATTGTCTCGTTGTCATTCTCTTTAATGAAATTATCATTTTTGTGATTCGTTCTTTGATCCACCCATTCCTTAGGATTAGATTATTTCATTTCCAGTTAATTTTTAATCTAGATTTTGATGGCCCTTTATTGAATGCAATTTTATTGTATTATGATCTGAAAAGGATTTATATGATTGTTCTATTTTTCTGCATTTAGTTATGTGGCTTTTATATCATAATACGTTGTTAATTTTTGTGTAGGTTCCATGTACCACTGCAAAAAAGGTACATTCCTTTCTATTCCAAATCCATTTTCTCCAGATGTCTGTCGTATTTAATTTTTCTAAAATTCTATTTACCTCGTTTACTTTTTTCTGGTTTATTTTTTGGTTAGATTTATCTAGTCCTGAGAAGGAAAAGTTGAAGTCCCCTACTAGTATAATTTTACTATTTCCTCTTGAAATTCATTTAACTTTTCCAGAATTTGGATGCTATACCATTTGGTACATATATGTTTAGTTTTGATGTTACTTCATTGTTTATGGTACCTTTTAGCAAAATATAGTTTCCCTGCTTATCTCTTTTAATTAGAGCTGTTTAAGCTTTTGCTTTGTCTTAACTCATGATTGATACTGCTGTTTTTTTAACTTCAGCTGAAGCACAATAGATTCTGCTGTAGTCCCTTATTTTTACTCTGTGTGTGTCTCTCTGTTTCAAGTATATTTCATGTAAAAAACACATTATAGGATCCTGGTTTTTAATCCACTCTGCTATCCAGTTCCATTTTATGGGTGAATTCATCCCATTTGTATTCATAGTTATGGTTACTAACTGTGCATTTCCCTCCAACCTGCTTCCCCTACTCCCCTCTCTAGCTTTCTCTCTCTTCCCTTTCATCCAGTCCCAATTCAAAAGTGTTTTGCTTCTAATCATTGCCTCCCCAATTCCACCCTCCCTTCTATCACCACCCCCTTTTCTTACCACTCTCCACACATACTTCTCTATAAAGTAAGATAGATTTATCTTCCCAACCGAATGTTTATCTTATTCCATCTTTTTTTTCTCCCTGGAAGCTCTGGAATTTGGCTACAATATTTTTGAGAGGTTTTATTTTGGAATATTTTTCAGGAGTAATCAGTTGATTCTTTCAGTGTTTATTTTATTCTTTGGTTCTAGCATTACAGGGCAACTTTCCTTGGTAATTTCATGAAATATGATGTGTAGGTTCTTTTTTTGATCATGACTTTCAGATGGTCCAATAATTCTTAAATTATCTCTCCTTGATCCATTTTCTAGGTCAGTTGTTTTTCCAATGAGATAGCTCACTTCTGTTTTTTTCATTCTTTTGATTTTATTTTGTTGTTTCTTGATGTCTCATGGAGTCATTAGCATTCAATTTCCTGATTCTAATTTTTAAGGATCATTTTCTTCTGTAAGCTTCTGTGCCTTCTTTCCCATTTGGCCAATTCTACTTTTAAGGAGTTCTCTTCTGTGAATTTTTATACCACTTTTCCCATTTGGCCAATTCCCCTTTATAAGGAGTTCTTCTCTTCAGTGGATTTGTGTCCCTCTTTTACCATCTAGCCTATTCTGCTTCTTAAGCTGTTATTTTCTTCAGCATTTTTATGCCTTCTTTGCCAAGCTGTTGATTCTTTTTTCATGATTTTCTTGCATTACTCTCATTTATTTCCCAAGTTTTTCTTCTTTCTCTCTTATTTGTTTTTTTAAAATTCTTTTTGAGCACTTCCAGGGCTTATGACTAGTACACATTTTCTTTTGAGGCTTTGCATGTAGCTGCACTGATTTAATTATCCTCTTCTGAGTTTGTGTTTTGATCTTCCCTGTCACCGTAGTAACTTTCTGTGGTCAAGTTCCTTGTTGTTGTTATTATTGTTTGCTCATTTTCCTAGCCTATTTCTTGACCGTTAACTTCATGTTAAAGTTGGCTCTACTTCCAGGGTAGAAGGGGCACTGTCTGAAGCATTAGCATTTTCATGCTAGTGTTTTCAGAGCTAGTTCTGGAGTCTATATGTTTTCAGTTCTTCCAAGGTGGTGTGATCTAAGGAAAGGTATGGTTATTGCTCTCTCTGCTTATGCTATGGTCTGTGAACACCCACAAGCACTCTTTTATGACTTGGAGCTGTTACCCTTCCCCTGTAGTTGCATGCTCTATGGTATTAATGCTCCTCCTTACCCTGGGAGTGTGAAACAGAACTGCTTATGGACAACGCATCAGAGTCCTGCACTCTGTGTCAGCAAAGTTCCCTCATATTCTCCTTCTGACCGGTTATCTGACCCCCTTACCATCTATGGGCTGAAAATTCCAGAATCTGCCGTGGCATATATAGCCACTACCAAAGTCTGGGGCTAGCTTGCTAAGAGACAGTCTATGTAGGCACAACCTGTGCTGACCTTGTTCCACTCTCACTCCAGTGAGACAAACTGGCTGACCTTCAAAGGTGTCCTGGGCCTGGAAAATTGTTTCACCTCTTCCTTTTCTTGATTCATGTTGAGGCATTATTTTAATGTTGTTTATACCTGAAGTTGGGAGAGCTCAAGCAAGTCCTCACCTTTACTCCACCATCTTGGCTCTGCCTTGTGATTACTTTAAAATGCAAAACAATAAAATGAGGGGAGAGTGGACTATGCCTCCTTCTCCTTTTCCTCTCACAATTCTTTTTCTTTCATGCCTTAGCTCCAATGTCTCCTTCTCATAAAGAATTTTTTTTTCTGATTTCCTCTAGTTATTAATGCTTGCTTCCTCCTCAAATTATCTTGTATTCATTTATCTGTATCTGTTTTGTATCACTCTCATCCCCCACCCCCAAGGTCCTTGAGAACAATGGCTGTTCCTTTTTCTTTCTTATCATTGCCCTTGGCAGAGGAAAAAGCCTCTGATTTCCTTCCTCCCTCCCTCCCTCCCTTCCTTCCTCCCTCCCTTCCTTTCTCCCTCCCTCCCTTTCTCCCTCCTCCTCTTCTTCCCTCCTTCTCTTCTTCCCTCCCTCTCTTCTTCCCTCCCTCTCTTCTTCCCTCCCTCTCTTCTTCCCTCCCTCCCTTCTTTCCTCCCTTCTTCCCTCCCTTCCTCCCATCCATCAGAACAAGAGCTCTAGTTGATGAAAATCTCTCTGCAAATACAATGCAGTACAACTTATTTTATATTTATTTTTATTGTTGTTATTACTCAAAATTGCAAATTCACAATTCCAGGTGACTTTCTATGAGGATGTGGGATGGTATTTATTCCCAATTTGTAGCTCAATGCCTGGGGCATTGAGAGTTGAAGTGGCTTGTAAATATAATACTTTTCATTAACAATATGTATTTTTATATTGTTCATTTTAAAAAACCAGATATTCTGAAATTTTAAGTGTTTCAAGACTATGATATTCCATGGTCCCAGCCATATAATATCTCCAGGCTAGGATTATTGTTAAAAAGAAACAAAGAGGGCACTTTGCTCCAGAGAGTAGCTTGGGGTCATTAAAAGCACTAAACGACTTCCCAAATGTAAGATGGGTATGAGCAGCCTGCAGAATATTACTAACGTAAAAGTGCTCAGGAGAAGTATTATAACTGATAGCAGAGAAATAACATGTGATCAGCACAGGAGATGGGGGAGGACATGGAATGAAGGCAAAGGGTCAATTCATGGAAAACTCATGTATTCCATGGGTACCTTAACAAAGTCAAGAAATATAGGGGAAAGACCCCAGCACATTGAGTGGGCTCCTGGCAGAGTATTTATGAGGGCACATAGACAACAGTAACTGGGCTGTGAACTGCACCATTGGAGGGAGTATACACACTGAAGGTCACAGATCTAGCAAAAGACTAAAGAAGCAAACCAGTAGACTTAGCAATTAAACATACAATTCTGTATTGCTGACAGTCTGTATGGATATGTGTTAAGCTTAGGATTTTACTATTTTATTTGTTCTCCTCTGTTACAATGTAAGTTCCTTAAGATTAAGGAAATGTTTTCATCATGTTATAGAAATTGTGTACAATAAATAGTGTTATACATGAAATACTGAATCAATTTTAGATTGTCAGGGTGACAGCAACATGATGACTGAGTATTGTCTTGAAGGAAATGAACAAATTGATTATAAAGTCCTTCTCCAATATAAAATATCATAAAAACTCTAACATGAAAATTCAGCATTGCAGAGTTAATCTTCCTTGTGGTTGGTATATTTTCCACTCCTTGATTTTGGATTAGGCTCAAAGTAATTATCTGAAAAGTGTAAAACATTATAGAAAATCAACTGAACACATTAAATGTCCAAGTTCTTGATGCTATTTAGGTGCAAGTCTTGGCTACAGCTAAATGAATCCCTCACTCTGTAATCCAAATACAAGTGTCACCACATTTTCTTTCTTTTAAATTTAGTGTCAGTCACATAGGATTCGACACATATTCATTTAGTTGAAATTCTTTTTTAGAGAATATTTTTCTCTTCTAGATATAACCATCTGTTTTAGAATTTCTTTAATTTTCTCCCCATGGTAAATCAATCATTGTTCCTGGCATGTTTTCCCCTAATCCCCTAAAGTAGAAGCTGTTTTTTTTTCCTGAAAGTGTGAAGTTCCTATATTATTCCTCAATAGCTCCTTAATTTCTTACATGAGTTCTTTCCCATGGACATTATAAATATTTTAGTTGAGTTTCTACCTGGTGGACATCCTTTCATTATCTATCATTTGATCTAAACATTTTGGTGATCACACAGAGGTGTATTTCTTTTGGCATGTTCAATATTAATGATTTCCACATATAGTGTACAGCTTTGAGTCTTTCATTCTGGTCCTTTGCTATATTTCTTGGTTATTTTTTATTTATTAAATATACATACATATATATATATACATATATATATACATACATATATTTCTCTATGCACCTTATAGAATTTAGGAAGTGCACTTAGCTAGCAGCTACTCTTTGATGAACAGTGGCTTAATATTATGGGTTGATGACAACTCACCTTAAGAATAGAATCATAAATCCAATCCCCAAGTCACACGCTAGATATTTTATGCTTTAAAAATATCCCCAAGATTCAAAATTGAAAGAAGAAAGAAAACAAAAGGAGAAAATCAGAAATACATGGAATATCACTTTGGAGATTTCTTTCAATCTCAATTTAAAGAATTGTCATAAAAGTTCACATTTCTGTATCACTTTACAGTTTAGAGAGGACTCATGTCATAACCCCATGAGGTAAGAAGTACAGATGTTATTCCCTTTTTGTGGGAATAGAACAAACTAAGGATGAGATGAGAAAACTAAGGCTGATAGGCTCACTGTGATTTAACTAGAGTCATGTGGCTGTTAAGTGGCAAAGCTTTTGGATGTTAAGTCCAGCGCTTCTTCCACTCTATACAAAACATCTTTTGGTGAACTGGCTACAACTTAACCTCTATGCAGTTTCTCCTTTTCTCATCTCTACTTTTTCATTAGTCTTCAATTTCTCCTTTTCTACTAGCTGTTTCCCTACAACCTACATATATGGTCTTGTTTTTCCATCCTCCAAAAAGTCTCACTTGATAAAATGTATCATGCTAGCTATTATCCCATATGCCATATCTCTCCTTCCTTTTGTGGCAAACTCCTTGATAAGGGCCGTCTTCAATCGATGCACTTATTTCCTTTCCTCTCACTGTCTTCTTAACCTTTCTGGACTCTGACCTCGTCATTCAACTGAAAACTGCTCTTTACATAGTTTCCAGTGACCTCTTGATTGCAAAATCGAATGAGCCTTTTTCCTTCCTCATCCTTCTAGTCAATCTCTCTGCAGCCTTTGATACTCTCAGTCACTCTCTAATCCTTGATATTCTTTTCGTCTGGGTTTTTGTGAGAACCTTTATTTCCTGGTTCTTTTCTTACCCATCTCACCGCTGCCTTTGCTGGATCTTCATATAGGTCAAGCCCATTGACCGTGAATGTTTCCCAGGTCTCTGTCCTGGGCACTCTTCTCTTTTACCTTTAGACTATTTCACTTGCTATCTTATTGCTTCCCATGGATTAAAATATCACATCTCTGCTGATGATTCTTAGGTTTAACTTTCTTAGCCACATTTTACAGTTTGTGAAATGATACATGTAGTACCTGCCTCATATTGTTATCAAGAGGTTTAGATAGGTTAATAGATGTAAAATGCTTCCAAAAATATAAAGTGCTATAAATCATTTAGAGTATCAACTCAGGCTGATATCCCATATAATAACAGGATGGTATCAGGGATTTTCCCATTTCTTGGGTCTAAGTACCCTGCACAGCAGGAACAAGTTGCTGTCTCATTGCTTCTTGGACCAGATATTGGTTCTGGGAGAAATTAGGGAAGAGTAGGTGAAGGGAATAAACATTTATATAGCCCTTATTATGTATCAGTCACTGTGCTAATTTTTGTTTGTTAGTTTTTTAACAAATACTATCTCATTTGATATTGGAATAGAAGAGCCTTGCTAATGCATAAGAAAAAGTTCATTTCCAGATAGAAAGGGAGCTATAGAAGTCAATCACATCTACCGAAAAATTGACCAATTTATACAAAGAGAAACGTAGGACAAAATCTGTGTTTGTTTTTCAGCTTCCACATGTGACTTTGAAACAGACAGCTGTGGTTGGTTTGAAGCACACAGTGGGGATCATTTTGACTGGGTCCGAAATTCCAGCAGTACCCTCTCCATGGACTTTCAACAGCAGGCCCCAGCTCAAGATCATACTTATAATGAACCTCAAGGTAAGGAGGGAAAAGTGGGGTACGGGAACGTCTCACAGTTTCTCAGTCATGACATTAAGGAAGAGCAGGTTTAAATTGTATCTATTCTGACACCACGACAACCAAAAGGATTCTGTACATGCCACATGTGGAACAAAGTCCGCCCTTTACCCCCCAAAATGAGTTGAAAATTTGTTTGTACTGAACTGATTAAACTTAACACTTGCTTTGGCATTTTCTTGCGAAAGCTTGAGTCAAAGACTAAATTGGAATGCACAGGAGGGCAACTGGGAGAGTGAGGAATGCTAGATTCACATAAAAGAATTAATTGAAGAAAAGAAAGGTATTTAGGTCAGAGAAAAGAAGAGGGGGACACACAATAGCTGCATTCAAGAATTTGAGATGGTTTAGGTTTCTTAAGTTTAGTCCCAGAGTGCAGAATTCGAAGCAGTAGAGGCAAAGCTTGACTAGGTGTCAAGGTAACCTTCCTACATTAGGATTGTCCCAAACCTGGGCTTTCTTAGGGAGTAGGTTTTCTCCTCACTGGAAGTCAAGGCTGGATGACCATCTGCTTGACAGTGTAGAGCAGCATATAAAAAATGAATTGAACTAGGTGGCCTGTGAGTTAGCATCCAACCTTCAGACAGATTATGTGAACCATTAAGTACTTTAAAAAAAACCCAAGATGTGTTGGTTAAAAAAAAATTAGTCCCTGTTTGGTGTGGTATAGGCTAGCCTTAGAGAGGTCACAATCTTTGCTCTAGTACATGACATTTTGTTTCCATCCAATAGGTGAAGCCATTTTTTTTCTCAACAGGACACTTTATGTTCATTCTAAAGACCAGCAGCAGCATTTCACAGGTTGCTGAACTCCAGAGTCCAAGGTTCAGCCAGACAGGACCAGACTGCAGTTTTTCTTTCTGGTAACTATTAAGTGCTATAGTAAATTGATGAAACATCTTTCTTTTGCTCTGCCTGAGAACGAAGCTGGACTTTGTAGTTGTATACTGTGTATTTCCTTTGAAGCAATTACTGACTCTATTCTTTAGTGGTTAATTAAAATTTCTATCCAGTCAGAGGTTGAGGAATAAAATGATATCCAGTGGATTTTGACATTTTGACTTTTTTTTGTTTTTATCTTCAAAAAAACTTTTTTAAACATATGAAAGTTTTTGCAAAGCTCAATATGTGCTTGTGATAAATGGCCTTAGATGGAATTTTGAGGTTAGGGCATTTTTGGAGAAATATTCTTCTTTGAAGTAATTTGGAGTTTCTAAAAAGGCTTTTGGAGTCTCTAAAAAGAGTGAGAATGATTCCCTTGAATATAGTCTTATATATGAAATTCCTGCATACAGCCTGCCCAAAAGAACGTGATGAAACAAGCTTTGGGGTTCTCTTTGCCAGTCCTTTTATTCATTAATTTTTTTAATGACCAAGTAAAGCATACACTTGACCAACAATATCATACCCAAGTTTAGGATAAGTCTTTTCAATTTAACTAACAATTTCCATACAGTTATCAGACACTCATCCACATAGACTTTGATAAATAAATGGTCTCACTGATGTGTTGCAGACCAAAACTTATCCCTGACTTCTCATCCCATCCAATTCTTGTCTGAACTCTTGCCCAAGTCCTTCCAAGATGGTCTATATGATGTACAGGTTTTATTTTGAGTCTTTCATTATTTTGTAGATATCAGCACAGGATTCCACTTGTTATCTCTTGCTCTTTGCTGCATGTTTGGTTATCTCGTTTTCTAACCATACATGTCCTTGATGACATATTTTATATGTCTTATGCTCATCATCACTAATATACTTCAACATATTTATGGCTACCATGTGTCTTTTCATCACCCTTTGTATCATGTGATTTGGATTTTGTAGAGATCACAGTGTTGAGCATCTAGCTTTATTAGATTAAAACTGCATTAAGATTTGGGAATATACTATATAATATGAACCAGATGTAGTTTTTTGTGGGCTCACTCCCTTAATTTACTCATGCCAACATGTCAGGACCCCAAGGAAGACTACTATTCCCCTTAAGGTTTTAGGGGTAACCCTCAGGGTTATTGTTTTCTAATATTATCAATTTTGAGCCCCCATTCATTGTGTTCCCTAATATCATTCAGCCAGTAAAATCCAATTACCTTTGAGAAAAATAATTTACTGAGGAGGTATATTAAGAGCAGTACCTACAAAAACTTCACCCCATCCCATATAGGGATGAATTTTCACATTTCATATACAAAATCCTTTGGAAGAGTGGGTTTATAGTTAAACTACAATGGTAATTTAGCATACTTGTAAATAACATATGAAGGCAATGGGGTTCTTGGATTTCTTTTGCCAGGGATATCTGGCCCCCAAAGTCTTTTTATTTGTAATTCAGGTTATAATAAAATTCTCCTTAGGCTCAACTCTCAGTTGGACTCAATAGATTAATTCCATTCCACAGTCCATAGCCAGCATTTCTTTCTTTTTCAAGGAGTCATGATCCTTGAAGATGCCACCATCCTCAGGGGACTGTCTTCACCTTTGCTTGTAGGTCCTTTCTTTGTCATTAGCTTCTACCACCCTAATAGACTGTCCCTTCAACTATAATTGAGAGTTGGATCTTGAATAAATCTCTTGGTCACCTGGACACTTTCCTGTTGGAATTTTTAATTCACCTAACATCAAGAAGGAATAAACATTAAAGCAAGAGTGGGCATCATGTTCTTACTGCCACGTACCTGGATGGGAAAAGCATCATTGACTTATGTCACACCTGGCAACTTATATCAATTTTCATTTCCTTACTGCTAGGAAGGCAAAAGGATCACAAAGAATCAGAACACTATTTTTATATATAGACTCGCTCAGTTTTAACTCAGCAACTCATGAATCACCAGTTTTGGCTCTTCATCCAACCATACGACTCTTTATCACTACACTACCAGTCACTCAAAGGTAGAAGTAGTTTTGCTAAACCTTCATGTGTTAGATTGGGCAGGCAGAGGATATCTGTCCATGTTGGATATGATCTACCAGCAAGAGCAAATCCAACCATATTCTAAATCCTGTGGATGGTACAAGTGGTTTATTTGGTATAAAAAAGAAATCCTAAACACAAAAGACTCATAGCGAACATTAGCATACCAGCTCAAAATGGGATTAAATAATCTAACATTAATTAACTTAGTAACTATTGTTACATATATTGAAAAGCTGCTACCTAGTCCTCATAAGCATACCCAGCCATTTACAGGGACTACTAATTAGACATGTCACTTTTTCACCTCAGCTTTGCATTGTACAAATAATTTACAGTACAGGTCTGCTGATTTAATAGTCAAGTTTGGGGCATTTCTCTTGTTAGTAGCCTTTTTCTCAAAGAACACTGAGTTACTTGTTGGGGACTCCACTCATTGCTGTCTTTCAGTTCTAACCCAATGGATCCCAGGACCTTCAGACATCTTGGAATCATAAGGTTGCCTCTGGGCATGGGTGCTTCCTTTTCAGCATTGATAGTCATTCCCTTTAAATTAGGACAGAATAAACAGAAACATGAAAAAGGCATCTGGGCCATAAGCAAGGTGCGAGTTCATCTAGTTGAGTGTGCTTGTACTGCTAGAGTGAGGGAAAGGTCACCATGATGCTATGGTAAGATGGACCAGCATTACCCCATGATTCACCGGAAGTCTCATTGTTACTTAATGTCACCTGAAGAATAGAACCAAGAGACCAAGCTGGTAGCTGTTTCTTATTTTAATTTACATAATACCACCAAGTCCTTCCATAATTATAAGGCAGAGGAGGACTTAGGTGCTACTCAGCATTTGCCACATAGTGGCAAAATGTTGTCTATTCATTGCTGGTTCACTACGTTATAATCAGGTCTCAAAAATTCAGAAAAGTCCCAGAACCAGGAAGGGCAACTCCCAGCACACTCCATGAAATGACCTCTGTATACAGTCCAAAAAAATGTACCATACAGTTAACTCAATGGACTTGTCATAGAGCTGCTTGTCATAATCTGGGAATATATATTCTTCATCCACTTGATTTTTACTGCATGCATTAATAGGGCCATCTCTTTTGAGTTTCAAGGATTTTGTTGACAACCTCCTTTAATTGTCTAGAGCTTGATGCAGTCAGCTTGATTCACAACATGAGTTTCTGAAGAGCTCCACTTTCTGAAATCATTCTTTTTAGGGATGTTGTGTAGGATGGGTTCCGTGGCAGGTGAACATCTTTGGCTAGCCTCTATGATTGTGTCTATCAAAGAATCTTGCAGATTGGTTTTAAACAAAGCACTTTGCAAACTAACAGAAATCTGAATAGCTTTTATTTTGCTCTATCCAGTCATGTTTTCCCCCTGGTAATCAGTCAGTCAATATACATGAAGTTCCTATTATTATATCAAGCACGTTGACAGCAACAACAACAAAAAAACAACAACACGTACAACAAAATCTGTATTATCTATGTTTTTTTTTAACTTTAGTGTGATTCTGAAGCTGTGGTTGGCTCTAAAGCATTTCCTCTGTAATGTGGGAATGGGGCTCACCCTAGACCAGTGGGAAATCCTGTCCTTCAGACGTGCACAGTATTTCTCTTTCTGAAGTCTCCTATATAGAAACTGAGTAACTTGCATTTGGGCAAGCTAAAAGCCTGCTTGTTTTCTTCTCACGTGTTGGTATATGCATGGATCCTTTTGATAAAGACCTTAGATGGAGGAGAGGGCTGGCATATGGGTTGGTCAGTGATATCATCTTTTTTAGTTACTAATGACATCTACAATGTTTTCCATTCACTTGGAATCCTTTCCTCCTTGAGACATTTTGAAAATCCCTCCCTGTATGCCTTTAAAATTACACTAACTCCAAGATAGATTTCTCTTGCACATATTTGATCAGGCCCAACTGCCTCTCCTGACTGCTCTTTTGCAAGTGATATTTCCTTTTTCCAATGTAGCACACGTGTTACTAAAGTATTAGAGTCCAAATGTAGTGATTTTCCTGCTTGAGATGATAAGAATAAATGGCTATAGTATTGCTGGCAGATATACTCCATTTCACATCTATTTGTTCTCTTCCTTTTTAGCTTTAGTTTCATCTGTAAATGCTGTCAAGATGATTGGACTTAGTTGCTTATAACACCAAACTTGATGGATGCTCCTTTTCTTCCCATTGTATTGTGAGCCTATAATGCTCATAATCTTCCATCGTGTTTCGCAAATGAGCTTGTGTTCTAAATAATTACTGCATTTGACCACACCCCTTTTCTGGGCAAAGGTATCAACTCTGCTGGCTGAAACAATTTCCATGCTCTTTTGGCCTCCTCAATGTGATGATTGTTTTATACTAGTTAAATATCTCAGAAACGACAGTTGCCACAGACATACTCTTAGCTATTTCTATTTTTTTCAGGATCAATAGTAGCCAATAAACAACCAATAAATATTTATTAAACTCCTACTATGTGTCAGGGACTGTGCTAAATGCAGTTAATCGTTTGTTGGGTAGGACCTTTTGTAACTGGATATAGAGTCTTTCTTTATCTTGATGCTGGATACTAATGATAAGTAAATAAACATTTTCACTCAAAGAAAAGTTTACTGCATTTCAGTCTCTTTTCATTAAAAAAAAGAAAAGACTTGGAAATTCATTTATTGAAAGCATTTACAGAGCATAAGTTGCAGGCATGCTCTTGCATTTATTAAGCATTCTTGTTTTCCTCTGTAGAAACTTTTAAGAAAGGTACTGCATTAAATTCGCACAATTAACATTTTACTTCAGAGTTCATATTGTCAGAATTTATTGTGTTCATTTCTAAAGATGAGAATTTTTCTATCCAACTGTGGATTATAGTTTAATCACGCAGATTCCTACATTGTATACTAAACTCCTTAGAATGGAAATATAGGATCCTGAAAACATGAGAGGCTGAGCAGTGACAGAGAAGCTAATGCCCATATGGTGTAATATGTCTCAGGAAATGAAGAGAAGAAGCATTTGTTTTACTTAATGATTCATTGATCCAGCAGAAGCCAGCATCATTCTGAATTGTTCATATGTTTCACAAACCATTCCATTTCTCTCTTTTCTGTTCTTTTCCAGGTTTTATAACTATGGTGAGGCAGTGGGAGCGGCAGAGATGCAGCTACATGTAGAGGGGACCAATTACTCAACCGCTCTCTGGAGAGTGTTATACAACCAGGGAAACCAATGGTCCAAAGCATTCGTTCAGCTTGGACGCCTCACTCAGCCCTTCTATTTGTCACTGGTAAAAGTCAGTCTTAGAGGTTATGATGGGATCTCAGCTGTTGATGATATCACATTTGAAAACTGTGCCCTTCCTCCTCCTGCTGTGAGTTGTGAAGGCCCCGATCATTTTTGGTGTAGACAGACCAAAGCTTGCATACACCGTCTTCTATTATGTGACCTGGTGGATAATTGTGGCGATAACAGTGATGAGGCTCATTGCAGTAAGTATTTCTAGCCTCTCTTTTATCCTGTTTCTTCTCTTTCAATTCACTGTGCCATTTTTATCCTAGGTGGATGGCCTTAGACTTGATTTCAAAGGTAATCTAGGTCTCTTTGTTCACTTGAAGTTCTCAGGGCTTGCCATTTGAACATTGTCATACAGGGGAATCTCTAATGCGCCTGTTCCAGAAGCTCAGTACAACAGGCCAGATTCGAGTTATCTACCAAGAAGACAATTTTTGCTCTTCTCCTGCAATGACATAGGTCACTTGCCAAAAGGTGACATTTTCTCCTTATTGCTACATTGTATATTTACTAAACAGCAAAAAAAAAAAAGAAATTATAAATTCAAATGAAACACGGACAATGTCATTAGCATTTGGAATTTACAGATGATTTAATAAAATAGTGGCTAATGCAACTCAAGGCTTGACAGTGTTTTGGAGGTAGCCAAATTGGACCTGCCATAAATTCCAATGGATGCAGTTCTTATACTTCATAGAGTCTGTGAGCAGCTAAGAAGCACAGTGTACAGAATGCTAGGCTTAGAGTCAGGAAGAACTGAGTTCAAATGTGGCATCAGGCACTTTATAGCTGTGTGACTGTAGACAAGTCACTTAACTGCTTTCTGCCTCAGTTTCCTGAACTGTAAAATGGGGATAATAATAGAACCTAATTCACAGGGATCAAAGGAGGAAATATTTGTAAAGTATTTAGCACAGGGCCTGGCACATGGTATATAAATGTTAGCTATTAGTGTTGTTATTATCTTTATTATTAATTGTTATGCTTAGCACAGTGTCTGGCATATAGTGTTTAACCAAGTCCTTATTCCCTTTCTTCCTTGCCTTTTTAATTCATCATTGTCATTATGCTTTCCCTCTATGGAGATCACACCATCTCCATGCTTTAGTAGATGATTACAAAACTCCTTGTGTCCAAAATTAAATAACTAACTGGTTGTCAACACTCTAAAGATGAATGTGTTCCAGCTTAACTTGGCAATGTTTCAAACAACACTGCTACAACAGGATTACTACTGAAACCTTCCCAGTTTACTAGGAATTTTTTTTTGTCAAGACAATTGGAGTTAAGTGACTTGCTCAGGGTCACAAAGCTAGTATGTGTCAAGTGTCTAAGGCTAGATTTGAACCCAGGTCCTCTTGACTCCAGGGCCAATGCCCTAGTCTCTTCACTGCACCACCTAGCTGCCCCAGGAATTTATAGTTTTATCATATCCCCCTTCATTTAACTTTTGGTCTACTCAGATTGGCCTTCTTCCTGTTCCTTTAACATAATATCCCATTTCCAGTCTCCATGTCTTTGCACCAGGCTGTCCTCCATACCTGGAACATACTCTCTCTTCACCATTTCCTTAGTTCAGGTGTTTCCTATGTATGATCTTTTATTATCCTCTAACTGCTAGTGCATTTTCCCTAAAACTATTTAGTATTTTGTGTATTTTTTGCATATACACAAATGTGTATATGCTCTCTCTGCCATTGAAAAAAAGTCCCTTGAGGGAAGGAGCTGTTTGATTTTTGTCTTTGGATTGCCAGCACCAAGCACCGAATATTAGGGTGTCCCAAAAAGTCTTAGCTAATTAAGCTTTAATAGCTTAACACTGTACTGACTTCAGAATACCCTGTATAATTGGCTCTTAATAAAATGCTTGTCAATTTACTGATTGGATCTCAGATTTTGTGCTTTACTGGAGTCTCCTTTGAGAACTCCTATGAGTAATATTGGACTGAAACATTCAAAATAGAACTTTGGTGGAGGCACTGAATTTAGCTATCTAATATTTAAAGGTATATTCTGTTATTATCAGTGGATGATCTTGATAAGAAGTATTGACAATGTTCATAGTTTTATGCAGTGTAGCTAGGCAAGCCAGACTTTCAAAAAAATCTTTCAAATTAGTTGCTGACTAGGCATAAATAGGCACACATTAGCCTTGAGATCAGCTAGGTAGGGGTCTAGCTGCACATTCTAATCTACCTTTTATCTTTGTTGTATTGTCTGAAGGACCCACGGCAATGTAAGTAAGGACAGTATTTTTTAAAAATAGCATTTTATTTTTCCCCAATTAAGAAATTAAGATAATTTTATTAATTTTAAGAATTAATTAAGAAAACTAAGAAAAATTTTTAGCATTCATTTTTACAAGATTTAGAATTTCTAATTTTTCTTCCTCCCTCCCTCCCTCCTCTCCTCCTCTCTCCCCTTGCCTCCTCTGAAAATGGTATGCAGTCTGATATAGTTTATATGGCGCTATTATGTAAAACATATTTGTCATGGTCGTGGAAAAAGATCAAAAGCAAATAAGACCACGAGAAAGAATAAAGCAAGTGATAAAAATATGCTTTGATCTGCATTCGGAGTCCATCAGTCCTTTATCTGAATTTGGATAGCATTTTCCTTTGTGAGTCCTTTGTGCTTGTCTTGGATCATTGTGTTATGGAGAAGAGCTGAGACATTCATAATTGATCATCACACAATGTTGCTGACACTGTGTACCATGTTTTCCTGGTTCTGCTTATTTCACTTTGCATCAGTTTGTACAAGTCTTTCCAGGTTTTTCAGAAATTTGTCTGTTCATTTCATATTGCACAACAGTATTCTGTTACATTCATATTCCACAACTTCTTCAGTCATTCCCCAATTGATGGGCATCCCCTCAATTTCCAATATTTTGCCACCACATAAAGGGCTGCTATAAATATTTTTGCCCATGTTGGCCCTTTCCCATTTTTATGATTTCTTTGGGATACAGACCTAGTGGTAGTATTTCTGGGTCAAAGAGTATACACAGTTTGTTGCCCTTTGGGCATAGGAATGACATTCAAAGAAGAATAAAACCTTCTATACCTTCAAAAGGTAGGGCAACATTTCCTGGTGTATGTATATGTATTTACTTTGTTCCTTTTAGGGTAGAGATGGGTACCCCCTTCACCTGACATAGACTTAGAAAATGAAAATTCACTATGTATGTAGTGTTCAGTCAGACATCATAGAAAATGCCTTACCTTTTGTGCCAGTTAAAAATAAAATGCATTTTAAAGGCTCAGACGCCTGACAGTCTACTGACACCTGGGGAATCACACTGCATGTTGCCCAGTCTAACTCACAGCTGGGTTTGATTATTCACAAGTGAAGAAATATCAGATGGAAGTTTACCCCTCATTTGACATTTACTCACTTGGTTACCTTCGTTAGGCCTGAGAGGAAGCACAGCAGTTTTTGTGAGTCGGATGATTTGGGCTTGCTCCACTGCATTTATTCATAGACAATTTTGTTTATCGCATTTTAGTGATTCTTCACCTTAGGCTCCAAGTGCAGTTGCAGAGGTGGATAGTTAAAGATAACTGACATGAAATTTCTAAAACATTAACCTATGGTAATGAAGCTAAAAAAAAGTGGAGACCATCATTTATTCTCTTCATTTTTCTTTCACTGTCCTCCAGCCACACACCATCTCCATGTCTTCTCTGTCCTTCCCAAATAACTCCAAACAACCACATATATGAAGTTGCCATCCTATAAAATCCTGGACTGGATATAAGGATATCGAGTAGACCTGTGATTTCATTAGTACAGAGATTTAAGGAAACCTCTTTCTCCCAATGCAGGTCAGCGCTTTGCAAGTACTCATCAAAATGGAAATGCTAAATACCTTCTAAAGGCATAGCAGTATTTCCTATTGTATGTGTAGGTACTTAATTCTTTTAAGTGTAGAGATGGATAGATAACCCCTTCTCCCACCCTGCCCTAAAATTTCGTGGAGACTGCAACCTTATTGGGGGAGGAAGATTTTTATGCTTAAAACAGCCCACTATACAAGTTTAAAATTAGCTGCTAAATTTATGGTAGATTCCCTTTGCACCTTCTCTTGGCTCCATCCATTTCAATCCAATTGAACCCAACAGGCATTTATTAAGTACCTTGTATGTGTCAGGAGTTTTGCTAGATGTTGGGAACATGGGAAAAAACAAACAAACCAAGACAGTCTCTGCCCCCAGAGAGCATATATTCTCTGGTAATGTAGTTGTTTTTTGTTCTCTTAGAGGACCAAAATGATATCACTATGTTAGAGTCAAGTTACAGTGTGTCTGATTGTGGCTGATAAGACCAATAGGAGCTTGAAATGCTCTACCACCGGTTGGACACAAATAGTCCATATGAACATTTTGGGTGGATTCTCTCAATTTATGCATCTCATGTTTCTTTTGAGCCACTTCAAATTCTGCTTTGCTCATAGAGCACAGCGCCTTCTCTGATGAGGGCACGCCATACTGGGTGGTCCTGTGCCAGTGTCTCCCGTGTCATGCAATCAATTCCAAAGTTCTTAAGAGAGACCTTGAGAGTGTCCTTGTATCACTTTCTTCTGAACACCATGTGAGCACTTGCTCTGTGTGAATTCTCTATGAAATAGTCTTTTAGGCAAGCATACATTTGGCATTTGAACAACATGGCCAGCCCATTGGAGTTGTACTCTCTGCAGTAGAGTTTGAATGCTTGGCACTTTAGTTTGAGAAAGGACTTTAGTGTATTTTCTTTAGTTATTCTGCCAGGTGATCTTTAAAATCTTCCTAAGACAATTCAGATGGAAGCAATTCAGGTTCCTGGCATGGTGCTGGTAGTTCAGATTACACAGGCATACAACAATGAGGTCAGCACAATGGCTCTGTAGACCTTTAGTTTCAGTTGTCAGTCTAATATTTCTTCTTCCCCACACTTTCCTTTGGGGCCTCCCAAACACTGAACTAGTTCTGGCAATGCATATGTCAACCTCATTATCAATGTGTACATCCCCGGAAAGTACACTGCCAAGGTAAGTGAACTTATCCATAGCAAGGTGTAACTCATGGTTCCACGTCCCATGATGTGGTGCTGGCTGATGGAGCACCTGTATTTTCTTGGTGTTAATTGTTAGGCCAAATTAGCACAAGCAGCAGAGAAATGACCCATAATTTGTTGCCTCAACTTCAGAGGCTGCCTTGAGTCCATGGAAGAGATAACTGGGAACGATCATTTCAGGAAGAAAGGAGATCATTTTCAACAATTATACTGCATCTCTCCCATAACTGAGGGACAGGTTATTTCTGCCTTTAAAAATGATAATTTGCAATTCTGATAAGCATTAATGTACTTATAGAAGAACGGATTCTGAGGGCCTTTCTTCAATCTTTGTCCATTCACTGAATATTGTGCTAAGAGCCTTCCAAAAAGATTTATCATATAGCATTTCTTTTGACTCATAATAATGTGAATAAATAAAACAATAAACATGCATAAAACATGACAAATAAGGAAAAATTGTGTGAAGTCCATAACAATTAGAAAAAAACTCAAAAGAATATATGATTGATAGGGGATGGAGTATACAGGCAAGGCTGTGTGGATGAGTAAATAGGAGATAACTATTGAAGGTTGTGTAGGATTTGAGTAGGCAGAAGATGGGACAGAGGTTATTCATGGTGAAGTAAATTATTTAAAGTTATTCTGATGTGACAATGTGTGTGTTGCATGTGGAATAGAGAGGAGGCCTTAAAAATATGGATAGTTAGATAGAGTAGGATTAGCTTTTTCTCTTAAAAACTAGGCAAAGAATGTCATGTTTGATAACTAGAAAAATTAGGGAACTATTAAAAGTTAATTTGGCATTGGTATGAAGGCTGTATTAGAAGGAACCTTGAATCTGGAAGACCAGTAGGAAGAGTTGGAAGATTTTTGCAGCAAACCAGGTGTGAATTGTTGGGCCAAGGTGATAGCAAAAGAAATGGAGAGAAAAGGATGGATGTAAACAATATTTTGCATTAAAAAACAAGTTAATAATAGGGACTTTTGATGTGATTGTTTGGGAAATTAAAGTTAATGAATAATTAAAGCCTAAAACTTTACCTCTGTGAAAACTTTTCAGGGATAGGCTTTGGATTTCATCAACTATGGATACAATTCAACAAAACATTTAGAATATGTAAAAAATAATCTTAATCTTGAAATAAGCAAGTGAAGCTGCAGATTCAAGCAGATTTTGTCCTCGGACAAAAAAGCATTGATGTTTTTGATGTGCTCTAAACAGCTGTAGTTAGTTTTAAGTCACTTTAGTCTGATTTTGATAATGGAGGGTTAACTTGATTGGCAGCAGGTGGAGCCACCATACAATATTCTCTACTGAATTATTGTTTCTTTCTGTTATTTGTCATTCATCCTTTGGTTATTTGTCAATTGCAGCACCTGAACTCTATTGTGATTTTGAAAACGGGCTCTGCAACTGGGAACAAGACAAACAGGATGATTTTGATTGGACAAGAAACCAGGGCTCTACTTCAACACTCAACACAGGACCAATGAAAGACAATACTTTGGGTACAGTTAAAGGGCATTATCTCTACATAGAGTCTTCAAAACCACAGGTCTTCCAAGACAGAGCTGTGTTGCTCAGTCCTATTCTTAATGCCACTAACAATCAAAGTTGCATCTTTCGCTTCCACTATCACATGTATGGAAAGCATATTTACAAGCTGGTGATCTATCAAAGAATTTGGAATAACACAAGGGGAGATATGCTGTGGCAGATGTTTGGAAATCAAGGCAATGGATGGAAAAGGAAAGCTCTCAACATTACCTCGACTCAGCCTTTTCAGGTATGGTTTCATGATAAAGTAGGAAATCAACAAAATGTTTTGAGATTATGAAAAATTACCATTTCTTGAATTAATCAAGTTGAGGTGAGTAATTTGATCCAACTTACTGTAGCCAACTTTTATCACTTAATCAAATGTCTTCCAAGTAACATTTAGTTGAGTACCCCTCTTCCGTTTCCCTCAATAAGGAAGGAAGAGATTTTCTAAAGGTGAATGATATTGAAAACAGCTGTAGGTTAGGTAGAGGCTTTCAGCAGCAGTTCCTTTGGAATGATAACTCTCCTGAAAGATTTCAAATGTTTCTGATAATGGAAAAGGAACAAGGAATCTTTGAGGTGCTAAATATATACATATATAGTATGTATGTGTGCATGTATGTATATACATACATACATACATGTATGTATGTGTATAAACCTAGACACTCCAACTTTACAGATGATGAGGACCAGAGAGGTGAGAAGATATCCCTCCCAGGTCATTCAGCTGTGATTGGAATCCAGGTTTCTTCTTTCCAAATCAGCAAATCCTGCCCCTCCCCCCCACCCCACCCCCCACTGCACCTGTTCTTCCTTAAATTTAAGTGAAAATAAACTTATTAAGAATTTGTTTACTTTATTATTGGTCTAGTGAATTTTCTTATGAAACAATGAAACCTCTTGCTTGTTTCATTCAAACATATTTCTTTTAGTTGAACAAATTTCTTTTAATTTTACATTTTTGTTAAGCTTAGGTCTTTAACCGTTCTGGCCATGATTCTATTCCTCATCAAAAGATCTGGATTCTGGTCATAGACTAAATGGTAGATAGCAGATTATTATGATACAAGATGTGACATGTGATACATTGGAGATTCATAGGCTCATAGATTTAAAGTATAAATGGCCTTTAGAGGCTATTTAGTCCAATCCTCTCCTTTTTCAGATGAGCAAATTCAGGCTGAGAGAGGTGAGTAGTCAAGGGTCATACAAGTAGAAAACATCTGAGGCAGGATTTGAACTCAAGGCTTTTTGATTCCAAGTCCAACATTTTAATCCACTGTGACACCTACTTACATTTTGGATATTATATGAAATAATCATACAGTATGAAATAAGATGAGATGATATCTAGGGAGGAACTTGGCATAATGGATAGTGGGCCCCTTTAGGAGTCAGTAAGCCCTGTTTCTGATGTAGCATATGGGAAAGTCACTTAATTTGCTCTGTGCAATTCTCTGAGCTATATCTTATAAAAAAGGTTGCTAATCTTCATCATTTAACCTGATATAAAACAACATATTTAAGTGTTTTACATAATAGATTAAAAATATTGACCACCTAATGTCTATAGATATTGATGGTATATGACTTCCTAGAGACTCCATTCAGATTGGTCTGATGTACAGATGGCTGTGTGATGATGGCACAAGAGTTAATGTGCCATACGGGGTGTGAAATCTTACTGTGTTGTCACGGTATAAAGGCACATGCAAATCTTTTTAAAGTATCAGAAAATAGACTGTGTAACATGGTCATGACGACATGTTATTTGATTTGAAAAAAATAATTGTAAGTAAATTGTGGTTTAAGTAAAATTTCCATTTCAATGTTAAGACTCCTTAATTTTATTTCCCAACTTCTTTATGGGCAGTTATAAAAAAAGAAGGTAGTTTGGCGGGTGTGAGACCTCACAGGGTTGGTTATGAGCTAGCAGAGAAACCAATTGCCCTGGAGTCTAAAGCATTTCCAGGGAATGAACAATAACCCCTGTTTGAGTTTGAAGCCAGCAGAAGAGTTACAGATGGCCTTCTCCATGTGGTAATGCCCAAGGGTTCTCCTATCCAATTGTGTTATGAAATTTAGACATGATGACTAGCAAAACAGAGACTTTGCAGTTGTACAAATTCATGTCTAAATCTGATACTCAACATTGTTTATTATATAACCAATTTGACATAGTCTTATAGACCATAGAAAAATATCCCAGAGCAGTGATCCCAAGAAAAACCTCATAAGGGCTATTCCCTGAAATTAAAAATCAAAGTCTCTAGGGATAGGATGAGAGTATGACTACTTCTACACTCACTGTGGCAGAACTATTCCTTAACTGATTGGTCGGTAACTGTCAGTTCTCCCTTCCATATGCCATGCATAGCCTTTGGCAGAGACCCCACAGAACCACTATCACCTAGAGAGAATTCAACTAAATGATTCACCCCCCCATATCTATCTTTAATACTTTGCCATTACTTCTCTTGTAGTATATGTGCAAAAAATGGTAGATTTTTTTCCTGTTGCAGTAAATGACCTCTTAATCCATAATAATGCCATCTGACTTTGATCTACAGATCATTTCCCCAATTTATCACTTCCCTCAATGTGTAGATAATGTATTTTTTTCTCTCTTTGACTCAGCTTATTTTTTATTCTTTTGTCTTTTCTATGCTACAGATTTGACAATCGCATGGATTGGGTAGAAAATCCTAGTACTTTTTTATGTTTGTCAACTCTTCTAATGCATTACATTTACATGTGTCAGAAAAACTGTACACTTATCATGAAATTCTGTTGAGTAGTATATGGGAGCACTTTATACGAGGAATCTCTCTGTAGTCACCTTTGCTCACCCATGAAATATTTCATTTGCCAAGGATGCTGTGGAGTGTATTCTTAGGTAGGTTGGAATAGATGGTCTCCAAGGGGTCCCTTCCAGCCCTGAACTCCTATGATTCTACTGCTACCGCCTGTCATAATGAATTTTAGAAAGGTGGATCTGAATATAAGAAAGCACCTATGGAGATATGAATCCAAACAACCCTAAAGAATAGTTAGTTCATTGATAAGCCACTACTCTCACCTACTCCCAAACATGAAAACATGGGTTAGTGTCAGTGTTTCTGCCCCTAGACTGATTCTACACCCCCAGACATCCTATTGTGGAGTTTTGGGGTTGTGGAATTCCCAGAAGTACAGAATTCAGGGCTCTTCCTCCTTACAGGATCATAAAGCCAAAGCTGGAAGGAACCTAAGAGACAATCGAGTCCATCTCCCTCATGCTAGAGATGAGGAATATGAGTTCCAGGGAGGTTATACAATTTACCCAAGGTCACACAGCTATTGTGAATCCATTTGCCTCAAGGGTTGAAGTTCTTTCTGCTGTGCCAAGCTGCCTCTCCTCCTGGTCACAAGTTCATTCTAGTTTATAAATGTGAAAATTTGAGGATATAAGATAGACACATAATAAAAATGATTTTACTTGAAGGAGTGAATATGTACTTAGCCTGAGCATTAAAGGCATTTCTGTTGTTCCTCTGTGTTCATCTACCACCTTAGCTTGTTTTCCTTCAGAATACTCTTCAGTCCTATCTCTAAACCTTTTCTAATCATTGTAAGAAATACGGCTTTCTTAATTTTCTAAAACAAAAACACAAACAAATCTGTTGCCCAACCTTTTTGAAATCCCTGCTAACTCCTTTCCACAGTGGGCCTGTTGGATAGCAACCAAGTACAATACATCATGTTCTGTGCCACCTGCATGAAATTTCCTTGGGAAAATCAATCGGGTACAGCAGGCTGCTGTACAGTGACACTGCCCTAAGGGACATGGAAGAATTCCTATATAAATGAGGAGTGACATCTGCACCAGTCCCTCTTGGAGTGGTCATTGAAAGAGAACTAAATAGATAGAGAAGTCCATCTTGGACATTTTACGAGAGTAGACGCAGGGATAGGACCTGTGATTTTAATAATAAAGGAAACTCCCAGGTGATGAAATTCCCTCTGCAAATGTATATTGACACCTCTGAAACTGTCTTAGAGATCTGCTTAGAACCCTGGGAGTTATGACTCTGACTTACTTAGGGTCACACAGTACGTATTAGGAGCAGAATTTGGACATAGCTTAGCTTTTAGGCAAACTCTCTAGTCACCATACCATTTTGTATTCAGTTTATAAATAATTTTATATTCACAATTTACATTCATATTTACATTAATGATCCAAAGTCCTTTCATATTCAGTGTAGTAAAGATTACAAATTCATTTTCAGACGTGGGTAAATGTGGAAACTTGTTTTCCCAGGCCAGGTAGAGACATATTGAAGGAATTTTTAAAAAATGATCAGTGATGATGAGGGGAGTGTAATATGACAGAAAGATGAATAAAAATACTTCTTAGTTGAAAAATTTGAGATATTTAAAAAGAAGAAAAAATATGAAACAATCTCTGCTCTTGAGAAGCTTCCAGCTGGTTTTCAGTTGTTTTAAATGTCATGACATTATAATTGCTACGA
The DNA here is from genome assembly GCF_011100635.1 of Trichosurus vulpecula. Classification (NCBI taxonomy): domain Eukaryota; kingdom Metazoa; phylum Chordata; class Mammalia; order Diprotodontia; family Phalangeridae; genus Trichosurus; species Trichosurus vulpecula. Next base: position 58,592,406 of record NC_050577.1, read on the forward strand.
TGAATTTGTGTCAGTGAGGACCAAAGAAATAGTTGAATCTAGATTATAAATCTGTTAATGCTACCTGAGGCATGGATTTTGCTGGTTTACTTGGACCTCCTCTAGCAAAACCCGGTGTGTGTGTGTGTGTCTATGTCTGTATCTGTATGTGTGTGCATGTGTATTCAAAGAATTGGAAGAGCACCCTGCCCCTAGCCTTCATTAGCCTTTCTGATGAACCTAGTGCCTAACCACAGCTGTTTTATGATCGGGCAACAAGTAACTCTAAAACAATGTTTCTAATGTTATTATATTTTGAGTTGAATTGTATGAAATGGCCACTATCTCCTTTTTAAACTCTAGACCCTTCCTATTAATAGATTCTATTTTCTTTTAATACCTTGTTCATTCTTGGAGATGATTATTTATGAAGAATATTGAAAGATCAAGCTCCTCTGCTAGTTTGAAGTTGACCAAACTTGTATCAAAATGGAAAAAAAAAAACATTAAATTCTAAGGGATCAAAGTCAGAACCCACCAATTTTTATCTTACTTACTGTGGATATGAATATGAAAAAATAGATTGTCAATAGGAACATCTGATTTAAGGTTCAAGGATTGATGGGATCTGACTGAAGAACCAGAAGAAGGGTCACATAGAGGTAACTCTCATTGCAATACTAATATGTTAGCCAGAAGAGAATCAAATTCCTTGATGCCTACAGTATGTCAAACCATGATCCTGGTCTAATGAAGCACTCTATTAAGCTGGTACTACTTTAATGGCAGTGGCAGCAGAATTTGTTTTTGCACTCCCAATGTTAGTATAATAAAATCAGGGTATGCTGATGATTGAATTGATACAAAAAAAGAAAATTCCACTAATTAATGACTCCTAAGCACTATACATTATGACTTACAAATATGATATTTATGGTCTATTTTCATACCTATCTTTCATTTGGGAGGGTATTTTTAAAAATATATAATTAATATGTATTATGATTGTGTACCTGTGTCGTCTATCCAATAGAATGCAGCCCTAGAAGGCTGGGTTTGCTTCATGTTTATTTTCTTTATAGCCAGCATCTAGTTTGGTACATAGTAGGAGCTTAATAAATATTTGTCGATTGATTTGCCTGTTTTCCACCACAAATTTGTTGTGAATGAAGTGCAAATTACAGCATCGTAATTCATGTGACTTTCTGCTTTGGAATATCATGATGTGCTCCAATACGTATGTTTTTTTTGAGGGGGGGGGAGGTTAAAATGCATTTAGACACTTTTTGACAAAATGTAACACTTTTTTTCACAGCCTATCGTTCAACATATACACCAGCATATATGTTTATCAATCATATCTCTTGGATTTTCTGGGGCCAGTAATTCAACTGTCTGGCAAATAGTAACTGAAAAAAAAAGTCAAACCAGTAAGAATTGCAGTAAGCCTAAAATAGCTTACAAAATATTGAGGACAAAAACAATAACTATAAATTGGAGAATCATCACAATTGCCTATAAAAATCGGTGCCTGTTGGTTCAGTTATTATATATTTATATCTATGTATAAAGCATGCATAATAATCTCCCATCTATAAAGTCCTTTAAGACTTACCAAGTACCTTCCTTAAAATAAGCTCATGGGGTAGATAACCTGAGCATTATTTGTCCCATTCTATAGATAAGAAAACTGAGGCTTAGAGAGTTTAAATAACTTGCCCATGCTTATGTATCTAGCCTAATCTAGGATTTGAACACAGGTCTCCTAACTTCAAGTTGATGCTCTTTCTAGTCACAGAACTGCCTCACAGTGCAGTACCAATCACAACTCTAACATATTGTGTCACTCATCCATTTGGTACTGAAGATGATTTCCATTGGTCTGACACGAAACACTGGCTAAAGATGTTAATTCAGAGACCTAAGCAACTGTGGCAGTGAACCAAATTTCATTGGCTTTGTACCCTAGTTTTTGGTTTGAAAAATACGGTTCTTGAGAATTTATAGCAAACTCCTTCCATAGCAGTCAATAATTCCTGCTCCCTCTACCTCCTTGTCAAAATTGGAAGGTGGAATAAGAACACCCAGGACTATATTCCTTTCCCAGGTGTCTGCTGCATACCGCAATAAGCATACATGGCACGTACACAATCATGGCATTGAATTTACTCAGTGCACTTGCTGGATTGAAGTGAGAGGGCAAAGGTGGCATTTCATTATCAATTCTGAATTATTTTTCTTCCCCAAACTGTACCGTTCTACAGCACGTCTGCTGTGGATATTCTCAGCAGGTGATACTGAAGAAGAAAAAAAGATAGCCAGACAATGATGGGGAATCTGGTTTTAAAACTTGAAAAGAAGGGGTTATTTCTGTTACATGGAATGGCTCAGTCTTATCCAGATAAACACAAGGAAAGTTCTTTCAAATGTATATTTATCTTTGATGATCTAAACTCATTTTAATCTTCTGCTTCACTTCAATTTTGTGTTTTTCTCCTAAGTGATTTTTGAAATGGAACTAGAATATTGAATTGTCCGGGCCTGCTTGCTTATATTGATAAAGCCTAGTGCTGGCTTGAATCTTTGGTGGAAAATCAATGCCTGACATAGTTCCTGCTTGGGAAAAGAAAGTACCAGGCTCCTCTGTAATTCTTTGAAATATCATCACTTTAATTTGATTTATGCCTTCAAACTTTTCCACATTCAGCAAAAAAGCCCACTGAGATGGTTTGTATGAGTCAAGTAGCCAATACACTTAGTTTAGCCCACTTCAGTACTGTCTGTGGAAGTTAGAGAATCTATGTGGATAAGGATGACAGGCTATTCTCTCTCCAAAACTCTTCTACACCTCTGATATACATATTGTCTTGAGGTATCTTCAAATTATCTTGATAACATATAGTTTAGAAAAAATGTGTTTATTTTTTCTTTGGTGTGTGAAAGGTACAGAATTCTGGACCTGTGATTGCATTGGCATTGGGAGTTCCCCAACTGGTTTCCACTGGGGTAAAAATTCCCTCTGCTGATACAGATTGACAACTAATCTATCACTTGTAGGCTATGAGAATTATAAGCAGTTGTACATAAAATAAGGTGTTTATGTGGAGATTCTTATTATTTCTATTAGGATTATAGGGTTCAATGATTTTAAATGCCTCTTGTCTTCATTAATTAATTCAGTATAATGATCTTGAACCTGATTTAATAAATTCATTGAAGTTAATCAAAGATGTTGTTTAAAAAACCTATGGCTTCTCCATGACTATGAGGCAGTCTTATAATTCATTTCTAAAAAAGAGAGCTATTTGTTTTTCCTCCCTTTAGAGTTTATAATGACCTTTATGTTCATTTTCTTATTTGACCCCCAACAACATCTCTATCAGGAGGGCAACAGAGAATATGTATTATAATTTCCATTTTCATTATAAGTAAAAAGAATCTCAAGGAGATTATGATTTGTTCAATGTCACACAGCTATTACATGCCACTGCCAGGACTCAAATCCAGATCTTCTGATTGCAAATTCAAGGTTCTTCCCATTATAATACCATTGCCAGTGTTAAATGAGCTTCAAGAGACTGCTTTTCAGTTACCTTGTTTACTAGTTCCCCAGACATGACCTAGTTTGTTATAACATTTATAATGGAGAACATTTTCAGCTACCTTTCCCTGAAACTTTTATGCTGTCAGCTCAATAAGATTAGGTCTGCTTTTTAATTTAGTAGATGTCTTTCTTTAAAGGGCTTAACATAAACCTATCAAGGAAAAATAAATATTAATTGATGATGGCCTTACTGAGGAAATTTAGCCAATTTGTGGAATGCCCCTCTCCCTCATCTTCTGTAAGATATTTGTGGATAGTGACAGAAGGAGAGAAAAAAGAGGGGATAGATGGAAGGACAGAGAAGGCATATTTCTTGTAATTAAGAGGTTTAGTTTGGAACCTTATATTATACCTGTGATTGTTGGGTATATTGTAGAGGAGCTTGTTGTTCAGGGGGATGGGAAGGAGAATGGAATAAGCATTTATTAAGTTAAGAACTTTTAACAAATACTAATTTGATTTTCATAACTCTGGGAAGTGGGTGCTACTATTATCCCCATTTTATACTTAAGGAAACTGAGGCAGACAGCGATTAAGTGAATTGTTAGGTGTCACACAGCTAGTAAATGTCTGAGGCTAGATTTGAATTCAGGTCTTCTTGACTCCAGGTCCAGTGCTCTATCAACTGTACCACCTAGCTGCCAAACTTCAGCCATGAGTTCTACCATATGACTTTTGGGATCCATTCTAACTGAGATTCTTTGAGTCTGCGATTTACCATCAACATTTGCAATTTCAACCAAATCTCTAGTGCATATGTTAAGATCACACATAAGATTTTATAGAGGTGCACCAATGCTCCTCTGATTATCAATATCAAGCATGAAGCTGAGGTATACACTTGCCAGGTTGCCATGAAGGGCTGCTTGCATTCAGTCCACCTAGAAGGATTCTATAGAGAGTATGCTCCTCCAAATGCCCTAGTTTGCAAATGGCATTGTGATCATTACATCATTCTCTGGAATGATTCCATGCCTCCTAAACAAGATGCATAACCATACACAATGGTTTGGCTTAGCAATCCCTATAGGAAAAGTCATGTGGATAAAGTGCCTCTAGGTCAGACTGAGATATGAAGTCAGATGGATAATCCATTGAGCCTGTCTCTCGGCACATGTATCCTGGACAAACAGTGCATATAGATAGTGATCTGGGTTCAGAATTGCATTGATGGGAAAGTTCAGACTAGATTATATTTGGGAATTTGGACAGACCTAGCTAAGTAAGGGCTTCTTTGTTGTATGGTGAAGCCATTGTTTAGGGCAAGGGCATAAAAGGTGGAGCCATGGATGATTCACACTCTGCAAGTCTAGAGAGAGTACTCAAACTTATGAGATCACAAACACATCATAAAATTATTGTATATACCAAAGATAAAGCAATTGAATTGCATTTTAAAATATTTGGCAGCTGTTCTATGTATTTTATTTGGCTTGATGCTGGGGATTAAAAATACACATTTCATATAAGCAGATGCTTTTGTTCCGAAGTACAGTGATTCCAAATTTGTGATTTAAGCAGTATGGTGTAGATAGAAAATCATAGACTGTTAGAATGACAAGAGACCTGAAAGATTATCTTGTTCAGGGGTTCTTAACCTTTTTGTGCATATGTCATGGACCCCTTTGGCAGTCTGATAGAGACTACTTCAATGTACTGTTATTAACTGCATAAAATATGATACATAGGTTTACAAGGGAAATCAATTTTACTGAAGTTATCAGTTATCAAAGGGCAGCTAGGTTGCACAGTGAATAGAGTCCTGGACCTAGAGTCAGGAAGACTCGTCTTCCTGAGTTCAAATCTGGCCTCAGACACTTTCTAGATGTGTGACCCTGGGCAAGTCACTTTACCCTATTTGCCTCAGTTCCTTAACAGTAAAATGAGCTGGAGAAGGAATGACAAACCACTCCAATATCTTTGCCAAGAAAACCCAAAATGGGGTCATGGAGTCAGACATGACTGAAATGACTGAACATCAACACAATGATCAAAATAGTGAAACTTCCCCCTCCAAAATTTACAGACCACAAGTTAAGAGCCCCTGATTCTATTTCAGCTGCCTTCATATTTTACACGAAGAAATGGGCCAGGTGACTTTAAGTGACTTCTTGAAGATCGCAGATCTGGGACTCACGTGTATCTCTTGACATTTGGTCCAGCTCACATGATGTCTTTTTTTGTGTCAGTTTTTGTGTATGTCTAACCATCTGGCTCTATGATCTATTGATATGAGCACTTCTTTAACCAATGACAATTTTGTACGCTCTTACAGATTGTAGCCCACCCATATCTTGTGATCACTTGTAGGAATCTTATCTAACTCTTGAAATGGGAGAAAGATGTAAAAAGGGGGTGAATTACATATGCCTTAGGTGTTGGCTTTAGCCAAAGTACAGGTAAAAAGGATGAAACACGATGGAAAGACAGAAAGTGGTAAAATTTGGCTAGGATACAGCCTAAATAAAGCAAATCAATGTGAAATTAAGTGAGGGAAAAGCCATATTGCAGAAACCCTTGGAAGCCTGACTTAAAGAGTCTTGATTTTATTGAGTAATTTGTGGGGACTCAACCATTAAATTTTTTTAAAGAAGGAAAGTGCTGTTAGGTGGCTATTTCAGTAATCTAGGCAAGAAGTAGAGGGCCTAAAGTAGAGTGCTGGTTTGGGGAGTGAAAGAAAGAGAGAGAGGAAATTTATTAGATTTAGAATTCAATATTACTGGAAGAAAAAGGAAGTTGAGGCATAACGCTACTTAAATTTATTCTTAGTGTTGCTTCTTGCTGATTTTTTGATGTATTAGATTCAGCTCCATGAAAAAGACATAAAATGCCATGATACAGTTATTTGTTAGATTTCCCTTTCATTATATTTATATTCTATAAATTATATTCTATAATATAATATATTACAGGTACCTGGCATGTAACGGGCACTTGAAACTTAGTGCCACCTGCAATGTTGTTTGACTTAGCATTTACCAAGTGAGTTAATGACTTTAGGCAGGATATGCCTATAGAGTTATTTTTCCCCATGAAGCCTCCAAATATATTTTCTGCTCTCTCTTATTTTATTTTAGTTTTGATATGAATCTCTGATTTCATTATTGTAGAGAAGTCCTATGGAGGAAAACCCCCTTTACCAATATGTCTGGCTAACTTCCCTGCAATTTACAGTTTTGGAGAATTACTATAGACATTGAAAGATTAAGTGACTTGCTAATGGCCACACAATTAGTACATGTAGAAATGGCACATGGATTTAGGGCCCCTTGATTCCCTGTCCAGCCTTGTATATACTGTGCCACTCTGATTCTCATCGTGTGATTCACATACTAGTACTGCAACTAGAATTCAATAGTATTCCGTATATAGTGGAGTATGTCAGATAAGGCCTATTCCACAGAGGTTATATCTTAGTTGTCAAATCCAAAGGCCTTTTTTCAATCCTATTTCTCCTTGACCTCTCTGTAGGCTTTAGCACTGATCACTCTCTCCTCCCTCCTCAGCATTGTCTTCTCTCTAGGTTCTGAGGACTTCACTTTCTTATTTCTCCTTTTACCTATTTTATAACTCCTTAACTTTCTGCTTTTCTGGATCCTCTTCCATGTCATGCCTTTTAACTGCGGTTGTCCCTCATTGTTCTGTCCTGGACCCTCTTCTCTTCTCCCTTTATAACTTCACCTGGTGATCTCAACAGTTCCCACAGATTTAATTACCATCTTTATGTATATGACTCTCAAATCTATCTACCCTGCCTCAAATTCTGCTGACCTATAGGCTCTTGTCTCCCCATTAGATTGTGAACTCCTTGAGGGCAGGAACTGTCTTTTACCTGTCTTTGAATCTCTAGTATTTAACAAAGTACCTGACATATAGTAGAGGCTTCATAAAGTTTACTGATTTTTTTAATTGATGCAGCCATGTAATCCAACATTTTGGTCAAAGATTATTTTAAGCAGCCATCTAACAAAGATCTATATCCATCTACATATCTTTTTCACTATTAAATAAAAGGGTTTGGGTTTTTTTTGGTATAATCTTTATAGACACTGAAAAATTTAGACTCCATGTGCCCATCTTCTTGGGATCTAAGTTGTAAAAAACTGGAAACTAAACTTAGCACTGTATGTACAAAACTATGTAATATCTTTACAAAGGTTTGCGTTGGCAGAGTGAGTTACATTATTCAATCAATTTTTGTTCCATTTAGTCAGGTAGCAATTACAAGCACCCAAAACAAGGGCCCACATCAAATAGTCACAAACACAAACCAACAACACACACACAACAACAACATTGGTTTAAATTGTTTTATCATCTAGATCTTTCTCCTCACTCTGTCTCTGTCTCTCTGCTTCTATGTGTCTCTTGGTCTCTGCCTTTGTTTCTCTTTCTGTCTCTCTCTCTCTCTCTCTCTCTCTCTCTCTCTCTCTCTCTCTCACACACACACACACACACACATAACATACCCCTTTTGATATGTTTGTGGTTCCCCTGTCCAGTATAGGAAACAACTAAAGGGTTGATCATTTTCATACTGAGATTTCTATTTGGGAATTACTTAATAATAGCCAGATTAATATAGTCAGTCTTATTTCACCCTGAAAAGGAAAAAAAATCCTAAAACCTTCACTTCAAAAGGTGGACTATGGTGATTTTTTTTCTTGTTTACATCGATGTTGTCTTTGAAAAGTAAAACAAAAGAAGAACTTTGTTGGTTTTCAGGAAAATCCTGATATTAGCATCGTTATATTTTTATGATATGTTGGATGAAAAAGAAGCACATATGTTGAAAGCTCTTGAAAGGTATTGGCATTGTAGCCTGAAGTTGTTGACAGTTGAGCTGGCTGTGATGAGATCAATCAAATATATCTTTAACCCTTATGTACACATGGGCATACAATATTTTGGAACAAACAGCATTCTATATTATAGTATAGTCATTCTTGTCTTGAGAAGGAGACTGAATTCATCCTGCTAAGGCATATCATCGAAAATTTACCCTTGATTAATGAGTACTAAGAGAAGATGATAGCCAACACTTTAATTACTGACTCACCAAGATAGCTACAATAATATCTATATACCATTTTTCTTTTATTACTTAGTTTCCTCAGAGCTACACTGTATGAAATGATGAAAGAAGTGCCTTATAGATTCAGAGCTCATAGATTGAGAGTTAGATATAATCTAGTCCACCCTTTTCATTTTACAGATTAAGGATCTGCCTAAGTCACCCAGTTAGGAAGCATAAGGTAGAATCCTTACCCATGTCTTCTGGGTAAGATTCAAAATCTGGGTAGCTTTAACTTTGCCTGATTTTCTATAATGGTTGTCATGGGATTCCAGAATCATAGATTTAAAGCTGGAAGTGATGTCAAAGTCTTTCTTGTCTATCTCCCTCATTCTTAAAGGAGGAATGTGAGGACAATAGAGGTTTAGTTACTGGTAAGTGAAAGAGGTAATATTTTTTTCAAAAATTTAATTTATAAATTAACAAGTATTTTCTCCTTATTCCTCTATTGGAAAAAAAGAAAACAAAAAACTTCATAATAAATATGAATTTTTAAGCAAAACAAATGCCCACATTTTATATGTCAACAAATGCATATTTCATTCTTCATCTTAAAACCATCACTTTTTGTAAGGAAGTCATATAGCATATTTCATAATTCATCATCTGGAATGCTGTTTGGTCATTGCATTGATCAGAATTCTTAATTCTTTCAAAATTTGTCCTTAGAATATTGTTGTTATTATATATACATTGTCTTCCTGGATTATTCTCTCCGCATCAGTTCACGTGGATTTTCTCAGATTTCTCTGAAACCATCCCTATAATCATTTCCATCATGTGTTTATCTGTTCCACAATTAATGGGTTTTTACTTAGTTTCCAGTTCTTTACTAGCACAAAAAGATTGCTTGAAAATCAACCACCTTGGCTATGATTTATTTGTATAGAAGTGTTTAATAAAATGGCAATATAATTAGAAGTCAGGGGAGACATTGTATAGTAAAAAGAACATTGGACTCATCTATCACCAGATGTCTGTGGGATCTTCACCAACATACCCCACCTCCTTTCTGTGCCTCACTTTCCTCATCTGCAAGATGAGAGAATTCTCCTAAATGATCACTAAAGTCTTTTCCAATTCTATATTTCCATAAATGAATGCATTGTGCAACTTGAAAAACATATCTTAGTCCTACCTTGGCACTGAAAGTTCAAAAATATTGTTCCTTATTAGTCCCAAGAAGATAACCTTTTAATACTCTTCTACTGTGTTGTTGAGATGAAAAAATGGCACCATATTAAGCACTAGGAACAATGTAATGAAAAATTAGATTGTAATAAAAAAACGAGATTGACTCTAAAGTCAATTTGCTTCAATTTGAAATGCTGAATTAGAGTGAATTGTTTTATGTTCCATCATGTTTACATAGACCTTAACTCATTCTTCACATTGTTCCTTTTGTTGTGGGAGGAAAAAAGTTTTACCTTTGTAAGAAAGAGTCCCTAGTTAATTAGCCTATTAGCTTAGCCCCTTTGATGTTGTTGTTCAGGCATTTGCAGTTGTATCGGACTCTTTGTGAGCCCCTTTTGTTGTTTTCTTGGCAAGGAATGGTTTGCTATTTCCTTCTCCAGCTCATTTTGTAGAAGACACTGAGGCACATAGGGTTAAGTGACTTGCCCAGGGTCACACTGCTAGTAAGTGTCTGAGACTCTATTTGAACTCAGGTCTTCCTGACTCTATCTACTGTGCTGACTAGCTGCCTTAGTTTAACCCCCTGCAAAGCTTGTCATCAGTTGCTTTGGTTTGCTTCTAATGTGAACTTTATTTGATAACCACAAATGTTTATATAGGATGTTATGGTGAGTTATTAAGGTCACTAGTTCTTCAAATATAAAATTAGGAAAATACAGTTTTCCAAGGAGGCACTCGTAAAAAGACTACAAGACAGAGTCAGGAAATGACAGTTGTATTAGTTCATTCCCTTCCTACTCAGAATTTGAGTGACCATAGGTAAATCATGAAACTTCCCTGGATCCTGCTTTCCTCATCTTTAAAACGAGGATGTTGTACCATTTAGCCTTAGAGATTTATTCCAAATGCAAAATCCTCAGAAATCTCAGATATTTTGGACCCTTGAACTAATGACTAAACTTTGCATTTCTGGGAACCTTCTTATACAAGAATGTGACGCAAAATCTAATATTGATCTAAAAACTTTTTCCATAGAAAAAGGCATTAATTTTTTTTTTGAGGCAGTCAGAGTTAAGTGACTTGCCTGGGGTCATAAAACTAATGAGTATCTGAGGTTGGATTTGAATTCAGGTCCTCCTGACACCAGGAACAGTGCTCTGTCCACTACTTCACCTAGTTGTTCCAAGACATTATTATTTATTATTATTTTTCAATTTTTTAACATTTATATTTGAAATTTTGAGTTCTAAATTCTATCCCTCCCTCCTTCCCTATCTACCCTACTCCCTGAGATGGTAAGCAATCAGATATAAGTTATACATGTGCAATTATATAAAACATTTCCATATTAGTCATTTTGTACAAGAAGATTCAAGTAAAAGAAAAAAACTAAGTGAAAAAGTGAAAAATAGTATGCTTCAATATGTATTCAATCAGTTTTCAGTTCTTTCTCTGGAACCTGAAAGTATGCTTCATCATTAGTCCTTTGGGATTGTCTTGAATTATTGTATTGTCAAGAATAGCTAAGTCATTCACAGTTTTTCACTGAACAATATTGTTATGACTGCATGCTTGTTCTGTTCACTTCACTATGTATCAGTTCATGTAAGTCTTTCCAGGTTTTTCTGAAATCATCCATTACAATCATATACCACAGCATGTTTAGCCATTCCCCAATTGATGGGCATCTCTTTGATTTCCAATTCTTAGCCACCACAAAAAAGGGATGCTATAAATAGTTTTGTGCAAATAGGTCCTTTCTCTTTTTTGGATGTCTTTGGGATATAGATATAGCAGTGGTATTGCTGGATCAAAAGGTATACACAATTTTATAGCCCTTCAGAAATAGTTGCAATTTGCTCTCCAGAATGGTTGGATCAGTTCATAACTGATGTCCCAGTTTTCCCACATCCCTTCCAACATCCAACATTTTCCCTTTTTGTTATATTAGCCACTATGATAGATGTAAGGTGATACCTCAGGGTTGTTTTAATTCATGTTTCTCTAATCAATAACAATTTAGAGCATTTTTCATATGAATATAAATAAATGGCTTTGCTTTCTTTGTCTGAAAACCTCCTGTTCATATCTTTTGACCATTTATCAATTGGGGAATGACTTGTATTTGTATAAATTTGACTCAGTTCTCTATATGTTGGAGAAATGAGACCTTTATCAGAGATACTGGTTGCAAATATTCCCCCTAATTTTCTGCTTTCCTTATAATTTTGATTGCATTGGTTTTGTTTGTGCAAAAGCACAATCTAATCTAAATTAGATTGATTGATTAATTAATTAATTAAATTAGATTAGATTGATTAATCTAATCAAAATTATCTATTTTATATTTTGTAATGTTCTCTATATCTTCTTTGCCCCTAAATTCTTCCTTTATCCATCTAACAGATAAACTATTCCATGCTTTCTTAATTTGCTTATGGTATCACCCTTTATGTGTAAATTATATACCCATTTTGACCTTATGTTGGTATATGGTGTGAGATGTTGGTCTATACCTAGTTTCTGCCATACTGTTTTCCAGTTTTCCCAGCAGTTTCTGCCAAATAATGAGTTTTTGTTTCAAAAGCTTAGATCTTTGGGTTTATCATATACTATATTACTGTGATTGTTTACCATAATGTAATTTGTACCTAATCTATTCCACTGATCTAGCACTCTATGTCTTAATTAGTACCAGATTGTTTTGATGATTGTTGCTTTATAATGTAGTTTTAGATCTGATATGGCTAGACAACTTTCCTTCACATTTTTTTTCCTTGATTCCCTTGATATCCCTGAGTCTTCTAGTTCTTTAATGTGGAACCTGCCAAATCCTGTGTAATCCTGATTGTAGCTCCATGATATTTGAATTGTTTCTTTTTTGCAGCTTGCAATACTTTCTCCATGATCTGCGAGCTCTAGAATTTTGTTTATGATGTTCTTGAGAGTTTTCATTTTGGGATCTCTTTCAGGTGGTAATTGGTGATTTCTTTCAATTTCTATTTTGTCCTGTGGTTCTAATATATCAAGGCAGTTTTCTTTGATAATTTCTTGAAAGATGTTTTCCAGGCCTTTTTTTGATGATAGCCTTCAGGTATTCCAATAATTCTTATACTGTCTCTCCTAGATCTATTTTCTAGGTCAGCTGTTTTTCTAATGAGAAATTTCACATTTTATTCTATTTTTAAAAATTTTGTTTTATAATATCTTGATATCTCACAGAACCATTAGTTTCCACTTGTTCAATTCTAATTTTTAAGAAATTGTTTTCTTCAGTGAGCTTTTCTACTTCCTTTTACATTTGGCCAATTCCGTTTTTTAGGGAGTTATTTTCCTCAATATTTTTTTGTACATCTTTTCCCATGCTATTGACTCTTTTTTTTCATGATTCTCTTGTATTGCTCTCATTCCTTTTCCTGATTTTTCTTCTCTAATTTGCTTTTTAAAGTCTTTTTTAAAGTCTTCCAAGAATTCTTTTTGGGCCTGAGACCAAATTACACTTTTTCTTTGAGGCTTCACGTGTAGCCATTTTGACACTATTGTGCTTTTCTAAGTTTATGCCTTGATCCTCCCTATCCCCATAGTAACTTTCTGTAGTCAAGCTTTTTTTTAACTCACTTTTTTTCTGAGGGTTTTTTTTTTTTTTGTGACTTGGTGTTTTTATGTGAGAGTCGGGTGCTGGTCTAGCGCTGTCCAAAGCTTTTAGTGCTGAGGCTCTGGGTCTTACTGATGATTTTCACTGGCCTTCAGGGCTTAGATGCTTGCTTTTTCTGGAGGGTAGGTTACCCTTCTGGCTTGTACTAGGGTGGGGAGGGGTGGGGCTTCCTGTTGGCCTCCTCTCAGTATGGAGTTTAGTTGCTAACCTGCTCCAGGGGTGGGGCCCTGATGCTGGGTTGCTGTGGAAACAGGGTCTCTCTGCTGGTAGGCCTTAGATTGGGGTTTCATTACTGGTCAGCAGTTGGGTTAAGGTCTTGCAGGTGGCTTGTGCTGGGGGTGGGGTCATTGGGGTGAGGCCTTGCTGCCCTGCACAGACTGTTCATTGGTCTACAGGGCTACTGGCTTGTAGGAGGATGGGGCCTCTCTGGTGCGTTGATTCAGGCTTGGAGCCTTGCTGCAGACCCCTTGCTGTGAGGCTTGCTGCTGCTGCTCTTGAACCTGGCTCTCCTTCCACCCCAGTGAAATAGAACTTTCCTACTGGACTGATAAGCTGCTTCCCTGCTCCTATACCAATTCTGAGGCAGTTTTCTAGTTGTTTGGTGGGGAATTTGGGAGGGCTTCAGAGGATTTCTTCCTCACTCCACCATCTCGGCACCAGAAGTCAGGCATTAACTTTTAAAAAAAATTCCACAGTTATATTTATGTCATTAATTCTTGTATGCAAAATACTATACATCCTACAAATGTTTTTTTGTTAATCTGGATGAAAGTGAGATGCATCTGTTTTCATGTGAGCTAGTGGCACATTTGGAATACTAAGAAGATAATCTTTTAGTCAGTATGCTCCCCCTTAAGCTACTTTCTTCCTCTGTTTGATTGTATTTGCTGTGTAATCTAAAATACTCTGTCTTCAACAATAAGTGATATGATTATTATTGTTTTAATGTTATATCTTATAGAGGCTTGCATTAATCCCTCTTCTGCTCTTTTCTTTGGATCTTTATTATCATTAATGAATGGTGTTAGTTTTGTTCACATAAAACCTTCTCCATTGGTGTCAGAGATGGAAGAAAAATGGCAAAACACTTTATTCCTTGACTTTCCTTCCAATAATTTTGACCTGCCTCTAAAAGGACACAGTGCTAAGACTTAAGTATTGTTTTAATTTCTTCTGCTGGAGAGGGCTGGTTTTTAGGGCTTTAATGATCATTTTCTACTGCATTTAAGTTTTTTAGTAATTAGAAATTATAACAACCATTTTTGTGTGTGTTGAAATTGATTCAGAAATCTACTAATTGTAAATTACCTTCAGTTCTAAATCTTTTAGTGACCCATGTTTCTATGCATAAATTTTTCTAGCTATATAACATGCTATATAAAAGTCTAGTACCTCAGTACAGGCTGTAGGTAACTCTGGGTTGTCTATCAAAGATTATCTCACTGAAATCTAAGACTTGGAAGGTCCAACCAAATTGAAAAGACTTTAAGTACTCCAAGAGGTTGTCCACCTTCCTGTCAAACTTCATACAGCAAGCAAAGAGATATTAGGATATGTAAGATATCTAGTATCCACATTGATCTTTTGAATTGCTTAAGGCATATGCATAGAAGGTAAGGATAGTTCCATTTCCGAGGGCTCGAGAGTAGACCAAAGTTGGTATTCTTTTCATGTGAATGAGAGAATGTAGTATTCCTCAATTCCCACTTGAACAGATTAAGCTCTACTGTGCTCTTTAGAGAAACATTTCAAGATATCTTTTGTTGCCTATTTCTGATTGTGATGACTCCAAAAGAACATGAAAACAAGGTCAATTCAAAGTTGAATTGACTGCTCTTTATCTACATTTAGGCTAATCTTTTACCAAAAATGCCTTAAAAGAGTAAAGTTATGTGTTTGTCTTATTGGAAATATTCCTTACGGTGCAAATGACTACAACAACACATAAAATGTATATTGGGCTCTTTATACAGTTGGAAAGAAATCTTATGACATCCAGATTGTATTCATTGGATCATAAAATTAAAGGTAGAAGGAACTTAGAGTTCATCTAGTTTACTTTCTTTATTTTATGGATGGGGACACTCAGTGTGTTTAAGGTATTTGCAAAGGTTACAAAGTGACCTGAGTGGTAAAGAAAGGATTCAAATCCTGGTCTTCTAACTCTAAATTTCATGGCTCGTTTTATTGAAGAGGGAAGCACAATGTCACAGTGGATAGAGTGCTGGGTCAGAAGCCAGGAAGACTCATTTTCCTGAGTTCAAATCTGGCTTCAGACACTTACTAGCTGTGTGACCCTGGGCAAGTCACTTAACCCTGTTTGCTTCAGTTCCTTACCTGTAAAATGAGCTGGAAAAGAAATGGCAAATCAGTCCAGTATCTTTGCCAAGAAAGCACTAAATGGGGTCACAAAGAATTGAACATTACTGCAATGTCCAAACAGCAACAACAAATTTTATTGAATCACTCAGTATTACATACTGCACTCTGTTTAAATTATTTGCTATGATTCTCAAACTCTTCTATTTGTATCACATATTCAAGGAGGAAAGCTAATAAAAATAATCACATTTTAGATACTATTCTTCAGGAGTTGATTTGGGTAGAAGTAGAGAAATATGTCTTTTTTAAAGCAAGAAACATTTTGAATACTTATTTTCCCACTGTTCCTATGAATAAATTTAGGATGGGAAAGGTTTTGGGGGGAATTTTTTATTGTACTTTTTACTGATCCTGTCAACCAAGAGCTTAATAAAGAATGATGGAACAGGTAGCTATGTCTTGATTCTTTTGATCTCATCTCACTGCTTTCTTTCAGCTTGTTACAGTTGGGGAAGTGAAATATTTTCTGCGCGTTGTAGCTCTTGTGTACATCGAACTTTCATTGACTTCTATTTCCCTGACTGTAACCATATAGTGATTCTAAGGACCTTTCTGACTGAAACATTGGGTGGTCAGTCTAGTCCTTGTGACTTGTCCAAATGGCAGTGCTTTCATGTCTTTGTCAATCAGATTGTTGTGAAGAGAGAGCATGTTGATCAGCTTAACCAAAAGTAAAGCTGGAATGATTACAGGAATTTTCTTCTCTGTGTATAAGCACATAATATGTCTTGATTGGTTTATTTACATGTAGCAATAGCTATTTTGGTTGCTGATTAGCCAAAGAGGATGTTTGTCTTAATGGCAAGAAATAAGATCTGATGAAGAGATTTGACTTCCTGGAAGACAAGAATGGAAACAGATTTTTTCTCTCTTATCACATCATTGACCGTTAAAATTAGCACCGTAACTGTCACCAAAAACACTGGTACTTCTGAGTAAAAGGTTCGACTGGTGGTTATGATTTTGTCATGATTTTAATATAATTCTTTTTAATAAATGGAATTCTGAAATGACGAGATCTGACAGTTTTGTCATCTCTCTACAGCTCTTTACATGGTATGAGAACTCAGATTTTAAAAGAATTCTAAAATGAAAGTTATTTTCAACCGTTATCAAAGTACAAGGGAGTAGTCACATTATTTATATAGTATAACTGTGGGGATTAAAATTGTCCAACCTACAAAAGAAACTGAGTCAGAGATCTGAGCCAGTGGCATTTTATTAAAGAATCCACGGTCAGTCTCCAACGAAGTGGACCTCAGATTTTCCTCATGATCTGAGATGTTCCCTTCTTCTGGGCCCTTCTATTTAGAGAGTTTGCTACCCAAATGTGCAAAAGAGGCATGACAAAACACTGAATCTCATTGGTTGGCATATGATATAAAATCTAAAATAAGCAAAAATGACTAGTCAGCAGGGTCACCAGTTGTGTGAAGCAAGGAGTATCTCCAGTGAGTAGGTGGTCATAAGATGGATGTGTTCCTCCTTAGGTTAGGTAGTAGGAGATGGTACAAGCCATACATATGCTCCAAGAAAGTATCAGGGCGGACTTGGTTTGGTCAGGGAATTTGAGCAAAACAGGATGGATATGTCTTTGTCAGCACTCTTGTGGTTGTACCAGTGTATTCTGTAACTGTTAAATGAGTAATGAAAATTGCATTGAAGTTTGTTTGTATTCCTATGTGACTTATACAGCGTATGGATTAATACACTGCTTATTTTTATACCTACTATTAAGTGATTGAGTAAATATGAATTACTAGATGAATAAATGATACAAAAATAAGTAAAATAAAATAATTGCTAACAATTATTACCCCTTATTGTTGTGGTTGTCCTTCGTTCTCAAAGAGGACCATGACATCAGGGAAATGATGACATGACTTGCAGTTGACTTTGATTTGAATGAGGGAGGGCTATGCAAGCTCATCAGCCTTACTTTCTCCTCCAGAGCCACCTGGATTCAGTGACCTGATATTCACCAGCATGACTGGAGATGGCCCAAGAAGAATTAGGAGACCCTGGCCCTTTCAGGCTAAGGTCTTTTCAGGTTTTCACTTTGAGTGAGGTAACAACCATTCAGTGAATAGGACTCTTTAAGAAGTTAATCAATGGATGGCCCCTTCAATCAAAACTCAAAAAAATCAAACTGGGAGGGGAAGACCCTCAGGGTTCCTGGCCAACACAACCTGTGAGGAACCTCTGCCTCTAGCTCTTACCCCTTATAGAATCAAAATGAACTGATTAATACTGATTAGAGTTTGAGTGGGGGTCCTCAGTGAATCAACTTTCTCCTAACTAAACAGTTAAAAATATAAAGACAATCCATGTCAAGTTTGGTTTTTGATCTGAACATGAAATAGTCATTCTCTCCTGCAATGTTGGAGGCATTGGAGTGTCTCCTCATGAGGGGTCATGATAGCATAACAAAGTTTGGACAAATTCCTACCTTGCTGAAAGGCTTTGAGTATTGACTGAGTTGTATTTTGACCATGAGCTGGGTGGCACAATGGATAGAATGTCAGGCCTGGAGTCAGGAAGACTTTAAATCTGACCTCAGGCACTTACCAACTGCTTGACCCTTGGTAAATGACAACCTCTGTCTACCTCTGTCTCATCTGTAAAATGGCAATAAAACTGAAATGGTAAGGAAGAGCAATGTTCTCTGCAAAATCCTTAAAATCTTTCGACTGGTTTCTTCAGATCGCCAGTAAGGCCCCAGACAAGTTAAATGTTTTACTCGTTTGGCTCAAGTGTGAAGAACCACTTGATACCCTTAGTGGTTCACCCTCGATCAAATATAAAGGCGTTTTTGTATTCTTTCCTGGAAGTTTGTTTTTAAAATAAATTTTTGTAGCAAAACTTACACACTTTGGCAGTCCTCTTGACCGCTCTTGCATAGCAACACTGACAAGGTATATTTAATTTCATAGTTCATTCAGTTCCACTCATATACAGTGGTGGTTTGCTTAGAGTTCTGAGGACTTTGATATATTTTTAAAAATTCATTGCTTTTTATTCAGATCTATTGAAATCAAAACTTAAATGGGAGGGAGGAAGGTATGGTGGATAGGACTTGGAGTCATTTATTTAATGGTTAATAAACATGTGTCAGTTACTGTACTGAGCACTGGAAATACCAAATATAAGGGAGAAAAGATAGTCCCTGTCCTCAAGAAGCTTACAACCTAATGGGGGCATAAAATACATCAAGGGAGCTCAAAAGCAGGGGTGGGATGGGGAAGGTACTGGATATGGGGGGACATGGTTGAAAAGTCAGAGAAGTCCCAGAGTAGTAGGGCCAGGAAAGAAAGGAGATGTTCTGACCTGGGCTCCCTCCTTCAGTGGGGGGTTTGGAGTTCATGACTCCACCCTCCAATGAGAAGAACTGAGAGGTGAAGAGGTAGAGGCAGAAAAACCTGGATTCAAATCCCACCTCAAATCATTCATCCTCTTTGTGATTCACTTTCCTTATCCTGTGATAAATAAGTGAATCTTTCAGTGCCCCGGATTTACAACTCTGAGGCTGTAAGTTACATAGTAAGTGATGATTGGCATTTGTAGGGAACATCTCCTCACCTGGGAATTCCTGACATCAGTGTCAAAAAAGAACCACCACCTAAATTTCAAGGCAATGTGATGGGACTGGCTGGCCTTGAAAATGGAAGGACCTGGGTTTAAGACCTGTGTTTGGCACATTCTGGCTGTGTGATCACAAAGTCATTTAATCATTCAGTGGTCCAGTTAACTATTTAAGATTATAAATTAAAATGTGTTGCCAGTTTTCACTGGTAGAGATAAAGCATGAATGTACTTTAAATCAGTAAGTCTCCAAACTAATAAATTCCAAAGTCCTGACATCCTCCTGCTCCCCACCCCAAAAGAAAATCTAACTGTAGGGTAGATATCTTGTTGAAGATACATGCAGTTTAAAGGAAAGAAAAAGTTAGACAGGAGAAAAACAATATTGCTTTACCTGCCAGGCTTAATTTTATTCCCATCTTTTATCAGTCCACAAAACATTGAATGAATGTTGGGGTTGAGTAAATTGGTGAGACCTGAACCTAGAGAGACCTGGCTAGCATGTAAAGCAATGTTGTCTGAGTAACAAGAACTGAGAACTGAGCAACAGGAACTATCTAATACTAAATCACATTGAAACTTCTGAGAGAGACCCTGCCCTCGGTGATCAGGTATTAAGGTTACAAAAATCTGTGTCTATATAGAAGTCAATATTAATATCTATACCTATATCATCTATCTACCTAAACCCAGTTCCTTATCTGCCATGCTGTGCTGCCTCCAATTTACACACACACACACACACACACACACACACACACATACCACACACATGCACATTTATGTAGATTTATAGATATAGCTATAGATATAGGTATGCTTAAAGCTGGAGTGTACTATTCAGTTGGATGGTTATTCTCTTAACTTGGCTTCTGACTCTTAGAACTCTTTTTATGGAGGAGAAAAAACCAAGTTGTTAAGGGTTTTCCCTCTCTTCCCCCTCCACCTACCCCATCTAAAGACTCAGTGCGCATGTGCTCTTCCTTTCTAAAAGAGCTACATCTTAAGTCATGACTAAGAAAAAGAAATGGGGGTGGTGATGAGGAGTCAGAAAGATCTGAATTCAACTTCCACTTCAAATCACTAAATCTCTCTGTTTGATTTTCCCTAACCCATGATAGATAGCTTAGCCTTTCAGCGCCTCTTTGAAGGAAAGTGTAGCACTTCGGTTAAGGACTCCAATGGCAGCAAGAAAATAGAATCCCAGAGAAGTGCCCCATTTGTGCCCGGTGGTAGTTATCTGCAGTGACTAAAAGTCTGGTGGCACATATCGGCAAGTAGAGTAGGTATTAACTCCTATATTGAGTCAGTGGGAACAAAGTAGTAAGACTATCCGAAGACAATGGAGGCTCTGTAGTTTGAGAGGTGTAATTTGCCCCTTCATGTGTGTACCTTAGCCTCATATGCTGCCTAAGTGACTGCCCTTCCAGGTTTGTCTTTTGCCATATATTTTCTATATGTACCCTTCTACATTTACTCTGGCCTCACAGTCCCTATATGTATGACTTTCCATGACTTTAAAAGAGTTAACCTCTCTATTAAAAAAAAGAAATAGAATGGAGAGACCAGCTAGAGGAGACAGCAAAGATTCTATAGGATCTCTAGTCAAGGGAAAGTGTGTTATTTACTCTCTAAGGAGAAGTAATGATCTTTCCCAGTTGGGTTTACCTCTTTATTTTAAGAGAGTATTTATAAACCTCTTTCTGTCAATCACTCCTCACCTTTTCCAAAGCCAAAAGCCTTTAAGTAGTCAAAGGTTTTCAATATATGAATGTGCTTTGGACACATATTTCCTAATGTCGTGCCTGTCCACTGTGTTCCCTGAACACACATATCTGCAATACACACCCCTCCACACAACTACCCTGGCTATACATGTCCTCTACATATGTCTCCTCCTCATTATTATGTGTGTTTGTGAAAAAGCATACCTCAAATTCATGGGAGAAATGCTTATTACTACCTTTCTTTTTTTTAATTTTTAACATTTTTAAGTTTTGAGTTTCAAATTTTATACCTCCCTCCTCTCTTCTCTCCCTTAGATGGTAAGCAATCAGATATAGGTTATACATATGCAGTTATGTAAAACATTTTCATGTTAGTCATTTTGTACAAGATGACTTGAATAAAAGAAAAAAATGAAATAAAGTGGAAAAAATAGCATGTTTCAGTCTATATTTAAACAATATCAGTTCCTTCTCTGGAAGTGGATAACATGCTTTTATCATTAATCCTTTGGGATTATCTTGGATCATCTTATTGCTAAGAATAGCTATGCCCTTTGGGATAGTTCTAAATTGCTCTCCAGAATGGTAGGATCAGTTCACAACTCCACCAAAAGTACATCAGTGTTCCAGTTTTCACACCTACTTTTCCAAATAGTTTTTGTAGTGTTAAGATTAATTGTTCTTTAAATGTTTGGTAGAATTTGCTTGTGAATGTAACTGGTCCTGGGGATTTTTTCTCAAGAAGTTCATTGATGACTTGTAAATTCTTTTCCTAAGACTGGGTTATTTAAGTATTTTATTTCTTCTTCTGTTAATCTGGCTCATCTATATTTTTGTACATATTCATCTATTTCATCCTTTTTTATTTGGCCAATTTTATTTTTAGGGAGTTATTTTCCTTGGTAAATTTTTGTATATCTTTTCCCATTCTATCAATTTTTTTATGACTCTCTTGCATTACTCTTATTTTGTTTCCCAATTTTTCTTCTTTTTTCCTCGAATTTGCTTTTAAAAATTCTTTTTAAGGTTTTTCCAAGAATTCCTTTTGGGTCTGAGACCAAATGACATCTTTCTTTGAGGCTTCACATGTAGCCATTCTGACACTATTGTCCTCTTCTAAGTTTATGCCTTGATCCTCTCTAACCACATAGTATCTTCCTTTAGTCAAGCTCTTTTTTGGGGCTCATTTTTCTGCCTTTTATGTGTGACTTGGTGTTTTTATGTGAGAGTTGGGCTCTGGTCCTGCACTATCCCAAGCTTTTTGTGCTGGGGCTCTAGGTCTTACTGATGGTTTTCGCTGGTATTCAGGGCTTAGCTGCTTGCTTTGTCTGGAGGGTAGGCTTCCCTTCTGGCTTGTACGGGGGGTGGGGCATCCCTGTTAGCCTCCCCTGAGTGTATGGTTTCACTACTGAGCTGCTCCAGGGGTGGGGCCTTGCTGCTGGGTTGCTATGGAATCAGGGTCTCTCTGCTGGTAGACCTCAGAGGTGGGGTCTTGCTGTTAGCCAGTCCCCAGGTAGGGCTTCACTACTGGTCAGCAATGGGGTCAAGGTCTCCCTGGTGGCTTGTGCTTGGGGTGGGGTCTCTGGGGTGGGGCCTTACTGCACTAAACAGACTGCTCACTTGCCTAGGAGCTACTGGCTTGCAGGATGGTGGGGCCTCACTGGTGGACTGCCCCAAGCTTGGATCCTTCTGAAGGACCCCTGCTGTGAAGCTGGCTGCTGCTACAGTTCTTGGACCTGACTCCCTTTCCACCCCAGTGAAATAGACCTTTCCTGCAGGGCTGATAAGCTGTTTTCCTGCTCCTAGATCAATTCTGAGGTGGTTTCTAGTTGTTTGGAAGGGAATTTGGAAGGACTTCAAAAGATTCCTTCCTCACTCCACCATCTTGCCTTAAACCGAAATCACTCTGGATCTCATGAATTGGACAACAATAGGTCCTTGCCCAAGCATCACTTAATGGTTATTTTTTGGGCCCTCCTGGCTCAGAGTGAATGTCAATGGTAACTGTTTCTCTTTTGACTAGCAATCCTCCAAGAAAAGAACTAATGTCCAACTAGTGTGGTAGACACAGATAGACAGCTAGGTGGAGTATGGGCAGAGACTTGAAGTCTCTTAATAGGCACTTAATGGGCACTTAATAGTTGTGTAACCCTGGGTGAGTCACTTAACTTCTGTCTGCCTCAGTTTCCTCAGCTGTAAGATGAGGTTAAAAATAGCACTCACATACCAGTTATGTTGCAGGGATCAAATAAAGTAATATTTATAAAGTACTTTGCAACCTTAAAGCTCCATAGGAATGCTATTATTATTATTAAAACTATTATTATTTTGGCCTTACAAGGAAAAAAAAAACCCTTTCTTACAAATAGAGGTTCTAAGAAGAGAATAAATTGTGACTAAATTGTTTTGAAAATGGCAAGTTTCTTATCATTGGAGGTATTCAAGCAGAGAGAGGTTCTAAATGAGTATGTCGTAGAGGAAATTCATACCCTCCATGGTCCCTTCCAACTGTAGGTAAATGATGTTTTTAGATCTTCTGCCATTTTTCAATTTCTTAATAACTAAATTTTCTGATTTTCTCTTAACCAAATGCTTCCCAGGTTTACAAGAGTTGACATTATATTATAACTGTTTTTCCAAAATGTCTATTGTCTTTTCCTACATCATGACGTTTACCCACTTTGGGTTTTTCTGTTTTCACTCTTTGTCAGCTCATAGTTGTTTTCTGTGAATATCTTAGTCAGGAATATTGGTGACAGAGTATCCAAGCCTTGTTTCTTTGTTGTTTAATGATTTGTCCACTATTAACATGGTGGCTGCCTTCCTGACTTTAAAAAATAAAGTTGTTTAGCATTTTTTTAATTTCCCAAAATAAGCCATGAGACGTAAAATAACACAATGGAGTTTGCAACACTGAATTAAAGTTGTTTAATAATGGCCTTTATATCTCAACTGTCACAGTTCAAAAATATACCTGATAAACAAGCCAAGGACTCGATGTCTTATTTGCCTAAAACATCTAGAGCCTTTATTTACCTCTGATGTCACCAAGTTTGACTCAAGAACACATACAGCTGTCACTGCCAGATGGAGCATCCACCACACACACCTCCCACACATGAGCAATTAAGGAAAAACATAAGGAGAGCTATAGTATTTTCTCCTCCCAAGTTGCCCTGTTATAGAAATAGTATACAATGACTTTTATGCATGGACTGGAGCACTGGACAAAGCAAACCTCTCCAAAGCCCAGTGCTGTATATCATGCATAAATAGCTGGCATAAATAGTATATTGACTATGCCACATTTGATTCAAAACTCTGCTTTTGGCATTTCAGGAGACTGGGATATTCCACAGAGATGCTGAGATGACTGCGTGATTCAGCCTTGCTCTTTATCATAACAGAAAGAACTAGTGAGATGAGTTCTTCAATAAAAAGAATTCTATTAAGCTTGTCAGTAATGAAAAATAATAATTTACTGTCACTGCTATAGTCAGTTGAGGATCCAAATAATCTAGGGATATCAATAAGGTCAGAAAAACCACTCTCTGAAATTAATATTTAAAATAATTAACATATCATAAGTGAATGAGTGAGAATACAAAAAAGTCTCGAAAGACAAGAAAATTATATTGAATTGAAGAAGATTAAATTTAATGGGGATAAATGTAAAGTCTTATACTTGGGTTTAAGAAATTGACTTTATTGGTATGTGATTGGGGAAGCATGACTGGTCAAGAGTTCACTTGAGGCAGCTAGGTGGGGCATTGGAGAGAGTGCTGGACTTTGAGTTATGAAGGCTTGCATTCAAATCTTGCCCCAGACATTTATTAGGTGGGTGACTCTTGGCAAGTCATTTAACTTCTGTATGCCTCAGTTTCCTCATCTGTAAAATAGGGATAGCAATAGCATATACTTCCAGGGTTGTTAAGGATACAATGATACAATATTTATAACATGCTTTGCAAACTTTATGTTGCTATACAAATGCTAACTCTTGGAAAAAAGTATAGGGGGTTTAAGTAAACAGCAATTTAAATATGTCCTAATAGCATCAAATGGAAGTCAAAAAAGCTTACGTAGACTTCGGCTGCATTAAAAGAGCACTGTGTAGGTAGATACAGACAGACAGCTAGGTTGTAGAGTTCTAGACTTGGAGTCCCAAAGATCTGAGTTCAAATCTTGCCCCAGATACTTACCGTTTCACTCAGGGTAAGTCACTAACATCTGTCTGCCTCCGTTTCCTCAGCTGTAAAATGGGATAAAAATAACACCCATGTCCCTGTTATGTTGTAAGGATCACAACTTACCTGAAAGTCTCAGCTTCCAGCAACAAGGAGATGATATTCTTGCTGCCTCCCTTAGACTATACTTGCATCTTGTTAAGTTCTGGGCATCACATTTTAGAAAGGACATAGATAAACTAAAGATTATCCAGAAGATCATCAGGATGCAGAATTTTCTTGAATCCATACTTCACGAAGAACTGGGAATGTTTAATCTGGAGAAGAGAAGACTCTGGGGAGATATGAGAGCTGTCTTCCAATATTTGAAAGACTGTCTTGTGAAAGAGGGATTAAGCTTACTTTGTGTAGCCTAGAGGGTAGAAGTGGGAGCAGTTGGTGGAAATTGCCAAAACACAAATTTAGGTTTGATGTTAGGAAAAATGGCCTTAATGATTAGGACTGCCAAAAAGTAGAATGGACAGTTTCAGAAGGCAGAAGAGCTCCCTGTCATTGGAGGGCTTTAAGCAGAGGGGCAGGGGGAACCACTTATTGGCTTTGTTGTTAGAGGGATTCTTGTGTGGCTAGAAGCTAGGCCAGAGAGCATTTGAGATCCCTTTTAACTTCAATATTTTGTAGTTCTGATCAACTCTGGGTGAAATTATAAAATCCATTTCCTTAATTTTCATTACTGAGTACCAGACCTCAAAGCTCACCAAGGGGCCATCCCAACTTGAGGCCATGACTGAAAGACCAACTACTGTTTTACTCAGCAATAGTGTGCCTTTGCACACAGAAGAGAAATAAACATAAATGAATCTAGACTTTCCAACTGATAGTGTAATAGGAATTTTTCAGTCTGTTCTCTGCTTAAAGACTGCCTTGCCTCCTGAACAGGGGCCTGGGCAGTGACTGGGAACTACAGAGACAAAACAAAAAGGCAAAAGTAACTAGGTAGTTCTAGGCTGAAGCAGAGGTGACAGCCCTCAAATTTTCCTAAGTTTTCCTAAGACAGAATTGTGCCAGTGATCTGTTCAGCAAAACAGCACCAAAAGCCAAAGGTAGAGATTGCAGTGATTCCCTTTATTCTCAGCTTTTGTTCTTAAACCTGAAAGATAGACTCCATTGTGAAAGGCAATGAGATAAAATCCCAATTTGCAAACATCTTGTATATTACAGAACAGTATTTTTAGATTTGTAATAGGCTTTCAAAATCTAGTCTCAATCTCTCATTTTACAGAAAAGGAAACTAATGGCCAAAGAGGTAAGATGACTTATCCAAGATCTTATAGCTGATGTTACAAAGTCAGGATGACCTGGGCCAGCATCATAGTCAATGAATTCATACTGTGATCACTCAAGAGTTGTTAAAAGGTATCTCCATGTTTAACCTGCTTGCACATGTATAACCTATATCAGGTTGCTTGCCGTCTTGGGGAGGGGAGATGAGAGGCAAGGAGGGAGAAAAAATGTGAAACTCAAAATCTTATAAAAAATGCATGTTGAAAGTTATCTTTACATGTCTTTGGAAAAATAAAATAAAATACTATTTACCAAAAAAAGAAAATAAAAGATATCTCAAAATTTGGTTCTCACATAAGATCCAGGAGAAGTTAAAAAAAAGGACAAATTTTCATTTTTTCTCATGAACATTGTGTACTGAACTCATATTCCCTTTGCTAAATAGCAAAATATGGCATATATGTTTTTGTTATAGGAAGTTGACAACATTTTGCTGATAATTTTAAAATAACCACTTACTTTCAGATAGCACTGATGTAGAATGTGAGTCAAGTACCATTCTTTTTTTAATTATTATTTATTTTTAAACATTAAGTAAACATTTGAGTTCCAAATTTGCTTCCTTCCTGAAGCCCCCACCCCACCAATTGAGAAGGCAAGTAATATGATATCAGGTAAAATCAGGTAAAACATTTCCATATTAGCCATGTTGCAAAAAATAAAAAGCAATAAAAAGAAAGTGAAAAAATGTTTCAATATGCACCCATAGTTCACCATTTCTCTCTCTGGAGGTGGAGAGTACTTTTCTTCAGGTGTCCTTTAGAATTGTCTTGGTTCATTGTTTTGATTAGAATAGCTAAGTCATTCACAGTTGATCATCATTACAGTATTGTTTTTATTGTGTACAATACAGTCCTCGTTCTCACTTCACTCTGCATCAGTTTAAATATCTTCCCAGGTTTTTCTGAAACCACTGCCTTCATCATTTCTCATAGCACAATAATATTTCATCACAATTATATACCATAACTTGTTTGGCCATTCCCCAGTTGATGGGTATCCTCTCAATGTTCAATGCTTTGCCACCACAAGAACTGCTATAAATATTTTTGTACATAAAAGTCCTTTTAATCTCTTAGGGATACAGACCTAGGAATGATATTAAGTACCATTCTTTTAAAAGTTTTACTATTAGAAAGAGATAAATCGTGCTATATTTGTAACTTAGGGATAATAGCTTATTATTATTGAATGATGTATTGTTGGGCCACTGTCAGATACATTACGGGAACTAGAGTTCATGCGTGTCACCCACATTCAAATTATGGTGCAGAATAGGCTATACTCTTTCAAGAAAAGCTTCTCTGTTTATAGGTTCAGAAATCTTAGTAGTTACTATAATAAATATATTGAAGTGGGACGTGAATACGCTGTAGAACAGTGGGTTTATATTTCTGCGGTAAAACTATTTTGAAGCTGTACTTTATTTCAATGTAATTTTGCATAATAACAATTCAAGTGAGCTGAAGAGAACAACAGAAATCAGTTAGAGTATCTGGCATCAGTCAACAAAAGGGAAGGAGTCAGACAACTTTCTTTTTCCCTTATTTCTTTGGGTTTACTTGTAGGAGGGAAAAATTCACATTTTTGTAGTCAATCACAATTGAGTTCCAGCTGACCATACCTTTAGGATATTAGGTCCAAATGCCGGGGTCAATTGTTTAGTGGGCTCTGGGGCTGGTTAAATTTTCCCAAGTCACATAAATCTTGTATTTTTTCAAAGCAAAATGAGCAACACTCTGAAAACATGTACGCATCTTGTTGACAAAATAGAGACACAATGAGCATAACAGTTATGCCGAAATGCAATTCTAGTCCAACTGTTCTTGGCCCATTACTTAAATGAGGCCATGTGTTTACAACTTTATGCTGTGGACTTAATGATATTTTAAATAAAATGTAAAAGCGTCTCAAATTTGAAACCTGCTTCATGATGCTGAACAGAATAATGGATCATCTTTTAGCACCCGCGTAGTTAGACATTTTACAGAAGGCAAGACACAGTCTTTTTTAGGTTCCTATTGTAGAATTCTGTGAATTGGAAGGGAATTATAAATGGGATATTAGGTATCAACATGTTGAAAACTGGTTTTGTAAATCTTCTATCACTATAGAGGAACTCCAACCTTTCCATAGTAATAAATTTCATATAAAATGGTTTTTCATAAAATCAGTTTCTGTAAGTTTAGGTGTTTGGCCTAAATTTGAAACATGTTTAGTGTCTAGGTATTTAACTATTCAGTGTGGTTGTAATAGAGAGAGCACTAGACTTGGAATTAGGAAAATCTGGGTTTGAATCCCTTTGTTGACTGTGTGACTCTGAAAATGTTACCAAATGTCTCTTGGTCTCGGTTTCTTTATCTGTAAAATGAGAGAGTTGGAACTAATGTCCTTTGAGGTACTTTTCAACTCTAAGTATACGATCCTATTTATTTATTAAATACTAAAATACATATTTTGAAGTCTTTGAAAATTTCAAAAACTCTTTGCAAATGTAAGATATTGCAATATGACATTAAGGCCACTAGGTGGTGTAGTGGGTAGAGTGCCAGACTTGGAGTAAGGAAGACCTGACTTCAAAATCTTCCTGACACTTATTAGCTGTGTGAGTCTAGGCTTAACCTCTCTCAAGCTCAACTGAGGTAAATGATTTCCGACTGATCCCATAAGTAGTAAATGGCAGATCCAAATTCAAATCCAGGTCTTTGGGCTCCAAATCTGCCATCTTTTTTGTATATTGAACTGCCTTTGATTGAAAGTGAATTTTGGAGTCATCTTTAGATTCCACAGAAACCCTCTCTTTTTTTTCATTTTCTAGCACAGTGATGTTAATGTGACACCATGATTTTCTGGAACTTAATTCCTTTATCTCTAATATTAAAATTTTGGACTGGATGCTCTAAGGTTCCTTAAAAATTCCATGACTATGATTTTGTGATGTCCTCCCTACTCTCACCCCCAATCTTGCAAGACTTATCAGCTTAAGATGGCATTGAGGACGTAATACAGTTGAATAATCACTGAAAAATAATTGTGTATGTCAAGCAGAAAGTGGTGCTTGACAGATGGAGTATTCAAATGTAACGAGGGACTATTTGGTGATGGGGGCATTGTGGGCAAATTTGGGCAAAAAGTAAAAGGAAAGCTCAGAAGGAAGGAAGGAGGGGAGGGAAAAAGGGAGGGAGAGAAGGAATGCCAAGGGAGCTAGGGAAGAGTTTTGAAGCAAAGGATAAGGATTGTCTGATTCTAACTTACAGGGTGATTTGGAGGACTCAAGTGGTAGGGTAAGCAAGATCAAAGTTATAAAGACGATACTTGGCTTTAGGGCCAAGTGTTCACTGTGGAATAATGATGCTTCAGACAAAGCTCAGATCGATTGTACTAAATTGACCAGGCATCCTATTGTATTGCAATGGTTATAGAGAAAGAACATCTTGTTGACAAACTAAAGGCATAATAGAACTGTTGTGTCACGATGAGATTTTATTTAAGTTTAATAGCAATAAATATTATGCAAGCAAAAGTGTGAGTACTTGTTAACAGATCAGACTGCAAATTGATGGGCAATGGTGTGTCTCAAGACCCCAACATTTCATTCTTTGGAGATTGCTAACTTGGGCTGAGAATGGAAGGGACTAAGGTGAGGGTGATAGATGAGGCTTCACCTTCTTTTCATATGGTCCAATTTGAGGGTCTGACATCCAGCTCAAGATAACATGGGGACAAAGTGGTATAAGGAGTGAGGACAAGAAGCGGAGATTGGATATGTGTTCAAATCAAGGCTTAATTCTCAGATCTGCTTTCTTTTTCTTTAGCTTTAGTATTTTGGCCGGGGGGGCGGGGAGAAGGACTGGCACAAAAAGGAGGGACTAGAAATGACAATTTTAGTTCACATGAGGGATTCCACCTCTGTTACCTTAATTTAAATTAATCTCATGGTGAAATAGTAAGATCTGATTGCACCTTCATTTTATAATTATAATGTTTAAGCCTATTGAAGATTGAAGTTAATTTATCTCTTGATTGTAATATGATATATAATTTAGAAATACTAAAACTCTTTCTGGCAGGGAATTTAGCTCTTCACTTGGAGGTCCTTTATGACATAGTCAATTGGAAGAGGTATCACTATAATGTATTTCTTATACCCTATTTTTCTGCTTTGCATAATAGAGCTCCATCTTCTTCACTGAGCAACCAGTCATTCTTACTCTCTCACTATTTTTTTTTATTCCTCATAGACAGACCTTATGCCAATTAGATGTTGCTTTGTAACCTTCAAGTGAATAGGGTCTGCAGAAGTTCTTAGAACTGGAGAAATCAGGAACTATTTATCCTCATTCAAATAATAAACGAGATGTGAAATGAACTTCATGGTAGATGATTCCCCAGAGGTTGTTCTATAACAGCACATGAGTCTGAAGAGTTGCAGCTAGCAAATTAATTTAAAATTGGTCAACATTTGTTCCTTTTAAAATCCACTTAGAAGAGTTTCTAGAGAGACCCAACTAAAAATTGGGAAAATGATCTCAGACTCTGACCCTCCTCGCATGTTTATAAGTGGCAGAGTGGAGTGTGCCTGAAATAACCTTTGTGTTTTGTGAACAGCTGTCTTCTTTGGAAACAGGAAATCAAATAAGTCTCATATGGGCTGAATTCTTAGAGATGATATTTTTCCAGGTTTTGTTCTCACCTATTTAAGAGCAAGAGCACAGAGACTTCCCAGTTGAAGAACCAAGTGCAAGGTTTAAAATTACCCTGATTCCTGGCACAATCTTCCTCCCTCCTTCCTTTTCTTCTTCCCTCCCTCCCTCCCTCCCTTCCTTCCTTCCTTCCTTCATCTCTGTCTGTCTGTCTGCCTCTCTCTCCTTCCCTCTCTCCCCACCTTTAGAGAGCTGTATGAGGAAAGATTGTGGAGGCGGAGAAATAGCCCAGCACTTGTAGCAGGTGGGTGGCCATGCTCCACAGGGCCCCAACAAATTAGAAGCATTCAGTAAACATTCCAGGACACAGGTTTCTCCTCTTGCTCTCATTTGTTTCTGTGCTAAATTGGAAACAGGCTGAATGAAATTGCATAGGGAAATGTGTGGGGTTACAAATAAAACAAACCACATGATTCCAAGCCTGTTTGTGTACAGATATGACTGGAAAGAATGAGGGGAGCTAAAGAGTCATCAGGGCTGAACTAAACATATCAGTGGACTCTAAAAAGGGTAAGTGTGGTAACAGAAAGATATACTGCTAGAATCTTTGCAAAATCATCTCATGGTCACCTCTCCAATTAACTCTGTCTAGCCTGTTCAGAGCAAGATACCTTCATTTGACAGTGGATATGTAGTCAAACTCTGGATCAAAATCCTCTGCTTGTCATTTACTACCTGGGTGAATTTAGCCCCATTATATAACCTCTCCTAGTTCTGCTTCCATAGCTGTAAAACGAAGGAGTTGATTATGTGCCCTCTCATGTTACTTCCATCTCTAAATCTATGACACTATGATAAATATTCATTTGATTTAAACCTCTATTCCCCGAATGATTACTGTATACAAGGCACTGTGCTTAGCTGGTGCAGGGATCACAAAGAAGAGTCCCTGTCTTCATAGGACTTAGCATTTAGCTTAAGCTAGAGATAGGAATTGGGCCTATGATTTCACTGGCATAAAAAAGCTTCTTCCAATGCTGGCCAGCATCTCTTTGGCTATGCAGTGTCAAAGAGTGGCCAATAACATTGAAAGGTTAAGTTATTTGTTCAGGGTCACACAGCCAGTATGTGTCAGAGGCAGGATTTGAATCCAGGTCTTTCTGACTTGGAAGCCAGCTTCCTTTCTATTAGGCAATACAATCAGCTAGCAAAGTAATAAAAAACCCAAACAAACATGGATACATAAAACTGTAATGTATGGAAAAATGTGAACATTCTGTGTGAAAGGTCCAGTCATCGGGAGCATGCCTGACTACTTCGTCAGCTCTACCTCTCCACGTCTTAGC
This sequence comes from Trichosurus vulpecula, assembly GCF_011100635.1. Taxonomy (NCBI): domain Eukaryota; kingdom Metazoa; phylum Chordata; class Mammalia; order Diprotodontia; family Phalangeridae; genus Trichosurus; species Trichosurus vulpecula. The sequence continues at coordinate 58,625,060 of NC_050577.1, forward strand.
TTCCTTCATGGCACATATCAGCTGCCACCTTCTCCTATATGTACGTGCTTCGTGGTCTCTTCTCCCCTGTTATTCATTCTCGTTCTCCCTCCCTCCCTCCTCCCTCTCCCTCTCTCTCCCTCTTCTTCTACTTACTCGACTAAGGTAGTTAGGTAGTCCTATGGAGAGAATATTGGCCTTGGAGTCAGAAACACCTAAGTTCAAATCCTCCTTCATACACTTACAGTAGGATTCTGGGCAAATTACTTTATCTCAGTTTGCTCATAAGGTAATATACATACAACTCTTTTCAAATCTTTGTTGTTATTCAGCCATTTTCAGCTGTGTCATACTCTTTGTGACCCCATTTGGGGTTTTCTTGGCAGAGATGCTGGAGTGGTTTGCCATTTCCTTCTCCGGGTCATTTTACAGTTGAGGAAACTGAGGTAAACAGGGTTAAGTGATTTGCCCAGGGTCACACAGCTAGTAAGTGCCTGCGGCAGGATTTGAACTCAGGAAGTTGAGTCTTCCTAACTCCAGGCCCGGCACTCTATCCACTGAACCAGTGGTCATTTTCTTCATTGTTATATTATACTACATTGTATCTGTCAAGTGTTATATAGGTGTTTTTAAAAGGTTCTTTAAAAAAAGAAACTGTTTCACCATTGTCTATATACCTCAGCATTCAACAGTCACTTTTCCTATTTGTGTAGAACTGAACGGAGTTTAATTGGATTGTGTTAGGCAGTATCTGTATGCATGCCCCCAACTCCAGCTCCATCCCTACCCCATCTGAAGAGTTCCTGTTTCCTATCTGAGACACTCCAACGATGTCACCAGCTAAAGGCCTTGCCTTAACATCAAACTTAGTATGTCCAAAAAAGAGCTCCTTATAGGGGCAGCTAACACTGGCCCTGGAGTCAGGAAAACCTGAGTTCAAATGTGGCCTCAGACACTTGACACACTTACTAGCTGTGTGACCTTGGCAAGTCACTTAATCCCAATTGCCCTGCCTTCCGCCCTCCAAAAATAAAAAAGCTCCTCAAACTTCTTTCCTCCCCACCCCAAATATGATACTTCTCTAACTTTTCTACTTTTTCTCTTCTGACACCGCCAGTCACCCAGCTACTGTCTTAAAACCCTGGAGTTGTTTTGGTGTCAAGTACCCCTCATCCTTCACTTCCAATCAGTTGCTAAGTCCTGTCAGTTCCACCTCAGCAATATTTCTCTCACCTAGTTCCTCCTTCCCATTCCCTTTCCAACCAGCCCAGGTGGAGTCCTTAGCCAAAGAGTGCTTCTTGCCTCCCGTCTATTCACTCTCTCATCCACACCTGAGACGTCTTCCTCTCACCCCACTCTGATAATACTCCTTATTTCCCAATAAAAAAAACCAATAACAGCTTTAGCTTGCAGAAATTTTTACAATACCATGTACCTATTTTCCTTAATAATTTTGACAAAGGTAGTACAGAATCAAACTCTCAATCCCGGCATTCAAGGCCACCTAAAAAAACACTTTAACTCACCTGCCTAGCCTTGTATCATACTATCCCCCTTTACATATTCTACCTTCCAGTTAAAATGTAGATTACTCCTTGTCCCAGTTTTTACCCTACCTTTTCCCTTGGCTCAAAATGTCCAACGTACCTTAAGTGGAATCTCCATTTTTCAACTCTCTCTGTTGATGTCTCTTTCTTCTTGTAAGGCCCAGTGCACAGGCCATATGGTCCTCCTGACCACCTCCATCTACAAACGGAATGTGACCTATCCTCAGATTTCTCTCAGAGGGCAAAGGAATCAGCATTTTTATAGCATCTACTGTGTACCAGACACTAGTGCTAATATCATAAAGATGATTTACAAATATTATCTCATTTTTATCTTTACAATGTTGTGGTGTAGGTGCTGATGTTGTCCCCGTTTTCCAGTTGACGAAACGGAGGCAAACAGATTTTTTTTAAAAAGTAACTCACCAAGGGCACAAAGCTAGGAGGAGTCTGAAGTCAGATTTAACCTCAGGTCTTCCTGATTCCAGGACCAGAGCTCTCTGCCCTGAGCCACCTAGCTGCCCCCTAAAGAAAGAGGGCACCATACAGTAGAAAGAGTGTAGGACTCTGGGTCACAAAACCCAAGTTTGAATCTTTTCTCCAAAATTTACCCTCTGTGTGTCCTTAGGCAATTTGCTTAACCTCTATGAGCCATAGTTTACTTATCTGTGAATTGGACCTAATAACATTTGTACTACCTTCTTGACAGGATGGTTGCAGGGGGGTATGCTTTGTGAATATTCAGTCAGGAAGACTCATCTTCCTGAGTTCAAATCTGGCCTCAGACATTTACTAGCTGTGTGACCCTGGGCAAGTCACTAAACCCTGTTTGCCTCAGTTTTCTCATCTGTAAAATGAGCTGGGGAAGGAAATGGCAAACCACTCTAGTATCTGTGCCAAGAAAATCCCAAATGGGGTCATGAAGAGTTGGGCAAGACTGAAAAATGACAGAACAACCACAAACAGCAACAAAGCACAAAAGATGTGTGAGGTATTACTTTGTCTGAGACTTTCCTTTCCCCTTATTGTAATCTTTCTTGGATCATAGGTGTTTGTGTACCTTCTTTATCTCCTAAATGTGGTGAGCCACATCATAGCTACATTTGTATCAGGATTGCCTTGATACTTTAATGGATCAGTAAACACTTTCTAGTGTTAGTCAGTGGGGTCAAACTCAAATCATGCAGATTTACTTAGAAAATCACAAATTACCATTGTATATGTTGAGTTGTATTTTTTTTTATCATTTTGTTAAACATTTCCCACTTATATTTTAATCTGCTGCTTGGGGCTGTGGCCCTCAAGTTTGTTACCCCTGAATTGTAGATCATCACCCAGTCATACCCTCCTATTCTCAGTCTCTCTTTTTTCGTATCTTCTTATAAAGCATCTATAGAAGGACAACCAAGAACAAGGAATCTGCCAATTGTGGCTTCACTAGTGGTTTCTATGAAAGAGGGATTTAGTGGAAGAAAGAACTTCAGGGGATGCGAAGCCTGAGTCCAAGGGAAGAGGTGGAATAAGCATTGTTGGAAATAGTAGAGCATGCATGGAAATGTACCTTCTTAAGAAATGGGATTCCAAAGGTCATGGTGGAAGACTTTAGGAGAGGGATAAGAAGAGGTAGAGTGAACTTGGGAGAATTGAGTTTAGTTTTTTTTCAGTTGTGTCTGATTCTTCATGACCTTCTTTGGTATTTTCTTGTTTTGTTTTGTTTTTTGGGGGGAGGGAGGGATCAAAGATGCTGGAATGGTTATCTATTTCTTTCTCCAGCTCATTTTATAGATGAGGAAACTGAGGCAAACAGGGTTAAGTGACTTGCCAGGGTCACATAGCTGGGAAATGCCTGACGCTAGATTTGAACTCAGGTCTTCCTGATTCCAGGCTTGGTGCTCTTTAGAGGAAATGGTGGGGGAAAAGGAAGGAAGCATGTTTAATATGTATATTGGAAGAGTTTGTATGTAATAGAATGGAGCATGGTATAGTGGAAAGAGACTTGGCTTTGGTGTCAGAGGATTGGGATTCAGATTCTACCTCTGCTGCTAGGAGTGTGACCCTGGACAAGTCATTAAACTTCCCTGGGCCTCAGTCCTCATCTATAATATGGGGAGGCTGAAGTAGAAGGACTCTGAGGTTACTTTTTCTCTTTAGATTTATGATCCTTAGACTTTCCTTATCCAGTTTGGCAGGCTTGGTAAGTGACAAGTTCTCTGTATGGGTAGGGCATCCTACTGCCTTCTTTCTTTTACCAGTGAGTAGTAGTAGTGGTAGTGGTGGTGGTGGGGGTGATAGTGTCAGTGGTAGTAGTTGTAGCAGTAGACTCCCATTTATATAATGTTTTGCACTGTATATATTATATTGTTTGGTCCTCCCCACAGCCCTGTGAGGTAGTTGCTATAATTATCCCCATTTTACAGATAGGAAAGCTGAGGCTGAGAGAGAGAGCACTATACATTAAGCTGCTGACATAATAAGATAATAAGTTATAACATCTTTCTCAGTCCACTATTCTGAAAGCTTCAAAAATATTTTGTCTCATCTTGGTGTCCACCTAAGGGACCAAGTTACACTTGGCAGTATGTCACAGGAAAAAGATTTCCTGGCTTAGAACCAGGAAAGATCTATAACCAACCTTTACCTCTCTTATCAGCTGTGAAGTTATGGGCTTATCCCCCAACTTTTGAGACTCAGTTTCCCTTCTTATAAATTGGAATAATCATAGCCCATAACCTCCTAGACTTATTGTGATGACCAAATGAGATCGATTACTTGAAACATTTAATAATTTAAATTTAGTTAAACATTTAGTAATTTCAATTTAGCATTTAAGTCCTATATAAATATCAGCGCTTACTGTTGTCCTGGATTACTTCACCACCAGTGAGTGGTATCCATTTTATGGTTTCTTATCCACTGCCCAGTTTTTTGCGCTAAATAGAAATACACTTTATGAACCATGTTTCTAATGATAAATGACTGATTTTGTTCCACTATTATAGTCATTTTGCTAGCTCTGTGATGCCTTTTCATTTTGCCGCTACAGCGCTAGGAGCCAAGAGTTAGAGAAATAAAATTTATCAAACTAAGTCTAAGTTTTGGTTCATCAAATCTAGCTTCCAGGGTGTGTAGGGAATAAATGGCCTTTCCAGAGATGATGAAAACCACTTATAATGAAGCAGGCAAATACTCACTTCTTGAAGTATGAACTTTCAGATTTCCAAGTCTAAGCTGGTCTGCCAGGGGCTCCCTAAATAATTTTGATTATATGGTAAAGTACAGGACTGTTGACCGAGTGTACAGATGGGGATTTCTCCTTCAGTTTTAGGCCCCTGCCAGAGGCAAGGTATTGGCTCGCTCCACATGACAACTTTAATTTTCCTTTCTTTCTGTATTAATGATACTGGTGCCAGTAGATGACAAAGAAGTTTATACTTCCTAGAGTTGTGGGGGAAAACATGAAGGATGGTTGATTGAAAGGTTGCTCAAGGAGATCAGTGTAGTTTTTAAAGGGAAAACTTGAGCTGAACTCTTGAAAAATCGATTAAAATACTTGAGTATTTGGCATGTGATCACTTTGTAATGCTTTCCAACACATTAGTAACAGAAAAATTGCAACAAAGCTATTGAGATGTGAATATTTTCTGGTGGCATAAATGAAAATTTCATGTGGAATGTACTAAAAGAAAAATCTTATTCTTTAAAAACAAAGTGAAAAGAATCTTTCAGCATGGATTACTTATTATTTACAAAAAGCTTCCCTAGGGTATATGTTATTATTATACGCTAACTTCTCCTAGGGGTAGCTATGTGGCATAGCAGATAGAGTGCTAGGCCTGGAGTCAGGAAGACATGAGTTCAAATTTGGCCTCAGACACTTACTATCTCTGTGACCCTGGGCAAGTCACTTAACCCTATTTGCCTCAATTTCCTCATCTGTAAAATGAACTGGAGAAGGAAATGGCAAACCACTCTAGTATCTTTGCCAAGAAAACCCCAAATGGTGTCATGGAGAGTCAGATACGACTGAAACAAGTAAACAATTTCTACTGGCAACTTTTTTGATTTTTCCCCTAACTCCACACTAATTCACATAATAGCTTCAAGAAAAATAGGTTGTAGGAACTTTGGTTTCATTTTTCAAGGTAACTTCCCTGTGGAATATATACTGGATATTTGAAAGCACTTAGTTGTTTCTAAATTCCGATTTTCTTATAGCACTTTATCTGGCTTGCTCGTTTATCTTGATCACGTTCTACCCAGAACCACATTTATTTATGATCTCCCAGTTAGATTCTAAGTGCCTTGGAGTAGGAACTGTGGTATTTTTCATATTTGTCCTGTTACTTTGTAAATAATATATTTTTAATAAGTTTTTGGTGAATTGAATTGTTGACATCAACTGAAACTATGGTTGTTACCTAAACGATGGCAAAAATTTAAATAGAAATTAGAAAAAATAGTTTGATCCTCCAAGTGTTTCTAAATATTCATATATTTTATATCTTCGTACACATAGACAGAACCTTTGGGTCAGATTGGAGCTAATTTGAGTATGAGGCTATTTGATTCTATTCTAAATAGAACCTCTCATAATTCAGGAACAGAGTGGAGCCAAATGAACAAATTACATCACACCTTTTGTAATCTTTGAAAAGTTCTCATTTGTGTTGTTCCTCATGCATTACTGAAATGATCTCTCACAGCTAAGGGCAAAGTATTTGGATCCAACTAAAATATGTCCTGTACTTTGTACACCAAGCCAGTCATGGCAATTAGAACTAAAACTAGGACTACCCAACTTTTAGGTAATCTTGGAGCAAGCGAAATAACGGGATAGGGGAAGCAAACACTTAGGTACTTCAAAAGACCATCCAAAAGCTTTTCTCATGATGATAATTGGCATATAGATGTGGTTGGGAACTATCCCTTGGGAGTTTTGGGTGGAATGTGTCGAGATTAGAATATTATATAGACAACAGAGTGTGGAAGTACAGATCAGGTGCAGAATACTGGAAGGAATATAAGTTGAAGGAGAAAGCAGGTCTCATTATGGCTGACCCTAAAAAGCTGATATTATTTTCAGAATGAGGGAATGAGTCTTCAGGTATGGGCTTGTATGTGTTGAATAGATTCCAGGGCATTTTCTAGTCCCAATCAATTCCCATGGGGGGACATTAGCAAGGAGACCAGAGATGGCAGATCCTTGGCAGATGCAGGTGTATAATTAAGCATATTTCACTATCCTTCCCCTCTTCCTCCTATCCAGTACTCTCTGCATGAGAAATGGGTTTTGAGGAAGAAACCAAAGCCTCCAGACTATGGATGTCTTTATAATTAGTGATAAGTGTTGAGGAGTTTAAGGATACATGTAAGTAGGTATAGTTGCTAGGGTGATGTACTTACTGTGTATATGCATATATGTTTTTTTCCCAAGATATTTTTAGGGAGACATACTCCAGAAAGAACAAATGGATCCCTCAGAGCAAAGAATTTTTCATGGTTTGGTTTTCCTCTGGCTATATTACCAAAAAATACCATCCATTTGATAAACTAGCCTATTCCTTGTATCTGCAAACCTCTTTAAAAGATCAAATTAACTACAAAACAAAAGGAAACTCCAACCCAACCTTAACATTTTTTTGGGGGGAGTGATATTTTTGAAATGTGTTTTATTATCAGAAAACATTCTTACCCCAATGTCAGTGACATAGTTGGCTATTCAGGGGATTCTGAGATGGCAATAATACAAAATACTACTTTTAGGATCTCGCATTGAGGCTATCACTCGTTACTCCAATAATCCAATGACTCAGTGATTTCACTGATGTGGGTATTCCCTCCAACAATAATGATTATGGCTCATTCATTGTCGTTTATCTTGTGCTACTGTTGTCCACAACCTCCCACAATTTTAGCGTAGGTGAGCAATCCATTGGACTGGAGAGCTTTCTTATTTCTCTTTGATACATGAATACTATTATGGGGCAGATGGTCTATTTATTGGTTATTGCTTGGTCTCACCATGTAAGCAGATTTATCTTTTTTTGCTCATCCATTTCTTTGCTGATGCTCTTAACTCCAATTCTCTTTCTCTTTGTATGAAATGTGTTACTGGTTATTCTCATTATTGGACTTTTCATTACCTTTTCCGTGATTTGTGTTTTCAGTTCTTCAGAGACTTCAGTGTTCCATAGCTTATAGCCAAACACAACAATAAAAGCGTATTCATCTTTTAAAAAACAACACCTTTGTTTCAAGGAAATGTTTGCAGTCATTTAAGAAAAAAAAAGCCTTTTAATTTCCTGAAGGCAATCCAGACTATTCCCTTGTTCGGCTCAATTTTAGCCCTAACCCATTGTCCGTTTGAAGTGCCTGTACTGTACACATACTGAAGAACATAATTTAATATCTATCCAACTGCATTTCTTAGACTGGGCAACAAGCATTATCCATCCATGTGCTGTTTCCTGTGCAGATAATTAGGTGAATCCTTCTAAGTGAAAATAGATTTAATTTGAGACAGCATTTTAATGTATGGTGGAAAGAAAAGAGGACTGCATCTGTCATCAGAAGATGTAGTTTCAATGCTGCGCCTCACTCCACTTACATATGTGACTTCAGGCAAGTTTTTTAATCTCCTTGGGACTTTTCCTCATCCTCAAAATGAAGGAGTTGAAGTAAATTCTGTCTGTGGTCTCTGCCAACTCTAAAACTATAGTCCTATGTTTCCATAATCAGTTTGCTGTGATAGGTACACAGGAGAATTTGAAAGACCAGATAGGAGGATGCTCTCTTTCATTTGTACTTAGAAACCTCATGTAACAGTGTAAACATCTTGGGCAAGCACATGCATCCCTATTTTATGTTTTGCTTGATATAAATTAGCTCAGGATAATTTAATAAGTATATCTTAGTTATTATATTTTATCTTAGTTATTATGTTTTATAGGTATATGTTTATATTTATTATATTATATTATATATTTATAATATATTATATTTATATTATTTATTATTATATTTGTATCATATTTTTTCTTAGTTATAATTTGCTTGATATAAATTAGCTCAGGACAATTTAATGAGTATATCTTAGTTACTATATTTTAATTAATTGAGTAGTTTAGCATGCCTAGGAGACATGGTTCAAGGAAATTTTTTGAGGAATCATTTTACTTTACTGAGTCAGATGCTTCGTTGAATAGCCAACAAAGTGTCATGGTGGGATCTCATATTCTTTAGGCCTTTCAGTCAGTTGGGTTAAGGATGTAGCTTCCTTTGGAATATTATTTATGAAAACCTGCCTATTCTCTTCTAATACTCATGTAAAGAACAACCTTTATGACCATATAGAATGTCTATGTAAAATTGTCATGTAGGATGGAAAGTGGTCATATGGCTTAACAGATATTGATATTCTTTTTTTCACTAATCTTTCGGTCAGTAATAAGATTCATTTATTTGTACATTTGTTGCCTTTGATATCTTCAGATGCCTTAAACATTAATCCCTCAATGTCCTCAAATTTTTATTCCTTTGAGCAGGGATCTCCTTTGAGTAAGCTTGGTCTAATCTAACTTTTTCCCATGTTTACTTTCTTCATATTCTTGTCTGTCTCATAAACACACCTAAAAATTCAAATGTGGTGGTTCTTCAGCCCTTGATGGTGAAGTTTTTTATAAAGATCATTGCAGACAATTTCTGTCTCTTTTTCTTGGTTGTTTTCCTGATCTAAGTTTCATTCTTAATCAATTGGTATTTTAAGCACCTACTATATACTAGGCACCATGCTAAGTTCTGGGGTTACAAAATGAGGCACAGGACAGTCCCTGCCCTTGAGGAGCTTGTTGCAGTCTAGTGGGGGAGACTACATGCAAACAAACACATACAAAACAAGCTTTATATGGAATAAAGAGGACACAATTAAAAGAGGGAAGGCCCAAGAATTCAGAGGGTTAGAGAGGTTTCTTGTAGCAGGTTTGATTTTAGTTGGGACTGAAAGGAAGCCGGGGAGGTCAGTAGAAGGAAGTAAGAAAGGAAAGCATTCCAGGCATGGGGTACAGCCAGAGAAAATGCCCAGAATTGAGAGATGGAATATCTTGTTTGTGGAACTGCCAGGAGACCAGTGTCACTGACTGAAGACAATGTGTCTGGGAGTAAGCTGTAAGAAGGCTGGAGAAGTAGGAGGGATCTAGGTTCATAAAGCATGCTGTGAATGCCAAAAGGAACAACCTCTATTTGATCCTACTGGAGCCACTGGAGTTTACTGCGTAGGGTAGAGGTGGAGGCTAGTGCCATGATTGGACCTGAGCCTTAAGAATTACTAATGGCTGAATGGGGGATGGATTGGAGTGGGGAAAGATTTAAGGTGCCATCATCCTGCCTTAAATCTTTCCCCACTCCAATCCGTCCCCCATTGATGGGCTATTGCAATTTTCCAGGCATGAGGTGATGAGGACCTGCACTAGAGTAGGAGCGGGGTATGACTTTGCTTAGTTGGGCAATTTGCAAGATTTCTAAAAACTTTTTTTAAAACCTCAACTCTTCCCTTTGTTTTATGAAACAACATCAATAACAGTCTTCTACCATCCTTCTATATAAGCTTTTATAAACAAATTCATATTCTAAACCAATGTTGCCCATAGATAACTCTGCTTGGTAACTAGGTCAGGTTTTGTTGATGAAGGAATCTTTCAACCTGTTGGGTCTTCTTGTAATAGCATTTGATTTACAAAGGTTAATTAAACTTCTATGTGGAAATTAATTTGGTCAGTTTCAATATCCCTTTCTCCTTCGCCTTCCAATTTGAGGCGTCAGTAACCTTTTTCAGTAGTACAGATTGCAGATCTTTTCATTTTGTACCACATCTTTTATTATTTTTATTATTTTTTGAGGCAATTGGGGTTAAGTGACATTCACAGGTTGACACAGTGTGTGAGGCCAGTCTGAACTCAGGTCCTCCTGACTGTAAGGGATGCTGTTCTGTCCACTGTGCCACCTATTATTTTAATTCTTTTAACTTTATATTAACTTTTATCATCGCTCTAAGAAGTCAGTATTCTTTTTTATACAAATTCATTAAGGAATGACTTCTACATCAATAATTCAGCTCTTCCTATTTGCTAAAAATACCAAAGAAATTCACTTTTTTGATGGTTGTTATATTTACCAAGTCCAAAAGCTTCTTATTCCTTTCTGAGAGAAATTATTTCTAATATTTAGATAAGTGGCTTCTGTGTAGCCTATATGATTGATGTTTTTCATTCATTACCCTTGGGTTACATTTTTCACTGTCATCTTTGATTTAAAGTCACTGAAAATCAAAATACATATTGATTTAATTTGGAGGATTTTAGGAAGTTCTTTGTAGAATTTATCTACCTCTTCATTCTCTGAAATAAATATTGACCCATTGACTGCAATTATTTTCATAATTGTCCACTTGCAAATACTTATTGTGAACACTGAATGTGAGATGACCAAATGTGCTATTAAATTATCTTTCTTATTGTCTATGGACCTTTGACAAAATTGTTCCCCCTTCTCTCCACTTCCCATACCCACCACCGCCATCTAATCTACTTTATTTTTTTTTCCTCCTAGGAGAACCTGTGAGTCATTCTCCCCCTTACTATAACTCCCTGCTATTTTCTGTTTTCATTTTCAAGAATTCAAGGTTGATTTAATTCAATTCCTTTGATAGTATGTTCATTTGTTCATCACTGGATAAGGAACTCACCTTGAGAGTACTAATAGCTAAGCTAATGTTTATAAGTAGTCGGCAAAATATATGATTATTTATACACTTTTCCCTTTTCTGTGCTGCCACCATTTCTGGAGAAGCAGAAAAGGGTCACACAGGATCAAGGGACATTTTGCATTTAACTTTATATCTTGGGTCACTAGGGCCAAATCGATCTTAGTAGTCATAAATATATCCTACACAAGGGGTGGGTAACCTGTGGCCTTGAGGCCACATGTGGCCTTCTAGGTCCTTAAGTGCAGCCTTTTGACTGAATCCAAATTTTACAGAACAAATGTGAGATTTGGCTTCAGTCAAAAGGACTCACTTAAGCATTTAGAAGGCCACATGTGGCCTCATGGCTGCAGGTTCCTCACCCCTGTTCTATACTTAAGCTTATCCTCAAAAAATTGGTAGTCTGTCTAATTGGTAGGCCTATATTCAGAGGTTTTTTGGAATGGTTTGCATTCCATTGACATAAGCATTGATAATCTAGGGTCACCTTCATGACATGAATAGGTATCAAAATACCCTGTTGTGGAATTATGGCTCATTATTTCTAAAAACAATTAGTGACTCAGAAAATCATGATATCTCATTGGCTCCAGGTGATATCTTTGTTACCAAAATATTATTTCTCTTGATATTAAGCAGTAGGGAAGATAAAGAAAAACAGATCCTTTTATAAGTACTCTATTAACTTATCACCAAAAGGTTAGCCACCAGGGCATAAATTCATCTCACCTCAGCAATTCGTCTACTGAGCTACTGGGAGCTTGATATTCACATCAGTTCCACACATACCACTGAAATTATAGGTCTTTCCCCTCCATGTAATGCAAGTTCCTATAGGTTATCTGTGTTTAAAGTTTGTCAGTATAATCCTAGAAGCTAACAGTGAAGTGCCTCACATATTGAAAGTACTTAGGAAAACTTGACTTATTAGCAAAATCTCATTCCTTGCTAAAGGTTTAGGGCATTGAATAATTAGTTAATTAACTTATTGGTTGAGTTGAATTGATATCTGGTTATTCCTCAAGGTGGGATGGAGAAGTGAGAATATGACATTTTGATGGGAATGGTAGATCTCAAGGTATTTGTAGAAAGCAAATTCTTTTCGAGTCATTTTCTTTTCCAGTGTGACGTTAAAGAAATAAGAGATCATCGTTAACACATTTAGCAAAAGCCCAACATCTTATGTCTCCATCCTATCCCCATAACCTAGTTCAGGTTCTTTTTCCTCTTGCCTAATTTCTCTACTTCAAATCTCTATCCATCTTCTATTCTACTCCATCCACTCAACTTCTATTCAATAGCAAAAGTAAGTTTTTGAAACTTGAATGTTGTTGTTGTTCAGTCTTTTCAGTTGTATCCAACTCTTCGTGACCCCATTTGAAGTTTTCTTGGCAAAGATACTGGAGTGATTTGCAAATTTCTTCTCCAACTAATTTTACAGATGAAGAAACTGAGGCAAACAGAGTTTAGTGACTTTCCCAGGGTGACACAGCTTATAAGTGTCTGAGGCTGAATTTGAACTCAGGTTTTCCTGACTCCAGGCCCTACACTTTGCTGTGCTACCTCTCTGCCCTTTTGAAAGTCTAGGTCTGACTGTATCATCCCCTGCTCATTGAGCTGTGATAACTAGCTTTCTGTTACCTCTAAGACCAAATGTAAAATCCTGTTAGGATAATGTACTGGTCCCTTCCTACTTTCTTGACACACTCTGGGACCTAGAGACACACCGAGTTGCTTGTAGTTCTTTAAACACCAAGCTATCTTTCATTCCTATACCTGCTGTCTCCCATGCCTAGAATGTTCTTTTATCTTATCTTTGCTTCTTCACTTTCCTGACTTCCTCTAGGATTTAGAATAAAATCTCATCTTCAGGAAGCCTTTCCTGGTTGCCCCAGTTATATTGCTTTCCCCTTTCAGATTGACTTTGACCTATTCTGTATGTATCTTGCATATGCCTAGCTATTCACATGTTGTCTTCTCCATTATAATGTGTGCTTCTCTGTGAATCAATATAACCACTTTGGAAAACAATTTGGGATTATGCAAATAAGGTAACTAAAATATATCTACCCTTTGACTCAAAGTTTCTCCTACATTTTTATCACTCAAAAAAAGGAAATGCCCACATACACCAAAATATTTATAACAGCTCTTTTTATGGCAGCAAAGAAATGGAGAAAAAATAGATGCCCATCGATTAGAGAGTGGCTAACCAAATTGTGGTACCTGAATATAATGTGATACCATGATCACATGATGGAATAATGTGATAATTTATGATGAATAAAGAAAATTATGGACTTACATGAATTGGTACAGAGTAAAGTAGGTAGAGCCAAGAAAACAAAATACAATGAGTACAACAATTAGAAAAACCACCATAAACAACTGAAAATGAATGTTGAAAAATTACAAAGAACAAGCTTGGCCCCAAAGAAGAGACAGGAGAAAACACCTCCATCCCACTTCTTTACAGAGGTGGAAGCCCAATGGTTGTAAAATATTGGATATATTTTTGAATATTTACCGTTTATGCTGATATTTCATTTTCCTTTGTTATATGGGATGTCTTTCTCTCTGGAAAGGGGTTGGAGTGTGTTTCAACAATCTGGCTAGCAGCTGTTGTGGGGGTGAAAGACCAACACAAGCCCAACAACAAGAACACTGCCAGCACAGGTTCTTTTGATCTGCTTTACTAAGGAAAGCAACATTAAGGGGTTGACAAGTCTACTTGAATCCAGCATACAGACATCATTCACTTAGTTCAGGGGAAAAAGCCAGCACCCTGAACTTCAGAGCAAAATACAAGCAAATTACAAACATCGACAGACAGACAAATATGATTCATAGTTACCAACATCTAAGTTCAGCCCAGGAGCTCATAACAAGGGCTGGCCCAGAGTCACACATGCCACCATGGCTGTGGGTTAGAGCTCCAAAAAAGAGAAAGCAAACCCCTGGTTTTATATCTTTTTCAGGGTCAAGGGTGAGTCACACATGCGACTCACCCACATGACCTAATCGTCACAAAGAGGCAACTTAAACCCATGTGGTCTAAAAGCCTCTGATGTCCCAAACATGTCACTCAAACTTATGTGTAAACTAGGCCCTCCCCTGAGGCAAGGAGTTCACCAAGGTCTCTCAATCTAATCAAGGAAACAAAGGCCAAACTCTTCAAGGGCACTTGGTTGAACTGAATGCTAAGAGCCCATTTTGTTTACCAACACAGGGTGGCATACAGGAGTCATGCAAAACAAAAAAAAAATTGTCAAGAAAAAATTATTTTAAATAAAAAATATAAGTTCTTTGAGGGACAGGGGCTATTTCCCCTTTATTTATATGACCAGAGCTTAGCTTAGGGATCGGCACATAGTAAATGCATAGACTAAATAGAATCTAGCTGAGAAGAGAAAAAATCATTAGCTTCCTTGGACAAACTTGGTGAAATATAAGAGGACAAAAAGGTTGTATTTCTTCAATTGTCTTTAGTGGTCCTTAGGTGCTATATTATCAGATTCAATGGAATGCCTACTAAGTATGCAACCCATTTGCATAAGTATTAAAATAATTCATCTTGATTAATGTTATTATAGTAAATCTCAGAACTAATCACAACCCGCCATTTCTAATAGGCATTTTATAAGCATTTTATATGTTACTGAAATTTCAGTGGAATTGTAGCTCTTCTAAGCCTCACAAATGTCATAGGAGTTGACTGTGATTAATGTGAATGAGAAAGAGATATAATAATGATTAGCCATTTTTAAACAGTGTCACTGTCTAAAGTATATGTGGGAGAAAAGTCTTAAGGCTGATTTAGAAATGTGTAACCTAGCAAATCTCTTGAGTAGCAATTCAGGCTTAACATTTAATAGGATGTTCATGCCTTCCATACTCCAACCATTTGTGCTGATTGCTTTCTCAGATCTTGGTGGAGGCTGCAGTTGGGGATGGCTTCATGGGTGACATTGCAATCGATGACTTCTCATTTATGGACTGTGCCCTCTACCCTGGTAAGAGAATAGATTTACTGTGTCATTTTATTAGCATTACAAAGCCTGGGTTTTTTATTTTTGTTTTCTTCTTGGGGCAGGTGGAGAGGAAAACATTATGTTGGAAATGTGACAGAAAAACCGAAAGTATTTTCATTCCTATGTATTTTCTGTGTTAAATCTACCTCTTCCCTAAGTTTTCTGTACCCTGTGCTAATGTCCACTGATTTGAATCAAAGAGAACTGGGCTCACAGTTTTACTATGGGCAAATCGCAGTCTCTCTGAGCTTTACCTTCCTCACTCATCGAGCAGATGGGTAAGTATACTAATAAACATAGACTCTATATAGCATATACATAATGTGCCACTAATAAGCAAGTATACTAATACTTGCGACCTGACTTGTAACTCACAGGATTGTTTGTTAAGATTCAATGGGATAGTTTCTCTAAAGTACATTCTATATCATAAAGCACTGTGTATATGCATTCTAATTATTTTTATTATTGTCCTAGGGCCAGATTTTACTTAACTCATGCTTTCACAACTGTTCTGATTGATTATGACCATGAGAAAAATTAATATTTACAATATAGTAGGTATAAGGAAGTGTACTAGACTCTAGACATACAAGGACAAATATGAAATAGCACCTGTCCTCAGGGACCTTACTTTCTTTTGGGAGATTAGAAGCAAACAAATTAATATAAAGTTTATACTTGATAATACAAAGTAATTTCATGGGAGAGAGTCTTAACAATTGGGGGAATTAGAAAACATTTCACGTAGGAGGGTGGCATCTGAAACTTGAAGCTTTTGTTTATATCACATATATATGCATATGTATGTATACAACACATATATTCGTATGTATATATTTATATGTGGTTATTTCTACCTATGTGTATATGTACTGTATAAACATACATACATACATATATGTATATATAGTGTGTGTGTATATGTGTGTGTGTGTGTGTGTGCATATATGAAGGAAATGGCCAACCACTCCAGTATCTTTGCCAAGAAAACCCCATGGACATTACGGTCCATGAGATTTTGAAGAATCAGACCCAACTGAACAACAAATAGCAGGAAAAATTTCCAGGGCAAAAGGAATGCTTAGACTCCTTCAAAATATTTTTTCTTTGAATAGAGAAAATCTGTATAGCATTTTCCTCCTTTTCAGTGTGAAAAAATTGTGGTGTTCCCCCAAAAGCCCCCAAAGACTTTTCTGCACTTAAATGAACTATAAATAAGCATCACAATATCTCTAAAAACTTTTAAAAGGTGGAATAACAGATGAACCATGGGCCTACAGCTTTGACAATAGAACAAATTACTGTGAAATGTTAAAAATGTTGTCACAGAATTCCAATTTGACTATTAACTTATTGATTTCATTTACTTGAATATCTACTGTAGACCTTCCCGTCTTGCATTCTTTTCCTCAAAACAATCAGGAATCAGTATTTGCAGTAACTTGCATGCTTTAAATATTTTCTTAGAAGCTAAAGGTCTGCCAAGTATGACCAGACTTACTCTAATGTCTCAAAAATATTAGCATTTTTTGTCTCATTTTTTAAGGTTTATGTTTTCAAATAGAGTTTAGTTATAAATTAAAACAATAAATTTAGTTGTTTTGATTTCTTTAGTTTGTTGAATATGAATAATGTGTTTTATGATTGAGTATTCAATAAACATTCATCTTAAGGAAATGAAAAATAAAGTCCCAGGGTGCTCACTGTAATGAAATATACTATGCATGTCTGTGTTGGGAAGTAAAGAAAGGCTTAGAGCTGAATGACCTACTTCTCCTGAAAGTATTGCCTTAGGTCTTAGCAGTATGAGGATTTGGCCTGACAAGTCTCATGGTGCCCATGGACAGAGTATAAGACTTAGATTCAGGGAAAACCTAAGAACACACTTTGAACCTTGTGTCAATGTGGCCATGGACAAATTGCTTAACTTCTTATAGCCCCATTTAACCTCATATGTAAAAGGGGAAAATAATAGCACTTCTCTCACAAGATTCTTTTGAAAATCTAATGAGATAGTGTAAGTGGAACCCTTTGTAAACCTTAAAGAACTAAATAAAAGAATGGGAGTTGTGAAAGGATACATTTTTTCTTGATGTAAAGGAAAAAAATAACTGTAGTTATTTGAGCTATCTAAAAGTAAAATGACTTGCCTCTAAGGGAGGAGGCCTCCCCTCATTTGAGCTCTTCAGACAAGACTAGATAACCAGTTATCAATAGGGAGAGTTGATTCTTGGTACATTGTAGAATAGATTCTTGTTGAGGTAAAGTTTGACAAATGGTAGCCTTTGAGGTTCCTTCCAGATCTGAAGTATGGTAGTTCAATGAGAGAATTCTTGGGCATATTGCTGACAACATTGACCACAAGTTGTGTCCTTAATCTGCCTTATCTATCCCCCTGCTAACTCCCTGCTCCAAGACAAGCAATGGAAATGTTTTTGTTAACTCTTAGCAAATTTATGATTGGTAAACAGTTGAAGTGAAAAGATGAGGGTAGTAGTTTTGACCCACGGCTTCTATCTAATGCTCCTCTTATCACAGCTGCACTACTTGGGGAACAAAAGAAATGCACAAGGCTTTGCCTGCCATTCCCTCCTTCCCTCCTCATTCCCTGGCACTAATGCTGGCCATCATCATGGCTCCAATTTCAAAAGGCAAAAGACTTCTCATTTCCCCTAACAAAACATTGGCAGTAACCCAAAGAGGTCGTGGCATTCTAGGCCTGAGAGTAAGAAGGAAGAGTTGTGATTAGTGATAAATAGGAGGAGAAACGAACACAGAGGGCTCTCCTCTTCCATATTTTGCCCTTGTTGTTGTCCTTAATTATCCTACTGATTCCTTTCCACCACTGCTACTTCAAACAGGGAGGTAGGAGAACAGCCAGAGGCCGGGGCAGAGATGTGAAAAATCAGTTGCAGACTCGCGCTAGCCCCAGGCTTCTGGTTAGAATTTTGGAAGAAAGCATGGAACTTTCATCCATGTGGTTTTTGTGTTGGCTTCATAACAAAAGAAACTTTGTTTTGAAATTGCAAAGCCTGTGGAAACCATAGGTTTTATGGAGGAATTGATGAAAATGTCCCAGGAGGTTCAAATGAAAACAAAATTTAGTGGAACCTTCATGGAGAGAAAAGTACTTATTCTTTCAATCCTGTTTTGTTCATGGCTCATTAGTGTAAACAAAAGAGTGAGTATGTGGAAGTGTAGACATGTTATTCCTATGTACTCATGAACAGAACTGTTCTTGCTTCTCATCTAAGCTGAGAATACATTTGCCACCTTCTTACTGTTTATTCTCCCCCTGACCTTCCCCAGTGAGGCACCTAAGCCAAATTTTGCCTGATTTAAAAATTGAGGCATCCTAATAACATACAATATAAAGTAAAAAACTGCTTTTCCTTTTTTGATAATCAGCTGGTTTCTTACATATCTGCTGCTTTGCTGCTGTTCTTTCATTCCTCCTAAGTTTGACATTGTAGACTTTGCCCTATATAGTCTTTCTCTGCTAGCCCAGATTCATTCTCTAACCTTCTCTGGTTTCTCATTTAATTTCCACTGGACCTTCAATTGTGATTCAGCTTCTTTTTGAACTTTTCATCTACTTTGCTTAATTATTTCCTTGACAGAAAAAAAATAGCTCTAGGTTTCAATGTAACCTAAAAAGAAGATGAAGAAAAAGGTCTTTCAAATAAACCATTAGATTTATTCTCGAAGGAGAGTGTTAGCCATGCAGTGTTAAGGGGTAAGATAGCTCTTCTGTGAGGAGATCCTTTGCATTGGATGTTATGCTTTTCTTTCCATTACCTGAATACAATGGATCACAAGAAAGTATGAGGGCTTAGAGGAAGCAGGAAGAATCAAGAAAAGTGTCAAGCTTTTCTGGGGCAGTATTTTTACAGGCAGGGATAGTTGTTAGGAGTATTCTGGATTTTGATAGTAGAGGCAGGAAGGTAGTACAATAGATAGAACTGTGACCATGGTGTCAGGAAGGCCCAAGTTCAAATCTAGCCACAGATACTTATTATCTGTTTCATCCTGGGCAAGTTACCTCTGTCTACCTCAGTTTCCTCATCCGCAAAATGGAGATAATAGCTCTTAGGGTTATTGTTAGGATCAAATGAGATAATATTTGCAAATTACTTTGCAAGCCTTAAAGTGCTATATTTATTATTATCAAATACACTAATATTGACATATAAGTCTGGCAAGAACAGAGCAGCTAATGATTCCTCATCTTGCCTTAGCGATAATTTTATCCTTCAAGAGTAAACAGTTCTATTATGCATTTGAATTATCACCAACAAGAAGAAACTGATTGCTGGAAAATTTGATGATAGGAAATTTGGCAGGAAATTTTGAAGTGATGACTCCATCTTGGAAACTGTGATAAAGAAGATGAAAGATATACATAATCTGATTGTACTCTGTGTATGGGGAGAACAGATCTCAAAAGGCTGAGAGAAAAAAAAAAAGGTAGGATCCTAAGGACTGAAATCTTTGAGTGGAAGGCAACTTAAAAAGGATGGGAAATCCCCAGGAATTAAAATTCAAACACAAAAAGAAAAGTAATTCAATTTAGGAGTAACATAGCGAGCTATCTAAAGAAACAAATATGAATGTTCAAGATACTCATCAACTCATTTAAACTTTGCAAAATACATACTGAGGATGGAAAGAGGAGAAAATAATGGTGGATTCCTACAAAAGTATAACCCAATTCTATAAGTACTATGTGTCAGGAGTGCTGAAGTTGAGTATCCCCTGAGAATGGTGAGGAAATTGAAGACAGCCAAAAGATGTTCTCCTTTCAGACATGTTGGAGAAAAGAAAAGGATCAAAGAATGGATCAAAAATTGGTTCATTTCCTAGAGGAGGTAGTAATTTATGAGAGAGAGGAGGTAGAGCTCCTATTTCATTTCTTTTTTTTCCTGCTCATTAAAATGATTTAGATTGGAAAGTTCAAAACAAAATTCATAGGGTGTTCATACCTAAGAGTCTAAGATGTTTCCATTCCTACGACTTTATTACTCTGTGGACCTTCTATCTGTTGTCTTCGAATGAGTACTGGATTTTAGAGTCAGGAGACCTGGTTTAGAATCCTGGCTCTGTTTCCTGACTGGCTTGGTGGCCTTGGGAAGCTCACTTAACATCTCTAAGCCTCAACTTCCTTATCTGTAAAATGAGGATGATCCACTTTGTACCTCAAGGGGATAGTGAGGAAATCCCTTTGCATGCCCTTGCTGTTCTGTTGGAATGTAATTGATTTTCATTGTTCTCCTCCATAGCCCAGTCAGCAGTAAGATATATACTTCTCTTGAAAGAAAAGGTGGTAAGTTGACTCAGTTAATTTAGAAACCCATGCTGCAACTTTAGAATGTGGGATCACATGCAAATGAAAAGTTTGCAAAACTTTTGATGAGTATCTTGAATATTCATATTTGTTGCTTTAGATAGCTCTCTCTGTTACTCCTCAATGGAATTATTTTTCTTTTTGTGTTTGAATTTTAATTCCTGGGGATTTCCCATCCTTTTTTTTTTTTTTTTGAGTTTTTTAATTGTTACTTTTTTTAAATTAAATTTATTTATTTAACATATTTAGTTTTCAACTTTGGTTTTCACAAGAGTTTGAATTACAATTTTTCTCCCCATTTCTACCCTCCCCCCCACTCCAAGATGGCGTATATTCTGGTTGCCCTGTTCCCCAGTCAGCCCTCCCTTCTGTCACCCCACTCCCCTCCCATCCCCTTTTCCCTTCCTTTCTTGTAGGGCAAGATAAATTTCTACACCCCATTGCCTGTGTATCTTATTTACTAGTTGCATGCAAAAAACTTTTTTTTTTGTTTTTGAAAATCTGTTTTTAAAAACTTTGAGTTCCAAATTCTCCCCCCTCCTCCCTTCCCATCCCCCTCCCCAAGAAGTCAAGCAATTCAACATAGACCACATGTGTATCATTATGTATAACCCTTCCACAATACTCATGTTGTGAAAGACTAACTATATTTTGCTCCTTCCCAACCCCTCCCCCTTTACTGAGTTTTCTCCCTTGACCCTGTCCCCTTTTGAAAGTGTTTGTTTTTGATTACCTCCACCCCCATCTGCCCTCCCCTCCATCATCCCCCCTTTTTTTATCTTCTTCCCTCTTCTTTCCTGTGGGTTAAGATACCCAATTGGGTATGTATGGTATTCCCTCCTCAGGCCAAATCTGATGAGAGCAAGATTAATTCATTCCCCCCTCACCTGCCCTCTCCCCTCGTCCCACAGAACTGCTTCCTCTTGCCACCTTTATGTGAGATAATCCACCCCATTCTATCTCTCCCTATCTCCCTCTCTCAATATGTTCCTCTCTCATCCCTTAATTTGATTTTATTTCTTTTAGATATCTTCCCTTCATCTTCAACTTACCCTATGTCTGCTCTCTCTCTCTATATATATGCACATAGATATATACATACATACACATTCACATATATATATATATAAACATATATACATATATTCATATTCCCTTCAGCTACCCTAATACTGAGGTCTCATGAATCATACACATCATCTTTCCACGTAGGAATGTAAACAAAACAGTTCAACTTTAGTAAGTCCCTTGCAATTTCTTTTTCTTTTTCTTTTTCTTTTTCTTGATTACCTTTTCATGCTTCTCTTGATTCTTGTGTTTGAAAGTCAAATTTTCTGTTCAGTTCTGGTCTTTTCACTGAGAAAGCTTGAAAGTCCTCTATTTTATTAAAAATCCATATTTTGCCTTGGAGCATGATACTCAGTTTTGCTGGGTAGGTGATTCTAGGTTTTAATCCTAGCTCCATTGACCTCCAGAATATCGTATTCCAAGCCCTTCGATCTCTTAATGTAGAAGCTGCCAGATCTTGGGTTATTCTGATTGGGTTTGCACAATACTCAAATTGTTTCTTTCTGGCTGCTTGCAGTATTTTCTCCTTGATCTGGGAGCTCTGGAATTTGGCGACAATATTCCTAGGAGATTTCTTTTTGGGATCTATTAGAGGAGGCGATCAATGGATTCTTTCAATTTCTATTTTGCCCTGTGGCTCTAGAATATCAGGGCAGTTCTCCTTGATAATTTCTTGAAAGATGATATCTAGGCTCTTTTTTTGATCATGGCTTTCAGGTAGTCCAATAATTTTTAAATTATCTCTCCTGGATCTATTTTCCAGGTCAGTGGTTTTTCCAAGGAGATATTTCACATTGTCTTCCATTTTTTCATTCCTTTGGTTCTGTTTTGTAATATCCTGATTTCTCATAAAGTCACTAGCTTCCACTTGCTCCAATCTAATTTTTAAAGTAGTATTTTCTTCAGTGGTCTTTTGGACCTCCTTTTTCATTTGGCTAATTCTGCCTTTCAAGGCATTCTTCTCCTCATTGGCTTTTTGGAGCTCTTTTGCCATTTGAGTTAGTCTATTTTTTAAGGTGTTGTTTTCTTCAGTGTATTTTTCAGTATTTTTTTGGGTCTCCTTTAGCAAGTCATTGACTTGTTTTTCATGGTTTTCTCGCATCCTTTTCATTTCTCTTCCCAATTTTTCTTCTACTTCTCTAACTTGCTTTTCCAAATCCTTTTTGAGCTCTTCCATGGCCTGGGACCAGTTCATGTTTTTCTTGGAGGTTTCTGTTGTAGGCTCTTTGACTTTGTTGACTTCTGGCTGTATGTTTTGGTCTTCTTTGTCACCAAAGAAAGAATCCAAAGTCTGAGACTGAATCTGGGTGCGTTTTCACTGCCTGGCCATATTCCCAACCAACTAACTTGACCCTTGAGTTTTTCAGTGGGGTATGACTGCTTGTGGACTAAAGAGTTCTATGTTCCACATTTGGGGGGATGTGCCAGCTCTGCCACACCAGCACTGCTCCTTCCCCAAGAACCCCCAACCCAGACTGGGCTTAGATGTTCAGCAGACTGTGCACTCCTGCTCTGATCCGCTGCTTAATTCCTCCCACCAGGTGGGCCTGGGGCCGGAAGCAACAACAGCTGTAGCTGCCCCACCTCCGCTGCCCCCGGGGCTGGAAGCCGAACCTCGAACTCCTTCTACTCCTGCAGCTTTTCCCACTAACCTTCTGCGCTGTCTTTGGTGTTTGTGGGTTGAGAAGTCTGGTAACTGCCGCAGCTCACTGATTCAGGGCGCTAGGGCCCGCTCCGCCCGGCTCCTGGTCTGGTTGGTCCACGCCGCTCAGGCTGGGCTCTGCTCCACTCCGTTCCCAGCTCCCAGCTCCCAGCTTAGTGTGGGATAGACCTCACCCAGAGACCATCCAGGCTGTCCTGGGCTGGAGCCCTGCTTCCCTCTGCTGTTTTGTGGGTTCTGCAGTTCTAGAATTGGTTCCGAGCCATTTTTTATAGGTTTTTGGAGGGACTCGGCAGGGAGGTCACGCTAGTCCCGCTTTCCAGCCACCATCTTGGCTCTTCCCCCCTTTCCTATCCTTTTTATGTTGCCTTCCACTCAAAGATTTTAGTCCTTAGGATCCTACCTTTTTTTCTCCTCTCAGCCTTTTGAAATCTGCTCTCCCCATACACAGGGAACAATCAGATTATGTATATCTTTCATCTTCATCACAATTTCTAAGATGGAGTCTTTATTTCCTCCCCCCTGCCAAATTTCCTATCATCAAAATGAAGGTTTTGGTTTACGAATTCATGATTATTCTGACTTAATTGCAGTTTTCCTGATTTATAATAAGTGAATTGACTTACTAATTATTTCTGATGGTCGAACTGACTAGTTCATTAGTTATCATTTTAGTTACATCCTTAATCACCATCTTTATTCATGTAACATTTTTAAAGATTTTTTTCTTATGTCTCCCCTGCTTTTCCTATTTTCTCGGCAGAGGTTCGTGCTAGTCAAAATAAACTAAAAAATGGTGAGGAAGAGGGCCAGAACTTGGTCTTTGTAGAGTACCCTTTTAGTATTAAGCTGCTTAGTATTCTTTCTGCTTTTCTCAAGAAGATAAAGAGCTATATTAATATATAGCATATTAAGCTTCCCTTTCCCTCTGTGTTTCGCTAAGGGGTGTAAAGGCCTCCTGAGAAATACTGAATATCAACATAACGGCAAGAACATGGGGGAAATGCAAATAAGTTTAGGATATTAATAGTACTATAAAAGAGAATGCGGAAGAATCAGAAAGTTCAGTTTTAATTTGTCTGAACTATCGTTGGTTTTTTTGTCAGGCTACCATACCATAAACTTTGAAAGTGGTTAGGTATGTAAATTAAAAGCCTTCTAGTTGGGGTCACCACAAGTTAGAATTTTTATTGTGTTTCTAAGGTTCAAAAACAAAACCAGGAAATATGGAGAGTCAGCTAGCCCAGTTACTCCATTCGAAGACTACAACGGAAATGCTTTTCTCCCTTTTATTTATGCAAAGGCCCATGTCAGAAACAGAGAAGGCCCATTAAAATACTCACATTACAGTTAAAAGGCAGTTCAATTGATATTGCACTTTGCCTGTAGTTAATGTCCATGACAGAATGTCTGGGAAGATGATATATATCAGAGCCTGTTGTACCGTCCAGAGTGTGGTCTGAAAAATGCCGTGTCTGTCATTTGTTAAGACAGTAGTGTGCCAAAAAGGACTAATGGTACTCTGCGTGATATATTAACAAACAACTAAATCTGTTCTAATGGAGCACAAATAAAGAATAACTGTTTTTGAGTAAAAGAGGCTTTCTGCTTGGAAATTTGAAATTAGCAGTTACTCAAGGAATAAAAATATTTGATATTATAGTTGGGTGTCTGGGTGGGGTAGTATATTCTTGATTATTATTATTAATCACTCAGTAAGCAGTTATCAAGTACCTGGTAATCTCAGGCACTGAGCTAGATGTTGCCATTTCTGAGACATAAATGAAGCGGTCCCTACTCTCAAGTTGCTTCTGCACATAAGATCCTAGAATAATAGACCCGGAACTAGAAGAGACCTTAGAAGCCATCTTGAATAATCCCTTCATCTTAAGGAAACTAGTATATACATGTATACATACTTTTTTTTAAAAAGGCTTGACTATGGTAGTTTGTGTCTATGATAGAATGAGATGACAAATTACCAGAATCTACGGGACCATCCAAGAGGCAGCTAGATAGCTTAGTGGATAGAGTTCTGGCCCTGGAGTCAGCAAGACCTGAGTTCAAAAGTGACCTCAGACACTTACTAGCTGTGCAACCCTAGGCAAGTCATTTAACTTCTCTTTGCCTTAATACACTAGAGAAGGAGATGGCAAACCATTCTAGTATCTTTGCCAAGAAAAAATACCACATGGCGTTATAAAGATTTGGGCATGACTGAAAAACTGAACAACAAACTGTACCATCCACACAATATGATCTGAACAATTCCATGTCTGCCATTTGTCAAGATAGTAGTGTGTCAAAAAGGACTAATGCTATCTGTACTGGCAAACAGTTAAATCACAGTTGGTTGCATTTAATTGAACTTGTGTACTATATCCTCTGGACATCTCTCTAGGACTATCAGTTGCAGAGAAAATGCCAGCCTGTATATCAGCAGAGAGAATTTCTTCATTTGGTAGTTCTCTTTATCAGTAAAATCACAGGTTAGTTACCATTCTTTATATGCAAAACAATGTGTTACTTGCTAAAGAAGATACACAATCTTGGCCCTGAGAGCTTACAGTCTAGTAGGCTAGACAGTATACCTACTGACAGTTCAAGACAGGGCAGTAGAAAGTGTGTAGGAAAGTACCAGGGAAGCAGAGGGGAGAATTACTTTTAGTTGGTGGGACTGAGAAGGCTTCACCAAGTTAGTGACATTTAAGCTGGTCCTGTAGGATGGATAAGCTATTAACAAGCAAATACTATAAGCAGATTCCAGATGGAGGGACCAGCTGGGACAAAGGCATGGAAGCATTGTACTAGGAAAGTATCTCTGGCAACAACATGCAGGTTGGATTTTATAAAGGGGAATCTGGAGGAAAGGGAACAGAGAGAAGGTTATTGCAAAAGTACAATTGTGAGGATAATTATGATAATGTAAAGAAAATCAAGTGTTTTGTAATTGTATTGATGAAATTTGGTCTAAGGAAGAGATGAGGAAATATTCCTTTTTCATTCCCTTGGAAAGGTGGGAGACTACGGATACGGCATGTTGTATATACTTTCAGGCACATTTGCTTTGTCAATTGGTTTTGGCTTTTCTTTGTTACGATGGAAAACTTAGTAAATGGTTGTGGGTCATGGTGAATGTGAAAATGCTATATTAAATGAAAGGTATGCATTTTTCTAATATAATAAAGCTATATAATTTTAAAATTTATTTAAAAATAACTATTACAGCTGTTAGATAATAAAGGTACCAACTAGAATTTTAGCTATGGGCATACAAAGGAGGAAATGGGAATGAGAGGCTTTGTAGAGGTGACGCTGGTGACATTGGAGAGGAATCAAAGATGAGTTTGGGAGTTTAAATCTGAGTGACTGGGGAGACAGTGGTGCCATCAACAGAGCTAAACAAAGGAATCTCTGAAGATGAATAGGTTTGGGGGTAAGGGAAAACATTAGCTCATTTTGTCAAATGTCAAGTTTGGAATTCCATGAGGGAGGTCATCCAGGGGGAGGTCCCCCTCAGGGAGCTTGCATTCTAGTTTAGAATGGGGATACAGAAGAAGGCAAGAATTGAAATATACGGAGCCAATGAGAAATTTAGAGGGCACTAGGGATTGAAACTCACTACAGTCTTCTACCCCACCACCCCCTAGTTCTGAATAGAGCTATTAGCATTAGGCACGTCACTTTCTGAATGTTTCAATTAACATACAAATTTATACAATACCTACATCCAGGAAATAGTGTGGAACTGATTGCCACCATAAATTCAGTTTTTAGAAAAAAAAAATTAAATGTCCAATAATCTAATTAAATCTAATCAGCGTTTGTTAAGTGCCTACTTATGTGGTAGGCTGTAGAAGATGCAGAACCCCAAGTAAAAACTATTCCTGCCTTCAAGGAGCTTCTATTCTATAGCAGAGACAGTATGTTATTAGGTAAGTATATATATGGTATTTTGAGGAGCAAAAGTGCATTGACAACTAACAGAATCAGGAAAGGCCTCAAAGGTTTAGTATTTTCTAAATTAATTCAGCCACTTTAAAGTTAATCTTATTACCTCAAAGCCCAAAGGAATTTAAAACCTATGAGAATTTTGCTTGAGTAGAGACCAAAGAAATAGGTTGTTTCTGAACTCCTGAACTGAAATGAGAAATTATTTTTATAATGAAAATTTAAAATCATAGATTTATGGCTCAAAGGGTTCTGGGAGGTAACAAACTATAAACAAAATCTTCTAGCCTTTTTCTCTCCTTTGGTTGTTCCTGCTATCATATTTCATAGCTTTTTCCTCTTTCCCCTGTCTTTTTTCTTCCATTTTCCTCAATGTTAGCTCTCTATCTCTATAAATATAGTTTTCAGTGGGCACTTGTTTTTCCATTATTCAAAAGGGAAAAGAAGGTGGATGGGCAATCTTCCCAGGATTCAGAATGCCAATGAAGGTGATACTCAAAACTTTGGGAGTTAACGTACAACGCAGATTGTTGAGAGAGGGAAAAAAAGAAGCCTGAGAACAGTATTAGAGGGTGTAGAAGACAAAAAACAGGCCAATATGAAGAGCAATTAGAGACATTGAAGTAATGAAATGATACATAATGGATATAGAATGGAGAGGGTTTTTTTATGTCCTGTAGCATTATTTTTATTAATTTATTTATTTTTAGTTTTCAACATTCACTTCCACAAAATTTTGAGTTGCAAAGTTTCTCCCCATCTCTCCCCTCCCCCCCACACCAAGACAGCATGCATTCTGATTGCCCCTTCCCCCAATATGCCCTCCCTTCTTTCACCCCCTCATCTCCTTCCCTTCTATTTTCCTGTAGGAGGAAATAGATTTCTATACCCCATTGCCTGTATATCATATTTCCCAGTTGCATATAAAAACAATTTTTAGCATTTGTTTTTAAAACTTTGAGTTCTACATTCTCTCCCTGCCCAACCACCCTCATTAAGAAGACAAGCAATTTAATATAGGCTATACATATATAGTCACGCAAAACACTTCCATAACAGTCATGTTGTGAAAGACTAACTATATTTCCCTCCATCCTATCCTGCCCCCCCTACTTATTCTATTCTCTTCTTTGACCCTGTCCCTCCTCAAAAGTGTCTGCTTCTTATTACCCCCTACTCCCATTTTCTCTCTCTTCTATCATTACCCCCATCCCCTTCCCCCCTACTTTCATGTAGGGTAAGATAGATTTCTATACCCAATTGAGTGTGTATGTTATTCCCTCCTTAAGCCAAATCCAATGACAGTAAGGTTCATTCATTGCCTCTCACCTCCTCCCTCTTCCCCTCCATTGTAAAAGCTTTTTCTTGCCTCTTTTATGTGAGGTAATTTACCCCATTCTACCTCTCCCTTTCTCCTTCTCCCAGTACATTCCTCTCTCACCCCTTAATTTTATTTTTTAGATATCCCTTCATATTCAAGTCCCCCTGTGCCCTCTGTCTGTCTGTCTATCTGCCTATCTTTC
Organism: Trichosurus vulpecula; assembly: GCF_011100635.1. Taxonomy (NCBI): domain Eukaryota; kingdom Metazoa; phylum Chordata; class Mammalia; order Diprotodontia; family Phalangeridae; genus Trichosurus; species Trichosurus vulpecula. Next base: position 58,653,923 of record NC_050577.1, read on the forward strand.
TATTGATTATAACTACCCTAATACTGAGAAAAGTCTCATGAGTTACAAATATCATCTTTCCATGAAGGATTGTAAACAGTTCAACTTTAATAGGTCCCTTATGATTTCTCTTTCCTGTTTACCTTTTCATGCTCTCATGATTCTTGTATTTGAAAGTCAAATTTTCTATTCAGCTCTGATATTTTCATCAAGAATGCTTGAAAGTCCTCTATTTCATTGAACATCCATTTTTTTCCTCTGAAGTATTATACTCAGTTTTGCTGGATAGGTGATTCTTCATTTTAATTCTAGCCCCCTTGATGTTCAGAATATCATATTGCAAGCCCTCCAGTCCCTTAATATAGAATATGCTAAATCTTGTGTTATCTTTATTGTGCTTCCACAATACTTGAATTATTTCTTTCTGGTTGCTTGTAATATTTTCTCTTTGACCTGGGACCTCCAGAATTTGGCTACAATATTCCCAGGAGTTTTCCTTTTGGGGTCTCTTTCAGGAGGTGATCAGTGGATTCTTTCAATATCTACTTTCCCCTCTGGTTCTAGAATATCAGGGCGTTTTCCTTGATAATTTCTTGAAAGATTATGTTGAGGCTCTTTTTCTTTTTTTATCATGGCTTTCAGGTCATCCAATAATTTTTAAATTATCTCTCCTGGATCTATTTTCCAGGTCAGTTATTTTTTCAATGAGATATTTCACATTTTCTTCTACTTTTTTCAATCTTTTGGCTTTGTACTATAATTTCTTGATTTCTCATAAAGTCATTAGCTTCCACTTGTTATATTCTAATTTTTAAGGAATTGTTTTCTTCAGTGAGCTTTTGGACCTCCTTTTCCATTTGGCCAAATCTGCTTTTTAAGGCATTCTTGTCCTCATTGGCTTTTTGGACCTCTTTTGCCATTTGGGTTAGTCTGTTTTTAAGGTGTTATTTTCTTCATCATTTTTTGGGGTCTCCTTTAGCAAGCTGTTGACACATTTTTTCATGATTTATTTGCATCACTCTCATTTCTCTGCCCAATTTGTCTACTATTTCTCTTACTTGATTTTCAAAGTCCTTTTTGAGCTCTTCCATTACTTGCAATCAACTCATATTTTTCTTAGAAGCTTTGGATATAGGAGCTTTGACTTTGTTGTCTTCTTCTGGTTATATGTTTTGATCTTCCTTGTCACCAAAGTAAGAGTCTATAGTCTGATCCCACCCCACCCCCCCCAGTCCCCACACTGTTCATTTTCCCAGTCAATTGCCTGTCTTTTTAGCTCTTTGTTAAGATAGGTCTCTTCTTCCAGTGTGTAGTACACCGTACTGTTCCAAGCTTCAGGGGTTTTGTGCAGCTGTTTTCAGAGATATGTCTAGGGACCTTTCAGTTTCCAATTCTTCTAAGGTAGAATGATCAAAGGAGAGGTGTTTACTCCTTTCTGGGCCTGTGCTCTTTCTGCCTGGGAACTGTGAGGAAGATTCCTTCTCCATAGCCACCACAAGCTCTGCCACACCAGTGCTTCTCCTTGCCCCAGTACCACCACCCATCCCTGATCCAGATCTAAGCCAGGCAAAAAAAGAGAATCCTGCCTCAGCTCCAGCAAAGAGATCCCTGCAATCCCCTATGATCAGTGCTTGATCCCCCACCATCTGTGGGCTGAGAACCCTAGAAGCAGCTGCTGCCACCACTGCCTCTGCTGCCTCAGTGTTGGAGCCAGATCATACTCCTCTCATGTCAGACAGACCTTTCCTACTGACCTTCTATGTTGTCTTTGGCATTTGTGGATTGAGAAGTCTGGAAATCACCACAGCAGCCCATGCTTAACCACATTCTTCTTTCAGACTGGTGCAGCAGACCTTTCCTGTTGACCTGTAAGAAAAGGGGGAACAGTTTTGTTTCCACAGAGTTGAAAGTATTCCACTTCCTCCCCCTCTACCCTCCAGCTTTAGCAGAAACCAGGCCTCTGCTCAGTCAAGTGAAAGGTTAGACACATGCTTAAGCGAGCCATTTGAGAAGGACATGACATAGGCAGTCAGAGGTTTGCATCTGGCCAATGAAGAGCCTGGCAGGAGATTCGAGGTAGGGATCAATAAAAGGACTGACATCCATCTGAGTCCTTTGTACTTTCTCCTGTACTCTTTTCAAAGGATGTACCCATTTATTCAGGAGTCAATGTAAACTATAATTAAAATGTACATTAGTATCTGCAAGTCATTCCTGATTACAATAAACTCCCACAATGTTTAACCATGTACATACAAGATATAGATAGATAAAAAAGCTATCAGGGCCATTTCTAATCATCCTGATCTATACCTTGCCACTGGACCCAGAGAGCTCCAGAAGAGAAAGTGAGGCTGGTGGCTTTGTACAGCCTTCCCTCACTTAAATCCAGTCTACTTGGAAGTCATGGCATGACCTTCCTGATGTCGTGGTCATCTTCAAGAACCAAGGACAAACAACAACAGTAACAGAGATAAAATAGAAGGTAATATTAGAGGAAATGCACCAGCAGTGGAGAAAGAGAAAGGCTTCCTGCAGCAAGAGGATTAGAGCTCAGTCTGGATGGAAGCCATTGGTGACCTTTAAAATCAATCACTCAATCAGTCACTACATATTTATTAAGTGCCTACTAGGGTAAGGAACTGTGCTAAGCACTGGGAATACAAAAAGAGGCTAAAGACAGTCCCTGCCCTAAAGGCATTCACCTTCTAATGGGAGAGACTACAAACAAACTTCCTACAAAGAAGACCCAGAAAAACTAGGACTAATCAGGAGAGGGAAGGCCATAGAATTAAAAGGTGTAGGAAAAAGCTTCTGGTCAATGATGGGATTTCATCTGGAATTTTAAAAACTCAGAGATGCTAGGGGGAGGAAATGAGGAGTGAGAGGAGGGAGGGGAGACAGCCAGAGAGAATGCAGGAAGACAGAGTGACTTTGAGGAACAGTTGTGGAAGACATTTTTATACTCATTTATGGTGGGAGACCCTGAACAGACAGAAGCAAAGCTATAGAAAAGTATGTGTTCCTGTGGGAGTTTTATTCATTTAGAAATTCAACCTTCTGAAGCTTAAATATGTTAAAGTTTCTGATGGAAGAACTCCTTTGAATAAAATTTAAATTTGGGGTACTAAAATTGAATCTCTTTTGTAAATACAGAATTTGTGTGCCAAGTAGCTCCACACTGTTTCCTGGAAGTAGATGTTATATAAATACGCACGTTAATTGAGTTATTCAGAAAGTCACATGCATAAAGCCAGTTCAGCTTATATAGTACTAGGACATAGGGAAGTTGGTTTTACATATTTTAATATCAGTGGAGTACAGGCTGTAGGGAGGGCAGGTTAGGGTAAAACAAACTATGAGATGGAAACAATTGGTTCATCGGGAAATCTCCATAAATGAAGAATGAGGATAGTAAAAATATTTGTTACAGGATATTTATAGGAAAAATAGTTGAAATATGGTATCCAACTTGGGTTAGACAATCCTCTGAACACTCTGTCAAATATGTCATATGCTTGGAGTTTTTTTTTTTTTGGCAGTTATTAAAAGTTGTGCCAAGCCATACACTCAATTTAACTCTTAAAATGAATACTTTTAAGAAAGCTAGATAAGTTAGGAGTACATTCTATGGCCAAAGAACAGTTTTCTCAGTCCAAAATCACTCACTTTTATGGGAATAAAAACTGTACTTTTTGTCCTGTTAGAGCCATGGGTTATACCATTCTGCATTAACCAGGCCAGACAAATCTGTGTCATCTTGGATTAAATACAAGTATAATTAGAGTCATTTTTCTAAGTGCACCTGTTCCTTTGAACCCATCCAAAGAAAGTCACCTTCTTGATGACATTCTAGGTTAAGGAAGATTCCACAGAAACTCTGTTATTTGATTGCAGCAATGTACTGTTTATAAAATGTATATCACATGTAACCCCCCACCACTACTAGCATCACATCAACACCACAACCACAACTCTGGTGTCTCAAAATTCCCAGCATCCTGAGATGATTAGGCTAGAGGAGGATATTTTAGCTTACCCAGTATTATTGTTGAGGCATCTCAAAAGATTTTTATTCTATCTATTCCCTTGAGACATGTAAAACTTCACAGTATTTTTTTTAGATTTACTATTAAATACTTTACACATCCTAGCAAATTGACTCAGCATTGCTTTTTTAGAATTTCTTCACAGCTGTGTGATTGAAGGAGGTGTTCTTCCCTCCAAAATGTCTCAATTACCAAGGTACAAAAGAAAACTTCATTTTCCTCCACCTGACTCTCATTGGAAAGTTTCCTTTCATACCTTTAAATAAAAGATAGAACAGATTTCCATGGGAGTTGTGAAATTCTCAGCATCCCTCTGGAGAAAAGCTTTTTTGGAATTTTTGAGATCACTCAGGTACATTCCTAACTGATTTCATAGGATGGGGCTTAGATAAGGAGAAGTAGATGGCCTCTCATTATTCTTTTCAATCTGTAGTTGGAGAATTTCAGTTATTTTAGCTTTTAAGTGATATACTAAGAGCAGAAATGACTTTGAGGGATCCCTTCCAAGTTTACTGGCATATTATTTTGGAATTTATGCTCTCTGATTATTCAAATTACTGCTAAAGAGAAGCAGCATGGCCTAGTCACTAGAGTGAATCTTTGAAGTCAGGAAGACCCGGATTGAAGAGCTGCCTCTTGGAACAGTGGCTGGGTTATCCTTGGCAAGCCATTAAAACTCTCAGTGACTCAGCAAATTCTTTAAGACTATATCTTACAGAGCAGATGTCAGTCTATATTAGTTGGAGTTCCTCATTGCAAGTTCCCTCTATTGATAAAGTTGCAGATGTATACCCCAAAAAGTACAGATACATTTTTATGAATTTAATCAAATTTCTGAAATTTTTTTTTAACCCAAAGGATATAGACTTCAGACCAAATCATTCATTTGTTGAGGTTTAGGGGCGCTGGGATCCCAAAATAGCAACACACGGGTCCTGCCTTGGATGAATTCAACCCAAAACTTCTTTCAGCCAAAGATGAGGTTTATTAGGGTGGGTGTGATTCTAAAAATCCACCATATTGGCCATACTCTTAAGGAATCTGAGCACTTTAAGGGAGGCAAGATGGATCTTAAATATAGTGGTCAAGGAATGGGAAGATCTGGATGGGAGTGGACAAGTGGTCTGGGGTGACTGTGAGAAGAGATCTAGAAGGAATGAAGGGTGGGAAGTAGCAGGAGGTGATCTGGAGGTAACAGACAATGAAGGGCTAAGGCTAGGTTAGAGGGAACAAAGAATTGGTGGTTTGGGCATGGTGCCACAATGAAAGGCCAGTTGACTGGGAAGGGTCGATGCCTCAGGCAAACGCCAGAGACTTGGCCCTGCGGGAAAGTTCAAGGAGGGGTTTCCAGCCCCCATACCCAATCACATTCACTAAAAGATTAAAAATAAGGCAACTATGCAAAAGGTGAAAGCAGGTGTGCAAACCACTGGAGATTTATTTCCTGTGAATACTAGAATTATCATTGGAGTCTTGATTATCAGCATTGTTCATTACATTTTAATGGAATTAAAGAAACTAAAAATCTGTTGAATTAACATGGGTTTATTATTTCTTCTCCAGGAAACTTGCCAATGAATTTAACACCACCATCAACAACCTTGACTCCAGTAACTCTTCCACCCCACAACTGCACAGATGATGAATTCGTGTGTAGGTCAAATGGCCATTGTATTGAAAAGATTCAGAAATGTGATTTCAGATCCAACTGTCCTGACGAGTCAGATGAGGCTTTTTGTGGTAGGTAAACTCTTGAATGGATGCTATAGGTTCACCTCCAAATAAGCAACACTATTTACTTTTCTATGCATCATAGAATCTCATGACAAATACAGGAATGGTTCACTAGGTTCAGAACATTAGGTTAATTTCTTAATGTATGGTAGATATAAAATTACTGTAGAATAATAATGGGCCTTGGTCCTTCTGAAATTGCAATAAGGTCAAGATAACCTGCTGTGTCCCACAAGGGGCTACATGTCTCAGGATTTATGCCCCAATAACAAGTACAATGGTATAGCATGGTCCCATCAGCCATGTTTTCCAAAGAGATTCCTCATAGACTATCAGAGTTGGAAAGGACCTCATCTAGTCCAACAGATACCTAGATGAGAGAAACGATTATTTTTTCTATTCTTGATAACCAATTATTAGCAGATTAGTCATTAGTAGTGTTTTTTTTTCTTTCTTTTTCCTTATTCAGAGATCAGTCATAGAGTTTCTTAAGGACTGAAGTGCTGATGCTGAGATCTGCCTAATCCCTCAGGAATAAGAGAGTTTACTTCTGATTAAAGTATAAATAGATTCTCCTTTAAGTGAATTCAAGCCCTAGAGCATTAGCCTCACCTCTGGGAAACTCTCCCATTATTCAAATTAAATGGTTTGGGTGGAGATGGATGCTTTTGTCCAGAGCAGCTGAGTCTCATCTAGCAATTTTCTCAGCAGGAGGAGCTGAAGGCTTTCAGCCCACCTTCTCATTCATGCCCTGAAGGATTGTTCATTAATCAGGGTTGATCTCAATTTTCCAAAGGTATTTAATCATTTGGTGATATCCATGGTTCTTCTTTGGCTATCAAGCTACTGGCCATCAATTTATTGATTATTTGCTAGCCTAATTAATAAATTGATTACTAATTACCCAGAAACTCTATTTTTTGTTCTTTTTTTATTCATGTCATAGAGAAGAATGCCTTCTATAATTTCCCTAAAAAGGGGTGTCATCAAGCTTTTTCTCAAAGTCCTCCAGTGAGTGAAAATGAACTATTTCCCAAAGTAACATATTATACTTTGTGATAGCTCTATTTGAATGTATTTTCCTTTTTTTAAGACTAAATTTAACTATTTAACTTGGAAATGTTGTTCTTTAATCTGCCCTCTGAGTCCAAGCAGAAAAGGTTTAATCTTTCTGTATGAAGACCCTCCAAATACTAGAAGAAAGTGTCCATTCCTCTTCCCTCTATATCATCTATTTTCCAGGTTAAATAAGCATCACCAGTTCTCTCAGTTGTTCCTCATGTAATATAGGAGGACCTAAGGTTAAATTGAGCTTCACATACTTACTAGCTACGTGATCCTGGGCAAGTTGCTTAACCTCTGTTTCCTTAGTTTCATCATCTGTAAAAAGGGCATAATAATAACACTTCTTTCCCAGGAATGTTTGATCATAAAATAATATTTGTAATGTGCTTTGCAAACCTTAAAACATTATATAAATATTAGTTTTTATTATTTTAATTATAACATGAATTTGAGATCATTCATCGTTCTAGTTGCCCTTCTCTTGACACTCCAATTAATTGGAATAGCCTTCCTAAAATTTGTTGTGCAGAACTGAATACAATCCTCCAGATTTGGGCTAACTAGGAAATAGTACTGATTTGTCATTATTCATGCCAAAAAATTATACCTCTTTTAATGCAACCTAATTTTTCTTTTTCTTTTTGACAGCCATATCATACTGATAACTCACACCGAGTTTACCATCCCATAAAATCCCCATATTTCTTGCTTACAAAGTGCTGTCAATCATTTCCTCTTCTTTATTATACTTTATCACTATTAAATGTCATTTTATTGAATGTGACCAACATTCTAGCTTGTCAAGACTATTTTGCATCTTGACCGAGTCATACAATCTGCCAGCTATCACTCTTGTGTGAGTATCATCTGAAAATTAGATATTTGTGCCTTTATCCAAATCATTGCTAAAGATGTTAAATAGTACAGAGACAAGCATAGATCCCTTGGGGTAAGCTGCTAGATACCTTCTTCCAAGTTGTAATCAAATCATCAATAAGTTCACTGTGGATCTGGCTATTTAATCAGTTTTGAGTAAAAATAAATATACAATCATTGAGATAACATTTGTTCATCTCCTTAGAAGAAAAGTATGAGAGACTTTATCAAATTCATCACTCATATATAAACTATACCTCTAGCATTCCCCAGATCTAATAAACTAGTTTAGTAACTGTCAAAAAAGGAAACGGAATTAGTTTATAATGACCCATTCTTCTTGACTCCAGGATGTGTTTTTATGACTGCATCTTCTTTTCTACATTTTTGAAAAATTAGAGTCAAACTGAATGGTTTATAATTTTTGGCACTGTGTTCTTTCCTCCAAATTAAAATTTTTGTTTTAACCTTCTCAAATCCTGTAGTACTTCTCCCATTCACCATAATCATTAAAATGTCACTGGTAGTAGTGCAAAATTCAAATCTGCTAGTTTTTATTTTTATTTTTTAGCACTTTTCAGTTTGTCAGGGTCTAATTAATTGAATTCATCAAAGGCAGTTAGTGTCTTATTAAAAGCCATGACAACCAATAAGTAAATAAACAAATAAATAAATGCAAAATATAGAAATAATTTCTTTTTTTAATTTTTTTTAATTTTAATTTTAATTTTTTTGAATTTCTTTATTTTTTTTTTAGTTTACCACACACGGTTCTACATAGTTTTGAGTTCCAGTTTTTCTCCCCTCCCTCCCCCCTCCCTCCCCAAGACGGCATGGAATCTCATATAACTGTCATGTATAACTTCGCATTGAATTAATTTATGCACTAGTCAAGTCGTGGAGAAGAATTTTGACCAATGGAATGAATCATGAGAAAGAAGAAACAGAACCAAAAAAAAAAAAAACCCCAAAAACAAAAACAAAAAAGAAGCAAAAAAGGCGAGCATGTAGTGCGCCTCGATCTGTATTCAAACTTCGCAGTTCTTTCTCTGGATGAAGATAGCATTCTCCATCATGAGTCCCCTGGAGTTGTCCTTGCCCCTTAGGTTGCTGAGAAAAGCACAGTATGTCAGGGTTGGTCCTCACGGAATCCATATATCTGTGGCTGTGCACAACGTTCTCCTGGCTCTGCTCCGCTCACTCAGCATTATGTCGTGTAGGTTTTTCCAGGTTGTTATGAAGTCTGCATCATCCCCATTTCTTATGGCACAATAGTATTCCATCACCTTCATATACCACAGCTTGTTCAGCCATTCCCCAATTGATGGGCATCCCTTTGATTTCCAATTCTTAGCTACCACAAAAAGAGCTGCTATAAATATTTTTGTACATATGGGTCCTTTTCCCGCTTGTGTGATTTCTTTGGGATACAACCCTAGAAGTGGTATTGCTGGGTCAAAGGGTATGAACATTTCTATAGCCCTTTGGGCATAGTTCCAAACTGCTCTCCAAAATGGCTGGATCAGCTCACAACTCCACCAGCAATGCAACAATGTTCCAATTTCCCCGCATCCTTTCCAGCATTTATCATTTTCCTGTTTTGTTATTTTAGCCAATCTGACAGGAGAGATGTGGTCTCTAAGAGTTGTTTTGATTTGCATTTCTCTAATCAGTAGTGATCCAGAGCATTTTTCCATATGCCTGTAGATAGCTTTAATTTCTTCCTCTGAAAACTGCCTGTTCATATCCTTTGACCATTTCTCAATTGGGGAATGGCTTGTATTCCTATATATTTGGCTCAGCTCCCTGTATATTTTAGAGATGAGGCCTTTATCAGAGATACTAGTTGCAAAGATTTTCTCCCAATTTTCTGCTTCCCTCCTAATTCTTGTTGCATTGGCTTTTTTTGTACAAAAACATTTCAATTTGACATAATCAAAACTATCCATTTTGCATTTTGTAATGCTCTCTATCTCTTGTTGGGTCATGAATTCTTTACTTTTCCACAAATCTGATAAGTAAACTATTCCTTGCTTTCCCAAATTACTTAGAGTATCAACTTTTACTCCTAAATCATGAACCCATTTTGATTTTATTTTGGTATATGGTGTAAGATATTGGTCTATGCCCAGTTTTTGCCCTACCATTTTCCAATTTTCCCAACAGTTTTTGTGAAATAGTGAATTATTAGCCCAGAAGCTGGCCTCTTTGGGTTTATCAAAGAGTAGATTGCTAAACTTGTTGATTTCACCTACTTGTGTACCTATGCTATTCCACTGATCCACACCCCTGTTTCTTAACCAGTACCAGCCAGTTTTGATGACTGCTGCTGTGTAGTACAGTTTAATATCTGGTGTGGCTAAGCCACCATCTCTAGCATGTCTTTTCATTAATATCCTAGATACTCTAGACCTCTTGTTTTTCCAAATGAATTTTGTTATTATTTTGTCCAGCTCAGTAAAAAAATTTTTGGTAGTTCGATTGGTATGGCACTGAATAGATAGATTAATTTAGGTAAAATTGTCATTTTTATTATATTAGCTTGGCCTAACCATGAGCAACTGATATTTCTCCATTTATTTAGATCTGATTTTATTCGCGTGAAAAGTGTTTCATAGTTTATGTTCATATAGGCCCTGGGTTTGTCCTGGCAAATAGACTCCCAAATATTTTATAGTGCCTTCAGTAACTTTGAATGGAATTTCTCTTTCTATCTCTTGCTGTTGGGCTTTGTCAGTAATGTATAGGAATGCTGAGGATTTATGTGGGTTTATTTTATATCCTGCAACTTTGCTAAAGTTGTTTATTATTTCAAGTAGTTTTTTACTTGATTCTCTAGGATTCTCTAGATAAATCATCATATCATCTGCAAAAAGTGATAATTTAGTTTCTTCTTTTCCTATTCTAATTCCTTCAATTTCTTTTTCTTCTCTTATTGCTACAGCTAATGTTTCTAGTACCAAATTGAATAATAGGGGTGATAATGGACATCCTTGTTTCACCCCTGATCTTATTGGGAATGCATCTAGCTTATCCCCGTTACAAATAATGCTTGTCGATGGTTTTAGGTAGATGCTATTTATAATTTTGAGGAAGGTTCCACTTATTCCTATGCTTTCTAGTGTTTTTAATAGGAATGGGTGTTGTACTTTGTCAAAGGCTTTTTCTGCGTCTATTGAGATGATCATATGGTTTCTGCTAGTTTTGTTGTTGATATGGTCAATTATGCTAATAGTTTTCCTAATATTGAACCAGCCTTGCATTCCTGGAATAACTCCTACCTGGTCATAGTGTATTATTCTCGTAATGAGTTGCTGCAATCTTTTTGCTAATATTTTATTTAAAATTTTTGCATCAATATTCATTAGAGAAATTGGTCTAAAATTTTCTTTCTCTGTTTTAACTCTACCTGGTTTGGGTATTAGTACCACATTTGTGTCATAAAAAGAATTTGGTAGGACTCCTTCTTCACATATTTTCCCAAATAGTGTACAAAGTATTGGAATTAGTTGTTCTTTAAATGTTTGATAGAATTCACATGTAAAACCATCTGGCCCTGGAGATTTTTTCCTAGAGAGTTCATTGATGGCCTGCTCAATTTCTTTTTCTGATATGGGGTCATTAAGAATTTCACTTCCTTCTCTGTTAGCCTGGGCAGTTTATGTTTTTGTAGATATTCATCCATATCTCTAAGGTTGTCAAATTTATGGGCATACAGTTGAGCAAAATAATTCCTAATTATTGTTTTGATTTCCTCTTAATTAGAGGTGACCTCACCCTTTTCATTTTTGATACTAGTAATTTGATTTTCTTCTTTCTTTTTTTTAATCAAATTGGCCAAAGGTTTATCAATTTTATTGGTTTTTTTCATAAAACCAGCTCTTTGTTTTATTTATTAATTCAATAGTTTTCTTGGTTTCAATTTTATTAATCTCTCCTTTGATTTTCAGTATTTCTAATTTGGTATTTAATTGGGGGTTTTCAATTTGCTCTTTTTCTAGCTTTTTCAGCTGTATGCCCAGATCATTGCTCTCCTCTTTCCCTATTTTATTCATGTAGGCATTTAGAGATATAAAACTTCCCCTAAGAACTGCTTTTGCTGCATCCCATAAGTTTTGGTATGTTGTTTCATTATTGTCATTCTCTTGAATGAAATTATTAATTGTTTCTCTGATTTGTTCTTTGGCCCACTCATTCTTTAGAATTAAATTATTTAGTTTCCAATTAGTTTTTTAGCTTATTTTTCCATGCTACTTTATTAAAAATGATTCTTATTGCATCATGATCTGAAAAGGATGCATTGACTACTTCTGCTTTTCTGCACTGGATTGTGAGGTTTTTATGCCCTAGTACATGGTCAATTTTTGAGTATGTGCCATGTACTTTTGAGAAGAAAGTATATTCCTTTTTATCCCCATTCAGTTTACTCCAGAGGTCTATCATATGTGCCTTTTCTAAAATTCTGTTTACCTCCTTAACTTTTTTCTTATTTATTTTGAGGTTAGATTTATCAAGTTCAGAAAGGGGGAGGTTGAGGTCTCCCAATATTATAGTTTTGCTGTCTATTTCTTCCTGTAACTCCCTTAACCTCTCCTCTAAGAATTTGTATGCCTTACCACTTGGCGCATATATGTTAAGCAATGATATTGCTTCTTTGTTTATGGTGCCTTTTAGCAGGATATAATGTCCTTCCTTATCTCTTTTAATTAGATCTATCTTTACTTTTGCTTTGTCTGAGATTAGGATTGCTACACCTGCTTTTTTTACTTTAGCTGAGGCACAATATATTTTACTCCAGCCTTTTACCTTAACCCTATGTGTATCCCCCTGTTTCAGATGCGTTTCTTGTAAACAGCATATTGTAGGATTATGGTTTTTAATCCATTCTGCTATCTGCTTCTGTTTTGTGAGAATGTTCATCCCCTGTACATTCAGGGTTATGATTTCTATCTGTGTCTTTTTCTCCATCCTTATTCCCCCTGTTTATGCTTTTATTTCTCCCTTTCCCCTTCTCCTCCTCAACAAAGTTTTGCTTTTGACCGCTGCTTTCCTCAGTTAACCCTCCCTCTTTATTCCCCTCCCTTGTCTTACCATTACCCACTTGCTACTTCTCCTCTCCCTTCTGCCCAGCCCCCTCCCTTTTTCCCCCCTTACCCTCCCACTTCCCGTAGGACAAGTTAGATTTCTAAACTTATCAGAGTATTTTATTCCCTTCTTGAACTAGATCAGATGACAGTAAAACTCAAAAACTGCTCTTTTCCCTCCCTTTTTTCCCTCTACTATAATATGTTTTTGTGCCACTTCCTTTGGTGTAATTTACCCTTTTCTACTACCTCCTTACCACTTCCCTCATAGCCCTCCCTTTATATCTCTTATTTATGTTTTATATCTTTACATCAGTTAATTTATACAGGCATTCACAACCTATGTATATCCCTTTCATTTGTCATAATAGTTGTACCATTCACAAGAACGACTTATATATGTATATGTGTATATATATATATATATGTGTGTGTGTGTGTGTGTGTGTGTGTGTGTGTGTGTGTGTGTGTGTGTGTATATATCCATAAAAAACATACATAAGATGATATAATCCCACATAAAGATGTAAACAACCTGCCCTTATTGGTTAATAAGGTTTGTGGGGTTTTTTCCCCCTGGTTACCTTTTTATGTCTCTCTTGGGTTTTGTATTTGGAGATCAAATTTTCCATTGAGTTCTGGCCTTTTCATCAGGAAGGTCTGGAATTCCCTTATTTCATTGAATGTCCATCGCCTTGCCTGGAAAATTATGCTTAGTTTTGCTGGGTAGTTGATCCTTGGTTGTAGTCCCAGCTCCTTTGCCCTTCGGGATATCATATTCCAATTTCTCCTGTCTTTTAATATGGAACCTGAGAGATCCTGCGTGATCCTGACTGTAGTTCCACGATATTTGAATTGCTTCTTTTTGGCTGCTTGCAGTATTTTCTCCTTGAGTTTATAGCTCTGAAATTTGGCTATAATATTTCTTGGTGTTTTCAGTTTGGGATCTCTTTCAGGGGGTGATCGGTGAATACTTTCAATGACTATTTTGCCCTCTGGTTCTAGGACCTCTGGGCAGTTGTCTTTGAAAATTTTTTCGAAGATACTGTCAAGGCTCCTTTTTTTCATTGTGGATTTCCGGTAGGCCAATAACTCTCAGATTGTCTCTCCTGGATCTATTTTCCAGGTCACTTGTTTTGCCAATCAGATATTTCACATTTTTTTCTATTTTTTCATTCTTTACGTTTTGTTTTATTACTTCTTGATGCCTCATAGATTCATTAGCTTCCACTTGCTCAAGTCTAATTTTGAATGACTTAGTGTTTACATTTTGCTTTTGAGTCTCCATTTTCAATTGGTTGATTTCGCCTCTCAGGGTGTCCTTTTCTCTCTCTAGATTCTGAATCTCCATATCCTTTTCACCAATCATATTCTTTAGGGACTTGATTTCATCAGTGAATTTTTTTTTCCATTTTTTCCATATTTTCTTTTAGCTCCCTAATTTGGTTTTTAAAATCCTCCTTTAGCTCTTCCAGCAGTGCTTTTTGGGCTGGAGACCAGTTCATATTAGCTTTTGAGGTATCTGATGTATCTACCGTGTCATTGCTATCCTCTTCTATGTTGATATCTTGATCCTGCCTGTCTCCATAAAAAGAATCTATTTTCCTCGGTTTTTTTGTGTTCTTCTTCATATTGGTTTGCCTTTTGCTGGCTTTACAATGAATTTCTATCTGTGGGTCTCAGGGCTTTCTGTCCCAGCTTTCTTATTCTGGGGTTTGTGAGTCTATAATTATAACCTTCAGTTTCCTGAGGTGTGGGGGAGGGGTCTGGCTCCCTGGTGTCACACTCCCTGTGGGTGCTCTGCAGCACTTGCTTTTCAGCAATGGTCTCAGCTGTTTGTTGTTTGAGCTGATGAATGGCACTTCCCCTGGGGGAGCAAGGTTATGTCTGGGCTCCTGGCGTTGACCCCTGCTGACTCTGCCCCTATGGGACTAATGAACTTCTGCTATTTGACCACTGAAGCCCCACTACTTTCTGCTCAGTTCCAGCATTCTTTTTTTTCCCCCCAGGGATTCTCTGGGTGGGGAGGGGAGGGATTAGAGCTGTTTACCTGGACATTAAGATCTCCCGGAAGTTCAAAAAGCCACGGTTCATACGGTTCATACGTTTGGGCTGCAAACCTCTGGAATCAGTGTATCCCGGTGGCGTTGCGCTGCCTCTCATCGCTTCCACAGACTGCCGTCCTGTGTTGGGAGTCCTGGGGATCTCCGCAGGTTTCGGGCGCCCAGCTTTCTCCCAGCCCATCTCCCACGTGGATTTCTCGGCCAGCCGCTTTCTAAAGTACTGATCTGTGAATAATTGAACCCGTTATGACAAAATTCAAAATCAATACCAAATCAAAAGAAAAAAAATATCACATGCAATTAAAAAAATCTTCTAAAGTAATCTTTTAAAATGATCTTTTGGGTGGGGCAGAGCCAAGATGGCCACATGAAAATAGCATCTTGCTGAAGCTTTCTCACAAGTTCTATCAGATATCTCTAAAAAAGTGAATCTGAGCAGATTTGAGAGAGTCAGAAGCCACTAGCAGACTGAGTGGGGCAAATTTCCAAGCCAGGAGAGTCCAAAAGGTCGATGAGACAGATCTGTAGGCTGGGAGAGTACCCGGTGTGCAGAGTTGCACCAGAAAGCACCAAAGCAGAAGCAGCTGCAGAAACCAGTCAGCGATTCAAGCTAGCAAAAAGCTGGGCGCCCAAAACTGGCAGAGATTCCCCAGGCCTCCCAACACAGGACAGGAGTCTGTCAAAGTGATGGGAGGCAGTAGTGTCTGTGACCATGAGACATCCACTCCTGAGGCTCTTAGCCCAAAGGTTTAAAACATGCCTTCTTGAACTTCTGGGAGACATAATGTCCAGGTAAACAGCTCTCATCTGTCCCTCCCTCACTGACCCAGAGAATTCCTTGGGAAAAATGCTGGAATGGACGATACAGAAGTGGGGCTTCAGTAGCCAAACAGTGGGAATTCTTGAGTTCCAGGAGGGCAGAGTCAGCAAGGGTCAACACCAGGAACCCAGATGTGCCTTTGCATAGGCAGGAGAAGGGGCAGACACCAGCACAGGCAACAGCTGAGACCACTGGTGCTGGAGAGCACCCCCAGGGAAAGAAGAGACTTCTGGCAGCTAGATGACCCCTCCCCCACCCCTCAGGAAACCGAAGGCTATAATACACAAAGCCAGTAACTAGGCTCACAATCCCCAGAACAAGACACTTGGGACAGAGATCCTTGAGCCCCAAAAGCATAAATCCACTGTAAAACCAGGAAAAAGCTAACCAACATGAAGAAGAACATGAAAAAACTGAGGACCATTGATTCTTTTTATGGAGACAGGGAAGATCAAAGTACCAATTCAGAGGAAGACAGCATTGACACTATACCCACATCTGATACCTCAAAAGGGAATGTGAACTGGTCTCAAGCCCAAAAAGCATTCCTTGGAAGAGCTAAAGGAGGATTTTAAAAACCAAGCTAGGGAGGTAAAAGAAAAAATGGAGGAAAACACGACAGATGAGATCATATCTTTAAAAAGTAAAATTGGTGAAGTGGCTAAGAAGATTCAGAATCCAAACAGAGAAAATGACACCCTGAAAGGTAAAATCAACCCATTGGAAAAGGAGAATCAAAAGCAAAATGAAGAGAGCAACTCATTAAAAATTAGAATTGAGCAAGTGGAAGCTAATGACTCTATGAAGCATCAAGAAGTAGTCAAACAAAATGTAAAGAATGAAAAGATAGAAGAAAACATGAAATATCTGATTAGAAAAACAACTGACCTGGAAAATAGATTCAGGAGAGACAATTTAAGGATTATTGGTCTACCAGAAAGCCATGATGAAAAAAAGAGCCTGGACAGTATCTTGGAAGAAATTATCAAAGATAACTGCCCAGAGGTCCTAGAACCAGAGGGGAAAATAGTCATTGAAAGAATCCACCGATCACCCCCTGAAAGAGATCCCAAATTGAAAACTCCTAGAAATATTATAGCCAAATTTTAGAATTACAAAGTCAAGGAGAAAATACTGCAAGCAGCCAAAAAGAAACAATTCAAATATTGTGGAACTACAGCCAGGACCATGCAGGATCTCTCAGCTTCTACATTAAATGACAGGAGAATATGATATTCTAAAGGGCAAAGAAGCTTGGACTGCAACCAAAGATCAACTACCCAGCAAAATTGAGCATAATTTTTCAGGCAAGAAGATGGACATTCAACAAAATAAAGGAATTCCAGACCTTCCTGATGAAAAGGCCAGAACTCAATGGAAAATTTGATCTTCAAATACAAAACTCAAGAGAGACATAAAAAGGTAAACAGGGGGAAATCCCTCCCCCCACAAACCTTGTTAATCAATAAGGGCAAATTGTTTACATCCTTATATAGGATTATATTGTTTTATATATGTTATATATATAAGTGTGTATATATATATATATATATATATATATATATATATATATGGCAATCTTGACAATAGTACAGTTATGATGATTGAAAGGGATACACATAGACTGTGGGTGTCAGTATAAAATAACGGATATAGTGATAAAAACATAATTAAGTGATGTAAAAGGAGGGTTCTGGGAGAAGACGTAAGGAGGTAGTAGAAAAGGGTAAATTACATCAAATGAAGAGGCACAAAACACATTATAGTAGAGGGAAAGATGGGAGGGAGAAGAGTAGTATATGGGCTTTACTCTCATTGGATTTGGTTCAAGGAGAGAATAACATACTCTGAAAAGTAAAGAAATCAAACTTGTCCTACAGGCAGTAGGAGGGGAAAGGGGAAAGAAAAGGGGGTGGGGTCAGAAGGAAGGGAAGAAGTAACAAGGGGAAAAGGGTAAGATAATGGAGGGAAATCAAGAGGGAGGGCAAATTGAGGAACGCAGTTGTCAAAAGCAAAACTCTTTTGAGGAGCAGGAGTGGGGAGGGAGAAATAAAAGCATAAATAGGGAGGGGGGAAACAGGATGGAGAAAAAGACACAGCCTGCAATCATAACTGTGAATGTGAATGGTATGAACTCTCCCATAAAATGGAGGTGGATAGAAGAACGGATTAAAAATCATAATCCTACAATAGGTTGTTTACAAGAAACACATTTGAAACAGGGGGATACACACAGGTTAAAAGTAAAAGGATGGAGTACAATATATTGTGCTTCAGCAAAAGTAAGAAAAGCAGGAGTAGCAATCCTAATCTCAGAAAAAGCAAAAGCAAAGTTAGATCTAATTAAAAGAGATAAGAAAGGACACTACATCCTGCTAAAAGGCACCATAGACAATGAAGCAATATCATTATTTAACATATATGCATCAAGTGGGATAGCATGCAGATTCTTAGAGGAGAAGTTAAGGGAGTTACAGGAAGAAATAAACAGCAAAACCATGCTAGTGGGGGACCTCAGCCTCCCCCTCTCTGAACTTGATAAATCTAACCTCCAAAAAAGAAAGAAGTTAAGGAGTTGAATAGAATTTTAGAAAAGGCATATGTGACAGATATCTGGAGAAAACTGAATGGAGATAAAAAGGAATATACTTTTTTTCTCAGCAGTACAAGGCACATACTCAAAAATTGACCACATACTAGGACATAAAAACCTCACAATCCAGTGCAGAAAGATGGAAATAGTCAATGCATCCTTCTTAGATCATGACACAACAAAATTATTTGTAATAAAGAACCATGGAAAGATAAACTAAAATTAATTGGAAATTAAATAATCTAATCCTAAAGAATGAGTGGGTCAAAGAACAAATCATAGAAACAATTAATAACTTCTTTCAAGAAAATGACAATAATGAGACAACATGCCAAAACTTATGGGATGCAGCAGAAGCAGTTCTTAGGAGAAGTTTTATATCTCTAAATGCTTACATGAATAAAATATATAAAAAGGAGATCAATGGAATGGTCATGCAACTGAAAAAAACCAGAAAAAGAACAAATTGAAAATCCCCAATTAAATTCCAAATTAGAAATACTGAAAAATCAAAGGAGAGATTAATAAAATTGAAATCAAGAAAACTATTGAACTAATAAATAAAACTAAGAACTGGTTTTATGAAAAAAATCAATAAAATTGATAAACGCTTGGTCAGTTTGGTTAAAAAAAGAAAGAAGAAAGCCAAATTACCACTATCAAAAATGAAAAGGGTGAATTCACCTCCAATGAAGAGGAAATTAAAACAATAGTTAGGAATTATTTTGCCCAAATTGTATGCCCATAAATTTGATAACCTCAGATAAATGGATGAATATTTACAAAAATACAAATTGCCCAGGTTAACAGAAGAGAAAGTAAATTACCTAAAGAACCCATCTCAGAAAAAGAAATTGAGCACATTGTCAATGACCTCCCTAGGAAAAAATCTACAGGGCCAAGTGGTTTTACATGTGAATTCTATCAAACATTTAAAGAACAATTAATTCCCATGCTATATAGACTATTTGGGAAAATAGGTGAAGAAGGAGTCCTACCAAATTCTTTTTATGACACAAATATACGACTAATACCCAAACCAGGAAGAGTCAAAAAAGAGAAAGAAAGTTATAAACCAATTTCCCTAATGAATATAAAATATTAGCAGTAAGACTGCAGCAACTTATTAGGAGAATAATATGCTATGACCAGATAGGATTTATTTCAGGAGTGCAAGGCTGGTTCAATATTAGGAAAACTATCAGCATAACTGATGATACCAATAACAAAACTACCAGAAACCATAAGATTATCTCAATAGATGCAGAAATTTTTTTGACAAAATAGAACATCCATTCATATTAAAAACACTAGAAAGCATAGGAATAAACGGAGTCTTCCTAAAAATTGGAACTATCATCTAGCTAAAACCATCAGCAAGCATTATATGTAATGGGGATAAGCTAGATGCATTACCAGTAAGATCCAGGGTGAAACAAGGATGTCCATTATCACCCCTATTATTCAATTTGGTACTAGAAATTTTAGCTGTAGCAATAAGAGAAGAAAAAGAAATTGAAGGAATTAGAATAGGCAAAGAAGAAACTAAATTATCACTTTTTGCAGATGATATGATGATTTACTTAGAGAATCCTAGAGATTCAAGTAAAAAACTACTTGAAATAATAAACAGCTAGCAAAGTTGCAGAATATAAAATAAACCCATCTAAATCCTTGGCATTCCTATATATTACTAATGAAGCCCAACAGCAAGAGATAGAGAAATTCCATTTAAAGTTACTGTAGACACAATAAAATATTTGGGAGTCTACCTGCCAAGACAAACCCAGGGCCTATATGAACACAATTACAAAACACTTCTCATGCAAATAAAGTCAGATCTAATTAAATGTAATAACATCAGTTGCTCATGGTTAGGCCAAGCTAATATAACAAAAATGACTATTTTACCTAAATTAATTTACTTATTTAGTGCCATACCAATCTAACTACCAAAAATTATTTTACAGAGCTAGATAAAATAATAACAAAATTAATCTGGAAGAACAAAAAGTCCAGAATATTGAGGGAATTAATGAAAAGAATTGCTAGGGAAGGTGGCCTAGCCATAACAGATTTCAAAATGTGCTATGAAGCAGCAGTCCTCAAGCTACCTGGTACTGGCTAAGAAACAGAGTGGTAGATCAGTGGAATAGGGTAGGTTCACAAGATATAGGAGTGACCAACTATAGCAATCTACTCTTTGATAAACCCAAATAATCCAGCTTCTGGTTTAAGAATTCACTATTTCACAAAAACTGCTGGGAAAATTGGAAAATAGTATAGCAGAAACTGCGCATAGACTCATATCTTACACCATATGCCAAATAAAGTCATAATGGGTTCATGATTTAGGAATAAAGGCTGATACTATAAGCAATTTGGGAGAGCAAGGAGTAGTTTACCTGTCAGATTTATGGGAAAGGAAAGAATTCATGAGACAACAAGATATAGAGAGCATTACAAAATGCAAAATGGATAATTTTGGTTATGCTAAACTGAAAAGTTTTTGTGTAAACAAAGCCAATGCAACAAAGATTAGGAGGGAAACAGAAAATTGGGAGAAAATCTTTACAACTAGTGTCTCTGATAAAGGCCTCATCTCTAAAATACACAGGGAACTGAGCCAAATTTATAGGAATAAAAGTCATTCCCCAATTGAGAAATTGTCAAAGGATATAAACAGGCAGTTTTCAGAGGAAGAAATTAAAGATACCTATAGTCATCTGAAAAAATGCTTTAAATCACTATTGATTAGAGAAATGCAAATCAAAATAACTCTTTGGTACCACATCTCTCCTGTCAGATTGGCTAACATGACAAAACAGGAAAATGATAAATGCTGGAAAGGATGTGGGAAAATTGGAACATTGCTACATTGCTCGTAGAGTTGTGAACAGATCCAGCCATTCTGGAGAGCAATTTTGAACTATGCCCAAAGGGCTGTAAAAATGTCCATACCCTTTGACACAGCAATACCACTCCTAGGGCTATATCCCAAAGAGATCACACAAGTGGGAAAGGGACCTGTATGTACAAAAATATTTATAGCTGCTCTTTTTGTGGTGACAAAGAATTAGAAATCAAGGGGATGCCCATTAATTTGGGAACGGCTGAACAAGTTGTGGTATATGAATGTAATGGAATACTATTGTGCTATAAGAAATGGGGAAGATACGGACTTCATAACAACCTGGAAAGACCTACATGAGCTGATGCTAAGTAAGAGGAGCAGAACCAGGAGAACATTATACACAGACATATTGATTCTGTGATGACTAACTTTGATAGACTTGGCTCTCCTCAGCAATACAAGGCTCAAAGACAGCTCCAAAGGACTCATTATGGAAAAAGCTAGCTACATCCAGATAAGAACTGTGGAGTCTAAATGAAGATTGAGGCAAACTATTTGCTCTCCTTTTTATTTCCTTCTTTTTTTTCTTCTATCTCATGATTGATTCCATTGGTCATAACTCTTCTTTGCAACCTGATTATCATGTAAATAAGTTTAATGCGAAGGTTTATGTAAAATCTATATAGGACTGCATGCTGTCTTGGGGGGAGGGGAGGAAGGGGAGGGAAGCGAAGAAAATTTGAAACTCAAAAACATGTAAAACTAAGTGTTGTAAACTAAAAATATAAAATCTGATTAAAAAAAAAAGAATGTAAGGTTAGTACCCAGGGGTACCGGATCCTGTTCAAACCACCTCGGGAGAGCTGATTGTTCGATTTTTAGCTACAAATAAAGGCTTGATTGATTGTTTTTTTAAAAGAAGATCTCAGTTCAAATCTTGTTTCAGACCCAAGTTGTGTAACTCTGGATAAGTCACTCAACTTCTCTGAGCCTCATTTTCCTCATCTGTAAAATGAAGAAATTGAACTACATGGCCCCTTCCAAATCTAAATGTATGATCCAAGTAGTTATGCCAAATCATCCTTAACAGGATGGAAATGACAATAAAAGCTATCCAGCCCCCAGCTCCTTCATTTTACAGGTGAGAAAAGTGAGAGCCAGGGAAGTTAAATGACTTATCCACAGTCATATAGGTATTGAGCATCAGAAGCAAAATTTGAAAATCTTTCTTATTTGGGATCTGTGTCTGGGAGAAAGAATGGGGACAATAACAGGAAGGAAATTTAGGTTGTAAAAAAGTATAAATGTAAGATGTAAAAAAAATCAATAAAAATTGTTCATTAAGAAAAAAAAAATAAAATAAAATGGGCTGTTGATTCTAGAAAATGGTAAATAAATAAAAGAATAGACATTGATACAGACTGTCACTGTCTCCTAAGCAAATTTAACTCATGAACTAGTTAGTTGTCATATTGAGAGAAAAGGTACCCACAAATGACCTTAGTCTGGAAATATTAGATACCATTGCTGCATCCTGGGCCATCTCGTCCTCCTAGTGAATATCAGGCCACTGGACCCAGATGGCCCTGGAGGAGAAAGTGAGGCAGATGACCTTGCATAGCCCTCCCTCACTAAAATTAAAGTCAACTGCAAGTCATGTCATCATTTCCCTGATGTCATGGTCGTCTTTGAGAACAAAGAATAAACACAACCAGATACCATTGCCAACTAGAGAGATATTGATGACAAAAGATGCTATAAACATTGGTTTATACTTTTCATTTGTCGAATATTTGTGTGTATATCTGTGTGTGTGTGTGTGTGTGTGTGCATAATATGTGTAGAATTTCATGAAAGAACTTCATGGAAAATCATGAGCAATATCAAATCATAAAACAGTGGGAAATGGTGGAAGGAAATTCAAGTTTACAGAAAGCCTGAAAAAAAAAAACATTTGAGTCAGGTGGTTGAAAAAAAATCAATGCTGAATTTTAGGAGAAGGCAACAAAAAGACAAAAGTGGAAAGGATTGTCAAAATTAATAGAAGAAACTTTGTTTCCTATCAATGATAGAGCAATCAACACATTTGTACTCCAATATAATAGTTTCTAATATTCTACATGGAGAAATAGAAATGACACTAGAGAAAATAAAAGCAAGAAATGCAGTTGAACTGGGCCAAACGTACAGAGGATAGATCCTTATTGGAGGCAACACAATTTTGAGAGTATTACTGTGCCAATTCTCAAGATATTGGAAAGGAGAAGATATAAAAAACTTGCAATAAATCATGGATATTATTACTTATGGCCTTGCAAAAGGAAATTGAGGACATGTTAATAACTATTGACCAATATGCATTTTAATGGCTACAACATCTTTATTAAAATGATCCAAATTCCACTATAAAGGTGCAGATGTTGAAAGGTATGTTGACTCAGTATCCCATTGATCCCAGCTCTTTTTATCAATTAGTGCTGGGAGAGTTTCTGGTGGGGAAGGCGACTCTAAGCCTGCAGCTTTTTTGTATTACGTGCTTTTTAGTTCTTTCTACCTTGGGAAGGAACTGAGATGCAAGAATTCAACCTCTTTTGCTCAGGTGGATCTATTTGGATTGTCTTAAAGTCACCTATAAAAACTGTCCCCACCTTGAAGCTATTGTTAATCTTCAGTCATGGCCCTGTCAATGTGTTGCTACCTTGTCATAATTAGCTCCTCGTAATTCTCTTTTGTCCTGAGTTTTGCCTTGTTGATCAGGGTGAAAAGTCCAAATGGAGAATTTCCGTTTCAACACAGAGAACACATACACGAGAGTTAAAGCAGAAAACTCTCAAGGTCATAATGCCAGTTGTTCAGGCACTGATGAGATGGAGGAGAGAGAATATGTAGGGATGCATCTTACCATTTCTATCAAGGCGAATAAGGCAAAAAACAAAATTAATTGTAAGCAAGCCACTTCTTAAGTGGATCAGTGAGCAAGACAAGGCCTCAGCTGCCCCTGACTGTATGCATTTTGGAGAATCAATGACCTTCATTGGTACTAGCTCACCACTGTTACATATTAGTCCCAGGTTGTTTCTCTCTTTACAGAGAGCAAATGTTCTCTGACTTGTCTTGAGAGTCACCCTTGTCCCACGATTCTCTAGTCCCACCTTCAGCTGGGAAAAGAAAATCTTCCCACAAGTCTCTCTGTCAATAAAGAACTATGTTAGCCATAAGAAACCTAGAAGACACGATATGTATGATACCTGGTAGAAACAAATTTGAATGTACTGAAAGCAGGCCAGTTCATACCTTTCCAGGAAATTTTCTGTGCCAAAACTTTACATTTGAAATGGAACTACTCAATAATCATTACCACTATGACTGAAGAAAATTTAATATTTAATAGATTGAATTCGAGATCAGAAGCCATGAACTTTGGAACATCATTCCTTTTTGCCCCATGTAGATTATATATTTTTAATAGGAACCCTGTCACAGTAATGAGAATAATTGAGTAGATTTTCTTCAGCCAGGTATCAAGTGAGTTTGCATCATGGCACACAGGTTTCACAGTGCCTTGAAAATACAGGCTATAAAGTTTAACTCTTATTTAGTGGCTTATAACTATCTTGTCATCAAATTCCAGGATTCATTTTTAAATGGATACTCTTGGTGTTATATTCTCTTAACCATGCAAAAATAATTCTTAATGAATCTACACACCATAAATTTACTAACCAACCTAGACTAAATAATTCATAAAATCCAGGCTGGTGGTGACTCACTCTGTATGAATATGATTGGATAATAATTATCTCAAATTAAAAAGGGAATTATATCATGTACCACAGATGGAAGACAATACAGTGAATGTTTTTATGCACACATTTTCTCATGGGAAATCATTAAGATCACTAATGTACTGTTTCAGAAATAAGTGAGAAGAATTGTTTTTTTTTAAGATCTTAAAATACATACAAAAAAACTTACTATTCACAATCCATGTATGCCTTTCAGAGTCTTCTAGATTTTCTAATTTCTAATTTGGTGACTTTAGAGATAGAATTTATGGTTTTGGGCAATCAGACTTTTGATGACTTCAAAGTGTTCAAATGAATTTCCATTTGGAACTATCACTATAGTAATCTTGGAACCATTCTGTTTACTTATAAAGGGATTGAAAATGAATGAATGTCCTTTTGTACTGAAATTGACTCTCTGACCCTCCTAAGTTTGCCACATCTTTGTGTGATGAAACTATGATGAACACGCTTTTGTTAGCTACTTAGTGTCTGGAAATCTATGATGGCTTCCAGATTAACCACATTTCCCCCCTTCATTGGCAGTAGGGAGGAAAGAGCTTTACTGTGTCAAATCTTTTCTCAAAGAAGTTAGGTAGATATGCATCCATATGGTTATAACAATTAATGTGATTCTATTTGCTTTAAAGATGTTCCCTTACAGATTATTTTATTAGAACATAGATATATTTGGGAAATGGTGGTGGTTTTTTGACCCACTAGTTAGATATTCATAAAACTGAGAACTAGAAGGGAACTCAGAAGCCATATAGTCCAGTCTCCTCATTTTAGAGAAGAAATTGAAGACTAGAGAGGGTTATTAACTTGCCTGAGGTCCCACAAATAATAAATGGTAGTTGATGTCCTTTTTCTCCAAACAGTATACTTTCCATTGTATGGAGTCAAATAACATTGAATACTTGTCATCGGCAGTGTCCTAAACTATCTTCCATTGCAACAAAAAGACTTCATATAAGTAGTATATTGATGAAATGACACTGGAACAACTGAAAAACAAGAGGTTGATATTGTAAAGTGACGTATTGTCATTTCATGGACCTGCAACTGATGAAAACTGCAGACCCTTCCATAACTTCCTAGGCTTGCATTTATGAGCTGCTGACATATTAAAGAGCCTAATTGTCAGTCTCCAAATTTAGTTAGACTGGCCTTTCAGAGGACAATTTGTCCCAGACCTGTTGTAGTATGGTGTAACCTGATAGAGGTTCCATAGCCTTAGGATCACCTCCACACTACAAATAAACATTTTACTGAAGGCTAAGATATATTGAGTAATGCTCAATTCTGTCTTCAATAATTTAGAATTCATAGATTTCCACATTGGAATTCATAGAATCCCATAGATGAAAATTCATAGATTTTTTTACATTATCAATATGAGTGGGGAAAGGATTTTATAAACAAATGAAGAGAATAAAGAAAAAGCTCTTCCATAGGTGGAAGAGAGATCAGGATACAAGAAATATAGCTACCTAGAAGAATAAAGTTTTAACAAACATTAGAAATTGCATTTTTAAAAATAAACAAAATAATGTCAATATATTCAGATAGAGGCCAATTTATTTTTTAAATGATAAATACAATTCAATCTTAATTGTTTACTAAAGCAAGACTTTTGCCAAGAAAATATAGGCTAAGTAATTTTTAAATGTCTATTTAAAAAGATCATCCACACAATTAGTTTAAATTGTGTCTTCAACTTGAAATATATTGCTCAACCAAATCTCAGAAGAAGAGAATCCCTTCTCCACTCATGTCTTCCAGCGGTACTCATCCCTCCATGCAGTTGTACTTCAGTTTTGAAGGCTATGATGAGATGGCACACAGTTTGTTAGATCCTACGAAGTTAGAAAGGCATTAAGTACCATCCAAGTGATGAATGGACAATTTACTGGGTATTCAAGAATCAGCCTTATTAAGCTTGAGAGGTTTACCATCATGGTGGCCACAAAGTGATGCAATTTGCTGCCTCAGAAACTAGAGGGTGTTACTACATTGTAGAGGGGTTGTTATCTATATTAGTGGAGAAAGTATCCTCCTGGAGAAAATCAAGGACTTTTGAAATTACTGAGATAGGACATAACTGAAGATCAAATTTCTATCCACTCGTGCATTTCTTATGACCAACGTCTTATTATTTTATTTCTTCAGTTATGGAATTCTGCAGCTTTGAAAATGGAAATCTATGTGGATGGTATCAACCAGAATTGATGAAAAGAATTCAAGCTGTCAATACCTTTAGGTGGGGACTTGGAAATGGAGCTAGTATACGTTATGCAGAGGAAAAGCACAGGCCATCAGTGGACCATACAAAGTAAGTGACTGTCCATTTGGATAGCTTTCTTAAGAAGTGTTAACTCAGTCTCCTGGGTCATTAAAAAAAAAAAAACCTGGTTGGGCTAAAAGCATCAGAAGAGCAAAGTTTAGAATTTTAGTGAGGAATATTTCCATAGTTAAATTTACCTGTCTTCTTCCCCTGAAGAACTCTTAAAGAATGTCTCATTCATCCATGTGTGTTTATACATATGCATGTATGTGTGTGTGTATAAATATGTATATGTAGTTTTTTATTACTAGAATAATTTTTCTGGAGTCATATAAAAAAGTGATGGTTACAAAATTATTTGAAACATTTACACATGTATACACATGCTACACAAAATTGTGTATACGTACACATATATACATATATGTAGATGTATATGTGTATATGTATGTGTGTATATATGTATACACACAACACACACATATGTGTGTGTGTATATCTATACATACATATATATATATATATATATATATATATATATATATATATATATAGAGAGAGAGAGAGAGAGAGAGAGAGAGAGAGAGAGAGAGAGAGAGAGAGAGAGAGAGAGAGAGAAAATTTTGGGGTAATTCATCATTTTACTAATGTTAGCATTTTATTACCACAAGAGTTATTGATATTCTTGAATGCCAAAGACCCTTCATGGCAGCAGGCTTACAGTTTATATGCCCTTGGAAGAAAGGCATGAGGATAGCCATCAACTCTGAGTAGTTAACATGCAATGAAAGAGAATGAATATTACAATGAGAGGTGGACCCATTCTGTTGAGGGACTAAGGGAATGTAACTTTGATTATGCCATTTGCTTCTAAATTGCCCAGCTTTGGGCAATCTAATCAAAGACTTTATCCCCACCCAAACCTGTGTAGAACACAAGGGGCTTCCCCAACTTAGATTGAATTCCTTGTAAGTTTGGATGAGGTCTGACCAAATTGAGGAGAAAGTTAATTCAGCCTTCAGAGACAGAGCTTTGAAATGAGGACTTTAGAAAAAGGGGGAATTCTTGATCTCCCCAAATCATTAGTTATTAATAATCATTTCTCTTCAACATATTAACTTTCTGAGACTGATTATAAAATTAAAATATTACTGACATACATATATATGTGAGCTCCATTATCATCTTATAATATCAATCTTAGAAAGTTAGTATGGCCTAGTGAGTAGAGAGGCAATCTTAGAGCCAGGATGATATGCCTTCTAGATCTCATACCCACTGGCCATGTGATCCTGGGCTAGCCACTCAATTTTTCAAAGATTGAGGCAGTTCTTTAAGACCAATGGTGCCAATATCATATAGTAACAATGGCCACTAAACTGTACATGAAGATACGCAGTCTTCATATTGACCTAGAAAACCACATATTAACATTATCTGTGTTAATTAATGTTACCTATGTTTTATTATATTTTTATTTGTTTTGTTAAGTGTTTCCCAATTAGATTTTAGTCTGATTCAGCCACAGTCAGGAATGTTGGTGAGCCACATGTGGTCTGTGAGCTATGTGTTTAACACCTCTATCTAACATCATAAATTGCAGAACAGATGCTGATCCATATTGGGAAACTAAGTTGCTCATTGGGAGCTTCCTGTACATTAAAAATCACAAGTCTGATAAAATCTATCTTAAGACATTTCTATTCTGTAAGCAACAGTGGACTTGACTTTAAAAGACTTGAATTTGAATCCTAGTGTATAAATTGAATTCAGTTTCTTCATCTGTAAAACACAACTATCCCACATAATTGTTGTGAAGTTCATATAAGATAAAATACCAAGAATAGCATGACGCAGTAGAAGAAGTACTAATGTTGAAATCAGAAGGCCCATGTTCCGATTTTAGCTCTGATGCTTATCTCTATGACCTAGTTCCTGTCTCACCTCACATCATCCCATTCCCAGTAAAGAGTCAGGTCTTCAGAGCAAGATTACTTCCCAGCATTGTAGGTATACCCATAAGGAGGGAGGAGTGATTCCCTAATGCCATTTTGCTCTAGGATCTACCAGTATTCTTCTTTCCAAGATTATCAATTGAGAATATGTTTAGTCAGCCAATCCTAAGTAGCTTTGGAAAAATAGGTATTTTTTAAGGTAGTAACTGTAAGGACAATTGGTATGAAACCCTCTCCTCCTCTCACCAACCACCCCATGTGGCACCCTCCCCTCCTCCACTAAGTTTGTGACACCTTCTATCGTAAATACATACCGTATCCATGGGAAAATAGAATGTTTAGAAATCACAAGTGGCAAAGGATTAATTACTAGTTCCCAGTTATCAGAGGTCCTTTTCTCCCATGTGTGGGGAGCTCCAAGCAAAGTGAATATGCCCTTGGTTCTCAATGGAGATAATGCTTCTGTCACTGGGAGATGATCCTCGAATGTTGATGAGTAGGTCACAAGTCCAAAATCTCCTAGATCTTTAAAGCTCACAAGGCGTCACCCTCCTACCTGGGAAAATGGGAGTAGGGCAGGAGGCTGGTCAAGTCTGAAGTGAATAGCTCTCTTTCCCTTATACTCCTCCCCCTTAGGGATTTTACTGGAAACATGTCTGCTCAAATTTCTGGAATACTCTGATTCCAGCAAACTGGGCACATTTATACAGGACTTAGAGGACATGATGCAATCCCTCAGTTGGTTGGAACCTACTTCCTATCTGGCATCATTATACTTGAGCAAATGCCTTGCAAAGAGTTTCCATTCTTAGTCTGACCTATGTTTGATTGATTGAGCATCTTTTCTCTTATTTTAAGTGAAGTGGAATTAAATCTGTCAACCCTAAAATTACATACAAGGTTGCAGATGTGGTAGAGTCTTCAGAAGTCATCTAATTCAAGACTCAATTTTTCACAGGAGGAAGCTGAAGGCTACATACAGTGTAACTTAGGAAGCTCATAAATATATGTAATAAAATAAATATATGTAGTACAATGATAATAATAATAATTGGAATAATTTGGAAAATAATAAAAAATGTATGCAATAAAATAAGTAGGAAAACCAAGAACAGAACCCAGGTTGTCTGATTCCAAATTTAGTACTCTTTTCACTGTACCCAACACCTCCATTTGCTCATCTCTAAAAAGTTAGAATGGGGCAGCTATGTGGCACAGTGTATACAGCCCTGGGCTTGGAATTGAGAAGAGTCTTCATGAGTTCAAAGTCAGCTTCAGATACTAACTAGCTGTGTGACTCTGGGCAAATCACTTAACCCTATTTGCCTCAGTTTCCTCAACTGTAAAATGAGTTGGAGAAGGAAATGACAAGCCACTCCAGTATCTTTGCCAAGAAATTCCCAAATGGGGCCGTGAAGAGTCAGACATGACTGAAAAATGACTGAATAACAAAACAACAAAAAGTAAAAGTAACACACTATCATATGTGATTATCAGGAAAATGCCTTATGTACTCAAAGTGCTATAAAAACATGAGTTCTCTTTCCTTTAAATATTACAATTTAAAATTGCTTAAATTTTAAAATATGTTTAAAATTTAAAATATCTTATCATACTTCTAGACCTTATTATCTTTTATCTCGGTCTGCTATAATTTTTTTTAACTACAGCAAGATTTAGTGATAAACACATTGGCTCTGGAGTCAAAAGATTTTTATTCAAATCCTGCACAAGGTGCTTACTACTTGTATGACTTTGGGCAAATCACTTAACCAGGTCAGGCCTCAGTTTCCTCATCTGTTAAATAAAATGGATTGGACTTTATGGCCTCTGTGATCCCCTCCAACTCTAAATCTTTGATATATTATGACTATTTATTATGCATCAGAAACCGTGCTGGGATAGAAAGAATGGCCAGAGAGCATGTTACTTCAAGCTTGCATTCTGATTGGGGGAACAATGTGCAAAAAGTTGTACATGTCAGATACATACAGAGTAAATGAAAGGTAACTGAAAAGGAAGGCACTTGGTTAGGGAGCATGGACTAGCCTCTTGCACAAGGAGGGATTTGAACTGAGTTTTGAAGGAAACCAAAGGTGGAGGTAAGAAGGGAGAGTACTCCAGACATGGTAGACAGCTAGTGAAGAGGCATCACAGCCCTACGCTTTTCCACTTTTATTTTGCCTGCTCTTTTCCATTCATCCCAATTCCTCTTTCTTCTCACCATGCCAATCACTCCACACATTTTATTGATGTGGGTCAAGACATCTGATTTTCCTTTGCTTTTCTGCAATCACCTGACCTTTTTTTCCTTCTTCCTAAAACACAGTAGCTAAATCTCTGGCCTGGTAGGTGTTAACGATTTTATTAAATACGCAACATGTGCTGTGTTGGAAGATAAAATCTTTCACCTTTTCCTTTGTTGACATTGTGAAAACCTTACTGAAAATGACATTGGAATCCCAAGTCACATGCAGGAAGTACCTTTCTTAATAACTATGTGTTAGATCTTCCTCTACTTCTTGAGTTTTATATTCTATCAGGCTGAAACTATAATACTTCAAAGAAAGTCAGATCTGCAGATAGTGTCCAGCTCCTATTTGCCTCTGGCCAAAATAGAGTTATACTCAAGGAAAAACATTTTACCTAAAGCTTACAGTTAAAAGTACATTTCACAACTCTTTTTTCCTCCTTTTCTCTCTGGCTTTGTTTGGTATATCTGTTATTTTTCTACCCTTTAAAATGAGTTGTAGTTAAACATCTCTTGATTTTAAAGCTCAGCAGCATTGATCAGCATGCTGAAATAATATACAACAGCCATGATTAATAATACTGTGTTTTGATCATAGCTTGACAGTTGGCTACCGTTTGTTGAAATTTCACTGTTGGAGTTTTGCTTGTACTGCCTTGGACTGACAAAAAAATGCGGAGTTAATTGACAATTCTTCTGTGGTCCGTCTGAACATGCCATAACTCATTATCATTCTATCACATCTCCATAAATCTTGTGAGTTTGAAAAGGGAAAAAAGATCATCTAGAATCATGTTCACTCCTAAGTGATAGATAATAGCTAGAATAGTAAGAGCTTCATATAGAACTTAGAGCTTTAAAGTTTGCAAAGAGCTTTACGTGTATTATACTATAACAACCCCATGAGGTAAATGCCGTTATTATGCTCATTTTACGTATGTATATATGTAAAACCTGAGATTGAGAAAGATTAAGGGATTTGCCTAAAGTCCCAGCTAGTAAATGTCCGAGGAAAGATTCAAACATACATTTTTGTGGCTCCATGTCTGATACTGTCCCCATTCTTTCTTCTCAGTGCCTGATAAACATGAAAGTAGAGACATCAGAATGGAATCTAAGGATTGTAGGCTTGATACTTTTATTGCTTCTACTTTCGCAATGTAATGGCACAGCATTAAACTATATTTTCATTTTGAAAACAGTGCAGTGGGTAGATTTTCTTATTTTATTAATTTTTTTTAGATTAGGCTCTGCATCCAAATCACCATGCTCACTTAGTTGGCAGAGTGAGTATAGTTTTTATTCTATGTATTCAGCAATTTTCAAAATGCTAAGTAGTTCTTGCTATTAGCTGGCTTTGGTAAGCATGATAATAAATACACACTCATTCATCACAGATTCTTTAGCCTTCAGAGGCTCCAGTTTCTAAGTTGGTACCTGAGTACTCAGCTCTTATATACAAGATTTGTTTGTCCTTGCTATAATTGTGTTATATTATTGTACATCTACTCTGAGCCATGTTGGTGATTGGTATGGTTTTTATAAAACTAATAAATGGAGAAGGAGTCTTTACTCTCTGTGTCTTTTCTTTCTCCCTCAAAATTTTCAATATACCAAGGAGACTTGGAATCTAATGAAAGACAGTGTAATTGACAAACATGGTATAGTAGGGAGGCTGGGGTATGTGGAGGTAAACTGCTTTAGGAAAGAGATATCACATTTAAAGTTTAATTTATTTTATTGTTATTAGAACAGAAGCTATTGTTGGTCAAAAAGAGACTTCTTGGAAAAGTGAGTTTTAAGAAAAATAATGCGAAGAAAAAAATCTGTCAACCTAAATGTTTAGACTTGACTATAGAGAGAATTTAAATGGCATATTGTAAATCCATTGAATAAAGACCACATTTAAGGTGGTAAAGCAAAACAAATTCCACTTTGGTCATCCATGTCCAAAAATATCTTCCTGGTTTTGCATCTTGAATCCATCACTTGTGTTGTGTTCATTTTTTTCTTAAAGCACCCAACTTGTTTTGGCCTAGGAATGTAGGCAAAGTCCTATAGAACTAATTATTTCATGCTCTGTGCTTCACTGGATCCAATAAGTAATGTACATGCAACTTGATGCTCCTACTGGGCTTCCAAGTATGATTTGTATGCTATACTATTTAATAATTGTTATGACGTTTTCCTGGAGAGGGATTTTTTAGTATAACATCCATCTTATTAACTAATAAGTTGAAGCATAGAATCATAATCTGGTCCAAAGAAAAAATAAAATGGACTTCCTTCCTTGAGCAACACTGGTGACCTGAGGAGAAAAACTTGACCCTATCTCACTGAAATTACTTTTAAAGATTCTTTCATTGAAATGTTATTGAAGCAGAAATGTTCAGGAGCACCTACATTCCAGAGCGTGCAACTATTGCATATTTAAAATATGTCTGAGGATAGAGCTGGAATTTGAAGTATTATATAACTTTTGCCATTTTGAACTTTCCTATGATCTCAGGCCTCTTGTTGTGACCTTTAAAATCAGCCTCATTAGATAAGTCCCTCTCAGCAATGCAAAAATGCTAGTCCCTACTCAAATGTCTATTGTTTGGCACTAGCAAATTTATGTTAAATTTTATCTATTATGAACAGAATACTTTTGTTTTACTCAGTTTGTTAATTTTTTTATCTCTGTAGACAAGGAAAGTCAGCTTTTGAATCCTTGGGTCCAAACATCCATTTTTTGAGTAGATTTCCCTACAATCAGTTGTTTAATAACACCCAAAAGAGGCCCTGTAAATATAAAATCATTGACTCAACAAGACTGATCATTCTAGACCACACTGTTCACCGGGCAAGATGTCTATTTAAATCACTCTATATGTCTGTTGACTCTCAAGAGTGACCACAAAAATGAACTTTATATGTCACAAAGAAACCCAGTGATAACAACTATGTACTCTATGAAGAAAATCATTAGTCTTAACCCTTCTTAATCAGAGTGAATTTTACAGGTGTGCTCTGAATTTTCCTATTAATTATATAGTACTAATCATTTCTGAAAATTCCTTTCATCTTCATTTTCTTTTACCTTTCTAATTCTAGCCAAAGGGGAGCAGGTCTTTCTTTAGCTCCCAAATGGAATGGATTCGTTTTTGAATTTGCTAACTTAAACTATAGGGCTATTTATAAGTAAGAGGGGACAACTGTTTTTAAAAGTACTCTAGGTTACAAAATTTATTTTGTAGTTGTTATGGAGCTATTTGGACATGAAACATCTTATTCAGAGTTGCTGTGGCAGAAGAGAATGCATCAGTTTCTTAAGAGGAGTACATATTGGTAAAGTCTGGGTATCTAAATTGCCCTATTAATACTAGAACACTAACCATTCTTTTGAAAGTGAAAATAAATTATGTGCCCCGTTGTTACAAGTACACCAGCATTCCTGTGCATTTGTTTAGATTCATACACTTTACAGACTGTGCAGGTCCTAAGTAATGCAGGCCGTCTTCACAGGGCATTTCTGAATTTCATCACACTCTATATCTAACTGCTGGATGTGGACATCCTTAACAGCCTCTGTAAAATTGAAAACATAATAATGTATTCTGCTCTACAATAATGATTAGTTACATAAATTTTAGTTCCCATAACATTAAATACTAGCCTTTTTGCATAGATCCTTTTCTGGGAGGAAGATATGCTCTTATTTCATAGATATACTTAGATGTCTTTCACTACCCCCAAATAATTTCTGTCTTCTTGAGAATTTTTTTATATCTGAAGGTAATGCCCCACTATAATTTTAAAGAAATATAAATGAAATCACTACCAGTTAAATTCAAAATAAACCGTAATAATTTGCTTTTACATCTAGGAATACTTTTGTGCAATCAGAATTCATTGTAGTATGATCATGGCATGAAAGTAAGTATAATTGTGCCTCTAAATCCTCAATAATGGCAAATACTCTTATATTGTAATGTACCGCAGTTAAGTTCCCATTCTTTACACTTCTAACATATCAATAATCAACTCTTGCTTTAATTAAGTGAATGAAATGGGTTTTTCATTTTAATTAGACAGTTTTAATATAATGTCATTTAACTCAATGAGAACAATTTTAGCCACATAGGAGCTATATTAGGTAGCGATGGTTGTTACTGAATGGAATATACTGAAGACAACATTCCCAAATTATGTCTCTCTGTGTCTGTGTGTTTATGTATTCTGTGTATGTTTATAAATATATATGTATATGTATATATGTGCGTATATAGATATATGTGTGTGTATATATGTATACATAAGTTAGTTTATTAGATATTCATTTAAGACAGAAATATTGCAACTGATATACAATATAAATTATGTAACTTATGTAACTACATGGATACTAAGGTATGTAATTTTCCTTCTTGTTATAAAAAATATGGCATTTATTGAATATTTTATAATCACATGACAGCTTTTTTCTACATGATAATTGCATTTTAAATATTTCAAATACATTTTCATTGTATATTTCTAGTTTATTTTATTAATAAAATGAAAAAAATCCCTGTCTTCTTCTGTATCAGTAATTAAGGTGGGGCTTTTTACTGTTTTCTCTTTTGGAGCACTTATTTAATCAAGTGACCTTGATGAGTTCACCCTTTGATGGAGGAGTGTTTGATGACCTCCTTACTTCAAGGGAAAGCCTAGTTTACATGGGTTTGAGTTGCATGTTGTGACGCCTTTTGACTCTCAACAGGGTATATAAACTTAGAGGTTGGTGAGTTTTCCTTCGGGGTCTCACTCATGGAAGGAGTGTTGAGACTCTGGGCAAGCCATTGTACCTGCCCCCCAGCTTTGCTAACCCAGACCCACTGGTTCTGTGGTAACTATGAATGGTGCTTTGGTCTGTTTATATTGTCTCTGTAATTTATTTGTATTTGCTCTGAAGTTTAAGGTGCTGGCTTTTCCTCCTGAACTAAGTGAGTTATATTTGCATGTGTGATTAAAGTGAGTTTGTTAACCCCTTAAAGTTACTTTCCTTAGTAAAGCAGATCAAAGAACCTGTGCTGGCAGCTCTCATTGCTAGTCTTGTTGGGTCTTATACCCCAAAAGTTTCTGCTATCTGGATTGTTGTTACATCTTCCCACTGCAGAAATTTTAATGTACTTTAGAGATACATATCCACTAGAACAAAGGAATACACACACACATATACACACATATATATATATATATGTATACATACATACATACATATATATATTTCTAGTGAAGATAATATTAATCTCCCAGAACAGAAAAAATGCATCAGCAAATGAGAATACTCACTCCCCTACCCTTCCATCTACATGACATAGTTGTATGGTAATGCTAGTATTATGACAGAGTTGTCTCAAAATAAAAATTCAATTATAGAGACTTTTGAAAAAAATAAATATTAAAATGTACTGAAATTTTCAACCAATTAGACACCTTATCGTCCACAAAATCTTTTTCTGATATTTCACTGCAGTATAAATATGACCTTGCACTTTGAAAGGCTGTGCCAATTGTTACTTAACCTCTTAGTAGCCCCAGGCAACTGTCTAAGGCTAAGTTGTAAAGCATTTACATTAGTAGAATGAGTTTCTTCACTTTCAGTTCCCTAACTGAATGAATTTACAGGACTAGACCAAAAAAGAAATAACTATAGATGTGTAATGTGTATCAATCTGTAAGTATGTAAATCTGTAAAAATAATGTTACTAGCAGCTGCTGTGGAGGTGTAAGACCAACAACAAGACCAACAGCATCAGCACACAGTAGGGTTGCTAACATAGGTTCTTTGATCTGCTTTTCTAAGGAAAGCAACTTTAAGGGGTTGACAATCTCACTTTAATTAAACATACATACGTCATTCACTTAGTTAAGGGGGAAAAGCCAGCACTCCGGACTTCAGAGAGAATACAAACAGAAATCAAAAGCAGAAATTATAAACAGAGAAAATAACACAAACCAACAGGCAGGCTTCTGTCTGACCATAGCAATGTATACATAGTTACCAGAGAGACAGAGGCACCGACATTTGGGTTTTTAAAGCCTGAGGGCTCCTTAAAGGCTACCCAGAGTCTTGTCTGGTGAAATTACAGGAACTGTCTTCCAATGAGTGAAACCCCAAGCAAAATGCTAACCTCTG
The DNA here is from genome assembly GCF_011100635.1 of Trichosurus vulpecula. Taxonomy (NCBI): domain Eukaryota; kingdom Metazoa; phylum Chordata; class Mammalia; order Diprotodontia; family Phalangeridae; genus Trichosurus; species Trichosurus vulpecula. The sequence continues at coordinate 58,691,481 of NC_050577.1, forward strand.
AGTATATATGTATACTTCTTCCCAGTCAGAGAGTGTCACAACAATGTGACTCAAACTCATGTGGCTTAGACTTTCTTGTGACTTAAGGAGGTCAGCAAAGACTCTTGATTCAAACAAAGACTCAATCAAAGGCATTTGATTACTTCAGTGCTGAAAAGCACTCCAAAAGAAAAAACAGTGAAAAAGTCCCCCTTTGCTTGCCATTACAAAATCTCTTTAGCATCTACTTGTATTTATAATGCAAACGCACACATTCTGTAATTGTATGTTATTCTCTTACCATCTCAGAAGCACCCAGTATATTTCAAACTATGTTAGTCATTAAAGAAGACTGCTTAAGTTTTTCATGACAATGAAATAATGAGGTAATTTATAAAGTCACACTATTTGGCATATATTATTTCATTGGCTTCAGATCCAAATGTGGCAGAAGTTACTAGATTGATCCCTGGAATGGAAATTTAACTTTTGTGGCAGTTGTTCAGTCATTTCAGTTGTGTCCAAATCTTTATGACTCCTTTTGTGGTTTTTTGGTAAAGATATTGGAATGGTTTGCCATTTCCTTTCCAACTTATTTTACAGATGAGAAAACTGAGGCAAACCAAAATAAGTGACTCCAGGTCCAGAGCTCTATCCACTTTATTTGCCCCAGTTCAATCTACATTGGCTAATTAAACTTAGACAAGCAATTAACTCTTTCATTCCAGATGAAACAGAGGTTTAAATAGCCCTTTTTGTTTGTTTGTTTAGAAGAATGGTTGCCTTCAGCTTTCTTGGAAAGACTAGGATTTCAAATTTTAGGTACAGAGATACTAGATCACACTCTATAGATGCATGGAGACAGAACTTCTCTCAGAGATAATCTAGGCCTATCTATATCTAAGCAGGAATCCAACCTACAATACCTCTGACTTTAGTGGAAGACCTTCAGAGATGGGTTTTCATCCAATACCTCCCTAGCAGTCCCTGTTACACTTTTGGGCAGCTCTAATGATTCAGAAATTTTTCAATATACAGGGATGTAATCAGCCTTTTTGCAACATCTGCCAATCAGTACTTATTCTACCCTTTTAGACCAAGAAAATCTTTGAGACAGAAATTTGTCTTGGGATTTTGGTCCAGGGAGAATATCTCCAGTTTCTTCAAAATTCTTATGGCATGGTTTTGAGTCATGCCATATATTTGGATTCTCCCTTCTAGATGGCTTCAGTTTGCCAATGTCATTCTTCCCATGTGGCATTCAGAACTGACTCAACACAATATTGCTTTTGCAATTTAATGGAATAGAAGACCCTGACTCTGTACTTCATGCTTCAGTTAATATAGTCTTCTATCACATTAACTTTTTGGCTTCTGTGTTTTACCATCAAATAAGTAGATCTTGTACCATTCACTACCACCTTCAGATTTTTTTCACATGAACTTATGTTTGACCCATCCCATATTGGTCCATATGAATTCTGGAACCAAAGTATACGCCTTTACTGTTATCTCAATTTTACTTTAATTTTTGGAGTAGATAATTCTTGAAATTAGTTGTCATGAACCCATACCCCTTTGTTTATTTTAAAGAAAGCATTTCAAGGAGAGAACTAGGACACTAGCAGAGGTACAAAGTTACATGTCAGGTATTTTGTGATTAATCTTCTTTTTAAATCAAATTTATTTCAGTGGACAAATGTCTATTTTCTTTCCTTTCTACCTCCTGCTATTGAAAAAGGAAAAAAAAAGAAACTTTGTAATAAATACATATAACCAAGAAAAATCTGGTCACTTCATTATGTCCAAAAAAATATATGTTTCAACCTTTAATTTGAGTCCATCGCTTCCCTGTCATGGGATGGGTAGTGTGCTTCATCACAAGTCCTGAGAAATTGTCATTGGTTGTTGCATTGATTAGAGTAGAGGAAGTTTTTTCTTCTTACACCAATAAAATCATGGGGCCAGGCCTTATCCCTAGGCTAAATTTTCCTAGAAAATAGTGGCCATTTATGTTGATGTCTGGAAGAAAAAAAAGCTATTTACACTACAATATGGAGTTGGATGTACAAACACTGCAAATGAATAATGCAGCCAGAATTAAATAGTATAAGGAGAACAGATTGAACTACTTTTGGGAAATAAAGCAGTTTTTGAAAGACCCTAAGCTCTCCCCTGAAACAAAAGTTCATCTCTTTCTCCTAATGATTCTTTCTGTGATAACATATGACAGAGAGTAATGGAATACCACAATGTCCAGAGAATTAAAGTTGTAAGTGAGAGAGGCACATGGACACCATGAGTAATCTGCAACATTCTGTCATTGAAGAATTGCATTGGAAAAGTGGTGTAAGCACCAGCATGAGATAGGTATATATCTACTACAGGAGGTGGACTAGTCATGTAAGGAGGGACAGGGAAGAACAAGCCATCTGTTTCATTGAACCGAATTTTCTTAGGAGGTCTAGAGACAGACTCCATCATATTGTGGAGATATTCTGGGGAGGCCATGGATAAGAGTCCCATGGACAGGTTACAGTCTGTACCATAGGAGGGAGTGCCTGCATTGTTGAAAGATATGTTGCTTTTAAGTTTGTTTTAGATCTTGGTAATTGTACTTAACAAGGGTTTGATAATGATATGTTTCCTATGGGGTTTATTGGATGAATTTTGAAGGGTATTTTGAGGTCTCTGTTTGTAGAATGATGATTTGTCACCGGTCGGTCCTTGGAAGACAGTGAGTGCCAGATCATATCATCTTAGGTACTTGCTAGGCAACAAGGTTTTGCAGTCTGCAATATGTTGCACATTTCTTCTCTTTTCTTGTGTTATCTGAATTGACCAGTAAAATTTGATTAAGGACAAGATCCTTAAGGATCATCCCTCTTTAACTTCTGGTGCCAAGAACCTGGTTCTAGATTTGATCTCATTTTTGGCTCTTTGCTGTTTCATGAGAACGCAATGTAATAGAGGCAACAAATTTGATATTTAGAGTGAAGGAATCTTGGTTTAAATCCTGACTCTAACACCTATTGCCTTTTGATGATGTTGGACTAACAATTTCATCTCTCTGGGAATCCATTTCCTTATCTGATAAATGATATGTTGTGATAAAAGTCTATGCTAAAGAGGAACTGAGGCATAAAGGTATGAGCACAATCAATTTATTAGCCAGACCAGCAATTGCCAATAAAAGGGTGTCAATGGTTACTCAGTAACCAAAGACACTTTTGACAGAGCAGCTTTCTATACAGTTGGTTACATAAGGTCCGGTGATGCAGACCAAATTCAGATTGCGATTGGTCTATAAGAAAGGTGAAGAGTAGGATTGTATTTTGCTTATTCATACTTAATTGCAAGAGCAGATCTCCAGAATCCCTGGCAAGGGGCAAAACACAGAGTGGGTCAATATCTTCTTGAAAGTCTCATGGTGGGCAAGCGTTTTATGCACCAGGTTGACATATCCCTCTATGGTCAGCAAAAGCTCACAGCTTACAAACTCTGCAATTGAGGGCTTTACAGTTAATTCCAAATCTGATCCACAAGTATTGACATATACTGATTAGATATAATTCTTAATAAATTATACAAAATAAAGTGGGGTATCAGCTTTCACTTTCACAGAAAGTGTTGGATAAGATGGCTTCTGTGGTTCCTTCAAGCTCTATATCACTGTTATGATCCTCTGGTTTTAGGATACATCTTGAGAAACAAATTATGGTTATATTCAACAAATTCTAGCATATAAATGTCTTATTATTAACCTTTACTATTGTTTGACTAAAGGATGCCTATTTTTCCCCAAAATATTTCTATAGATTTTTTATCATTTTTTATATGTTCTACAAATGCTTCTTATTTCTCAGGTTCCTTTTTGGTTGACTTCTCGAGGACATTTTGAGGTTTATATTTGTGGTTTGAAAATTTATCATCTGCCAATCCATGAAAGATAGTGACTTTCTGATGTAAAAATCTAGACATTAAGTCGTGCTTTTCTAATAATTTGATAACTGTTAGTATTATTTTTTCATCTTGCAATGTTGTGTTATGCTGTTACTATTGTTTCTTTGTATCATAGACATTGATCACAGAATCTGGGCTCCTTAGGGAGCACTTTTTTCTTGTGACAATGACCTGATCCTGAATTGCCGTCTTGAACTCCTCAATTTCCACAAGCAAATCAGTATGACTCAGATATTTGGTTGATATTTTCTTTTTTTCTTGACACTTTGTTGATGGAGTTCACAGAACCATTATCCATGGAAGTAATACTACTATTATTATGATTAATATGACATTTCTGGTCATTTTGCCATTTTGTCATAAAAGGGCATTCTATCCCTAGCTTTCCTTTTTGAAACAAATCTTTAAAAGCCTTATTGTGTAATCTCTACTATTTTCCCCTCAGATCTCTGAGTTTTGTCTTCTCTGGAATTCTCCTTACAAGTGTATGCTATTACTGTTTTCATTCTTGCTTATGCCATCGTCTTTCCATATTTGGTGTTTTTAAAATGCCTGTTTAAAATCTAAGCTTTCTCAGACCTCCCTGAGCAGATATTTTGTTTTCTCTAGACAACCTTCCACTTTTTTTCTGTGTATTACAATTGATTTTTGGTGCATCGTTAGAATTTTTGTTTTTCAGATGCACCCCCCCCATGCATAGATTTATATCTTCTTGGTACAATTCAATTCAACAAGCATTAATTAAGCACCTACTAGGTGCATCATCAATGTTTTGTCAGTCTGTGGGGACTCAAAGACAAAAATAAAACTGCCCCGTCACTGGAGAAGATTATATTCTACTGGCTTTGTTACTGAGCTCGATGTCAGAGAGGAGACTTTGAGGGAAGATGCTCCTCACAGTCTATACCACTATTCTCTAATGTGTTTGCATTCCAAATCTGTGTGAGAGGGGTAAGACAAAGTAACTGGGATATTCTAGTCTTTGATCAAGACAGCACTTATGAAGCAGAACCCCAAACAACAAAGGTACAATTTTGCTCAAAAGAAGGATGACTTTTGATAGGAACTATCAAGCATATAGATCATTACGGCAATACGTAGCTATCAAAAATGACACCTACCTCACAGAATAGAACATTTAGCGATAACGATAAAAATTATAAGACATAATTATTCCTGGAAGAGAACTGCAGTGGGTTAACAGCAAAACCTGCCTGGACACAAGGAGAACATGAATGACTTATGGTCATGTTTCCAACTCCAAGACATTGGGGAGCCTCCTAGGCTTCTTAGAGCTCTGTCTTTCAGAAGAGAAGAGAGCCACAAAGACAATTTAGGTCAGTCCATGTCTTTGCTACTCCTTTTCATGACTGTTCAGAAGGAGGTAGCGAGATGGAGCAAAATCAAGGTAAAAAGATGTCAGCAGACCTTATTGAAGCCCTCCTTACTGTTTCCAGTCAAATAAGGTCATGTGCCTTCTATTTTCTTGTTAGGATCAAATTAGACAATGATTATAAAGTGCTTAACCCATTACATGGCACATAGTGAATGATATATAAAATTAGCTGTTATTATTAATGTGATTATTACATTTATTTGAAGATGTTGGTGCTTCAAATCTAATAACATAACCAATCTTTGTTATTAAATCTTTTTTTTCAGATTGACCATTGGTTATCTTCACTTTTTTCCATTTTTACTTAGTAAACCAAACTGACTTTTCCCTGAAATTCCTTTTTTTTAAAAACAAAATATTAATCTTTCCCCCAAACTGGTTCTATTTTCTAACTTGACCATTCACTACACATAATATTAGAGTTGCTCAGACTTTAATATGACTATCATTGACATAGCAATGATGTGGCATTCTGTCTTTTAATTCTGTTTCAAAATAAATTATAGAAATAATAAGATATTTAGAAACGGGATCTTCATTTCTGGAATGAATTGGATCAAAGGGGATAGGAAAGCATGTTTGTCAGTTCAAGGCTGCACAAAAAAAGAATAAGGTAAAATATACATAGAAGACAAAGACATTTCTCTGAACATCCACTGCTATAATATATTCACTCAGTAGGCATAGACTGTGGATGAGGGCGTTGAAGTAAATTTCATTTATTGTGCTCAATTTTTGGATGGGATGTTCTGACTTTTGCATTTTAAATTAGTATTTCTTTGGAATAAGAAATGGTCTAATTTGATTGAGGTTCTGGAAGCAAGAACTTAAATGGTTTGCATAATGTTCAGGTATTCCTAAGGGGTAAGAATGGGTATCATGTGATGATCATCCACTTCACAGATCTATACTCGAAAACATTATTCAAATCCTTCTAAAAAGTGATAGTATTTAGAACCCCCGTGAAAGCCCTATGTCCTGAGGACTATTCTCAGTGGCCTTTATTCTCAGGGCAATTGTGCTGTTGACCGTGACCATTTTTCCCAAGAAGATGGTCCTGTCTTAACTTCCTCAACTGAAAAGTGATGATGTTCAACAGATTGATTTCTAGGATCCTTTCTGGCTCTAAAATTCTCTTATTTTATGAATCTAAGATGCTACTTTAAGCTTATGGTAGGTAATTCTTTGGAATAATGAAAAGAACAGTGAATTTAGACTCAGAACATGTGAATTTGAATGCTTGTTTCATGCTTCTTATTACTTGTCTAAACTTGGATAACTTCATTCACTTCCTTGAGCCTCAGTTTCACTATCCATAAAATTGTAGAGTTGGCCTAGATAATCTCTTAGTTTTTCTAGTCCTAGACCCTGTTGTAGTATTTAAGGGGCGGGGAGCAAGCTCTTACTGTCCAGGATGAGGGCACATTTTTCTTTCTAGTTTGAAGCATACAGAAAGATAAAAGGATTAGTAGTTGAAATTTAGCAATGTTAGAAAAAAGAGTCCTGTTGTCTTTTTGGCTTGGACAATGCATGTATCTCTCTCTTTGCATATTTAATACATGTAGGCACTCATTAAATATATGTTGATTAAGTGAAATCTCTAAAGAGGCCTTTTGAGATGACTACTAAAATTGTCCAGTGATACCGTGGAATTTTCCCTTAAAATAAAGTCTCTTCTTTGCATTTTAAAAAAATTAATTCAATACACATTTAAGTGCCTGCTATATGCCAGACAATGTGCTTAGGTGCTGGGGGCTGAAAGATGAAAATTTTAGTTTCTGCCCTGAAGGAATCTATATGCTATAAAGAGATGTTGCCATGTACATAGACAAATATAATACAGTGTGGAGAGTGATAAGGGAAAAGGGAGACATCAAAACAATTTCAAAAGAAAATTTAAGGATGGAGAGGGCACTTTTAAATTTAGGGACCATAAAGGGCTACATCAAGGAGGGAGAACCTGAGCCAAGCCTAAAGGGAAGTAAAGGATTCTGAAAGAATGAGATGAAAAATGAAGGCATTTCAAGCACGGAAAGTAACCTGCACACACACACACACACACACACACACACACACACACACACACACACACCTGTGGAGTTTGGAGAAGAGCTTAGAGGTTAGTTTGACTTCAGTATAGAGTGTGAAAGAGCACAGTGATATTATAGCAGGAAAGATATTGGAAAGAGTTGGAAGTTATCTCAGTGGCCATTTAGTACAATCTAAGAATCCCATCAGCAACATATCTCCAATAAGTGCTCATCCAGCCTCTGTAGAGGAGATCAGGAACTCCTGAAGTTACCCCATTCCACTCTCAGATACATATAATTGTTAGGATGTTTTCCTTTAAATGTAGCTTCCACCTGTAGTGTATATCTGCTGCACCGTTTCCTGCCCATTTAGATCAAAGAGATTAAGTCTAATCCCTCTGCAGTGTAGCAGCCTTTCAAACACTTAGAAACAATGAATATATCCTCCCTTAATCTTTCCTTCTTTAAGTAAGACATTTACTATTCTTTCAGTCAATCACCAGGCACCATAATCTACCTAAAGGTCCTTCGCCATCTCAACCTCCCTTCTCTGAGCATTCTCCAGTTGTCCAGCATCCTTTCTAAACTGTGGCGTTCAGAGCTGAATGCAGTAGTCTAGATATGGTCTGAATAGGGCAATGTACTTTGACACTATAGATCACCTAATATAACCTAAGATTTTCGTACACTTTTTCGATTTCTATGTCACACTCATATCGAGATTACAAGCCACCAAAATCCCCAGATCTTTTTCAGAACAGCACCATCCTGCTTCTTGTACTTCTGAACCAAGTGTATGACCTTACATATATTTCTATGAAGTATTATCTTATTATATTTGACTCATAATTATAGTGTCAATATCCTTCACATTCCACTTCTGTTATCTACTTTGTTGTGCCTCCCACCTCTGTATCATTCACATATTTAATAAGCATGACACCTATGCCCTCATCCAAGTCCCTGGTTAAAAAAAATAATAATTAGCACAAGACCAAGGATAACTTTCTGGCACATGTTCACTAGAAACTCATGAATGACTCCTGTTGGGGTGGGATCATTCAAATAGTCCTACACCCACCTGCCTGTGTTACTGACTAGTGTGCATCTCTATTTTTTCAGTAGGGTGTCAGGTGGGACTTTTTGTGGCAGTCAGGTAGTGTAGTGGCTAGAACACTAGACTTGGAGCATGGAAGACCTTAGTTCAAATTCTGCCTCAAACATTTACTAGCTGTTTGACTTTATGACATTTAACTTCAGCTTCAATTTCCACATCTGTAAAGTGGGGATAATAACAGCATCTAATTTACAGGATGGTTGTAAACATCAAAAAAGATACAAGGTGTAGCACTTTACAAACCTTAAAGTGCTATAAATACTGGCTATAGTTTGTATTGATATAAGTAACATCCTAAATGTAACCAAGGATCTCATACCTAACAAAGTACCCGTACCACAATAGGATCATCAGTACCCTGTGTGCATCTGATTGGAGGGCTGGAAGGTGGAGCAAATAACGTTTCCCCAAGTTTCCACTTAAGAAAGTCTCCCATAGCAGCTAACTCTCCATTTCTTATTAGTTGTACTCCTTGGACTGGATTCCAACATGATCATAGTCCTAGGAAACCTTATTGCCAGAAAACTCATCATCTTGCAAAATTGCATCATCAGCTTTGGTATTCACACTTTATCAGTACCTTTTGTGTCCTCTGCCCCTCTGATTGGAAGACTTAAGTGCAAAGCAAAGAACTCTTCCCAAAGCTTCCATTTAAAGAGAGGAACCAACTTTTCATTTCCCACCATCTGCTTTTCTTGGCCTGGATACCATCATGCCTTGGGACTGGGTACTTTCTCTTCCCTCCCAACCTCCTTGCCCCCTTTCAGATATCTTTTGTGTGTTCTCTTTCACCATTAGATTTTTTGGGGGGAGAGGGCTTGGCAGTTGGAGTTAAATGACTTGCGCAGGGTCACATAGCTATTAAGTATCAAGTGTCTGAGGCTGGATTTTAACGTAAGTCCTCCTGTCTCTAGGACCTATGCTCTACCCACTGTACCACATAGCTGTCCCCCTCCCACCTCCCCCCCATTAGATGTTAAGCTCCCTGAGTACATGAGCTATATTTCTTTTTCTTGTTTGTATCCTCAGTACTTAGTGCCTGGATATAGTTGGCACTTAATAAATGTTTGTTTATTGACTGCCTGTAGGAACCACTTATGTAACAGGAAGAAATGGTAAAACCAGTACTTCTGGCAGGTAGTTCTGACAGCTGTGTGATGTATGGATTGAAGATGGGAAGAGACTGGAAGCAGACTTGAAGGCCAATTAGAAAATCATTGCAATAATTGAGGAAAGAATGGGGTAATTTACTTAACTCAAATAAACTTCATCATGAAAAACATAGGTTCTTTTAAACATAGTCAGAAACTTGTATTATTTGGGTCACTTAAGAATGAAATTCAGATGAATTCAATAGTTTGAATAGAGGACAGACATATGACATTAACTGTATATTTTTCATATACACATATATGTGAATATAGTATGTTTTATTTGTATACATGTATAAATAAATAAATCTACATTTTATATAACTATATATTAGCATTTTTTCTATGCCTTTTACTAGTCTGTAAGGCTCATGAAGACAAGGGTCCTGCTTTATCTAAACATGGTACTCCCCTAGCACCTAGCCCACTGTAATTATTCAATAAATTTTTAAAAACTGAAATAGCTGTTCTAGCAACTTTTTGCCTATGAACAAAATTTTCTGAGCCAATGACTAGGCTTTCATGTTGAAGATATAAACTTTCTAATCTTACCTCTCATAGAGCAAGTTTTAGAAGTGAAATTTGCCTCCTGCAGCCTCCTTCTCCCACTCTTCTATTTCTCCCCTTCCTGAAATTCATGTCTGTTTCAAATTGGTCCCCTGAAAATAGCCGTGCTTCACCATGTAACATGTGCGATGACAGCCAAATGAGCAGTGTTTGGCCCCTCAAACTCGAGGGCTATTTATTGCCTTTTCAAAAGGACAAAAATAGGATGACTGTATTATCAGATTCCTGTGCTCCAACAAAGGGGCAATTTTAGGCTTGAAATATTAGTGCTACTCCCAATTCCAAGGTCTTTTTCAGTTTCTCATAGGCTGAAATTGAATTAAAAGGATAACTTTCTGACTATTCCTATCTCTTCAACTGCCCATAATTTTTCAAACAATTGTCCTTTGGGGATGAAATGTTTAATTTTCAATTCTAAAGAACACAAAAATTAAACCTCTCTCTCTTTTTTTGGCTGATAATTATCCCCCAAACCTATATAACTTAATAATACATGGGTCAAACTCACATATATATATATATGTATATATATATATATATATATATATATATATATATACGAATCATGGAGATATTATCTCATAAATAAGCTCACTTAGAATTTTTAGTCTTGGTAAAGTTTCATAAATCCTCAATTAATTAGAACTTCATAGTAGGATGCATTTGTGGAGGATATAGGGTACAGTGGTCTCCCTCCACTGGTGGCTAGTATTACAGCTCTCATTTATTTTTGTTATTTTCACATTTGTAAGTACTTTAGATACATTTTCCCAGTTGGTCTTTGTGCCCTGGGTCACCCATCTAGTAGGTGGTGGAGCTGATATGACTTCCTAATCAGGATTGCTGAGTAGAGATAGCTAGCTGGTAATGACTTAAGTTAGAAACTTCATGTTATGATATCGATAGATTTCCTTACGAGTAAATATTTCCATCCAGCATTAATGAATTCCTGATGGGCCCAGAAAGGCTGAAGGACCACACTCACCATTTTTTCCTAAGAGCATCTTCTGCTCAGGATGCAGACATACAGTATATTCTGGGTTTTAATAAGTTATTTTGGAGTTTAATTAGAGTCAATCTGTCCCCCAGAGTCTGGTTAGGCTGGGATAACTAATAAAAATGTAATTCTGAGGCTACGGAACATAGGACCAGATCTTGAATTTGTTGGTCAGGCTACTTCGCCTTTCTTTACCACCATTTTTACTGTAACACTATATGCTCCAATTCTGTAGGATTTGCTTTAATTTGAATAGCTTTCTAGTATATCTTTTCGTATTATTTATTTTTTTTCTTTGGTCTTTTGGCTCATATCATTTTATTATTTGCTAAAATCAACAAGAAAACTGTGAAATGGTCAAGTTGCCATTTCCAGACAAGTTCAATCCAATCCAGTTCAGTAAACATTAATTAATCACTTATTATTTGCCAATCACTATAGTAGCCGCAGAGGACACAAAGATGTGCAAAGACACTGTTACTCACTTAAAGGAGTTTACCACCTTGTTGGGGGAGGTGGGGGTGGGAGGAGGGTTGGAGTTTGGCATGTACACAAATAACTATAACACAAATTTAACAAATGTGAACTAACTGCTGTTGATGGACAAGTAAGCCCCAAAGTCCCTGTGATAACTATCTCTCAAACCACTGACCTTGCTTCCAACACTGGATCCCCAACCACTGTCCATGAAATGAATCCATGTGGACCATCTGTCTGCCCCTAAACCCTAAGGATCTTAGGTCCCTTTCATCTGAATTGCAGATAAATACTCCTGTATATGTGGTCTCCATGTGTTAGAAGATGAGCTCCACGAGATCAGGGGCTTTCTTTTTTTTATTTGTATCCAGCACTTAGCACAGAGGTTGGCTTATAGTGAGCACAAATAGTAAGTATTTAACAAATGCCCTTCCTTCCCTCCCTCTCTCTCTCCCTCCTGTCCCATTCCCTTCACCCCTCTCATTTCATTCAGTGAATAAATGAGTAAAAAGGCATTTCTTAAGAGCTTACTACATGCCAAACATTACATTAAATACTATTCATGCTAGAACAAGTGAAGGTTCTCCTTGTCCTCAAAGGACTTACATTTTGATAGAAGGAAACTACGTACACAGAGGGGTAGGGGCCAGGGAAGGTGTATATTGCTTTAGAAAACTATATCATTGTAGAGTGGAGCTTTAGGGGAGTAGAATGCCACACTTTTTCTAGTGGCAATATTTATTTATTGTTCCAAAAATGAAAAGAGCTAGGAAGGGAAGTGGGAGGTTATGATATAAGCTGGGTAGGAAAATGGTGAATGAGTCAGGAAGTCAAGTGAAATACGATTGGAGCCTGCTGTACTGAGTGTTGTGTAGGACAATCACCAATTGGGGCTACAAGGTGATACCTCTGGAGCTGAAAGGATTAAGTCAGATTGGTACAATAGATCTAAGAAAGAATGCCTCACTTCTAGCTAGCCTGGTACAGAGCTGGGGTCTGGGCTCTGACCTCCTACCTCCCAATCTAATGCTCTTTCTTTTAGACCAAAGTAGATTCTGAACACGGCAATGATGTGACTTGGGACTACTGTTTGGAAATGGAACTCTTATGCAGATAAGCCTCCTTGTTCTGGCATCAACAATATTGTATTTTAAATGAGCCAAGTGTGCAGACCTCCACAAAAATGCCCAGGCCAAAAGGGAAGTCTTATCAATGGCTTTCACACTGCAAGGAGGATGTCTGTCTATTCATGACAGTGAGCAGGATGACAAATGAATTGGCCCCTTCATGAGCCAATAGATTTAACGGTGGAGGATGCCTAAGCGGTTCATGAATCCTGACAAAGGAGCTTCCCCATCTGTAAAATGATGGGGTTAGACTTAATGATCTTTAGGGTCCCTTCCAGCTCTAGAGCTGTGGTCCAGTGATTGAAGCTATAAATACGTTCATCCTTTTGAGCTTGTACTTTCGGCAGCTCTTCAGGCAGCCACCAGAGCAGGATGACCGTTCCCAGAAAGCATTCAGTCATAAAAGCCCAAGCCAAGAGATGATTGTATTTATCACAGGGTGAATTGAGAGAGCCCACGTGCTCTGCAGGGTAATGTCAATCAGGATCATCCAATTAGAGCTGCAAGGGACCATAGGAGTTATCAAATCTAATCCTCTCGTTTTACAGATGGGGAATCTGAGGCCTAAGAAACTGAAATAATTTGCCCGGGGTCCCACAGCTAGTAAGTCTATGGCAGGATTTGAACAAATGTCTCCCTGGTAATGTACCTAGATTTCTTACAGTATGGTACAGTAAATCTAGAATTGATATTCCAGACTTTTGCCATCTTTCTTCAAGATATTTTGTAACACGTGATAAGATCTTATTGTGTTATGAATAAATGAATAGAAAGTGCCTAGTCTGTGCAAAGCACTGGGGATACAAAGAGAAATATGCTCATACATGATACTGTGACTGGCTCTGAATCTGCATTGTGGAGCCACTTATCATTTCATACTGAATGATAAATTAATCTGTTTCTGAAATGTCAGCCTTATTCCCTGGAAGCTGTATTCACTACACCACCTACCCTACTGCCATCGACTAGCTCTCCACAAGGGCTAAAGGTTACAAAGGCCAAGAAACGCAGTTTAAGAATGCTGTACTGCTGGTAAATGGAGGCAGGGATTCTAAAAAGCCAGAGGTGAACAAGGAAAGCATTCCAGGCATGTAAGACAGCTTGTGCAGAGGACCCAAGGTGGGAAAGAGGATGTCACGAATGTGGGAATATTAAATAAACCACATTTCACTGGACAGTGGAGTGCACCTAGGAGAGTGATAATGAGTTGGACATCAATAATTCTGCGGAGATATGTTGGAGTTAGAGTCTCCACCCTTCCCAAATTAATTAATTTTTTTTGGCATCTACTCATCTATGTATGCTTTGTTTTGCCCATCCTTTTCCCAGAAGAATGAAAGTTTCATGATAGCAGCAGATATTTCTTTTTTTTCTCTTTGGAATTGACTAAACCCAGTGTTTGGCACACAATTTGGGGTTAATAAATGCTTTTTGAGTTGACTGAGACATCATAGTCAAGGACACATGCCTTATACATATGATGTGGAGAGTCTGGCTCAGAATCCACAGTAATGGACATCGTGCCTCCTCTGTCAGGATAATGTATAATTGTTAATTAGCAAGGAGCGTACACCTAGTCTATAGGCTCAGGTCTGAAATACCTTCTTGCTATCTAAATATGGATGGAATAGCAAAGTGATTCTAATATTTTGAAAAGAACAACCTGTCATTTGTTGGCGGGGCTCATCATGTTTATGTGATTACAGCTCATTTACTGAATTTGAAACTAAAATGGTAGCTTCTTATTGGGGGGGATCTATCTAAAAACCTTTGCCTTCATGTTAGATTGTGGCACCACTTATCATTTCATACTGAATAAGTCAACCTGTTCCCAAAATGTTAGCTTTACTCACTGGAAGCAACCTGAAAAGGCATATTATGTGTCATCAGAAGATTCAGAGCCAGGAATAGTGTCATATATGAGCATATCCTCAATGCTTTGCATATAGTAAGCATTTTATTCATTTAGTCATGTTACAATAAGATCTTGTCCCATGTTCTAAAATGTTTTGAAGAAAGATGGCAGAGGTTATATGATATTCCAGGTTTATTCTACCATACTGAAAAAAAAACATAGCTACATTAACATATTGCATTGATAACTAAAGTGGCACTTTCTTACTGTTTCAGAATGATTAATTAAGTGTCTTTGATTGAGCCTTACTAGGTGCAAAGCCCCAGGTCCAAACCCCTAATTATTAGGCGCTAAGCCTACGTGGGCATGAAGCCCTCAGGGTCCTAAGGGGAGTTTGCTAAGACCAGAGCCAATATTAGGAGCCTGAGTTCTGGTCACTCAGATGATGTTTGATGATGGCTAAAGACTGTATAAAAAGAGAGAACAGAGCTATTTGCTTGAGGCTCTGTCTCCTGGAGGAGTGTTGGCTTGGGATTCTGGGCAGCCACTCTAAGACCCTCCTGGATCACCCAAATGTTGATGGTTTCTTGGTAACTATCAATTGTATTTGGTCTGTTTGTAATGTATATTTGTAATTTGTTTGTATTTGCTCTGAAGTTCAGGGTGCTGGCTTTCCCCCTTGAACTAAGTGAATAATATTTGTATGTTGGACTGAAATAAGATTGTTAACATTGCTTTCCTTAGTAAAGCGGATCAAAAGAATCTGTGCTGGCAGCCTTCTTGTTGTTGGGTTTGTGTTGGTCTTTCACCCCCACAGCAGCTGCTAGCCGAATTGTTGAAACACATCTTCACCAACCAAATGGTAATAGGATCTACAGTTAAATTCATGACTCAATTTAGTGACATACTATTATTTTTCCCTTTGTCTGGAATCTCTTATTTCATCTGTCTGAAAACTTCCTCCATGAAGCTGGTTGAATGGCAACTCATATTTAACTTAGGTCAGTGATTGAGCATTTATTAGGTTCCCATGGCATGTTGGCACTGAGCTTGCTGCTAGGGGTACAAAGTCGACGCAAAATAGCTTCTGTCCTCAAGGAGCTTATACTCTCAATGAGGGAGAAAACATGTACACTTATAAGCATATGAAATATATGAAACAAAATAAATACAATTGGGGGATGAGGTACTAGTAGTAGGGCAGATAATGTTATGGTTTTACAGAGTTGTCAAGTGGAAGTGTGAGGCTAAGTGAGTATTCTGGGATCACATAACTATTAAGTGTAAGCATGGGGGCTATATCCAGTTCTTTTTGTTTCTGAGGCCTCTATTCTATTCACTTACATTTATCATCTACTGTGCCTCTCATGGGTTAAGACCGGTTTTTAAAAAAATTGCTATGGTAGATATTTCTGTTCCGTTTGAGGAGAGTATAAGTTTGCAAGATGACAACATGAAAAAAAGATATATCTTTTGCTGTAGCCAAAAGAATTATGGCATTTTCCTGGACAAATTCACAGTTGGCTGAATTCTGGCTTTCTTTGCATGATTGTGTTTTGTTATCTGGTGATCATGGGGTGTAATAATAACTAATGTTGATAAAGGCTTTTAAAGTTTGCAAAGGACTCTCACTCTCTCCATACATATATATATATATATGTGTGTGTGTGTGTGTGTGTGTATGCATATATACACACATATATATATATACATATGTATATATCCACACATATTTGTGTGCATGCTTATAAACATGCACATATATGTATACTTGTGTGTATACATATACATACATACATACAGATATATATGTATGCGAGAACTAATTTTAGCCTCACAATAAACTATGAAGTATATAATGTAGTGTGATCTTCATTTTATAGATGGAGAAACTGAGGCCCAGAGAAGTTATATATCTTGCCATAGTTACTCAGATAATAATTGCATAAAGTGGGATTTGAACCCAACTCTTCCTGACTGCAAGTCCAGATATCTATCTACCATCACATTGCCTCTCCACATTGAATATATGATTACAGTATCTAGTCAATTGTCTGTTTTTCCCCATGACTCTTCATTTGCTGTCATGGTAATAGTTTAATTTCTCTCGTTAATGCCCATTTACTATTTTTATCAAAAGGTATTTTATTTCATGTATGTGTTTATTTTTATCATAGATATATTCTTTTAATTTGATATTTAATTCTTTGTATGAGTGATATGAAAGACTCAACATTGTGTAGTGGATAGATAACCTTGAAGGGGAAAATGTGTGTGTGTGTGTGTGTGTGTGTGTGTGTGTTTGTCCTTTGTTCTTGAAGAGGATCATAACATCAGGCAAATGATAACATGACTTGCAGTTGACTTTGATTTGAGTGAGGGAGGGTCGTCCAAGGTCACCAGCCTCATTTTCTCCTTCAGAGCCATCAGGGTCCAGTGGCTTGGTACTGACCAGGAGGACTGGAGTGAGGTAACACCCGTTCAGTGAATAGGCCTCTTTAAGAAGTGAATTTTGGGGAGGCAATCAGGATTAAATGACTTGCCCAGAGTCACACAGCTAATAAGTATTAAGTATCTGATGTTGTGGGGGTATTGGAGAGAGCACGTGTATACCGAGGAGGCTTGGAGCGCCTTTATCCTAAACAACACATGTATGCCGAGTTGGGGTATAGAGAGCCCACGTACTGACTTATCAGTCCAAGGGCAAGAACAGGCCCCAGGGAAAACCTAGCCTGTATCTATATCCCAGAATGGACTTTCTCAGAGCTGGCCCTCTACAACTTAATATTTTTAAGAATTGGAATGTTTGGGGTAATAAGGTTTGGAGGCATCTTAACTTTTAGAATTATTACTTTTATCATATCATCTTTTGTTACCAGTTTTCATCCATACATATCTGGTTTTTTGTGTCTATATCTTTAAAATATGTGTGTATATACAAACAGATATTGAAGATATATATGTATATATACATATATAAATTTTTATATACATACTATATATATATATATATATTCATTCATTCATTCAAGATATTCTACCAAATTCTAGAAGGTTACAAGTAACTATTTTCCAGCATTTTTTTTATGGTATCAGAAGTCTATCTCACAAACTGTTCAATAAGCTCAGACAAACTAAATAAACCAGATAGGACAATTTCAAAATAATTCTGTTATAATCTTGACTCTTCCATTGAAGAGTTTTATGAACTCTCATTTGAGTTCTATTCATCTTCACTGTTTTAGACTTTTGCCCTGTCATTATTCAATGTTTGCCTACATAGTGGTATTTTTGTTTCTCTTGCTTTTGTTTTCCTCTACTAGTCTATGAGATGTTTTGTTCCTTTACACTTCCATTAGTTTTCAAACATTCATTATTGACTTTTAGCCTTGAATTTATGGGGAGCATCACACAGTCATAGATTTGTACTTGGAAGGGGCATTGGAGGTCACCTGATTCAACTCTTATTTTACAGATGAGGACATCTAGCTTAGAGAATTAAATGACTTATCCAAAGTTCTACACAGCCAGTAAGTGGCAGAGCCAGGATCTCTGCCCTGTTCCTCTAAGATCCTACATTTCTTTCACTGCACCAAGATTAGAACTAATGGTACAAGAAAGGAGAAGTTAGCCATTGTCCACAGACATGACTGCCACAAGTGCATCTGCTATAATATTGGGGATTTTATGAAGCCAGCTTATATGGAAAGAGTAAACAAGATGACTTTGAAAAATCTTGTTATAGAGCTGTGTTGTATCATCTGTAGGTCTTTGATAAAGTCTCTTAAATGTGTATTGTTGCATAAGGATTTTGCAAGACATAACTATAGCAAAAAAGGCAAGGTAGATGGTGCAATGGATAGAGCTCCAGGCCTGAAGTCAGCAAGACTTGAGTTCAAATTCAACCTCAGATACTAGCTGTGTGACTCTAGGCAAGTCACCTAATCCTGTGTGCCTTAGTTTCCTCATCTGTAAAATGAGCTGAAGAAAGAAATAGCAAACCACTCCAGTATCTTTGCTAAGACAACCCCAAATGGAGTCATAAACATGACTGAATGACATGATTGAAATGACTGAACAACAACAACAACCATAGCAGATATAAAAATTGGGGCAACAGAACTCGCTACCAGCTAGGGTAACAGCTAACCCTCCTCTCAGCTGAATAAAAAGATTCTTTTTTTTCATTCCATTAACCTGTCATTAAGAGTGTTGGCTGATAAATTAGCTCCTTCCCCTTCCTTTCTGTAGCATATGTTGGCATTATGCAAGAGCACAATTGTCCACTAAAGGTCAATGATCCTGATAGCTGATGCCCATTCAAGAGATGCATTATCCATCAGTTTCAGGTATTCTGAGTCAATTGCAATGAGTAAACCATCTAGCTTTTTCATCCAAGAGAGAGAAGAAATTAACAATCATTTGGCATGCCCAGCCACGAAAAGAAGGACATTGAGACATAATTATAGGAATTTTAATGAGATACCTTTACAGAGGATATTAGATTTCTCAAGTAAAGGAATGGAATTTTACCTATATTCTCTTAAACTATAACTTAATGGCATCCAAATGAAACTTGGTAGCGAGAACTATATCAAGAAACTGGAGGAAAAAAATTAATTTTCCATAGCTCTTTTAGGGATGTTTGACCTTCCTTCTAATTCCTTGCTTATTTCCTATCCTCTATCCCTCACACTCTGCCCATGCATTCCTCCCTTTAATGCTGTCTGATAGTGCTTTCATTTTCCTGAATCTGAAGGCATTTCTTTCAGAAATTCTTGCCTCCTTTTTCAGTAGCCAGTTTTTCCAATCTTGAACAAACATTACCAAGCATCTCATATAAATAGTTACTGAGTTCTAGAACCTATATGATAGTCCATTCTCATTCTAAGCAAGATGCTGCTGGGTTTAATGGGTGAATGTGTGTTTACACATACATATGTGTATGTATGTATGTATGTTTATGCAGATATTTGGACCAGACTTGTGATTCCATGGCTTTGGGGAACTCCCAGGGAGGAAAATCCCTATCACTTCAGATCTACATCTCTTCTGCAATTTATAATCTAAAGAGAATTTCCATAAGCATTGAGAGGGCCAATGCTTTGTCCAGGGTCACAAAGCTAGTATGTATAAGAAGTAGGACTTAAACTCAGATCTTTCTTGACTATTAGACCAGCCTTCAATCTTCTATACCATCGTATTTCTCACTATATAAATTTATTATACAATAATTTACTTGCCATCTGAATCCTCAATTGTGTTGCAAACTAGAATTGGTAAAAAATGAAAAGCATTACAAATTACAGGGTATAAAGGTTGTAGTTCCATTGTTTAAAAGGTCATCTTAGTAGGAACTTTAAAACCCCATTAATCATTTGCTTTAGAAATGAAGTATTCTATTTTTCTTTTTTATGAGATTTTTCCAACTGAGAACACAGATATGTACAAATTACATTACACATTATTCTGGCAAAATCAGATGTTCCAGAAAAGATTTCAAGTTATTCTTTAATATGGCAATGACTATCCACTTAATGATATCATTTTTGTATGTTTATTCTTACAACCAGAGTGATTGGAGTGAATGAAATTTCCAGCTTCTCCTGCACATGCCATTTTCTAGACTGGGACTTGATAAGGCGATCAATTAATCAATCAAAGGGCATTTGTTAAGTACCTACTACTTTCAAGGCACTGTGCCAAGTGCTGAGGATACAAAGAAAGGCAAAATTAGTCCTTGCCCTCAAAGAGCTCACATTTTAATGGGGAGACAATATGCAAACAACTATGTACTTACAATATGTATCCAGTATACATGGGAGATAATCCTAGAGGGAAGGCTCTAACAATTGAGGTGGGCATGTGAATGGCCTCTTGAAGGAGGTAGGGTTTAAACTGATTTATGAGGGATGCCAGAGGGCAAAGGTGGAGAGAGGGAGCATTCCAACCTTGTGGGACAAATAGTGAAAATCAAAGACTTGGGGAAATGGAGTGTTAGAAATAGAATATCTGGATTGTGGAGAATGCAGGAGAGCAAAGTATAAAAACACCCAGTAGGGCCCAGTTATGAAGGGCTTAAAAGCCAAGTGGAAGATTTTATATTTTATCCTAATGGCAACATGGATCAACTAGAATTTATTGAGTAGGGTGGGTGATATTAGACCTGGTTTAGGAAGATCACTTTGGCAGTTGCATGGATGATAAATTGGAGTAGGAAGAGACTTGAAACTGGAAGTTCAACCAGAGTAAAAGCCAAGGCATTAGGTGATGAGATCCTGCACCAGAGTCTATCAGTGGATTGATTGATATGTCTGAAAGAAACTCAGAGTCTGAACTGATCCTTCACTGCCTTTCTCTTTATTATTTTACAAAGTAGTAATGAAACCATTTTCCCCCTCTTACACATGAGTTTTTAAGAATGATTCTGAAAGTTCAGAGTTTCATTAAAACAAAATTAGTCTCTGGCAGGCTAGACCTATGTGTTTTAATGTGTTGCTGAAACTGTCCTTTGTGTTTTAGTAAGGTTGGGTTATCTCATGGGTTATATATGGGAGCCAGTCTCTGTTGCTGTCCACTGAGTGAACTGTCTCTGTTATTGTTTCTGTTTCTGTTAATGCCCTTTAAATCAGTTTACAATAATCAAGATGGGAATAAATATAGGGAGAGTAATGGACTGCTATCTCTGTGATTCTGTTTTTAATGGGAAAAATTTGTTCTACACAGAGTCAGAAATATGGAGGCACAAATAAGGCAAAGTGTGTCTAGGGATGTATCCATAGATCATTTTGATAGAAAAGATTTTTCTAAAGGAATTCAGCATAAAATATGTTCAATAACAATAAAAATCCTTTATTAATCACCTACAGTGCACATGATACTATGCTAGGCATCAGAAATTCAAGAATAAATACAAAACAGTCTCTGCCCACCGAGAACTTATTTTCTAGCTGAGAAAATTGATATTTTTGAGTGTCAATTAGAAAATCTTTTTTAAAAATAAAGTCTTATATCTACTATATGGCCACTTGATTACTGTGTTCCAGTAGATTTTAAAAAAATACATGGATTTGGGCACTAGACTAGACTATGATTTCATTGCATGGGAAGTCCCAGAAGAGGAAACTCTCTCCTTTAATGGAGAGGAATAGCTTCTTTGCAATTTATGCTACCTATGCCTCTCAAAACATGGATTCAATCAGTATGATTTTATTTCAGGTGAAAATTACCCTTCTGCATGAGGAAAAATAATACAAAGTCATTATGAAAATGTCTTGAGATTTTCTCTGTGGGGAAATTATTTTTAAAATTAAATTTTGATCACATAGCCTACAAACTAAAAAATAATTTCTGCCAGTATTTTCTTTTAATTCTCTTTTTGACTGATAAAACCTACATATGTTATATATATTGAGGACTAAAGCACTGTCTGACAAAACCCTTTTATACTATACTCATACAGTATAAATTCTAAAGGGTGTAATGTGGGTCAGGGGAAAATCTTTGCTTTTGGTTGTAGAAAATATTGCCATGTTTAAGAATAAATAAATATTCTAAAATACATAATATTGAGCACCTGTCAGTGTATCCTATAAGGGGTCATAAAGTATTCCATAAAAATGAAAGAAAGCCATTCTATCTTTTGTTTAGGAAAATGTGCTTTTATAAATGAGACCATATTCTTCCACACTTTAGGCCCATTCATTTTTTATATAGTTCTCAGAACAGGTAATATATTTGTACTCTGAAAATTACCAAAAAATCATCTATATCATACCATTCTCCAGCTTATTGAAACATTACCTAATTGAGATTTCAGTGGTGTTGTTGGATATGCATGGTATGGGCTTTTCAGAAAGACATATGTGAGAGTAATTCACCATCTGAGGTTATAAGCCATTTAAAAGACTTCTAGTTTATACCTAAAATTTTTGCATATTTGGAATACTTATCACCCTTTCCATCAGAGAATAGAAATGTAACAAACAGAACAATGGCAGTGCTGATAAGTCGTTATAGAACAACATAAAGGTCAAGGGATGACAAGTTATGGCCATCTTTTCCTAAATATATGAGGCATTAAAAGTGATATTGCACACTGGTGACAAAATCCAAAGAAAGAATGATGCAGAACGAATCTTGTCTTGTAAATACCGTCATAAGAAAGAGAAGAACAAAGGCTGACTTATCTCTTCACCCAAAGAGCTTGTAAGTCTGAGAGGCTGCTTTATGTACCTGACCTGAGAAGGATCTACTAGCTCTACCAGAGGCCACTGCCATGGTCAAAGGTGATGCATGTGAGTTCACTTTGCAAACAACAGAAAACTGTGTAATACAAGTTATTACTGGAGAATGACTGAGTGAAGCTTGATGCTGTCTTAGGTTATCCCTTGTTTTTGCCTCTCCCTAGAACAGGACTCTAATTGGTCTAAGGTACTTGGTTGGTCACAGCTAAATTTTTAATTGCAACTCAGATTTGGTACAGATAATTAAGTTATTACTGGTGAAAATGATGGGAATGGACACTTACATAGTGCTTGAATGCAAAGCAAGGTTCAGCTAGGTGGTACACTTGATAGAGTGCTAGGATTGAAGTTAGGAAGACTTTATCTCTCTGAGTTCAAATCTGTCCTCAGACACTTATTAACTGTGTGATCCTGAGTGAGTCACTTCATCCAGTTGGCCTCAGTTTCCTCATTTATAAAATAAGCTGGAGAAGGAAATGGCAAATGACGCTAGTATCTTTGCCAAGAAAACCCCAAATGGGATCATAGAGAGTCTTATACAACTGAAACGGCTGAACAACAAACAAAAACAACTGAATGCAAAGCCATTGGTAGACATTTTTTCATCTGAGCCTCTTGACAACTTCAAGATGTTGGCACTACAAAAAATTTTCCTCCAAACAACTATGTGAGTTAGATTGCATGAGTATACTCATTCCTATTTTATGGA